>NC_136061.1:2006212689-2006812689 GCF_964261635.1 Lissotriton helveticus | reverse complement strand
GATGAGGTCGCTCATCATATCTTCCTCCCAGACCTGTTGGAAAAAGCTGTGGGAAACACCGAGCTTCCAAACTTTCCTCCCAAACACTAATGGGACTCCCTTTCGCTTGTTTCATTTGAAACAACTCAATAGCATTCCCCATGACTTCCTTGGAATGCAAAGGATGAACACTATAATGTTCATATATTTCTTCACTAGTACAGGGTTCTACTTTCTCAATTTGACCAGCACACAAATCGTTATCCTCTTCCTCACTTACTTCCTCTTCTGCAACATATACATTTTTATAGTACTTATTATATTTTTTCAAATACAATGTTGCCCTTTTGACTTTCCTAACATCTACTAAATCTTGCCATATTTTCTTATTCTTTGTCGGAACCCCATTAACTAAGATAACAAGAGGTTCCTCTTCCACTTTTTCTACTCCAATTGTGTTAATGTTTTTCTTCAAATCTAGAGGCAAATAAACAACTCTTCCCTTTAATCCTCTCTGTAAATCTGATGGAGGCAATTTCCCTGTCTTTGGCTCCATTCTTACAATAGCCTGAAAGGGATGGATACTTTGAATCAAAATAGATTCATAAGTATTTAAATCCTTCAATTCAGAAGGAATCTCAACCAATTCCAGATTATTATGAACTGCTCTAGCAGGCATCTGGTTTTGATTTAATTTGTTACAACAATAAGTACACACACGTTGATCCAATCCCAAATCAAAACAATTTTCTACCATCAAGTATGTTGTAAAATCCTTCCATTCACTATTATTTTCCCTTTCACTTTTTCCATATAAATCCACTAACTTAGTCTGATTCTTATAATAAGTGCGTCGACAACACACACAAGTGAAATTTGGCCTCTCACTTGATTTCACCTCAAACGTCGCAATTTCCCTCTGGAAATTATCTGTACTGGAAACCTGTACACTATCTTCCACATTACTCTCTTCTTCTTGGTCAATTTCAACATTCTCCTCTTTACTTCCAAAGTAACAAAACTCAATTTCTTCACATATATTCTTCACATCTATTTCAGAACCATGCAAAAGAGCAGCGCATAATTGTTTAAGCATAATTGCTGGACTCTTAGCATAATACAACATTCTAACTAATTTCCTCACTTTATTATGATGCACTGCTAGCATCCTGAAATGATGAAAAACACTCTGGCATACTCTCCTGGAAAGACAAGCCAGTGAATGACCATGCAAACCTATCACTTCTCTCACTCTGCAAGGATCTAATTCTTGCAACAACTTCATTTTCTGCTTCAAACTGTTCTTACTAAATGACCGTATAAAATCACAAAGCAAATTGATGGAATCCTGTCGTACACTGCAAATACTACTACACTTCCAGGTGTACACAGGACCCTTAGGACGTCTCCCTAAAACCTCATTACCTAACACCTCTTCTATCTCTGTTGTCACAAGTTTTTCTTTTTCAACTGGACAACCATCTTTCACTTCATAAGCTCGACCACTGGTGTCAACTGCATGCACCAAATCATTATCCTGGAAATAACTCTCCTCATTAAAAAATGCCTCAGAGCTTGAACTATGCATCCATTCTCCAGAAAAAACTTCACAAAAATTACTACGATTACCTATTCTCTTCCATCTACTATTTCTTTTGAAATCATAAATTACCTTGTTTAGCTTCCGAATTCTATTGATTGTCAAAATAAATAACTTACGTTTAATTTCAAATGCCTGATCAATAACTTTCTCAACAATTTTTTTTCTCTTATAAAAAAACACTTTCTGCTGACCTTTCTTAATATTTTTTAACAAATTCCCAATTATCCTGTTGCGGAACATTCGTTTACGAATATCCCTAAACTCTTGTTTCCTTCTACTTTCATGCATAGAGTTATCTCTTACTCTAGCAGTAACATTTCTCATTGGCCTTTCCTTACCATTTGAATTCTGTCTCCTTTTCTGGACTGACACATTTTCTGTAGTAATATTTTTTTTACTACACATATTTCTTATGACTGTTTTTCGACTCTTACCCGGTGCTTTCTTGGTGACTTGACAAATCTTTTTGTTAGAGGACTGCTGCATTCTTCCATGGTCCTGCTGTCTTTGACGTTTTGCAGCCTTTCTTACTCTTTCTTTGCTAGGCATCCTAAAATCTTGAAATAATCTGCAGTTGAATCTGTGGTAAAATATAATAAAAAATGTTATTAACCACTATTACCCAACAGTAAATTAATAACAGTCATCAAAAACTTAACACACTACTTAAGTATATAATATACTGAAGCCTATCTCCAATTTTTCACTGAACAGGACTCATCTCTTCTTAACCTTGGATAAACCTCACCTACTCTGTGTCCCCTGCACATAATTAAATGTAAAGGGGCAGATTTATATTAACTAGCACATCCCCAGGGATGCACCAGTTAACGTGCACCGCTGCTCTGCCACCCACGGTGTGCCGCATTTACAATCAGATAGGACAAAGCTACATCAAAACCCTGCGCCTGCTTGAAGCAGGCATAGATCTTGACGCAGGTAGGCTGAAAGCTAAAGCAACAACTAAGTATCGTGTGCAGAAGTTACAAAAAAGGAAAAATGGCGTTTAAACCAGTAATGAGCCCATGCTAACGTAACACAGTGTAAAAATATCCAGGATCTACATCAGTTTGGGGTTCACGAACCTGGCAGGTACAAGGCACTGAGGCTTTCCACCGTGCATGTCTCATCCCAAATCATATGTTGTTTGTGAATGAAACAATTTCCCAGACCAAATGCTTTGGATTGGCTACTTCTAAAAAATTAAACACCCCTACTATCCCGGAGTTAGAGGAATATGATGGTTGGAGTAATTTTACTCGTTGTCCATTAAAGATTTACAGGCCCTACTCCGTAATTCTTCCTTTAACATTTCCAGTATAAATCCAAAAGGTTCACTGCTTTGGCAACGTGCCTTATCCACGGTTTAATAACGCTGCCTTTTGCTTTATATAAGTTTTCAAATTGTATGAAATATATACCAATAGGTCGTTATTAACCTTTAGGTAGTGGTTTTCTTCATGAGGTCTGGTCGCTTCCATACACATACAGATTTTCAAAGATGATCAAGACCTTTATCTGAATGGAGAGGAATGCACTGAGACGCCAGATCATTCACTAATGTGTAGGCACATACAGTTACACGGTTCATGCAACAAACACCGACCAAATATGGCTTGCGTGTTGCAAGGCACGCCAGTTCCTGCTATCATCCCCACGTTCAAGTTCTTGGAAAATGGTACTTATTTGATGCTCAATAATGAAGATTGTTCTGGGTTAATTAAAAGTATTCATTTTATCGTAACAGTAAATGAACGGGTTATTTGCTGCAGAAATGTTCTATTTCCTCCCACACATGAACATATGGAGTTTTCAATCTGGCCACAAATACCAACCTTGGGAGCACATTTCAACAGCATGGCAAGAATAAGAGCTCTTTTGTCTCAGAGAGAGGTGGCCTTGAGTTCGGCCCGTGAAACTTTCGTGCTTCACATAGCGAACACCCGTACAGAGGTGCAGACCCTTTTAAATACAGATTCGACTTTGCATTTCAGCAAGATTACCCATTCATTTCCATGCAGCAGGAGGCCCATAGGAATGAAGGTGCAATTTGCGATTAGCAATTACCTCATCGCAAATTACGAATTTTTCCGACGGTGCAGGGGTGTCTCAAGAACACCCTGCTGCACCCCTGAAAAAAAAATTTGGGGTCATATGGCGCACATAAATTTTGAAAACATTCCTTTACCTCAAAAACGATTTTCAACTCATAATTTGAAAACACTGCACATGGGGAAATGACTTAAAATGTCCTTAAGACACATAAAAGCATTTTTTGATTGCCTTTGCAGCATGTTTCAGTCACCTTTAACATGCCTATGTAACGGAAACATTCAAAATCTAAATTTGCCATGCACAGGTGGGAGCATATTTACAAGCAATTTGCTCCACAGACAAACTTCTTACATTGAAATGGGAAAAATAACATCAGAGACTCTCAATTACCTTATAAAGAAGCAGACACCATTATGTCCTTCTCATCAATATTAAAACCATTGCTTTTTCTCAAAAACGATTTACAAGTCATAATTTGAAAACACTCCACAGCTCCTATGCACATAAAAGCCCTGTCAGTACTAATACTTCACATTTTCTCCAATTACAATTTCTCAAAGAAACAAAATCTATTTGTGAAACACTTGAGACAAAGCAACATTTGAAAAACACAACTTTCTTCATAATTTTCTCCTTAAAGCACACTATTTTCTATCTAAATTAAAGAAATTTTTTCTCACCTTAGCAAATACTTTGAGTTTCAAAACAGTCTCAGAAACACACCAATTTGTCTTCAGCAGAGCAAAAGGTATGCACTCCAGAGTCTGCAGCTATCAAAAGCACAGAAATGCTGTAATTCCTCACACAGATCTCTCATGTCACCCAATCAAAACTCTTCCCTCACTTTTTTTCAAAGCAAAACCCTTCCCCCCTCTGCCCCCTCTCTGCTTTTTCTGCATAGCAACCACCTCTTGCAAGACCTCTCACACAACAATGTTGCAATAGAACTCTGAACTCTCAGTGCACCTGCATATCCAAAGCATTCTTTCATTTAATGATTTTTTCTTCGCCACTCAAAATACATCTTTCAACGAACTCATCCATACACACTAACTTTCTGTTTTCAGCAATCAAAATCCACCAATCACTCTTACTGCTTCATTAACACAGAAACTCCTCAGTTTTTTTCATTTTACACTCTCATTTTTTCAACTGCCATTTCATTGCCACACTTCATCTGACTGCAGGAGAACCTTCTCTCGCCATGTTTTCTGTCTGGATTGTTGGACATAGCTACATCTATTGGGCTCAAAGGTACGCTGAAAACAGGAATTTACCTAACCTCAATTTACAAGATGTGGAAATTAAGTGGTTTGGCCACAGAGGATTAAAATGTCACCAATTGATACCATTGGTGAAAACCTTTATGCATTTGCCAAAACCTGACCTGTTAATTGTGCACTGTGGAGGTAATGATTTGGGCACTTTGACTGGTGTAGGTCTGGAAATGCTTTTAAAGGACACCTTTGAGCAATTGATGGCACTTTTTCCTCAGACTGCCTTGGTATATTCAAATATATGCCAAAGACAGAAATGGAGGTGGTCGAACCAATTTTGTCCACAAATTGAGAAATCGAGGAAGCATGTAAACAAATCTGTTTCAGCTTACATGAGAGACCATGGAATGGGCTCCCTGTACAACAATAACTTGCGTTACTACATGCAAGATATCTACAGAGCAGATGGAGTTCACTTCTCAGATGAGGGCAACAGAGTTTTCACTCTGAATTTAAGACTGTGCATTGGTACCTACTTATAAGTACCTAAATGTACCATAAACCCAAAAGCTCTTCTCAGAGCTACCCTACATCTGATCACTCACAATTATTATTTTTCTCTAACTTTTTTCACTAATTTCAAGAAAGTACGCTCCCCAGACCGCTTCCCGGTTCGCGAACCGGGCGCACTCCACGCAAAAAAACAAAAAAAACGGTATATTTTTTTTTTGCCCTGCGAGACCCTTTCAAAGCCTCCACATCAAACCTAGGGGGTCAGGGAGGATCTACTATGCCCCCTTATGGTCATTTGCCCCTTCGCTTTGGCCTCCTCTTGTCTCTCGATCCTACCGAGAGACAAGATGGCGGCCGCTACGGACTGTTTGGAATGTTTACAGACGCCGAAAAACCAATCAGCTTCGCAAACCTCCGTAACGCGAAAAGTACGAGAAGCGGAGCGCTGTTACAGATATATATCTTTTTTTGAACGTTAATTTCTCAAAATCCACTAGAGCACATATATTGAGACCTAGCAAAGGCACATCGGGCTACCAGTCCCTACAATTTTGCCAAGTTTCGTGCAAATCCATTCAGCCGTTCGATTATTATTATTATTATTTTTTTTGCCCCGCGGGGCCCTTTTAAAACCTCCACATCAAACGTAGGGGGTCACCGACGATCTACTATTCCCCCTTATGGTCATTTGCCCCTTCGCTTTGGCCTCCTCTTGTCTCTTGATCCTACCGAGAGACAAGATGGCGGCCGCTACGGACTGTTTGGAATGTTTACAGACGCCGGAGAGCCAATCAGCTTCGCTTCGCAAAGCTCCGTAACGCGAAAAGTACGCGAAGCGGTGCGCTGTTACAGATATATATCTTTTTTTGAACGTTAATTTCTCAAAATCCACTGGAGCACATATATTGAGATCTAGCAAAGGCACATCGGGCTACCAGTCCCTACAATTTTGCCAACTTTCGTGCAAATCCATTCAGCTGTTCGATTATTATTATTGTTATTTTTTTTTGCCCCGCGGGGCCCTTTTAAAACCTCCACATCAAACCTAGGGGGTGAGCGACAATGTACTATGCCCCCTTATGGTCATTTGCCCCTTCGCTTCGGCCTCCTCTTGTCTCTCGATCCTACCGAGAGACAAGATGGCGGCCGCTACGGACTGTTTGGAATGTTGACAGACGCCGGAGAACCAATCAGCTTCGCTTCACAAAGCTCCGTTGCGCGAAAAGTCCGCGAACCAGAGCGCTGCCCGGTCCGCTGTTACAGATATATATCTTTTTTTAAACGTTAATTTCTCAAAATCCACTGGAGCACATATATTGAGACCTACAAAAGGCACATCGGGCTACCAGTCCCTACAATTTTGCCAAGTTTCGTGCAAATCCATTCAGCCGTTCGGGCTAAAAGTGAGGCCAACCGCCCTATGGAAAACTCAATGTTAAAAACACGTTTTGGGACCCCCCTTTTTTCTCGGCCCCCCCTTGACGAACCCCCCCAAAATTTTCAGGGGCTGCTCAGAAACAAAATGTGCCATTTTCCTGAAAATTTCAGCCAATTCCGTCCACAAACGCCAAAGTTATTAGACATAGAATTTTCAAAAAACCCATAGAGAAAAAATCCTAACTATATTATTATTATTATTATTATTGGGACATTTGTAGAGCGCTGCGATTACGCACACCGGCGTGTCCACGCGCTAAAAGTGGGAGAGGCAGCTAGCAGGGACAACAGAGACTGAGCGGACCCTTATTTAGTATAAAGAAATGTTTTAAGTTTCGCTCGGAACCTAGCCTCATCCGGTTCCAGGCGCAAGTCCGCAGGCAGTTTATTCCAGTTAGTTGCCGCTAGGCATCTGAAGGACCTACCTCCCATGCGGGCTTTCTTGATTCTTGGGATCTTCAGTAGGCCGCCCCCTGTAGATCTAAGCGCACGTGTTGGTTTGTACACTTCGACCAATGTAGTCAGAGGGTCGGGTGCCCTGCCATTAAGGATGCGATGACAGGTGCAGAGGGCTTTATATTCCACTCTTCTCCTCACAGGGAGCCAGTGTAGCTGCTGAAGGGCCGCCTTAGAAGGCGCCCTTTTAGGCAGTCTAAGAATTAGACGCGCTGCCGCATTCTGCAGCACTTGTAGACGGGCCATGCTTTTTTCTGGAGCCCCCAGGTACAGCAGGTTCCCGTAGTCCGACCTAGCTGTCACCAGAGCATGAACCAGGGTTTGACGGGCTTCGATCGGGAGTAAGTTCAAGACTTTTCTCAACTTCTTCAGAATCCCGAAACAGACTCCCACCACCCGATTAATTTGGGGGCCGAAAGTAAGACCCACGTCAAACCACACCCCCAGATTACGTGCCTCTTGGCAGGGGGTTGGGGTAGGTCCAAGGCAAGGTGGCCACCACGCCGACGACCAGGCAGACTGGGCTCTCCCCACCACCAGCACCTCTGTCTTGCTGCCGTTCAGCTTCAAGCAATTGATGGCCATCCATTCGGCAAGATCTTTCATGCACGAACGGAAGCCGTCAGCAGCAAGACAGGGCGCATGCGATAGGGAGATCACCAGCTGCGTATCGTCGGCGTAAGAGACCAGTTGGAGGCCATGGCTCTCCACAATCGAGGCAACAGGCGCGACATACATATTAAAGAGGGTTGGACTTAGTGACGAGCCCTGCGGCACGCCTTGGCCCAAAGGCACCCCCCTTGAATAGCAGTCTCCCTGCCTGACTCGAAAGCTTCTCCCATTGAGGAAGTCTTGGATCCAACTCAGCGCGGTGCCAGAGATGCCACCCCTGTTCAGACACTGTAGCAAGATGTTATGTGCTACAGTGTCGAACGCCGCGCTGAGGTCTAACAGGATCAAGGCCATAGTTTGGCCTGCATCCACACCCTCTCTCAGATGTTCCGTAGCCATGAGAAGGGCAGACTCGGTGGAATGTCGTGGCCTAAAGCCAAACTGCGTCGCATGGAGCAGTCCCCTCTCTTCCACATGCTTCATAATCTGGGTATTGACCACCCTTTCCGCCACTTTGGACAGAAAAGGCAGGAGGGAGATGGGCCTCAGGCGACCGCCAGTAGGTAATATATATATATATCACCACAGAGGCAACCCTTGTTTGATGTATGTTTAGCGGCCTTGCCGGTCGCGGTGACAGCCCGCCGCGTTGCAGCGGATCCTAAGCAGCTGGATGCCTGGTTGCTGTTTGGAGCGGGAGGCTCGGACGGAGAGACGTTCACAGTGCAGAAAGTACAGCACTTGCCTTTTATCTACCCACTGGGGACATTATTTCATGGATTGCAGGAGATGGACAAACACCCACTGGGGTATTCACTGCGTGTAAGGACTACAAATACCATAATGCTTTGCACGTAAAGGCGGAGCACACGCCCACCTGGGGATGTTTAAATAAATTGCAGAAGCCTTACACTTTGTTTGCTGTTCTTCCTGAAGTGAGGCTCGTGATCAAGGACGCAAGTCTGAAACGCGTAGAGCCGTTTCTTTGTGATGAATGGGCAGCGCTGTGCTTTCTACAGTCCTCAGTTTTAAGAGTTTCACCTTCCGAGAGGACGTCACCACAGAGGCAACCCTTGTTTGATGTATATCTATAGATATATATATATATAGATATATAGATATCTATATATATATATATATATATAGATAGATATATATAGATATATATATATATATATATAACGCCTCAGGTGCATTTCCAGCTTCTGCTACAAACATCATTCTACAAGATCATCTAGTTAATCACCCTCTCTGGATATATGTCCTGTCAACATTTGTTCAGTGCTGGTATTCTTATTGTTCAGCCTCACATGAAATTATACCCATGATTAGCAGTCGCAGCCCATGCAGGTTCAAGCGGTGGGGCGTTGGAGCCAGGTGGGGTGAGTGATTTCGACAGACATGACGAGGGAAAATTAGATAAATAGTTTCCCCTCATCATTGTCCGTTGAAATCCACTCTACACGGCCACACTGCCCCATTGCACCTGCACGTGCCGCAGCTGATGATGAATGAATGGACATCATCTTTTATCTGCCGTGATTTCACCATGAGCCTCAGCAGAGAGGCCCCATGCTGTGCATACAGCTAGTTTAGAGGTGGATATATTTTTCGTCAGTATAAGGGTTAGATAATAAAGAGAGTACTATATCATCATAACTCACAGCTGGAGGCTATACCTATTGTTAAATTAACTCTTGCTGAGTTATGGGATTGAGCCACATCCAGGGGCCTATAACAAGGGAGAGGCTCTTAAAAACTGGTCTAGCCTGAGGCAGAAAGGTTAAAATGCTATTACACTATTCCATCCTTTAAGATCAGAATGTTATAAATGAATTTAGACGGACAGATTGCTAATTCAGAAAGGTTATACCAGCGAATATAGCTCGCTGCCCAGGGCTATAATAGGTGTTAAAGGCCCTTTTTGGTCGGTTTCGGCCCATGCAAACGACAACTGATATAATGAAGCGGCCCATTAGTAATTAATATTGGGCGTCCAATTCATCCGTACTTGTATAGCACATGCCTACCCTCTGAGGGCCCCCCAGTGCTGAAAACCCACCAGGGCATTTATTAAGTGTTATTTATGCAAACAACAAGCGTTTTAATAATTTCATAAAAACTGCTTCCATCCTCCGTCTCCATCAGCCTAGTGGCATGTCGATCCAGAGTTTTGCCACCAGCAAGGAGAAGGAATGTTGGGGTAGACGTCATCTTCCAGACTTCATTAGCTACCTGCCACTCCAACACAATGTACTAGTAGAGTGGTAGCACTAAACGTTTACTCTGCTGTGGAAACTGGCCACAGTTATAACAACACACTTAGGCTTATATGTGCATATTGCAACCTCTGCTGTATTTTTTTATGTCTTGGATTCCTTGCTCGTTCCCAGGAAGGCTAGAAGTAGAAGAACTGTAGATCACTCTCTCCCTGAATTGCTGACATTCCATGTTTACATGGATTGTTTACAGAGAAAATTAATCAGTTACGGTTTTAAATTTTAATTAAAGAATACGTTCCACTGTTATTGCAGAACTCACAAAAAGCCCATAAAATGTATATTTGACTGCTGTGCTGTGTTGTCTTTGGATGTGTGGCAGCCCTGGGACCATCCATGCATGCAATGTTTTTGAACTGTTACTTTTCTTCTGTAACAACCTTAACATAAATCAAAATAATCTTCAAATAAACCATCACAAATAGAGTTAAAGCTGGAAGACTTTATATTCCTTTCCTTCAGGGTCTGATATAAATAACGGTGATGAGCCTGTGCAGTTGCTGATAATGTTTTCCCAGCCTTTTGTAGCGATCCTATATGCGGTGCCACAGAGAGCAATCATGTCAGTTTGAAACAATTCTGGAATTTTACAAGAAGTTTTGACCACAGCGAGATTTTCCATTATTGGGCTCTCCATACTTAATCGGGTTTGCACAAAGCAGTGTACTGCTATTATGAAGCAGGGAAACCCGTGCTTTTTTGTAAACCCTATTCTTCAGTAAGATAAATTGCTAATTTGAACCTCTTTAGTAATAGTTGTTTGCTTTGGCTTTACATCCACCTCCTTTTGATATTTGTCTTCAGCTCACAAAACCTCCTTCACAAAGCAATGCTGCACATACCAAGAAACACAACTGAAGCATTGGCATCATGTCCCCTGACAGACTGTGGTTACATAGCAGCATGGCAAAATGTGTGGCTGTCGATAGTGGTAACTCCATTGTGCTGGTCAAAATCCACATCGCGCTCTGAACAGTGGGAGACTGGACCGGCGCAGTGAACGTGCCTCTCTTGTAGAAGTCTATGGAATGCGCTTCAATTGTTCTAAAGTTGTGATACTCGTATACTTGACATAAAGAGTAATGTTCACTAAGTCAGAAAAAAGCGATGCTAACGGTTCGTTGCATCAATGGAATACAGCTGATAACGGCTGCGGGGGTCAGCGGGTGGGGTTTTGAGAGGTGTAAGGCTACTGTTATCAATTTACGACCATTCTCTGCTCTCAGACCACACACTCTTGAGGCAAAGGTCCCGTCGTGTAATTAGCCCTATGCATGAGCACTTCCACCCCCCCCCCCTGCGCCCTATGGACACAGCTAAATTCTCCTGCCCCCATAGAGTGTCGTCTGTGTTACTAGCCTCTACTACCTCCTTGCCCGACCACCGTGACACACAGTCGGCCACAAGCTTCGCCTCTCTCCAACACACCACAGCATTCCCTGCTGTGCACTGCCCCCCCCCCCCCACACGCTGTCTCATTCCCCGCTATGTGCCACTAACACCCTTAAATCCCTGGCACACTATTTCCTACCAGCCCACATAGTCTACTGCGTTCATGTCAGGCACCACATGGATAGCAGGCTTTCTTGTTCAAGGATAACCTGCTAATGCTCCATCCTATGACAGGAACTCATTACTGCTGGCAGGAGGAGTGATTTGCCTCAGTTGACTGCTTAGGGCTAAAAATCGAATTCAAGGGCAACATTTTTTACTTTGCCCAACTTAAATGGTGAAGGAAATACTAGGAAATACTTTGGGGTAGGTTTACGAGTTCTGGCGCATCTCTGCAAATCAGCTGGGATGCGCCAGAACAGATGCGACACGCAATTTCCTTCCTGTGCCACCACAAATGCATTGCATTTACAATGCGGCGCACTGTGGCACAAGGATACGGCGATGCATGTCACATCCTGTGGCGTAAGGGTGGCGTATTGCTGGAGTCGTGTCACAAGTGCGACGCGGCTCCAGCAATGCTCAGGGGCGCCCTATACCTAACATGCTGAGTCACTCCTTACGCGTGCTTCAATCTTGTAGATTTCACTGCTTCACTTTTACAAGGCGTTCCTGCGATGGAACGCCCACCCTGAGCCGGAACGCCCACATGAAATCTAACGCAGGTTTCATGTGGCGCAGGGCTTTATGAGGTCTAGGAAGATGTATCACGTTGTAAATAAGGTGCAACATGGCGCATGGTTTACACCACCGCTGCGTCACAGAAATGACGCAATGGCGGCGTAAATGTGGCGTAAGGGGCTTGTAAATCTGCCCCTCTGTCTCTAGCTCTGTGATGTCAATCAGTCATACTTCACTTAGGGAATTCATATTAATTATGCAGCAGTTTTCTTGCATGGTACAGCGATTCAACCCTTTGCAAGGTTTAGTTTAATGAAGAAAGGTTCTTCTCTATTGCAAATGTTGGTAAAATGGAGTGTGTGGTTGGAGAGAAAAACTTTTGAGATGGTAGGATTTTAATTTAATGTCTATCTCCCCAACAATCTAGTTCCTGTAATACAGGATTTAAACACCATTACTAATTTAATTTGAAGTTTTACGTAATGTCAAAACTCTGGATGACCACTTCGGTGCACAGTGCATAAAATTATAAAATAGTGAAGAAAATAATATTACCATTACTGTATATGATAGTTATTATAACCAATTCTGTATATTTAGTCCAGATAGATAATCTACAGTTGATGCTCAGCCACCAGTCAATGCAGCTTGTACCAGATCTAAACGAGGGCTCAATGGAGGTGGGGGTGTGTGGGCTGTGACAGGCTATGTTCTAAACCATTTTGACAGCATAGAGCAGGGGTCTGACATACATTTTTGTTGTTCATAGCAAGTTTATATATTGGTAAAATGGTTCTATTCCACAGCAGGAAATGTGATCTGATTGAGAGGCCTGCAGATGTGTTCAACATCTGAAAGCATTATTGTTTTAAGTTTAAGCTAAAGTTGTCTGGAACACCACTGAGAAGCATCATGCGCAGTCCTACATTTTACAGTCACTAACTATTTCGAGATTAGCTCTTAAAACTGTTACGGCCACATGCATCAAGGTAAATTGCATTCGCAAACGGTGCAAATCGCAAAATTCGGCCGCTTGCGAATGCAATTTCCTTTTTTGGGATGCATCATGTTTTTTTATTTTTTCGCAATTTAAGGAATCGCAATCATGTTGCGATTTCTTAAATTGCGATTGCATTTAAGAAATCGCAATTTGCTATTCCTTAAATGCAATGCATCACACTTTAGAAATTGCAAATTCGCAAATAGGGAGAGGTAAATTACCATGAAGTTCACCTTCATGGTAATTTGCGAAAACTTTGAAAAATGCACAAAAGTGCATTTTTCAAAGTTTCATTTTACACACACACATGCCCTTGGGGCATGTGTGTGTGAAAAATTTTCTTAAAGTTAAATTTCAGGGGTGCGTAGGGTCCTTTGGACTCACCCCTGCACCCTTGAAATAGCATTCTCATTTTGCGATTCCTTAATTGCGAATCGCAAAATGAGAATGGCTTACCATTCATTCCTATGGGCCTCTAGACCCATAGGAATTAATGGGAAGGGATTCCTTAATTGCGATTTGCAAATTGTGAATCGCAATTAAGGAAATGTAAGGAATCGCAAAAAAAATTGAGATTTCTTGATGCATAGCCGTTTGTGATTTCTTAATTGCGATTCCTTAATTTTCGCAATTAAGAAATCGGAAACGGCAACAATGATGCATGTGGCCGAAAGTGTCCCCAAACTTTTATGTCCTGATGATTAACTTGAAAATGATTACCAATGTCGACACTATAACAAACAACCTGCACCTAGGCTCATTGGATGAGAACTGTAACAATATGACTGCTGATAATGCATGAGCTGGAATTTCAAGATTATAGTTGATTGTTCTTGTACATACACACATACAATTTAGTTTACATGCTATTCACTGTGTCATCAGTTGGGACAATGAGCACCATTTGACTTACAGTTGATTACTTTGTGGATTACATAATTGGACATGCAGTTTGGTTTTGTGTATTGTTCAAGACACATTCATTCCGTGTTATTTCAGCCACATTAATTGCGATGAGTAATATTTCATTTCCTCAAAAGTTCATTATATTTGTGCTAAATGAGACCATAGTGAACCATTGTTGCTTGTGTATATCAGTTACAAGATTAGCTGAAAGCTTTTGTTTTACTCTTTGTTCCAAAAGTGTAAGTAGATTGGCTTTGCCCTTTTCTTTGGCGGGAGAGTGTTCTATTGCTTTGAGCCAATACCTCCAAACATTTTCCACCATGTATGTACCTTCCTAACTTTGATAAGTGGATGAGCACTGCTAACATATAAATATCTTGGGCCCAATTCACAGACCTAAGTTAAGACAAAATCCTAAACTTACTACCATTTAAGTATTCACAGAAGGCACTTACTCGTTTTGGTATTCACAGATGGCACTTTCTCATTTTGGTATTCACATGATGAGTAAGTGCCTTCTGTGAATACCAAAATTAGTTAATGGTAGTAAGTTTAGGATTTTGTCTTAAGTTAGTTTTGTGAATCGGGCCCATCGTGGATATGTATGTGCAATCTAGTTTTCCATATCCTTGATTATTGCTCCAAAATGCGGTTTGTGTGTGGCATGAAGAACTTAAAATAAAATTCTTCCCCCAGTTGGTGTAGAATAAAGCTTTTACATATGGTATCTTAGAGAACCATATTTTCATATAAAGGATAGGCCTGATGCTTAATTTGAATTGCAGGTCAATAGATTTCTAGGGCAGGCTGTTTTGATCACATTGCAATAGTCTATGTGGGCCATGGAGTGATTGGACCTTAATGGGGAAACTGTGACAGTTACAAACTGGTTCCCTTTACAAATGCGCTTGCTTTGAGTATGAATGAGAGGTCTGAATCAAGAACGGCCTTCAAGTTCTTCACATTGTATGTAGCTTTATTATTCCAGCACCCATGTGAAGTGAAGTCTTTTGCTGTCCGTTCCACTCAATAATAGAACGTCTAATCCAGTTCTAATAATACACCGAAAACAATCTTTCGTTTAGTGATAAATGAGGTAAACATTTTGTGACTTATGATTGGTTTCCAGGTTCGTTCCTTTCTCTAGAATTGTAGATGGTAATGACCAATTGTTTGAGAAAATGGTTACTTTTCTGAGATGAACAGTTATAAGAGGAATGTGTCATTGGGAATGCTGAATGATTAGTTGCCTCGGGATAAGTAGGCACACTTTAATCTAGTGTAAATCTATGCCTGTCATGCCTGCCTGCTCTATTAGACCTACAAATATACCCTTTGGTGTACCCAGGGTAGATTCTGAGACAATCATTGCTAATTGATGGCATTTATTATGGTGATGGGAAAACCTACTCTAGTTTCAGCTGCCATAATTTCTTCCCTCTCAGCAATCTGAAGCATATTTGTGATTGTGGAGTGTTTCGAATTGTTTCATACATAGTTCAACTTGATTGTGCTTTTAATTTCAAGTACAGAGTTCTACTTAGTCATTCCACCGTCTTCAAATGGTCCAGAATGCAGCGGCGAAGATGGTTCTAAAGCTCCCTAGACTTGCCTCGGCCTTGTCAGCCCGGAGAAGCCTACATTGGCTTCCCATTCATTCCAGGATCTCCTTTAAGATTCTCTGTCTTGCTCATGGGGCTCTTCATGGTACAGGCCTAGAGGAGATCAGGTCACTTGTTCACCCTTACTCCCCTAGTCGATCCCTTCGTTCTTCAAACAAAAATCTCCTTGAGGTTTCTTGGTTTGTAAGAGCGAAATGGGGAGGCAGAGCATTTTCCTCGGTTGTACCCAGGTTATGGAATTCCCTCGCTCCCGAACTCTTAGGGCAACCTTCGCCTGCTCTGTTCCGCAAAGCATTGAAAACCTGGCTCTTCTCTGAAGTGTACCTGTAAAAGCCTACGCTGGTGAATACACATTTGATGACCTGCTTCGGCGCCTTCCTGCCCTTGGGCTAAGTTGCATGATAAAAGATTCCTTTCATTCATTCATTCATTTGCTAACATGCTTCTCAAAAGACTGATAAGAGATTTTTACAGTGTTGTTATTTTGCGCTCAGAGCATTTTTAAGAACCTGGTTTGGGTAAATATTTCTTCTGATTTGCTTTGGGATTTGTTAATAATTTTGGTGACGTGCCTACCCTCTATTGTCGTATCTTGTACATAATTTAGGTAGTGTTTTCCATGTCTAAATGGGAGCATTGCCATATTTGTATGGTGTTGCTAAGAATTCTATTGAGCCTTGATTGTTATTTTGAATTGATACTCCTAAATGGAACCACAGTGGTTGTGAGGTAATGGGACATGTGTTATGATCAGATGTGAATTTTGGCGACTATCCACCAAACGTTCAAACCTGTACTATTATTAACCTCTGACCCAGTGCATGTGGTTCAAGTGTTCGTTGGAAGATCTTATGAAGAAGGGAATTCCTAAAGACTTCTTGATGGTCGATGTCAAAAATTGCATTTCTGGTTGGCTAAGATTGGCACCCAAGTCAGGCAAAATCCACAACTCTGTGGAAAATGACAAAATGTATATGTACATAAGCGGCGTTCATTTGTGTTCACCCTCGCCACTGTTGAAGGTAAAGAAAGTCACGAAACAGTGGCCCCGCCATCTTGTTCCCTTTTAGGCCCCATCACGAACGTAGATAGTAGCCATCTTTGTGTCATGACCTCTCTGCCCATTGCCGATAGCCATCATCTCTCTCTCTCTCTCTCGCTCTCTCTCTCTCTCTCTCTCTCTCTCCAGCCCCGCAAGCACCCCGCGCCCCGACAGCCCCCGGTCTCTCCTGTTCGGGCCATAAACGCACCGCTAAACACGACCTTGTCTCCGTGCTGAACCCCTGCCCCCTCGCTCTTTCATCCTACCCATAGAACGGGTCCTTTTGGTAACCTCTTCCTCCCTGCCCGATTGCCCGGCCTGATCCCAGGCCATCACCTAGCCCAACAGATGCAGTTTATTGCTTCCAACAGTAGGACCTCGCCTCACATCAGAGGAACGGTGATTAATCAAGGTCTTCACACCCCTAGATCTGACCGACACCCCCGCATCCCTCCCAGAAACACCCTTCCTCTCTTCTGGTGGCCCCCCCTGGCTACACCTGGCCTCTCGACCCAGTCCCACATCATAAAACTAGGTCTCGTGGATGTACCCCTCCGGCCCCGCATAGCGAAACATGATCTTATCGCCCACCCAACCTTAGATCTGACCACCCCCTCCTGCCCTCGTGCCCTGTTGGAATGTCCGGCTGCAGATTACAATCACATGTCACATTTGGGAGGGGAAAACAACATCAGAGCGGTCAGTATGGGAATGGGCCTGGAGCTGGGGTCCCAATCATGCCCTTTTTTGTACTTCAAAGTGTCTTTATTGCAATAAGGAATGTTTGTACATCATAAACCTGTGTATAAAAGACAGAGCCGTAGAGAAACTTGTCAGAGCACCTCGAGAAGATACCCTGTTGTCTGATTTGACGTGTTCTGTTCCGTCGGAAATAAACTCCTGTTTCCTGCCTTCCAGTATCCAGCGCCTGCCTCTTTATTTGGGTAATCGTGAGTTGGGTGAGAAGCGGCTAACGCCGGGCAAATCTAGAAAAGGGGTAAACGACCTGATCTGCCTGAACCGTTTTTCATCAATTGGCGTCCCAAACGTGGGGCCCATCAGCGACACGTGGATCCAGTGAGAGAGGTCCCAACGACAGAGTGAACGACTGCAACGATCGGGAAGAGCTCCCGCCTGATAGACCCTTGTCTGGCAGCCGATCATCCGAACTTCACTGGTTCCGAACAGACCTCTCTCGAGTGATCTACGGTCCTGACTGGGAACCATCAGGAGTGCCACAGCAATTACGGAGAATAGAGGACGATCGGGCGCTGGAAACGGAAGACGAGAAACTGTCCATGCGGTCCGGGTAAGGTCGTGTAAACACGACAAATTGCGAATTGATTGTTTGATTGTCATTGGAAAATACTAGTATTAGGCATTTTGATTGTTTTGTCCTGAGAGATTCTCTGTCTACAAACGGGGAAGGATAGGAGTATTCTCCCTTTGCAGATAGTGAAGGGTGGGTAGCGCAGGCTTTTTCCCCCGTTGTAACCCGTCGCGCCTACTTCCCTCTCCATTTGATTGATTGTTATCCAAGCATTTATTGTTTTGGAATTGGTTCTCTTTGGATCATTCTCTATTTGCAAACAAGCACAGAGCCGCCATACTCTGTTTAGTCTTTGCAGATAGTGAAGAATAGGTAACGCAGGCTTTTGCCCCCGTTGTAATCCGTCGTGCCTATTTTTATCCCCCACTGATTGATTGTTTGACCGAACATTAATCGTTCGGAATTGGTTCTCGCAAAGGATCTTCTCTGCCTACAAACAGAGAGGAACAGGAAGACCTCTCTCTTTGCAGATAGTGAAGGGTAGGTAGCGCAGGCTTTTGCCCCCGTTGTAACCCGTCGCGCCTATTGTATTCCTCATTTGATTGATTGATTGTTTGTCCGAACTTGACTGTTTGGAATTGGTTCTCTCTTTGGGTATTCCCTATTTGCGAATACTGTATAATAGAAATATTCTACCTAGTCTCCGCAAAGTAGTGAAGGATAGGTAGTGCTGACTTTTGTCCCCGTTGTAACCCGTCATGCCTATCTCCCCCCCATTGCTCAGTAGTTGGTTCAGCCCGGACCATTTATTAGAGGTAGACCATCTGGCTCCACCGGAGGACACCCCTAATAAAAAGGACATATATAAAGAAAATGCGGATTAGCCGCTGTATCGTGCTAGCAAATAAAAGAACATAAGAATCGCTAGGAAAAACGAAAGGAATCGAGTAAAATCAGTAGGCCACTGATGAGATCTCTTTTCAACCTCACTGAAATGGAAGCATTAGGAACAACCCCTCAGGAAATATGAAACTAGTGAGGAAAGCCGAACTCAACGCCATGATGACTGCGAGACAGCTCGGCTCCACCGACCACCCCACCCAATTAACGGCAAACCCTAGGCAAATATTAGAAATAAACAACGCAATAGCAAAGTAACAGGTTAAAACGTTTTTTATTTGAACAAAAATACATTAAACAACTATTTACACGGCAAACGGCTGCAACAACAAACCCACAATGCATTTCGCCGTCTGCTTGACGCCGTTCCTGTCCCTCCTTCCCCAAAGTAGCAATGTTGAGCTACCTTGGGCTACTTTCTAGTAGGTTTTTGGGCGTCAGAAAGTCTACAAAAGCCGTCGGCGGCGGCCTGGGGTGGAGAACCATTACGCGAATAGTCCGGAGGCGACACCACGCGCCAAGGCCTGTCCCCAGGATGAACCAAGGGACCCGTTCCTGGAGCCGTGACAAAGAGCGGCTGGCTGCCATCGGCCGGAGAAGGCATGGGCCCGACCCGAGATGTACTGGTCCTCCCATTCCCTTCTTCTCCCGGCGCCTTGCAGGCCACGGGGGGGGGGGGATGTCTTGCATATGCCTCCGACCCCCCCTCTTCTTCATCGCCTGGTCCGGCCATAACAAATGTCAGCGAGACGCCGTGGGGTGCACTGGGAGGGAGAGGCGGCACGGACGAGCCTCTCCCGCCTCCCCAGGTGGAGGCCCCTCAGCTGCACCCCCAATGCTCCACGCACCCGGCAAAGGGTTCGTCCACTCTTGCGGTGCAGGGACGCTCCACGCACCCGGCAAAGGGTTCATCCACTCTTGCAGTATAGGGACGCTCCACACACCCAGCAGGGTCTTGTCCACTGTGGCGGTGCTACAACGCCTCACCGAACAGGCCGGAGTCCGTCTGCTCATTTGACCCAGTGACTGCCGGTAGCTGCAGAACTCCTAAAAATGGCGGTCGACCTTGCAGGAACGAACCTGGCATGCAAGGATGGCCTGGTCGCTGGCCAGCTAGAAAAACGAGTCCTCCATTCAGAAACGTTCTCCTCAGCTTTGAAGATTCTACGAGAGTTGCGGAGGGGCCTCGACCTCCGCGGGCCCCGACCGCCCCCCGATGGGAAATGACTGCCATGATTGCCCGCAGAACGACCAAGACGAAGCCACGGGACGTCGGCGCCCTCATGCTGGCGCCAGCCTCAGTTTTGAATGACCCAAGATACTGCAGACTACCGATTTGATCAGTTCCGGTGGAACATCAGTATGACCCGGTAGGAAAGATTGTTGCCCCTCCCTTTTCTTTGATTGATGGTTCATGTCACCGGTCCCTTCTGTTGCCCCTTAACGCAACTTCTGGACTGCCGAAAAGAAGTTCTGGTCCAACCACGAGTTGGTAGAGACAGTTTGACTATACTTGGACCCGCCTGACCCCACCCAAAATGGCGCCGGTACAAACGAAACTCACAATTCCCCGTTGTGTTCCGGATACTCAGACTTGATATCGTGAGATATGTATGCAGTTTTGAAGTACATGGCGGGAGGGGATGAGTATTGCTCGAACATTCAAACAATGAATTTTATATTAAGTTCTGACGCATCATTGATTACAGTATTATTGAAAGTTCGAATCTTTTTGACACTGATGGTACTTACCCACAATGAATTTTCGATATGATTTTATTGCACTTATCGTACCTTGATGAAATAAAACAACCACCGACTCAGTTATGTTTTCCGCAGATAAATATGCCCTCATGTACAGTTCCAGTCTGCTCCGTGGCTGGCCCACGTGGTTGTAGGCCTGCATTTGTACGTCAACATTTTTAAATAAAGATTTTGTCACAAACAAATATAGTCGTAGCTTTTGGATTGGTAAGTTCGACTACATAGCCCTTGTTTCCGATCTACGTAAAATACAGGCGAAATAAAGCAAGTCGATTACTGAAAGGTTAAAAAGCAAAGTACCCAGAAATATTGAAAATGTGAATGATCCAAGTTTGTTGCACGTGTTTTTTTTTACTTTTGTGCAACCTACGGCAATCGATAAAGGTCCCGGTGTTCTGTTTTACTTTGTATGCCACATATCTCAGGGAAATTGTTTCAGATGCCCCTAAACCAGACCCGGTACCACTGTAGACCACCCCGACTCCTCGAAGAAGAACACGAGTTCACCCACTTTATCCTGATTGCCCTTTTGTCTTGACCCCCCCCACACAAGATCCGCAATACCACACGCGGACGATCTATGCAATGTGCAGTCCATAAATGATTATGCCTCCCACACCACCAGTCCCTCTGGGCTTAAAACGCCGAGATGGAAGGGACTGCATCCCGCGGAGATAGGTCGAAGTACGTAGTAAGTAAAAAGCCTTTTGGGTTTATGCGCGCGAATGTGTCTTAAAACGCTGCCCCCACCCCTTCTTTTTCCCCTTCTTTCTGCAGGTCACATCGGAACGTCGACTAAAGTGTGGAAAAGACCTAAGCAACACGCCATGGCTCCGCGAGGACAAATGATACTTTATCCATGGGGACTGCCCCTGAGGACATGACGATTTTGGGTGATATGAATGCGCGCGTGTATAACCGGTTGTGTATGACTCAGTTGGATATACGTTGCACGCGTTGGTTTGATAAGAGAGATGTTTTTGTACGACTTGAGGGATGATCGAACGACCGATGGAATGGGGGAAAAGGGGGGTATGAACCTGGTGCCTATACACGACGAGCAAACGTAGATATAACACTCCCTCACTTAGAAACGACCGTCTCTCTCTCTCTCTGAACCCAGCGACTGGAGGGGTGGCCTGAAACAGAAATTTGGCGGGTTATTGCAGTATGACAAAAATATGACTCCAACCGGCCCCCGAATAATGCAACCAAGAATAACGTGCACCTACGAGTAGATTCTTACGCCATGAAACTCGAAGTTGCCCATTGTTCCCCACTAACACCCTCCGTTGCCTCAGCCTGGATACCCATTCGCTAAAACATGATTCAAAGATCCCACCGTAAGTACTAGCCCGATCAGGATAGGTCCTGAACAATTGACAAAAGTATAAGTATTTGCAACAGAGATCAACAACAAAAGACAGCCAGGCGAATTAACTAGGAAACTAAGGATGCGCAGCATGCAGGGGGAAATGTCTTTGGCCAAGTGCTGTTCTATGTTTTGTCTTGAGTTCTGTATGTAAATGCATGTACCCCCCCTCCCCCTCGGCTGAATTCATGTGTACGTAGTATCTGGATTTGCGTTGTCCCTCAGTCTGTGTTTCTATATAGTATGACCCCTACTGTTTTGTGTTTTGTGCGCACCAAAATGGCCTATTTTTGTACACGTTTCTCTCTCTCTCGTCCTTTCCCTCCATGTTGTACGTGTACCGAATAGTTCATTTAAAATGCGAACGACCCCTGCTCCCTCTTCCTTTGTGTGGTAATGTTGTGCCCCGCCGGCACAAGCCTAATTGGTTTTTCGAACACAAAGGTGATCGACAAATTGCCAGAAACTAAAACAATTGTAATTTGCCATGTTACTACCTCTCCTTCCTGTAAAAATGATAGAACTCGAATTGGCTATAAAGGAAAGGACAGGTAAGACGACTGATGTCCCCCTAATCTGGCCCTTTTTATATATGCGCGCGAATGTGTCTTAAAACGCTGCCCCCACCCTTTCTTTTTCCCCTTCTTTCTGCAGGTCACATCGGAACGTCGACTAAAGTGTGGAAAAGACCTAAGCAACACGCCATGGCTCCGCGAGGACAAATGATACTTTATCCATGGGGACTGCCCCTGAGGACATGACGATTTTGGGTGATATGAATGCGCGCGTGTATAACCGGTTGTGTATGACTCAGTTGGATATACGTTGCACGCGTTGGTTTGATAAGAGAGATGTTTTTGTACGACTTGAGGGATGATCGAACGACCGATGGAATGGGGGAAAAGGGGGGTATGAACCTGGTGCCTATACACGACGAGCAAACGTAGATATAACACTCCCTCACTTAGAAACGACCGTCTCTCTCTCTCTCTGAACCCAGCGACTGGAGGGGTGGCCTGAAACAGAAATTTGGCGGGTTATTGCAGTATGACAAAAATATGACTCGAACCGGCCCCCGAATAATGCAACCAAGAATAACGTGCACCTACGAGTAGATTCTTACGCCATGAAACTCGAAGTTGCCCATTGTTCCCCACTAACACCCTCCGTTGCCTCAGCCTGGATACCCATTCGCTAAAACATGATTCAAAGATCCCACCGTAAGTACTAGCCCGATCAGGATAGGTCCTGAACAATTGACGAAAGTATAAGTATTTGCAACAGAGATCAACAACAAAAGACAGCCAGGCGAATTAACTAGGAAACTAAGGATGCGCAGCATGCAGGGGGAAATGTCTTTGGCCAAGTGCTGTTCTATGTTTTGTCTTGAGTTCTGTATGTAAATTCATGTACCCCCCCTCCCCCTCGGCTGAATTCATGTGTACGTAGTATCTGGATTTGCGTTGTCCCTCAGTCTGTGTTTCTATATAGTATGACCCCTACTGTTTTGTGTTTTGTGCGCACCAAAATGGCCTATTTTTGTACACGTTTCTCTCTCTCTCGTCCTTTCCCTCCATGTTGTACGTGTACCGAATAGTTCATTTAAAATGCGAACGACCCCTGCTCCCTCTTCCTTTGTGTGGTAATGTTGTGCCCCGCCGGCACGAGCCTAATTGGTTTTTCGAACACAAAGGTGATCGACAAATTGCCAGAAACTAAAACAATTGTAATTTGCCATGTTACTACCTCTCCTTCCTGTAAAAATGATAGAACTCGAATTGGCTATAAAGGAAAGGACAGGTAAGACGACTGATGTCCCCCTAATCTGGCCCTTTTTATAGGAGGACTATACGTCAGTGGCCTTCTGCTCTCAGCTCGTTAGAAACACAATCTCCTATGCCCAGATTGCCCCACCCCTCCGCACCCAAGTACGGATGTCCAAAACGTCCCCGTTCCTCCCACTTGACCCCAGCTCCGTAAACTCGAGGTATAACTGATGACCCTGCTTAACTGTTGCTCCCCGAGAAAAGAGTGTTCAGCCTCTACCTCTCTCTCATGATGATAAAAGACTGCCAGGGCTAGGGTCAGAAAGCCACATGCGACATGAATGAATGCCAAATAGACTTAGTACAAACTCAGTAGACATGCCTGTATACATGCTCCACAGTGATAACTTCTGACCGTGACCGATGAAACGTACCCCCAGCTACCTAGATCTGGGACGGAATTGAAAAGTATAAATGCCTTCTCTTGCCAGTTCGCTAAAACCTGTTTTGTACCCATTCAAGGATACACAGTCACCGGAGGAGAGGGGCTGGACGTGACGCAGAGCCTGACCACAGATCGTGAGGCGCGTGTGACCTCGACCTAAGATGGAGCCGCAGAGCAACGGGACGCGGGACGATGCACCACTCTCAAACGCAGAAAACGAAGGAATGGAGGGCTGCCTTGAAGCCCTCTGCTTGTTGACCCACGCGTGCCAGAAGTCCCCGCCCTTTGAGCCCGATTGATGGACCTGCCTGCGCATCACCCTTTTGCTCCCTTGGTCCGTCTCAAAGATCCGGTCCCACTCCGCCCTCTCCTCCCTCGATTATCCGACAAAACCCCTTCTATCCTTTCCACGTGGATTCTGACTCCGTCTGAAAGAAATGCAGGTGCCCAGCATAAGGCACCCTTAAGAGACATTAGCTAGGAAACAGGACTGTGGCCTAACGGCAAACGACAGATCACACCCTTCGACATGTAAAGAAGGACCCGAGCTGGACCTATAGCTCCACCGCCGGTGCTCAACAGCACCAACGGAAGAAAACGAACTACCAGTGATGACTCGCTACTAAAAGGACACTGAGGCGAAGACCCCCCTTTTTCGGAACTTTCTACACCCCTTGACTAATTGCTTGTATTGGACAAAAATTCCTCCCTCAACCACTTTTGCCTGTAAAATGTTTCATCGGTCACTTTTAAGTATGACAAATGTAAATTTATATGTATTCCACCTCGTATGTTGCATCAACTACACACGGTTATATGTAAGTCTACCAATATTGACAAACGTTCACGACTATATGTATGATAAACACGGAAATGATCTATCTTATGTAAAAAGCGGCGACTGTGGAAAATGACAAAATGTATATGTACATAAGCGGCGTTCATTTGTGTTCACCCTCGCCACTGTTGAAGGTAAAGAAAGTCACGAAACAGTGGCCCCGCCATCTTGTTCCCTTTTAGGCCCCATCACGAATGTAGATAGTAGCCATCTTTGTGTCATGACCTCTCTGCCCATTGCCGATAGCCATCATCTCTCTCTCTCTCTCTCTCGCTCTCTCTCTCTCTCTCTCTCTCTCTCTCTCTCCAGCCCCGCAAGCACCCCGCGCCCCGACAGCCCCCGGTCTCTCCTGTTCGGGCCATAAACGCACCGCTAAACACGACCTTGTCTCCGTGCTGAACCCCTGCCCCCTCGCTCTTTCATCCTACCCATAGAACGGGTCCTTTTGGTAACATCTTCCTCCCTGCCCGATTGCCCGGCCTGATCCCAGGCCATCACCTAGCCCAACAGATGCAGTTTATTGCTTCCTACAGTAGGACCTCGCCTCACATCAGAGGAACTGTGATTAATCAAGGCCTTCACACCCCTAGATCTGACCGACATCCCCGCATCCCTCCCAGGAACACCCTTCCTCTCTTCTGGTGGCCCCCCCGGATACACCTGGCCTCTCGACCCAGTCCCACATCATAAAACTAGGTCTCGTGGATGTACCCCTCCGGCCCCGCATAGCGAAACATGATCTTATCACCCGCCCAACCTTAGATCTGACCACCCCCTCCTGCCCTCGTGCCCTGTTGGAATGTCCGGCTGCAGATTACAATCACATGTCACATTTGGGAGGGGAAAACAACATCAGAGCGGTCAGTATGGGAATGGGCCTGGAGCTGGGGTCCCAATCATGCCCTTTTTTGTACTTCAAAGTGTCTTTATTGCAATAAGGAATGTTTGTACATCATAAACCTGTGTATAAAAGACGGAGCCGTAGAGAAACCTGTCAGAGCACCTCGAGAAGATACCCTGTTGTCTGATTTGACGTGTTCTGTTCCGTCGGAAATAAACTCCTGTTTCCTGCCTTCCAGTCTCCAGCGCCTGCCTCTTTATTTGGGTAATCGTGAGTTGGGTGAGAAGCGGCTAACGCCGGGCAAACCTAGAAAAGGGGTAAACGACCTGATCTGCCTGAACCCTTTTTCATCAACTCCAGTCAGGATAAGGAAGTTACACACCCAAGATAACCCCTGCTCATCCCCCTTGGTAGCTTGGGAGAGCAGTCAGGCTTATCACAGAGGCAATATGTAAAGCATTTGTGCAACACACACACACAAGTGACACAGTAGGCACACCACAAAAGAGACTTCACACAAGATTATATAAAAATATCCGTTGTATACAAACATATTAGACCACAATCACATAAATCTCTTAGCCAACTAGGCAATTGTCATGACATCAAATTGATCATAAGTAATTTTGCCATACGGCAATGGTCATAATACCACATGTAGTGCATTGAAGTAATTACTCATACTTTGCACCGGTCATAAATCCCTTTGTGGAATAGGCCAACTACATTAGATCACCATGAGTTCACTAGGTAAAATAGGTTAAATACATTAGCTCACCGTGATTTTATCCCTTTCACAGAATACACACTGGGAATTGCATTAATCCGGCCCATGTACTCCCAATACTGGCCGCTCAAAAATGAGCTGACCTATGTATGCTAGCCTTAATTAGTATCAGGATCAACCCAAGTAGGGATCCCAGGCTTCAAGTGCTAGTGCGCTTACCACCAACCATGGGGTAGCCAATCTGGACAGGCTCCCCCTTCATTGGGTAACAGCAGTGGCTGCTCATGCTCCTGCAGCACCGTGGTGTGGGTTTTGGGAACGAAGGTGGGGGGGAAGGGCCCTCACCCATTCCCATGGGCGGTAACAGCTGTTTTTCGACATTGGTGCCCCTCGCTGCACTGAGCAGGAGGCACAAGGGGATTCTCTTCATCCCAGCATGTCACAAAGCTCCTGGTGCCGGAGAGAGTCCTCGCTGCTCTTGGGGCTTGGCACAGCATCCTGCTGGGTGGAGCTGCGACAATCTGTGGCTTCTCGTCCAGGATTCGGCAGGTTGCTTGACAATGCCTAGTGCCCCAGCGGCGTTGGCGAAGTGGCCACCCAGTGATCTCATGGGTTGTCTGCACAGCAGGAGGGTCTTGGCCACGGTCGCGCGTCCAATGTGGAGTATGGGGCAACTCCCCAGGCAGGCAGCTTCCCCCAAAGAAAATGTAAAGGAGACCCCTCGGAGCTCTCAGACTGGCAAGCACACAGAGCTCCAGGATAGTAAAGCACCCAGAGAGCTTGTAGAACAAAGCACACAGAGCTCTTGTAAAGTAAAGCACACTGAGACTTTGATGTCCCTGTGTTTCCCAGAACAAGAGGCCAGCAAACACACTTGGATATTTCTTCTCAAGCAGGGCACCACATCAGGGCAAAAAGAGTTAGTCCTTTTCCTCCATCACAGACAGAAGCAGCAACTGCAGGTCAACCCACCCCTCACACGGAAAAGGCAGCGCTCCTCACACAGTCCCTCCAATTTTCTACTTGGCAGAGACCTCTTGTTTCTTGAAGTAATCTAAAGTCTTGGGGTAATCTGTCCAATACTTATACCCCATTTTGTCACTGTTCTCTTTGTGACAAAGGCCTCTGAATCCCGTCCACACCAGTCCTTGCCTCCTTAGTCCACCGTGACCGCAGGAGGTGGAGACAGCATTGTGAACAGGAGACACAGCTTATTTAGGTGCTAGTGAAACCCCTTCCACCACTCTAAATACAGACCATGTCTATTCAGCCCAGCAATTAGTCACCCAAGCAAGGCAGGACACATCTCAACATCCCTTGTGGCTGTCTAGAGTGAATGCACATCCCCTGATCCTGTCTCTCCAAAGCCATGAGCTGAACACACAAACAGTCAGAGGCACACTTTATGGTCAAGAAAGAAAATGCCCACTTCCTAAAGTGACATTTTCAAACAAACAATATAAAAACCATCTTCCTAAAAAGATGTGTTCTTACATTTTGAGTTCAGAAAGTCTAAACTTTATTTCTCCATCTTGTCCCAATGGAAAGTTATACTTGTATGATGTGACAAAGCCACTCCAATGTTAGCCTATGGGACAGACAGCCTTTCAATAGTAAAAAATGAAATTGGCAGTATTTTACTATTCGAACATGTCACACAAACCTGCACATGTCCTACTTTTCACATACACTGCACCCTGACCACGGGGATACCTTGGGCCTACCTTAGGGTTGTTTTACATGTAAGGAAAGGGAATGTTTGGGACTGGCAAGTGAGTGTACTTGCCAGGACAACATGGTAGTTAACAACTGCGCATACCAAAACTACAGTGGTAGGCGTGAAACACATTTACAGGGCTACTCATGTGGGTGGCACAACCACTAGTAGCAATTGAATTACAGGCCTGTGGCACCCTCAGTGCACTTTACTAGGGACTTACCAGTAAATCAAATATGCCAAATAATGGATAACCAATAATATTTACATTCTACACAGAGATTATATAAACTTTACCACTGATCAGCAGTTATAAAGTACTCTGAGTCCTATAGCCAACAAAAATAGGGTCGAAAATAGGAGGCAAAGGGCAAAATGTTAAGGGATAAACCTGCAAAAAGTGTCAGGTCTAACAGTCGATGAGTTCTAATACAGATCATTCTACAGTGCATCTTGTGACTATGCTTTCAAAGGATTTATGTAATCTCAATGCATGAGGATTCAACAGTGAATACTACAACATCTTGTTTAAATTTCGCTGTGAATCATAGGCTTATTCTGTGGGAGCAACTCAACCCTAATGTTGAGTCTATGGGCCTCATTTATGAGGCCTTGCGTCAGTTTTGCACTTCCGATGCATCACTTTTTGTGAAGCATCGGCTGCTTAAAACATGCCTCCTGTTGCCCACTATTTACAAAGTGACGCATCTAAGCAGATGCGTCACTTTGTAAAACCCTGCGCTACATTATACCTGCATCAGGTATAATGTATGCATGGGGGGGCTTCCCCCGCAAAGAGCCTCGTAGAAGTGACGCAGTGAAATCTATGAGATTTCACTGCGTCACTTCTAGGACGCCGTTGCGTCAAAATCTTGTGCCTGCCTCACAGCAGGCGTAAGACTGACGCAGATCCTTTCACATGGGGCTTGCCCCATTTGAAAGGACGCATTGCTGGAGTTGCGTCACTTTTATGACACACTCCAACAATGCGTCACTTTTGCGCTTAGAGATACGTCAGAAATACTGACGTATTTGTAACTCCTTGCGACATGATGTGTCATGCATTAAATATGACGCATCAGGTATGTCGCAAGGAGTGCGCACTGAGAAGTGACGCATCGCTGCTTTCACGCAGCGATGCGTCATTTCTCATAAATGAGGCCCTATGAGCCCTAAAATTTAGCATCCATTTCTACTAAATAGTTTGTGTATGTCAATTGATGTTTTCCTTTCTGATTGACTGTTGATCAGACAGATTTTATTAGTTGACTGGTTTGAATTATACAGGAGGAGGAATAATGTCTGGTGTTTTTTGGATTCTTGTATATTTTCTCTTCTCAGTACACATGACTAGGCATTTCACATGTATGCTTGAGAGCTTCTTCTGTTTGAAAGTTTGTGTAATGCACCCATAACTATTGTCATTAGCTGTTTGTTGTCCCTTCTATTTAATTTGATGCTTATACATGTGTTTAGAATTTCAGGAAATGGAACTAGCATTATGACTTCCATTCAATCAATCAATCAATCAATACCTGTTAAGTGTGGCTACTCACCTGTGAGGGTATCAAGGCGCTGGGAGGGGGTGGGGGCTGTAGGTCAGACTGGGTGCCGAGATTCATTCAAAGAGTCAGATCTTGAGATCCTTCCTGAATTATGTCAGCGACAGGGATAGCCTGACCAATAAATTAAGGTGTATGCAAGTTTCAATTCTTCTACAAGAAAAAAAATTCCTTTTTAAAGTGCTGTCTCATGGTGAGGATGTAACTCATAAAGTGAGGGCTAGAAGGGAGCAACTTGGTGACGTCCATATACATCTCATACTAGGGAGGAAGGCTTATCGCCACCAAGGCCTATATTTCAGTGGTAGTTGACCACTCCTAGTTCACTACCTTACAAACAAGTAATGTCTACTTTAAACTGGATGAGAAATTTGGGATGACATTTCTGGAAATGCAGACAGACACAGAAAAATAGATTAATAAGGATTTATAGTAAATGTGTTTGGGAATGAAAGAGTTCTGGAGGGAATACGAATAATGGATAACCAATATTATTTACACTCTACACAGAGATTATATAAACTTTACCACTGATCAGCAGTTATAAAGTACAAAACAAACAAAAATAGGGTCAGAAAATAGGAGGCAAAGGGCAAAATGTTAAGGGATAAACCTGCAAAAAGTGTCAGGTCTAACAGTCGATGAGTTCTAATACAGATCATTCTACAGTGCATCTTGTGACTATGCTTTCAAAGGATTTATGTAATCTCAATGCATGAGGATTCAACAGTGAATACTACAACATCTTGTTTAAATTTCGCTGTGAATCATAGGCTTATTCTGTGGGAGCAACTCAACCCTAATGTTGAGTCTATGGGCCTCATTTATGAGGCCTTGCGTCAGTTTTGCACTTCCGATGCATCACTTTTTGTGAAGCATCGGCTGCTTAAAACATGCCTCCTGTTGCCCACTATTTACAAAGTGACGCATCTAAGCAGATGCGTCACTTTGTAAAACCCTGCGCTACATTATACCTGCATCAGGTATAATGTATGCATGGGGGGGCTTCCCCCGCAAAGAGCCTCGTAGAAGTGACGCAGTGAAATCTATGAGATTTCACTGCGTCACTTCTAGGACGCCGTTGCGTCAAAATCTTGTGCCTGCCTCACAGCAGGCGTAAGACTGACGCAGATCCTTTCACATGGGGCTTGCCCCATTTGAAAGGACGCATTGCTGGAGTTGCGTCACTTTTATGACACACTCCAACAATGCGTCACTTTTGCGCTTAGAGATACGTCAGAAATACTGACGTATTTGTAACTCCTTGCGACATGATGTGTCATGCATTAAATATGACGCATCAGGTATGTCGCAAGGAGTGCGCACTGAGAAGTGACGCATCGCTGCTTTCACGCAGCGATGCGTCATTTCTCATAAATGAGGCCCTATGAGCCCTAAAATTTAGCATCCATTTCTACTAAATAGTTTGTGTATGTCAATTGATGTTTTCCTTTCTGATTGACTGTTGATCAGACAGATTTTATTAGTTGACTGGTTTGAATTATACAGGAGGAGGAATAATGTCTGGTGTTTTTTGGATTCTTGTATATTTTCTCTTCTCAGTACACATGACTAGGCATTTCACATGTATGCTTGAGAGCTTCTTCTGTTTGAAAGTTTGTGTAATGCACCCATAACTATTGTCATTAGCTGTTTGTTGTCCCTTCTATTTAATTTGATGCTTATACATGTGTTTAGAATTTCAGGAAATGGAACTAGCATTATGACTTCCATTCAATCAATCAATCAATCAATACCTGTTAAGTGTGGCTACTCACCTGTGAGGGTATCAAGGCGCTGGGAGGGGGTGGGGGCTGTAGGTCAGACTGGGTGCCGAGATTCATTCAAAGAGCCAGATCTTGAGATCCTTCCTGAATTATGTCAGCGACAGGGATAGCCTGACCAATAAATTAAGGTGTATGCAAGTTTCAATTCTTCTACAAGAAAAAAAATTCCTTTTTAAAGTGCTGTCTCATGGTGAGGATGTAACTCATAAAGTGAGGGCTAGAAGGGAGCAACTTGGTGACGTCCATATACATCTCATACTAGGGAGGAAGGCTTATCGCCACCAAGGCCTATATTTCAGTGGTAGTTGACCACTCCTAGTTCACTACCTTACAAACAAGTAATGTCTACTTTAAACTGGATGAGAAATTTGGAATGACATTTCTGGAAATGCAGACAGACACAGAAAAATAGATTAATAAGGATTTATAGTAAATGTGTTTGGGAATGAAAGAGTTCTGGAGGGAATACGTCTTGTGGTTTTGTTTGTTCTGAGAAATCGCTTCCACCAGCCACTTTCAAGCAGTTTTAGCTTTTTCGGAGTTAACTTCCCATTAAAAGAAAAAAACAATAAATTTTTGCTTTTAAAAATTGACAAGCCAAACCATCATCAGACTGCAAAAAATGTGTTCCAATGGAGCCACAGCGCCCGGAAAAAAAGTGTACTACTCGAATGGAAGTAGGATGGTGGGCGAAGATTTGTTGCAATTTGGTGTTACAAAAAGATAATTAGCAAGAAGTCTCAGGTTTGCTATTTGCACGTCCCGCCCTAGGGTTCTTTGCTTCTTTCTGCAAAGACTATTGTGGAATTGTTTACATAATTTACAGTGTCAAGTTTTACAAGACCTTTTGACACAAAGAATCTGTCAAGGAAATTATTATTATTAACTTTTTAAAACCACAGTTGGAGGACATAGTAAACGCAGGCGGTGCTTTGTGCTTGCTTGCCTTGGATTGCATTCGCATATTTTAGTGTCAGTTTCTTGATGTTTTTGTCAGTTTGTAACCGGAGGGCATCGATGCTGGCAGCAGGTCTTACCACAGTTTGTCTCTTCCGTCTAATTTTCTTAGGGGGTGAGTGTAAGGAGGTCTTAATACTGAATGAAAAAGGGAAGCGAGAGAGGCGAGAGGGAAAGTGTCAGAGGAAGGCAAGGTTATGCAAGTCGGAAGACGCAACCTTTACTCCCACGGACAGGGGTCAGCAACACAACTGCACGGCGTGCCTTTCCTTTGAAAACCACCTTTCTTTTGATGAGAACGAACAAAAGCGCAGATTGTTTCTTTTTGTTAGAAATACCACTTCTCCTGCACCTACTCGGCAGAAAACTGAAAGAAAATTGTTTGCAACGGTAGAAACACAATTTTCTCACACTTTGACGGACAGTCCTTTCTTCTGGGAATTTTCCTGCTCAGCGGTGTTTTATTTGTGTATGTGTTTTGCCGCCGCTACCAGTAGGTTTTATGAACAAATCACACCGAAAATTGTAAGTAAAATTGTTTATTTTTTTACATTCCTTTTGCAAAATATTATGAAAGTAAACACCACCTCTGGTTTTCTACATAATCGGTATTACTATACAAATGTACTTATGGTCTTACTTTTGTTTAGAAATGAATAGGTACATTTTTGTAGGGCCAGATGAAAGAAAGCGGAATGGGTTTGCCATTGTAGGTGTACTGACAAAGGTGCTTTTGGTCAATTCAGGTCAAAGGAGACACCTGCTTCATGACCAGTTTCGAACATGTTCTGGATGAATCTTAGTTACAACAGAAACACGATCTTACAAAAAGAGTCTTAGAAGTTGCACTAATATTGCCTAATATCACACTGTGCTAGTCTTACTTGAAAAAGGTGGCAACCATGAGCTCTTGACATATGCCAGATTATTCGCCATTGACTTGGTGGGATCACTGGAGGAAGATAAAATGAACAAATAAATTATACATGTCTGACTAAGTGAAGAATCACACAACCAAGGGGTACTTTACTAAAAATTCTTATTTAGCATTAACCTCTCTCATTCATTGGTTCTTCTACTTCTGGAAAGTTTGTCATTACAACTGCAGACCTTGCAACATTCTACCATGGAATGTCTTTGACCTTTTCACTTGCTGTCTTCCTATCTTCTCCAAGGAAGTGGTGGCCAGGGGAAACAGCCATTACAATGCAGATGTTTCCCAGCAGGCCATTACATCGCAAGCATTACAACGCATGCAATGTAACAACGCGTAGCCATTACTACTTTTATCATGCTTATACCTTTGCGTAGTAATGGCATGCGTGGTAAAGGTATATGCATGGTAAAAGTATGCAATGTAATGGCATGTCATTGTAATTTACAACGTGTAGTAATATCCACGCGTAAACAATTGAACCTAACAGTGGAACCTTCTAACTACCAGCACCTAACTTGTCATCCCTCCATTAATCTTATCCCTTCTGTACTAACTGGGGTATCTTATTTATTTTTTTATTTATTTTCAAGAGTTTTATATAGCGCTGGCTAGACCCGGAGGTATCAGAGCGCTTTACATGTGCCTCAGATCATATTAGCAGGTTACATCATAACAAAGGGTACATAGTTCTTAGAGCATGGCCACATAGTTACTGATAAGGTTGAGATAAACAATAAGCAAAAAATACGTAAGGGGAGAAGCAGGCAAGGTGAGAGATTAAGGGGAGGGGGATGGAGCAGGGGAAGTAGATAGATAAAGAAGGCGGAAAGAGGAGGTTAGGGTGAGAGACACAGCATGGAAAGAGGGGGGGAAGGGTGACTGGTACACAAACCGGTAGACGAGTCAAGGCAAACGTCCAAAGTCCAGTAGGCTGTGATCCCAGGGGAAGTGGTATCACTTCCCTATCTCTGTTGCGAGAGGCTCCCTTTGACAGTGGACTCTCTCAGAGAGGTCTCTGAGATTCCAAGGTCTATATACTGGATCCTTCCCCAGAAAGGGGAGAGGGAGCGCTTTGGCAAGGGATGCCATACCATACCTCAAGTGTGAGTGGCTCCCTTGGCGCAGTGGACTCACTCAGCGGGTTCGCTGAGACTCCAGAGTATAAATGTTGGATCTATCCCCAACAAGGGGAGAAGGAGTGCTTAATCGAAGGGCACAAAGGACAGGGTGTAGGCAGAGTAGCAGGCAAGGGGAGAGAAATTCGGGGGAGAGGGGATAGGAGCTAGGGACGAGACAATGAGGAGAGACGAAAAGAAGTCTGTCTAAAGACCGACTGGGTAGGTGATGACCAAGGAGGGAATCCATGGCCCATCTCCCCTATAGCTAACCTAAGTAGCTCCATCGGGCGTCAGACAGAATAGTTAAGTCTCAATACATTAAGAGAGGGGGGAAGGGGAGACATAAATGGAGGGCGGATGCGGTAGGAGTCGAAAGGAAGTGCAACAATGTGGTTCAACAATATATAGGAAAAAGAGTAAACAAGAAAACATTAAATCAAAACAGGCAGCAATACATTAGGGGAGGAGAGAGGGGAGCGAGAAAGTAGAGGGGGGGAGGGGAGGAGGGAAAGTGAGGTTGGCTAGACCCAAAGGTATTAGAGCACTATACATGAGGATCAACCATGTATCAGATAAAATCAACAATTACACAATACATCAGAAATAATAGGCAATATATTAGGCGAGGAGAGAAAGGAGAGAGAAAAAACATTGGGGGGCGGGGGAGGTGGGAAAGGGAGGAAAAGAGAGAAAAGACAACAAGGAGAGACAAGAGGAAGTCTGTCTAAAGACTGACTGGGTAGGTAGCGACCAAGGAAGGAATCCACGGTCCATCTCCCCTATAGCTAAACCAGGTAGCTCCATTGGGGATCAGACAAAATAGTTCGGTCTTAGAACAATTGAGAGAGGAGAGAAGGAGAGATAAAAATAGAGGAAGGATGAGGGAGGAGAAGACACGAAAGGGAGTGGAACAATGTAGATCCGCAATATAATAGAAAAAAGAACAAACAATTAAACATTACATAAAGCAATCAGCAATACATTAGGAGAGGAGAGAAAGGAGAGAGAAACGTAGTGGGGGGTAGGAGGGGTGAGAAAGTGAGGATAAAGGAAGAGACAGTAGGGAGAGACGAAAATAAGTCTGTCTAAAGACCGTCTGGGTAGGTGACGACCAAGGAGAGAATCCACATCTCCCCTATAGCTAAACCAGGTAGCTCCATCGGGCCTCAGACAACATAGTTCAGTCTCAATAAAATGGGATAGGAGAGAAGCAGAGTCATAAAATAGAGAGAGGATGTGGGAGGAGGGGATAGGAGAGACGAAAGGAAGTGGAACAATGAGGTTCAATAGTATAACAAAAAGATCGATAGTTTAACATTACATCCGGCAATCAGCAATACATTAGGAGAGGAGAGAAAGGAGAGAGAGAAGTAGTGTAGAAGTAGTAGAAGTAGTCAGATCGATGACCAGTTTTTTTATTGTCCAGGATTTGCAGTATATCGTGATGAGGTCGACTGTGGTGGCCATCTTGTGGTCAGGCATAGTTCATTCTTATTTAGTCAACAGGCTGGTCTGGTTAATCTCAGTAGGTCAGAAACCAATGATAGTTTGTTCAATCAATTTTGCAGTCTTTAGGCTGAGGAAGCAGACAACAGGGCATCCCAAGGTGAGTAATTTAGACTCCTGGTGCCGATCGGCGACAGGCGCCATTTTGAAGTCAGGCGAGTTTCATAAAGGAAATTTGAGGGATTAGAATTGCTGGTTATGCCCAGAGGGTTATTATAGAAAATAATCAGGAGCCCCCGCCACCTAGGTACATCATTGAGTCCTCCGGTGGTTTCGGCGATGACCAAAAAGCCCTCCAGCTCATCGAACTCTGTTTCGCAGTGGGAGTCAGCAATGGCGGACATTGGCATCCCGGGAGCGGAGTCCGCTCATTTCCAGTCCCGATGGATGCAGGGCCTGTAGCGATCCAGCCCACACCACAATGTCGACACTGCCGTCGCAACGAGAAGTTCCTCCCGCCCTGCGAAGAGAGATCTGGGCCGGGCAGAGGAAACTTACCATGCGGCTCTCCAAAGTGCGTGTGCTACCACCCGCAGCGCCAATCGCGGGCCGTAGTCAGAGCCCCACTGAATGCACCCGGTTCCCCTTGGCTCCTCGAAAGTTTGTTTCAGGCAGCGCACACAGGCACCCGCCGCTGACTCGTGGGGACACTGTGCCCACATCCCCATGCATAGGTCGCCCGAGGGGCCGATCCACAGGATCCCGACAAATAGACCCCGCAGCTTCAAACAGGACTGTCGGGTATCTGTGCACACTGAATAGCACCCACTGTCACAGTGCTTGTTCCCTAAGGAACCTAGCTATTCAGAACAAAAGCACAGGTGCACCACACAACAAAACTGAATCACAAAGGACAGTTATAGAGTCCATATCCAGTAAAAAATGTTCTTCAATTTGTTCATGATTTCCATTTTCATTTCCAGTAGGTAAAACATTAGTCACATTTTTATGACTCAACAAGCAGTATAGCCAACATGTTTCGTCCAAGTGCAGGACTTCTTCAGGTCTGTTAAATAAAAACAAATAGATATACATATAAAAAAACAACACTTTCAACAAATATAAAACATACTACACATAGATAAGAGTAGGCTAACTTACAACCCATGAATACCAACATTCTATTACATAATTATGAATTTACCTATTTACATTTAATGAGCAATACATGAGTACTTAATATTGACTAACACATTGTGAGCACAAGGGTCCCAGCTGGGCCAAATTTTATTTTAGACATAACCTCATTTTTACCTATCTCAAGTTTCATCATATTATTCACACTTAACTACGTGAAAACAAGAAAACTAGCATTGATTCTTAATGGTTGCACAACAACAAGAAAGAGGTTACCCATAGGGGCTAAGAGGCAAGAAGGAACGGAACAATCAAGAATTCTAAAAGAGCAATATCATAGAAGACACCCAATATGTGCAAATTCCAACATGATATGGATACCCAGAATGAGAAAACCAAAGTGTCACAGCGTGATCCAAGTAATGACCAATCCGCATGCTCCCCTGATCGGCAGAGTGAGCAAAGGAAACAACAATGAGTACACACCGCTAGATGATGGCAGGGTCAAACACATCCATAACCTGAAAAGTCATAGAATTCCTTACTGATGTGCTGTTTTCCCCTCCAGTGCTATCTATATTATGGATGGAGGCAATCAATATGAGTTGCGATAACCTTTTTGCTTGGGACACGAGGAGATTGAATGCCCTGACGCGATTTGAGCGCCAGGAGGGGCCATAAGAACGCTGAGCCCTCGGTGGAGCGGGGGAGATAACCTTTTTGCTTGGGACACGAGGAGATTGAATGCCCTGCACTTCTCAATAGCAGCATAAATCACCGGTTGAGCGCAGGAGCGCTGTGGTTACCGCCAGCACCCACCACCAACCGCGCCGCCGCCCCGGGACTACGTATCCCGGCAGCCTTTGCAGCGGCGCGCTGCCCTGACGCGATTTGAGCGCCAGGAGGGGCCATAAGAACGCTGAGCCCTCGGTGGAGCGGGGGAGATAACCTTTTTGCTTGGGACACGAGGAGACTGAATGCCCTGCACTTCTCAATAGCAGCATAAATCACCTGTTGAGCGCAGGAGCGCTGTGGTTACCGCCAGCACCCGCCACCAACCACGCCGCCGCCCCGGGACTACGTATCCCGGCAGCCTTTGCGGCGGCGCGCTGCCCTGACGTGATTTGAGCGCCAGGAGGGGCCATAAGAACGCTGAGCCCTCGGTGGAGCGGGCGAGATAACCTTTTTGCTTGGGACACGGGGAGACTGAATGCCCTGCACTTCTCAATAGCAGCATAAATCACCGGTTGAGCGCAGGAGCGCTGTGGTTACCGCCAGCACCCGCCACCAACCGCGCCGCCGCCCCGGGACTACGTATACCGGCAGCCTTTGCGGCGGCGCGCTGCCCTGATGCGATTTGAGCGCCAGGAGGGGCCATAAGAACGCTGAGCCCCCAGCGTCGCGGGAGCGCGAGGGAGCGCCCGGGGCTAAGCCCGGGCAAAGGGCGGGCCGTCTGTGGCCGTTGGGGGCCTAAGGAGGCCGGGCTGGGCCCATCCTCTAACGTCGGTCCCACGCTCCTGCCCCGTCTATCCGGCCATCGCTACCAAAATTGTAAGTTGCCATCAGCCCTGTCTCACATCTGCAAAAGGACAAACAGTAACTTCTTGAGTGTTGTGCCAATTCATGATTGTAAACCAACTACTATTCCCCTTCACCTTTACCAATATCGATGCCTTCAGACGCGTTAAACTCTTCCTTACTGTCTACCGTAGGGGTCACTATATTAGGGCCTTTAGATAAGTACTTTGCACGGGCAGCCAGGGAAATAGACAGAGAGATAGCGCTGGCAGAGAAGCGAGCTGAGCGTCGCTTCTCTATTGAACTTCTTAAACACAAACTCCCGGTCCTAGTACAAAAAGAGGTATTAACTCCCCATTCATCAAATGACGCTCTATCTATGGGGGAGTCAGATGCAGACTTATTTAATACCGATGACTTCCCTCTGATCTTCCAGGAGGGTCCACCCCATATGACTATTAATGAGCCAAACAACGCTATCAATACTAATGGGTTACCATCTATATCCCATTGTTTAATTGACCTGAATTCTCCTATAGTGTTGGATCAAGCCTCTCAGTCCAATTCAAGCCCCCCACCCACTGTATCGAATCTACCCTCGGAGGAGGCTGTTCAAATGGAGACACAATCTTTGCAAATAGTCAGCCCTTCCAAAGAAAAGACACAGAAAAAGAAAGGCCAAGAAGTGTGTCATTCGCCTCCAAGGAAAAAAAGGAGGAATGTTGGGGTGAGAAAAAGGACTCAAAGCATAAATCCACCCTTACCAATAAAAAACTCTTTAAACAAAACTAGCAAGGGCCTAGAGATAGACGCATTAAGCGAGCCACAAGCAGATATGAGCATGTTTCCTGAAGCACTGGCGTCCAAAGGACTCCTTGAGGATATTAAACGTCTCTTCAAATCTTTAATGCAGCCACTCCTAGAAAGGGTCAAAAAGTTAGGGGAAAACATGGACCGTATTCTAGCAGCATATACACCTATGGAAGCCCTGAAAGAAAATACTTCAAAGGAAACTCGTCCTTCAAAAGCACAACCTGCACAGAATACTTTGACCCCACGACAGGATAATTCTAAAAAAAACTCCACGATTAATAACAACAGCCCTAGATCAGTGGCCACACAAGCACTATATAAAGGAAAGGTTAAGACAGTTCCCTTGAAAGCCCCTGTTCCCACAGACCCGAGGTTAACAGATGTACCACCACAGAACTGGGTAAAAACAAAGATTAAGGGAAATGTTGACCTACCCCCAGAATCAACAAACTATGTTATCATCCTGACTGGTGTTCCTGTGGTACCAGTGGGTAGCATAGAACCAAACACCAGCCTTAAAAATAAGGTCATACACTGGCTGCGGATTAACAGACCTCTCCCACCACATTTAAATGGGGACATAGCATCTGTTAGACGGTTTGGTTGGGTAGGGGTGAGACCCAAAGATATAGAGGGAGATGTGATAATAATAAACTTTAGGGACCACAGAGTTGTCACCCATATTTGTGACTGGTTTTCGGGGAGAAAGGAGGGTATTGTATCTCCTCGAAACTTGAGTTACTTTTACCCTGAAGCTCTGATGAGGCCCCGTACTCATCCCCCAAAATGGGGTCGCCCCGATTCCCAGCAATCCCTTAATCGTAAACAACACCCCAATCTCACAAGACACTACACAAATAGTTCCCAATCTTTCTTTCTACCTCACTATAGACCTGCTCTTCCCTTTGATTATGCCCACTACCCCACAAACCCGACTGAATATTGGAATATCCCGATACAGCACCTTTTTGAACCCCTCTCAGGCTTGGACCTAAATGACTGACTCGGTATTCCAGTCTCTAAACCGGGTAGCATTTTTGGGGGGGAAAAAGAGGCTGTATCTGAGTGCTCCGTATTTGGCCAGATGCACCCTAAAACCGGTGCTAACACAATTAGAGCTAGGGAATTTGGGACCAAGCAATAAACTAAGATGGGAAAGGACGCCCGGGTTAAGGGAAATGTAATCGAGGTGACCACTTGGAAGGATGACACGATAAAGAATATCTCGTGTAAAATAGCCAAAAGTAAACATATACCCAAACCCAAAGATATAAGCACACATGAACGCCAAGTAAGTGTAGTGTTGTGGAATGTGTGTGGGCTTGCTAATAAAGTCCAAGAAACAGCGTGGGGGGAGTTTGTTAACAACATTGATATACTATGTGTCCAGGAAACCTGGGTACTAACTGAATTACACATAGACGGATTTAAGACTTTCCATGTCCCTGCTGTGCCCTCTAGCCATGGTAGGCACAAAGGGGGACTATGTGTGTACGTGTCCAATCGCCTAGACACTAGTAGCAGTTCTGGAAGATCAACCTCACCATACTTTCAGTTGGTCACCATTCCTCTAAATTCCATCGACGTGCTAATAGTGGTTAATTTTTATAATAACATCAAGACCCTTAATTTTAGAGAAGAATTATTAAAACTGACAAAAGAAATAAAGGAGATAAAACCCGTGAAAGGGAAAGACCTAATATGGGTCTTGGTAGGTGATTTTAACGTAAACCTATGTACTAGTGAAACATGCGGCTTCCAGGAATATGGGGAGGGGGATCATGTGGATAGTAGTCACTTCCAACACAATGACAAAGGGGAAATATTAAATGGCATTATGGCCAAGCTCGATTTGGGCTTCGCAAATAGGCTTTGCTCCCCCAAGGTTAAGTTCACTTCTACCTTTTTAGCGAGGGGACTTCACTCAACTATTGATTTCATCATCCTGCCGAATATGTTTGGTGGACGGGTGGCTAATTATGAGACCTCCACCATCGGTTTGAGTGACCATTTACCGATAAAAAATGTTGTTAGTGCCCCAGGAACTAAGACCGCCACAATAACTGAGACCCTGGCATGGTCGCAAAACCTTGCTGTAGCACGGCAAAATGGCATTGCCCTAAAATGGAGCATGGTAGACCCAGTAAAAACTCTTCAGAAAATCGTGGAAGGTGCTCTTCCCTCATTCTTGGTATGTTTAGGGGAAGAGTCCTCAAACGATGAAATCTTGGAGGCATTTAGTAACATTACTAGTACCATACAGGGTGTTTTGACCAGGACTTGCTCTAAAAAAAGTAATAGCCCCAAGGGCTGGTTCGACACTCAATGCACTAGGACACATAAGGCCCTCAAATTGGCTTTGAGTGAAACAATAAGGGACCATGATGCAATTAGGTCACTTAGAAAGGCATACAATTTAGCTAGGCACCAACGAAAGAAGGCAATCAAAGAAAAAGCATGGCAAGACCTAGTGAAAGCTGCGGAGAGCAGAGACGCAAAATTATTTTGGCAGGTAGTTAACCTACCGTTCCTTAATAACAAAGTGGCAGCTAGGATGGAGATAGCCATCGATGAAAAATCTTGGGTGGATTTTTTTTCGAACGTATATTGCAACACCCAAGAGGAACCTCAATTGGTGAGTAACCATTGTTCCATCCCAATTGAGTTCAACTTGGATGAGGTGCTAACGGCTATAAACTCCACCCAGAATAATAAAGCCCCGGGACCAGATGGGATCCCTAGTGATCTCTATAAGATGAACACTGACCTATGGGCACCAGTCTGTTTGCGAGTTCTGGGTGCCTGTTGCTCAAAAGGTTTAATTAAAACATGGGCAGAATCAGTAATAATTCCAATATTTAAAAAGGGAGACAGGGAAAGCCCATCAAATTATAGACCCATATCTCTGCTAGATTCATTAATGAAAATTGCAGGTAGAGTGGTTCTGACTAAACTACAGTCATGGGCAGAGGAAAACGACATTTTAACACCTGTACAATATGGCTTTCGGGCAGGGATGGGCACAGTCGAACAAGTCTTAAACTTTGTCTTGTTACAAGGGAAGTACACCAGAGCAAAAGAGGGCTGTTTTTATGCAATTTTTGTCGATCTCTCCTCTGCATTTGATTGCGTAATACACACTAAGCTCTGGGAAACACTAGAGGAGATGAACGTGGACCCAGCCATTGTTCTCTTTTTGAGACAACTATATTCAAATGCTACCGCCAAAGTTAGGTTTGGCTTGGGGGGGGGGATGTACCGGGTCTTTCCGCATACAAAAGGGGGTGAGACAAGGCTGCGTGCTTGCCCCATTCCTTTTCTCATTATATACCAACAGTTTAGAGAAGGAATTGGGAGCCAGTAATATTGATTCACCAAAGTTTGGAAGTAGGCAGATTTTCTCCCTTTTGTATGCGGACGACGCCGTGTTAATGGCTAGAACGAAGGTCGGTGCCCAAAGGGCCCTAATTAAATATGTAGATTATATGGAGGCAAGAGGCCTTAAACTCAACGCTAAAAAATCCTTCTTGATGTGCTGTGGTAAAGGTGGAGCCAGATTTAATCAACTTAACGTAGCAGGACTCCAAGTACAAGCTACTAAAATATTTCCATACCTGGGGGTTACAATCGAGGCATCAGGGGCGTGGGGCCCTGAGGTGAAAAATAGAACTCTAGCCTTCAAAAGATCTATTGCGGCCATAAAGCACTTTGCAAGCAAACTGGGCAAAAAACAACCTGAAATCATGCTAAACATATATGTGGCAAAATGCAGAAGTATCGCACTGTATGGAGCAGGTGTATGGGGGTACCAAGATGTAACATCGCTCCAAATTGTAGAAAATAATTTCTTAAGATATCTTCTGGCCCTCCCGAAGAGCATATCGGTCTACAATTGCCACGCGGAATTAGGAATGGAACATTTGACAGATCTGATCAGAACCCAGCCAATTCTGCTCTGGCGTAGAGTATGGGCAACCCCAGAATTGGGCCTAAACCGAGGAATAATCAGCGACGTTATGGCCCTAGACAATGCAAAACGTATTAAATGGCTTGAGTACGTCAGGAGAGTTCTAACGGACATTGATAGGCCAGAATGGTACAACAACCCCGAATTAATTGGGGAAATCCCGAAGAAAGTCCTGAAAAAACTATGTATGGAGCACTTTAATATATTAAGGTTTGGAAGTGAAGTCAGCAAAAAATCTGTGCTCGATCATCAGCTGTTGTTGACTACCCACAAAATACAACCCTATCTAAACCTTGTGACTTTGGGGTTTGAACGTTTTGTCCTCACTAGATTTAGATTCAATATTTTTCACCATATATTCTCATTTCCAGCTAAAAACGACTGGAACAGAACCCTGGCTCCCTGCCCATGCGACAAGGCATCTTCCCAGACCACCTTCCACCTGGTTTTGTTTTGTAAACTCTATAATAAAGAACGCTCCAGATGGATAAAACAATACCTGAGAGGGGGGGCGTGGCGGCAGTGTAGGCCAGCGTATTTGAACTTGCAACTATTGGGAAGCCCTCTATGCATAATGACTATGACAATGTTTTTAAAAAGTGTTTTAAAACGACGGAACTCATTATGAATTATTAACTATTCGATAGATTCACTCAAATTGATTTAATACTTTTTTTAAATGCTATGCATATTTGTATAGATATATTTTTAGTAAGAACTGCTTTCATGATTTTTAACATGTGAAAATCGAATAAAGCTTTGAAAAAAAAATAAAAATAATTGAGTTGCGATGTACACTGCGAGTAACAATAAGGGCTACATTTCAACTAGACACACCCAATTTTTTCTAGACTTACATGGCGTTCAAGATTGGAGCCGTCTATATCTAAACCGCGACCAAGTGATGGCTAGAAGGTGCATCCCACAATAAGGATGGACAGCACCGTCATGTTAAATTGCGATGTAGCTCAGAGCAAATCATTTGGTAGTTTATCTAAAGCAAGAGAAAGGATATTGCAAATCCATCATAACGGTCCCGATGAGGCAAAACAAAAATTGTTAGCAGAAACTCTACTTATATTGATGGAGAATCAGTGGGATTAGCAAAATGTATGCCAAGATGAGGGATCCTAATGAGTAAGCACATACCTTCAAAGTACGTACGTTAGGCAAGAGGGGTGCAGAAGGGGACAGGAGAAGTGCTGAAGGAAGCAACAGAGGTACAGAAAGAGGGAAGAGAGGTGCAGAAAGAGGAAAGTGAGGTGTCGAAAAAGGCAACAGAGGTGTAGAAAGAGGGAAGAGAGGTGCAGAAAGAGGCAAGTGAGGTGTAGAAAAAGGCAAGAGAGGTGCAGAAAGAGGGAAGAGGGATGAGGGGTGCAGAAAGAGGCAAGAAGGGTGCAGAAAGAAGCATAAGAGGTACAGATAAAAGCAAGAGAATTGTAGAAAGAGGCAAGTGAGGTACAGAAATAGGCAAGAGAGGTGCGGAAAGAGGCAAGGGGGGTACAGAAACAGGCAAGATGGGTACAGAAAGAGGAAAGAGAAGTACAAAAAGAAGCTACAGAGGTGCAGAAGGAGGAGGCAAGAGAACTGCAAAATGAGGCAAGGGAGTTGCAGAAGCAGGCAAGAGAGGAACAGAAAAAGGGTATAAGGGTGCAGAAAAAGGCAAGACAGGTGCGGGAAGAGAGGTGCACAAAGAGGGAATAGAAATATAGAAAGAGGCAAGAGAAATGCAGAGAGAGGTGCAGAAAGAGGCAAGAGAGGGGCAGAACCAGGCAAGAGAGGTACAGAAAGTAGGAACAGGGGTGCAGAAATACGCAGGAGAGGTGTAGAAAGAAGCAAGAGAGGTGTAGAAACAGGCACAAGAGGTGCAGAAAGAGGCAAGAGGGATGCAGAAAGAATCAGGAGAGGTGGAGAAAGAAGCAAGAGAGGTGCAGAAAGAGGGAACAAGGGTGCAGAAAGAAGCAAGAGTGGTGCAGAACAAAACAAGCGAAGTGCAGAAAGAGGAAAGTGAGGTACAGAAATAGGCAAGAGATGGACGGAAAGATACAAGGGAGGTACAGAAACAGGCAAGAGGGGTACAGAAAGAGGAAAGAGAAGTACAAAAGGAACCTAGAGAGGTGCAGAAGGAGGAGGCAAGAGAACTGCAAAAGGAGGCAAGGGAGTTGCAGAAGCAGGCAAGAGAGGAACAGAAAGAGGGTACAAGGGTGCAGAAAAAGGCAAGACAGGTGCGGGAAGAGAGGTGCAGAAAGAGGGAATAGAAATATAGAAAGAAGCAAGAGAAATGCAGAGAGAGGTGCACAAATAGGCAAGAAAGGGGCAGAACCAGGCAAGAGATGTATAGAAGGAAGGAACAGGGGTGCAGAAATAAGCAGGAGAGGTGCAGAAAGAAGCAAGAGGGATGCAGAAAGAATCGGGAGAGGTGGAGAAAGAAGCAAGAGAGGTGCATAAAGAGGGAACAAGGGTGCAGAAAGAAGCAAGAGTGGTGCAGAAAAAAACAAGCGAAGTGCAGAAAGAGGAAAGTGAGGTACAGAATTAGGCAAGAGAGGGACGAAAAGAGGCAAGTGATGTGCAGAAACAGGCAAGAGGGGTGCAGAAAGAGCCAAGAGAAGTACAAAAATAATCAACAGAGGGGCAGAAGGAGGTAGAACTGCAGCAAGACTCAATGGAGTTGCAGAAACAGGCCAGTGAGGTGCAGAAAGAGGATACATGGGTGCGGAAAGAGGCAAGAGAGTTGCAGAAAGAGGATACAAGGGTACAGAAAGAGGCAATAGAGGTGCAGAAAGAGGGAAGAGAGGAACAGAAAGAAGCAGGAGAGGTGTAGAAAGAAGCAATAAGTGCAGAAAGACCCAATATAGGTACAGGAAGAGGCAAGAGGGTGCAGAAAGAGGGAAGAGGAGAGCAGAAAGACGCAACAGAGGTGCAGAAAGAAGCAAGAGGGATGAAGAAAGAGGCAAGCAAACTGCAGAAATATGCAACAGAAATACCAGAAAGAGGCAAAAGAAGTGCAGAAAGAGGGAACAGGGATGAAGACAGAGGCAAGAGATGTGCAGAAAGAGGTAAAGGGGGTGCAGAAAGAGGCAAGAGGGCTAAAGAAGCAAGAGTGGTAAAGAGAGAAGCAAACGAATTTCAGAAAGATCCAACAGAGGTGCAGACAGAGGCAAGAGGGGAGTAGAAAGAGGCAAGAGAAGTGCAGAAAGAAGCAACAGCGGTACAGAAAGATGCAAGAAAACTGCAGGAAGAGGTGTAGAAAGAGATAAGAGAAGTGCAGAAAGAGGGAAGAGGGGTATAGAAATAAGCAACAGAGGTGTAAAAAAAGGCAAGAGAAGTGCAGAAAGCAGCAGGAGAGGTGCAGAAAGAGGCAAGGGAAGTGCAGAAACAGGGAAGAAGGGTGCAGAAAGAGGCAAGAGGAAGAAGGGTGCAGAAAGAGGCAAGAGGGGTGAAGAAAGAAGCAAGTGAGATGCAGAAAGTAGCAAGAGAAGTGCAGAAAGAAGCAACAGAAATGTAGAAAGAAGCAAGAGAAGTGCAGAAAGAGGCTAGGGAAGTACGGAAAGGAGTAACAGAGGTGCAGAAAGAGGCAACAGAAGTGCAGAAAGAGGCATGAGAGGTACAGAAACAGGTAAGAGAGATACAGAAAGAGGGAACAGTGGTGCAGACAGAGGCAAGAGATAGACAGAAAAAGGTAAAAGGGATGCAGAAACGGGTAGAGAAAGAAGCAAGATTGGTATAGAAAGAAGCAAGAGAATTACAGAAAGAACCAACAGAGGTGCAGAAAGAGGCACGAGGTGTACAGAAAGAGGAACAAGAAGTGCAGAAAAAACAACAGTGGTGCTGAAAGATGCAAGAGAACTGCAGAAAGAGGCAAGAAAGGTGCAGAAAGATGCAAGGAACGTGCAAAAAGAATGAAGAGGGGTGAAGAAAGAAGTAAGTGAGATGCTTAAAGAAGCATGGGAAGTGCAGTAAGAAACAACAAGGGTGCAGAAAGAGGTAAGAGAAGTGCAGGAAGAAGCATCAGAAATGTAGAAAAGGGCAAGAGAAAAAGACGCAACTAAAATGCAGAAACAGGCAAGAGAAGTACAGAAAGAAGCAACAGAGGTGCAGAAAGAGGCTTGAGAGGTCCAGAAACAGGCAAGAGAGGTGCAAAAAAGGCAAGAGACGTGCAGAAGAGGGAAGAGTTGAGAAGAAAGAGGCAGGAGGTGTGCAGAAAGTTCCTACAGAGGTGCAGAAAGAGGCAAGAGGGGTACATAAAGAGGCAAGAAAACTGCAGTAAGTTACAAGAGAGTTACAGAAAGAATCAAGTGAGGTGCAGACACAGGCAAGAGGGGTGCAGAAAGAGGCAAGAGGGATGCAGAAAGAAGTCAAAGAGGTACAGAAAGAAGAAAGAGAAGTGAAGAAAGATGCAACAATGTTGCAGGAAGAGGCAATAGAAGTGCAGATAAAAGCAACGGAGGTGCAGAAAGAGAAAAGAGAACTGTAGAAAGAGGCAAGAGAGGTGCATAAACAGACATAAAGTGTCTATTCCCACTCGTTTCAGTAGTTCCATTCCCACCTCGCTTGTGTGACAAACAACTCTGGGTGGTGTTGCAGTGGTAGTGTGTGGCCTAGGGGTTCGGGCGGACCGGAATAACAGGCGTGGAGGCCGGATGTAGTGAGCTATGATGTAGCTTACTTTATTGTTTTTCACAAAGTCAGGGGTTTGTGAGGTAAAGAAGCTGTGGATGTGAATGAAGGGAATGTTCCTTGGAGTAGAGTCGTCGAGATGTCGGGAGGGGGAAGATCCGTGAAGGGTTCTGCTAGGCTCGGGAGTAGATCCTTCTTCTCCAGGTAGGTTCCGGTGGTCCTCGGAGGTATATATAGGAGAGAGAGATAACAGGGCGATTAGTCCTCGAATGCAGGACTGCTTGAGTACTGTCACCAACACCAGGGGTGTGTGGAGGGTGAAGCGAGCGTGAGGGACAGGACGGTATGGGTAAGAATTGGACTAAGAAAGAGTGGGAAGGAAGAGAGTGGAAGTGGTCAGGGTTAGGTGTGGGGTTCTCTATGCTACCGGGCTCGTGACGTGGTTTCTACAATATATACAGTGCACCTAGTGTTCTACAAAGTGAGGGGACACTCTATTTACACCAATATATAATTCCACCTGGGAGCCAGGGGACAGGGTACTCACATGCCCCGCCGCAACTCTCCGGTGAGTTGCGGCCGCTCTCCAGCCACCTCCTGGGGACTCCACCAGTTTTCGGTCAAGATGTCCTCGTCTTCCCCTCCGGTCTTCTCTTCTCCGTTGAACACGCTACCTCCGTTCACCACCTCAGGTTCTCCGCACGCTGTCTCCTGCCATGAGTCCGCCGCCTGGAACGCTCTTCTCTCGCTTCTGTCTGCTTTTCCGGGTTCCGGGTCGGCATCAAGGGAGGGGTTTTCCGGGGTCACAACAAGGTGCTTCCGGTCTTTCATCTGTTGCGATAGGTTCCTGCAAGGGAGGAGAAATGGGAGGAGTCCGTGTTGCCAGGGACGCGGTACGGTCGGGTTCAGAGACCAGGGAGTTCATGCTATGACTTCACTCGAGGGAGGTAGGGGACGATTCCGTTCCACATAGTGCTGGTGCATAAAGTGGCAATTTATGTGCCAATTTACCCATGTTCTTCCAGGCTAGATTTGTGGTGTGAATCGTGTTTATGTCATGCTTGCTCATATGTGTGCGTAGGTGTGGTAGTATATTGTGCAGTGGTATCGGATATGCATCGCCATCCTCAACCGCCATGTGTGGTAGAAAACAAATCGGATGGTACCAGTAGTGCACATAATACGCTTGAGCACACGGATAGTAAAGTAAGAAGTCAGGAACTTTAAAGCTGCCATCCGAATAGGGCAGAGTTAGAGTATATAGTTCGAGATGTGCTTGTTTACCAGCCCATATAAGTCAGGTAACCATGGTTGACAATCTACGAAACATAGCCGTCGGCAGTTTAATGGGAATGTTATTGAAGAGGTAGAGAATTTTGAGCAATATAACCATCTTAACGATGGCCATATGATCTGCCAGTGAGAGTGGTAATTTTATCCTTCTTCCTACCTTCTCCTCTAGCTTACTGATGGCTTCTCCGTAATTCTCCCCTATAACCACCTCAGGGTTTCGGTGATACCAAATTCCCAGATATTTAATTGGATCCTGTCAGACAGGGTCAGGTAGCGTCTGTTAAAGGGAGAATTGTCGATTTGTTCCAATTGATTTGGAGTCGCGAATGTCCTCCAAATCTAATATATTCCCTAATTAGGGGGATAGATAAACAGCGGGATCTCGGACATACAGCACTATATCATCAGCATACAGTGCATATAGTGAAATATTCAGCGGACGCGGAGCAAATTGCACGGCCGTGTTCTTGTGGCATTGCCTTATTTTACACGCTAGTGACTCTAATGCGATGGCAAATAGAAGCAGTGATAGCGGGCAGCCTTGCTGAGTGCCCCGTGTAATTCGTATAGTTTCTGACACCTATTGGTTTACCAGTGTTCTTGCAACTGGTCTTGTGTACAACATTTTGATCCATTGTAGAAAAATGGGGGTAGTCCCATTTTCTGTAAAACTGTAAATAGGGATGGCCATTCGACTGAATCAAACGCTTTTGCTTCATCTAGTAAGATTGTAGCCACTTTGAAATCAGGTTTAGTTGATGAGATAGTGCAAATATGGTATGAATGTTATAGGCTGTAGAATGGTGGGGTATAAATCCTGATTGATCCAGTAGTATAATATTAGCCATCAAGGGCTGAAGCCTATTAGCAATCAGTTTCGCTAAAATTGTAGTGTCTGTGTTAATCAGTGATAATGGCCTGTAGGAGTCACAGTACTCAGGATCTTTCTCAGGATTTAAAAGGGCAATGATAATAGCCTCTCTTAAGATAGATGGCAGTATCTGTTTGTCATGTGCATCACCATACATCTTCACTAGATGTGGGGCTATTAAGTCGACACATTCTTTATAAAATTCGCTGGTGAAGCTGTTTGGGCCTGTGGCTTTGTCGTTAGGTTGTGTTTTAATCACGACAGCGATTTCTTCCAATGTAATAGCTTGGGAAAGATACTCCCGTTGGGAATCTGAAAGCCAGGCTATTGCTACATCTTCAAGATATTGTATAATTTCTGCAACTTAGCTGTATCACGTGAGGTATACATGTCTCCATATTTGTCCAAAAATGCTTTTAGTATACCTGCTGTGTCATAGTGTATATTGTCTTGGCAATCCTTAATCTTAAGTACAGTGTGCGTGGCATGCCCGGTAGAGATTTTGTGAGCTAATATCCACCCCGTTCTTGATCAGCAAACTCCTGGCATTTGGATATTATATTTCGAATCTCAACCAGTACAGCCGTGTCTTGGGTAAGCTTGAATTCTTGTTCTAAGGCCTTAGGTTTGTTTCCCATTGAGTGAGTTGTTGACGTATATCTTTGAGAATGCCCGCAGTCGTGCTGATATATGCTCCAAGTATCGTTGCCTCAAAGGCCTCCCACAAGAGACTCGGGTTGTTAACTGATGGCTAGTTCAATGTAAAGTATTCCTCAATAGCTGTCTTAATGAAGTGTTATAGGAGGAATCTAAAAGTGCCTTAGCATTGAATCTCCATCTATATGGTGGTGGGGTATAGGAAAGAGGTTCTTGCACCAGAAAGATCGGTTTATGGTCAGATAGTGTTTTTGGCAGATGTTGTATGTCTTTTGTCCATGTGGCAATTCTTTCTGTTGCTAGTCAGTAGTCTATGCGTGACCAGCTGTTATGCGATGTGGAATAATGTGTGCCTTCCTTACAATGGGGGTTGCGTAGTCGCCAGATATCTACCATGTTAAATTCTATCGACCCTGATCATCAGTTATGGTGTGATCTATAATGAATTGGACGCCTTTTTTCACTAATAGGCCAACCCCACTCGAATAGTTTGAATATGAAGATGTTATAGCTGTCTCAGCCCATTTACTACCCAATGGACATTTGGACATTTTTGCAAGGTGGGATTCCTGCAACAGTGCCACATCACTTCGGTGACGGTCGAGATATGCAAATGCCTGTCTTATTTTCTTAGGGTTATTTGAGCCTCTAATATTACAGGATAATAAATGTATTTGTGACAACTTTAATTTAGACTCAATACTTTAGCCGGAGACATGTAGGGTTAGGGATAAGACAGCTGTCCTGAATGTGTTTGCAAGGTGCAACAGACATCAAAACCATAATTACATCAAACCATTTATATGGTGTAATACTTCTTGTGGTGTACCTCGCTAATCTAAGCCCTTAACCACATGGATGCTGAATGTCTTCATCTGCTGTGCTGGGCCATAATGTTAATGGGTGTGGTAATGACGAGCTGAGCTCGTCATGAGCACCCTAGAGGTATATGCCATGACGAGCTGAGCTCGTCATGAGCATCGAAGGGGTTTAGAAACCAAAAACCTACCCTTTAGACCCCCACCCACTTCAGCATCCCAGTCATGCCAAAGACATTCCCACATAACCAACAGTGCCAGTGCACTAACTCACCTCATGGGTGTCGCTGAGTGCTCGTCTCAACATCTGTGAAAACAGATGTGGTTGGGTTATATATGTCATGTTTGGTGTAATACATAAAACCATTATGGGTGTAATAAACTGTGGAGTGCCCTCAGAGTCAAGGTCCATATACCTCATCAGTTCTGTGACTTAATGTACATCATGGTAAATACATATTTATTAACAAATCTGTAAATGGCAGCTCAGAGAACCTAACCAAAGGGAAGGGCTTCTGCTAAATGTGCGAAACATCACCCCTAATCTAAGATGATAAAACTCTCTTCTTGAGTCCCCTCACCCACCAAGGGTTTCCCCTAAGTGACATGCTTCATCATTGGGGCCTTCCCAGACAGATACTGTCTGAGGCGTGCAGCAACTTGCGGAACTACGTAGGAGCACTTTTTGTGAAAAAATGTGTAGTGCAGTAAATGTACAGGAATTTATATAGCTCAAATCACCAAGCGGTTTCTAAGCGCTTGCTTAGGGAACCCCTCCTGGTATTCCCCTGTGAGATAACCCCGCAGGGTATCCGCAAGGTGAAAGCCAGGCATCCCGCCGCGAGGGGCCGTTGTGGAGATTAAGCAAGCTATTGCTCAGAGTCGCAGAGTGTGAACCCGTGAATCGAGTAGGCACCGGAGCGAGAATTGTCGAGTTCATGGACATTTTTAGGACTCAAGACCCCGCCGAGCTGGGAATTGAACCCTGGTCCCGGGCTGACCTCTGCTTCCAGGTCTGACTCCTCTAACCAGTGAGCCACACTTCTCCACTGCAGTGTATGGGGGAGTGGTGATGGTGATGCTAAAAATACCTAGCTAGTGATCAATTAATTTATTCCTGCTCCTAGTTGGTATGGATAAAAAGGGGTTAATAGTAGGGAGGAAGTTTAACTGTTAAGTGTATAATGTATACATCGTGGTATATACAACATTGGATTATATTGCATGGCGAGAACATAATATAACTCCTGCCCCAATCATACAAACAGAAACTATACTTCACTTCAAGTTGGTCATAAATGAGTTGGCAGTAGTCCAACAATACACATCGGGCAGCCTTATCATATAATAGGCTCGGCGTTCTGTATACAAGTACAGTGGACCACATATAATTTCCATGGTGCAAGCAGACATAAAAAGTCCAACAGCACAGTAGCAATTCAATATATACTTTGCTCGTGAACAGGACAATATGGTCGATATGCATTGGCCTGCCATCATGCAAGGAATTGACCGACCTCCCCCATTGGGCAAAAGGCCATATTACAGTCAAGAGGGTGGGTCACAGTGCCTATACATTCATTAGTCCGTACTGCCATACTAAATTTTTCACAAAATTTTATGCATAGCATAAAACTAACCTCAGCTGTATGCTAGAATAAGAAAAAGATGAACATACGTAATTGCTGTTTACAATTTCAAATGCATAGCATGTTCTATATATGACCACCAGCGTCAGGTTAATCAGTCCGAGTCGGGATCAGGGTTCCCTCTACGTTGTGCTTTGCGACTAGAGAGAGACATTTTGATAAAGTCCTGTGCAGCTTTTGGCATTTTGAAAATTTTCATTCGCCGATCCTGAGTGATGCGCAGTCTTTCCGGATACAGCATCAGGTATTCAATTCCCATTTCTCTCAAAACATTTTTTGACTGAGGTAAAAATCCTTGTGTGCCTCCTGCACCTCCATTTTGAAGTCTGGATAGAAGGCGATATCATTTCCTTTGTAGTTTATCTGGTGTTTCTCCCTTGCCATGCATAATATCGCGTCTCTTTCTCTGTAATTAAGCACTTGAGCAATAATGGGCCTCAGTGGAGTTCCCATGGCCGAGGAGGCGGAGGAGATCGATGGGCCCGCTCAATAACAAGTAGGGTAGAAAAATGTTTGGCTCCAAAAATATCGTACAACATGTCTCCGACATACGTTTCTAATCTTCCGGTTTTGGTACTCTCTGGGATCTCATTATGTGCACATTATTTCATCGGGATCTCGCTTCCAAATCGTCATTTTTCTGTTTTATGATGTCCAGGATTTGTTCAATCTCCTCGCATTTACGCATCTCGTACTGGATTCATCTTCAACTGCTGATATACACACTTCCTCCTCGTTCAGCCTTTCACCTTGTTTATTCAGAGTGGATGACATGTTAACTACTCGTTGTGTGAGGGATTCAAGCTTACATTAATATCTTGGAGTCTTTGCTGTATGGTTTGCAAGCCGGCATCCATCTTAGATTGCTGTGCGTGTCCGAATGCACCGTCATCTGCTTGGTCGAGCGTTGTTGTCAAATGATAGTTTTGGCCGTTGTCTATACGGTTTGCCCATGATAGTGGTGATCCTACAAAGTTGAATGGAACGCGCACCAATGTCTGGGCTGGATAATCCTTATTTCGCACTGTATTATCAGCTGCTGTAACTTGCAGTCAATGGGGTGGTAGACAAAACTGTTTTAGCTAGGGTTCACAGATTGGTTGTGTTTACTATGGCTACCTTTATTAGGTGCGTGGTCTGCAGGGAGTGGTCAATCTCATAATAGCGCAAGTTACAGCTTGAGACTTACCACGCCTGTAGGTTGGATTAAGAATGACAAGTTTGTTTTTATTTCCTTGTGATGCACAAATAGTATGAAGCTCTCCTGATGCACTAGACAAAGTTTGCAGTGCTCCTTGAGTTGGCTACCGGATCTAGGTGTCTGAGATGCACTGATTCAGAGACACTTGTGGTGTTATGAATATATACCATCTCGCAATGGTAGCTGATGCCTTGCACTGTTTGAACACAACAGTGATATTACCTTCTTGTAGTGACTGTGAGAGTACTGGGCTTTGTTGCACGTGTCACCTCTTCACGTAGCTATGGCAGCGAGGGCCGCTCTCTTGTGTCCTAGCAGGGCTGTATATCCACCAAGGTGTTGTCCGCAAACTGCCACTCGGGTCTTGCGGACTTTGAAGCACGTCACGTGTCAATTGAAAGTACGTGTTTAATGCGTATCGGGTGGCGCACTACGAGCGTTGGTGCAATTATCATCTGAGGCAATATTGAGTCCATATGTGGGGAATTCTGCAATTCGTCCCTCACCGTATTTGCCGTGCACGCTAATGCCCTCCATCGCAGTGTCGCATTGGGCAGTCACCACAGTTCTTCAAACGGGTGTTCCCACACTCTGCCAATGCGTGTAGGTACGTACAGGCTTATTATCAGTTTTGAGAGCCCATTTAGGTATGGCACTGTGCCATCGATATACTGCGCATCTGCAGTGCACCCCACCGGACTCCAAACCAGCAATGCAGAAGGCAGACACCACTGTTCGTCAATGTCGCCCACTGCCATTCTCTGCTAATGCTAGTAATGAAGCGCAGTCATATTAGTAGAAGTGCAGTCATAGTCTCCCCATCCAATAGTTTGCCGTCTGTGAGAGAACGGTGCCAGGTGGTTGTATCTCTCCCTCAGGGGCTCCACCATTTCGTGTCCCTTACGTCTACAGCACTGCATATATCTCCGCCATCTTGTGGAAGTCTCTTCTTCCGGGTGGCCACTTTTTCCAAGATAAAATTCCCCACAATGGCACAGTAATTCGTGTATCAGATGCCAGCATCTCAGAGCAAGGTGGTTCCAATACACACTCCAACTGTCATTCTGCAGTAGGGGCCAACAAGTATAGAAGTTTTTTGCAGGATCATGACCCCGGCTGGCGGAGCAGCACTAGTGTGCAGCCATTCTGCAGCACACCCTCTAGCGCCCCCCAACCCTGCATGCCAAGTTTAAAGCCCCTGGGAGGTAGCAGTCCCCGGGGCAGGATGAGGGTGTGCCGGAGCCCCCAACGCCCTTTATTTTTGAAAAAGGCCCCGGGAGGAGGCTGACCCCAGGGCTGCGTGGGTACCACGTGCCCCCATGCATATCATTAAAATAGCTCCCGGGAGGTGGCAGTCTCCGGGGAAGCGGGGCCCACTTCATAATAGACCATTGCTCCCATGACATGGCCCACCCAGCAGCTTAATTAAACGAAGCACTGGAGAGCTTCGGTTTTAAAAACCTATTTTGGCTGGATTCACCCACCATACGCAAACCCGCAGAAATTTAAAAGAAAATGCTTTTTTTGGCCCTATGGGTCCCTGTGGGACCCCTTGAGCAGGCCTAGGGGGTCAGGGTGTTCCTACACTGCCCCCTTTTCTTGTTTATTAACCTTTTTTCTTGTGACTTGGTTTAATCGAGTCACAAGATGGCTGCCAACACTAACGGGGTTGAAGTGTTGACAGCCAATCAGAGTCAGGCTCGTGATCGCTGAGGGTTTGTGGACCACCGCTGTCACTAGATACTAATATTTTTTTTATATAAGAATTTCTCAGGAACTACTGAATGGATTTACACCATTTAACAAAAAGGTTGCTTTCTTAACCAAGAGCTACATTTTTGCCAAATTTGGTGTAATTCCGTTCAGCAGTTCGCGCTGTAGCCTTATCTAAAGTTTCCTACGGACAGTAACATGGAGAAAATGCATTTTGGGACCCCTTGTTTTTTCTCGGCCCCCGCTTGAAGAATCACCTTGGATCCTGAGGGTCCCTGGGAGCCAACTAGCCCACCAGGTATCTCCAGTAAGCGCCACAAAGTTGCGCTGCATAGATGTGTAAAAAGGGGCATGGCCTCGGTCCAACTCTCTGCAACGCAGTCCTGTGGCGCTTACTGGAAGATCATTGTGGGCTAGTTGGCCCCCAGGGATCCTCAAGATTCAAGGGGACTTAATCTCCCAACTTCGCCTGCCTCTCCCCTGCCTTCCGCGGGAGCTCAGACCTCTGCAGCCTTGTTTTAAAAACCTTAGTGCTTTACTTTGCTGCTCATTATTTTAAACTTTAAAACTTACTTGTTCTCCCCCCAGGGACCCTGCTTTGTCCTGTGGCCCTTGCTCGCCGCCACCAGCGAGCCGCCCCTTAGCCACGCCCACTTTCATTAGGCCACGCCCACTTTTCAATTTAAACAGGAGCTGATTGCTAGCACAGGATCGCCTGCCTCTCCCCTGCCTTCCGCGGGAGCTCAGACCTCTGCAGCCTTGTTTTTAAAACCTTAGTGCTTTACTTTGCTGCTCATTATTTTAAACTTTAAAACTTACTTGTTCTCCCCCCAGGGACCCTGCTTTGTCCTGTGGCCCTCGCTCGCCGCCACCAGCGAGCCGCCCCTTAGCCACGCCCACTTTCATTAGGCCACGCCTACTTTTCAATTTAAACAGGAGCTGATTGCTAGCTCAGGATCGCCTGCCTCTCCCCTGCCTTCCGCGGGAGCTCAGACCTCTGCAGCCTTGTTTTTAAAACCTTAGTGCTTTACTTTGCTGCTCATTATTTTAAACTTTAAAACTTACTTGTTCTCCCCCCAGGGACCCTGCTTTGTCCTGTGGCCCTCGCTCGCCGCCACCAGCGAGCCGCCCCTTAGCCACGCCCACTTTCATTAGGCCACGCCCACTTTTCAATTTAAACAGGAGCTGATTGCTAGCTCAGGATCGCCTGCCTCTCCCCTGCCTTCCGCGGGAGCTCAGACCTCTGCAGCCTTGTTTTTAAAACCTTAGTGCTTTACTTTGCTGCTCATTATTTTAAACTTTAAAACTTACTTGTTCTCCCCCCAGGGACCCTGCTTTGTCCTGTGGCCCTCGCTCGCCGCCACCAGCGAGCCGCCCCTTAGCCACGCCCACTTTCATTAGGCCACGCCCACTTTTCAATTTAAACAGGAGCTGATTGCTAGCTCAGGATCGCCTGCCTCTCCCCTGCCTTCCGCGGGAGCTCAGACCCCTGCAGCCTTGTTTTTAAAACCTTAGTGCTTTACTTTGCTGCTCATTATTTTAAACTTTAAAACTTACTTGTTCTCCCCCCAGGGACCCTGCTTTGTCCTGTGGCCCTCGCTCGCCGCCACCAGCGAGCCGCCCCTTAGCCACGCCCACTTTCATTAGGCCACGCCCACGTTTCAATTTAAACAGGAGCTGATTGCTAGCTCAGGATCACCTGCCTCTCCCCTGCCTTCCGCGGGAGCTCAGACCTCTGCAGCCTTGTTTTTAAAACCTTAGTGCTTTACTTTGCTGCTCATTATTTTAAACTTTAAAACTTACTTGTTCTCCCCCCAGGGACCCTGCTTTGTCCTGTGGCCCTCGCTCGCCGCCACTAGCGAGCCGCCCCTTAGCCACGCCCACTTTTCAATTTAAACAGGAGCTGATTGCTAGCTCAGGATCGCCTGCCTCTCCCCTGCCTTCCGCGGGAGCTCAGACCTCTGCAGCCTTGTTTTTAAAACCTTAGTGCTTTACTTTGCTGCTCATTATTTTAAACTTTAAAACTTACTTGTTCTCCCCCCAGGGACCCTGCTTTGTCCTGTGGCCCTCGCTCGCCGCCACCAGCGAGCCGCCCCTTAGCCACGCCCACTTTCATTAGGCCACGCCCTTAACCTCACTATAAATCATGTGTCTCCCCCGTACGCGCAGCGGACGGGCGCAGCGGGCGCCGTTTGCGCGCCGAAGGCGCGCCTAAGGCAAGCCCGTCTGCGCCCGTCCGCGACGGTCCGAGACCAGGGGCCATGCACCCTGCCCCTTCTCAGGTGTATACCTCAGCCCAACTCATTGCTCTCACTGCGGTCTCCCCTCCCTCACCTTCACTCTTGCAACACATTGACACACTTGGTATTCTCGTTTCTCCCCCTGTTCACCCGACTCCGGCTTCTTCTAGTCCCATTCCTCCTGCTGCTGACTCCCTTCGCCCACCCTGCTTCCCCTTCGTCCCTGTCCCCACTGCAGCTTCTGCCTTACTGCTTAACACCCGCTCTGCTGTCAAAAATCAAACAGCTCTCTTCAACCTCCTAACCACTGATTCCCCTGATTTCCTTTTTCTGACTGAAACCTGGTTCACTGCTGAATCCCTTTCCGACCTCTTAGCCATTCTCCCTGACACCCATTACGCCCTCCGGGCCGATCGCCCGGATGGTAAGGTGGGGGGAGGGGTGGCGATGATCATTCGGTCGACCTTCAAATTTCAACTCCTCAACTACCCCCCCTTACCCAACGTGGACTACCTTGTGGCTCGCTCTATTAATCTTTCTGCCCCCCTCACTGTTGTCCTTGTGTACCGCCCCCCTCAATCCATGCCTTCCTTTGTAGCCTCCCTTCAGGACCTTATGGCCACTCTTGTGGTCAACAATTCCTCCGTCCTTCTGCTCGGCGATTTTAATTATTGGCCGGGCAACCCCATGGAAGACCTCCCCTCCAAAGATTTTTCGGGCACTCTTCAATGTCTAAACCTCACTTCTCACGTCTCAGTCCCTACTCACACCCAGGGTCATATCTTGGACCAAATTTGGTTCTCACGTCCCATTGTTTCACCCCCCCTCATATCCCCATGCGTGTGGTCAGATCATTTTAACATCTCCTTCTCTATCCATCTGGGAGCGGTCGATAAGTCTCCCCGTCCGAAAAACATCTTAGCTCGCAATTGGAATCGGACCGACCTTGACTCCCTCTCGCTCACTTTGGCCTCCTCTGCCCCTAACCTCACTAATATTCCTCTTGAATCCCAGGTTAACGCTATCGGCACATGGCTCTCCTCTTCGTGCGATCTAGTCGCCCCGCTTAGAAAGATCAAGGCGGTCCGTCCATATGACGCGCACAAATGGTTCTCCCCAGAACTTAAAACACCTAAACTCGACCTTAGGCGGTCGGAACGTCACTGGAGACGGACCTATTGCCCCTCTTTGCGCGTCAAATACAAATCACTCCTCTCTGAATATAAAAAAGCGATCCTAGCGGCTAAAACCGCATACTTCACCGAGAGAGTAGCTCTCGCGGCTAACAAACCCCGTGAAATCTTCTCTCTGGTCCACAATCTCGCCACCTCTGATCGCTCCACTCCTAGTTTAGTTCCCTCACAGTCCCTCTGTTCTTCACTTAACGACTTCTTTATCGACAAGATCGTGAAGATTAAAGCCAACATTCCTACAGTGCCTCAACCCCGTCCCACCTGCTTCCCTATCTGTCCCTCTTCCTCTTTCGCCCTTTTCCCTCCCATCTCCACCGATTTATTTTTAAAACTTTTGGTCAAAACCAAGTCCGGTTCTCCTGCGGATTGCGCGCCTGCACGCATTCTCAAAACTCTTTTCACCAACTGTCCTGCCCCCCCTCTTGCTCTTCTTAATTCCTCTTTGGCTCTTGGATCTGTCCCCTCTTCCTTCAAATCCGCTATAGTCCTTCCCATTCTAAAAAAAACTGGCCTAGATCCCTCTCTTCCTTCCAATTTCCGCCCCATTTCTCTTCTTCCCTACCTCGGCAAGATCCTTGAAGCTCATGTCACCTCCTGCCTCTCTACTTATATAGAGGAGAACGGCCTCCTTGCATCCCACCAGGCGGGATTCCGCCCGGGCCATTCCACGGAGATGGTGGTCCTCGCAGTCTTGGACGAGCTCAAGGGGAAGGCCGATTCCAACCTCCCCCAAGCCCTGGTCCTTCTCGATCTGTCCGCTGCGTTTGACACGGTTGACCATTCCATCCTTCTCGACCGTGTCAGCGCAGCGGGCATTCAGGGCGCGGCCTTCTCCTGGCTGGCGTCCTTCCTGCGGGACAGGTCCCAGGCAGTCCATCTCCCCGGTTTTTCTGCTCCCCCCCGCCCTGTCACTTGCGGCGTTCCCCAAGGTTCCTCTCTCTCCCCCCTCCTTTTCAATCTTTACATTCACCCCCATCACCTCTCTCCTTGAGCTGGGGGTCTCGGTGTACTACTACGCAGATGACCTCCAGCTCGTCTTTGATCTTTCCTCTACCCCTGATTCTCTTCCCAAGTTCTGCTCCATTTTAGTCTTCATCTCTGACTGGATGAGCGCTAACCATCTGAAGCTCAATCCAGACAAGACGGAACTTGTTCTCACTGGTGGCCCCTCCAACCCTTGGCCCCTTTCTTTTGGCCCCCCCCCGGTGCCCGCTTCCTCTGTTCGCACTCTTGGTATTATAGTCAGTCATGACCTATCCATGCACAGCCAGATGAGCTCCGTCGTGTCTTCTTGCTTTCTCTCTCTTCGTTTAATCCGGAAAATTTCACGCTTTTTTTCTACCGATGCACTCAAATCCATAGTCATGGCCCTTGTCATCTCCCGCCTTGACTATGGGAATGGCCGGTACGTGGGCATACCGGCTTACGAATCCCGTCGCCTACAGGCCATTCAAAATCAAGCTGCTCGTCTTATCCTTTCCATCCCGAAATCTTCTCACATCACCCCGGTTCTCAAATCACTTCATTGGCTTCCAGTTCACTTTAGATCCTTTTTCAAATTGGCCTGTCTAGCATTTCGGGCTCATTTCCGTTCTGCGCCTCTGTTCATCACTTCTCTTGTTTCTTCTCATGCCCCGGTCCGCACTCTCCGCTCTTCTTCTCTTTCTCTTCTTCATATCCCTCGCTTCCGTAAATCCAGAACGGGGGGCACTCGGTTCTCAGTCCTGGCCCCCCAGTTCTGGAACAGTCTTCCTCTCTCTATCCGTTCCATTCCCATCTACACTCACTTCCGCAAAGCTCTTAAAACTTTTCTTTTCTATCAGGCATTCCCTTCCTAAATCCTCCTTGGGTTCCCTCTGCTGAGCTCTGATCAGGTCCCCAGCGCCAGGAAGCCGTTCGGCCACCGTGCGCTTTATTAAATACTTTATTCATTCATTCATTCATTCATCACAGGATGCGTTTGCACACTTGTCACATCAGGCCCCCCCCTCTCTGCACCACTGTGCAAACACGCCCTGTGGCGCATTTTAAGTTGGGGGATTAATTCCCCTTCAATAATGAGGGTCCCTGAGAGCCAACTAGCCTACCAGGTACCTCCAGTAAGTCTACCGCGACACCGCGCAGAGCCAGAACAAGTCAGTGACTTGTCGGTACTGTGCAAGGCCTTTTACCGCTCAGCGACATCCTGAAGAATGAAGTAATGACACATTACAAAGATACTATAGATCTGAATTCACAATGCTGGTGGTAACTTAACCACTATGATTAGGGGCTACAACAAGCTTCCTAAGCACTTTGGTCCTGGAGAAAGCCTCTAGAATATACAAGAAGGCTGAAACATGTTGACCCAATAGTGCGGTAGATTGGTAACTGGGTCAATAAACGCACCTGTTTTGTTTTTATTTTTTATATCACCTTCCTCAGAATAAAATTTTCGCACAACAATGAAGTGATGTGGAGAATTTTAATTCACAGCACCTGAGCACTTGCACCTCTTTCACTGTTCGTATATTTCCGGACACTACTGGAAAATCAGTTAGTCTGTCTGGAGGACAGCATACAAACTATCTTAGAACCCTATTATGATGCTGTAACGTTACACCCAGGCGGAGAATCCAGATACACCACTACTGGCCTGTGTACGTTTTATGAGGGTTTTTTAATATGGTTCTAATCCGACAAAGACCCTGATTTCACAGGACCAGTGATCCAATCTCCCCCTGAATATTATTGTAACCTCTGCAGCTGAATGTATCATAGCTTCTTTTTCCCTCTGCATTGATTATTACACACCTCCAGTAAGCGTCACAGGGCTGCGTTTCAGACAGGTGGTCCGAGGCCATGCCCCTATTTACACCTCTCTGCAACGCAGCTCTGTGAGGCTTACTGGAGACAGAACGCGTTTGCACATTTGTCACATCAGGCCTGACCCCCTCCCTTCACCACTGTGCAAACGCACCCTTTGGCGCATTTTAAGTTGGGGGATTAAGTCCCCTGGAATCCTGAGTGTCCCTTGGATCCAATTAGCCCACCAGGTACCTCCAGTAAGCGCCACAAGGCTGCGTTGCAGAGAGGTGTAAAAAGGGGCGTGGCCTTGGACCACTTCTCTGCAACGCAGCTCTGTGGCGCTTACTGGAGGTTCCTGGTGGGCTAGTTGGCCCCCAGGGACCCTCAGGATTCAAGGGGAATTAATCCTCAACTTAATACCCGCCAGGGGGCATGTTTGCGCAGTGGTAAAGGGAAGGGGCGGGCCTGATGTGACTTGTGTGTACTTATCCAATCACTCCACCAAAACCCAAGCCCTTATAAATTCACCATGCACTCTCCTTGCAGTACTCTAATTATCCAGTCAGTACACATGCACTCATGCAATGGCACTAACTCATGCACTGCTACAATACTCTGAGCACTACCCATGCAGCCCAACCATCACCCTGTCACTAACCATGCACTCCTCTAATCACCGAGCGAGCACCGTGTACTAATCCAATCACTCAACCAATACCCAAGCACTTCTCCAATCACCGAGTCAGCACCATGTACTTATCCACTCTGTGAAAATCTAAGCACATATAAATTAACCATGTTCTCTCCTTACAGTACTCTCATCATCCAGTCAATACCCATGTACTTATCCAATCACTCAGCCCAAACCCAAGAACTTATAAATTCACCATGCACTCTCCTTGCAGTACTCTAATCATCCAGTTAGTACCCATATACTCATGCAATGACCCAGGCACTTACACGTGCACTGCTACAGTCCCTGTGTACTACCCATGCAGTCCTTTAACCACCTACACACTTCTCATTCGCTCCTTCAATTCCCCTGCTAGTACCATGCAGTCCACCAATCACCCTGTCACTCCCCACACACTCCTCCAATCACCCAGCCACTACCATGTAATTATCCAATCACTTATGAATTCACCATGCACTCTCCTTGCAGCATTCTAAGTATCCAGTCACTATCCATGTAGTCATGCAATGACCCAGGCACCAGCACATGCAGTGCTACAATCACATGTGCACTATCCATGCAGTACTCTAACCACCTACACACTATTGATTCACTCCTCCAATTACCCAGGTAGTACCCATGCAGTCCAGCAATCACCCTGTCGCTCCCCGTGCACTCCTCCAATCACCCAGCCAGTACTATGTACTAATTCAATCACTCTACCCATAACCAAGCACTTATAAGTTCACCATGCACTCTCCTTGCAGCACTCTAAGTGTACATTCACTATCCATGTAGTCATGCAATCACCCAGGCACTAACACATCCAGTGCAACAATCACATGTGCACTATCCATGCATTACTCTAACCACCTACACACTATTGATTTACTCATCCAATTACCCAGGTAGTACCCATGCAGTCCAGCAATCACACTGTCACTCCTCGTGCACTCCTCCAATCACCCAGCCAGTACCATGTACTAATCCAATCACTTCGCCAATACCCAAACACTTATCAATTCACCATGCACTCTCCTTGCAGTACTCTAATTATCTAGTCAGTACCCATGTACTTATGCAATGACCCAGGCGCTATCACATGCACTACTACAATTCCCTGAGCACTACTGATGCAGTCCAGCCATTTCCTTGTCACTACCCATGCACTCCTCCAATCACCCAGCCAGTTCCATGTACTTATCCAATCACTCCGCCAAAACACAAGCACTTATAAATTCACCATGCACTCTCCTTGTGGCACTCCAATCATCCAGTCAATACCCAAGTACTCATGCAATGACCAAGGCACTAACACATGCACTGCTACAATCCCCTGAGCACTATTGATGCAGTCCAGTCATCTCCTAGTCAGTACCCATGCACTCCTCCAATCACCCAGCCAGTTCCATGTGCTCATCTAATCACTGTGCCAAAACACAACCACTTATAAATTCACCATGCACTGTCCTTGCAGTACTGTTATCATCCAGTCACTACCCATGTACTCATGCAATGACCCAGACATTAACACATGCACTTCTACAATCCCCTGAGCACTACTGATGCAGTCCAGCCATCTCCTTGTCACTACCCATGCACTCCTCCAACCACCCAGCCAACACCATGTACTTATCCAATCACTTCGCCAAAACCCAAGCACTTATAAATTCACCATGCACTCTCCTTGAAGTACTCTAATCATCCAGTCAGTACCCAAGTATTTATGCAATGGCCCAGGCACTAACACATGTACTGCTACAATCCCCTGAGCACTATCCATGCAGTCCAGCATCTCCCTGTCACCTCGTATACACTTCTCCAATCACTGAGTCAGCACCATGTACTTATCCACTCACTCTGTGAAAATCTAAGCACTTCTAAATTAACAATGGGGCATATTACCAAGCAATAGCCATAATTATCGCTATTGCTTGGTTAGCGGGAAAAAATATCGCCGAGCACCGAGGATTTTTACCGCTGAGATACCTTGATATTATCAAGGTTTATCTCAAAAGCGGTAAAAATCCTGCGAAATGCATGAATATTGCTGAAAAATCAGCGATATTCATGCATTATCGTGACAATGCTCTTAGCCATGTTATCCACCTTCCATTGGATAACATGGCTAAGAATGCTTTTAGCAGGCGTTAGCTTTTGGAGAGATTCGCGCTTAGCGCAAATATTTCCAAAAGTTGTTAATAGGAGTTAGAGATGTTAGCGACTGTTTTCAGTCGCTAACATCTTAGCACGCCCACTTTGCATGTCATTAGCGATAATTATCGCTCACATGCAAAGTGGGACCCTAAATGTCCGCTATCGCCTACAAGCTGTCGCTAACTTGTGTTAGCGACAGCTTGGTAATAGGGCGATAAAATTATCGCCGCATTAGCGGGAAAAAGTCCCGCTAATGCGGCGATAATGCCCTTGGTAATATGCCCCCATGTTCTCTCCTTACAGTACTCTCATCATCCAGTCAGTACCCATGTACTTATCCAATCACTCAGCCAAAACCAAAGCACTTAGAAATTCATCATACACTCTCTTTGCAGCACTCTAATCATCCTGTCACTATCCATGTACTCATGCAATGACCCAGGCACTAACACATGTACTGCTACAATCCCCTGAGCACTACCCATGCAGTCCAGCCATCTCCCTGTCACTGCGTATGCACTTCTCCAATCACCGAGTCAGCACCATGTACTTATCCACTCACTCTGTGAAAATCTAAGCACTTATAAATTAACCATGTTCTCTCCTTACAGTACTCTCATCATCCAGTCAGTACCCATGTACTTATCCAATCACTCAGCCAAAACCAAAGCACTTATAAATTCATCATACACTCTCTTTGCAGCACTCTAATCATTCTGTCACTATCCATGTATTCATGCAATGACCCAGGCACTAACTCATGAACTTCTACAATCCCCTGGGCACTACCCATGCAGTCCAGCTTTCACCCTGTCACTACCCATGCATTCCTCCAATTACCCAACCAGCACCATGTACTTATGCAATGGCCCAGGCACTAAAACATGCACTGCTACAGTCCCCTGAGAACTTCCCATGCAGACCTCTAACCATCTACACACTACTGATTCACTCTTCCGTTTACCCAGGTAGTAACCATGCACTCCAGAAATCCCTCTGTCACTAATCTGCCTCCAATCAACCATCAAGCATCATGTACTTACTCAATATCTCCACCAACACTCAAGCAGTTATACAATCACCATGCACTGTCCTTGCAGCACAATAATCATCCAGTCATTACCCATATACACATGCAATTACCCAGGCACTAATAAATGCACTGCGCAATCCCCTGAGCACAACTCATGCAGTCCAGTCATCTCCTTGTCACTCTCTGTGCAACCTTCCAATCACCCCGCCACCACCAGATAGTTATCTAATCACTTTGCCAAAACCCAAGCACTTATAAATTCACCATGTACTCTCTCTTTGCAGTACTCTAATCATCCAGTCATTACCCATGTGCTCATCCAATTATCCAGGCACTAACTAATTGCAAAACAGAGGAGGTCACGCTAATCACAGTGGTATCCCAACGCATAGTGTTCCCTAGTGTATGTAGGTGTTTTCACTTTATTCTAAGTGTCTTTTAGCATAGCATTGGCGCTAGGCCTGATTAGTCAGAGTCAGTTACCACCAATATCCGTCAGCAAAAAGCTGGGGGCACAGGAGGACTTTCTGCTCCTCTGTTGGTTCTTTCTGCACATGTCTTGCTTCTTCCTGCACTTTTCATCATCTTTCTGGACTTCTGTTGACTCTTTTTGCATTCGCCTTGCCTCTTTCTGTGCCTTTCTTCCTCTTTCTTCACATATCCTACCTTTGTAGGCATAGTTAGAAATTAGCATTTAAAAACACCTGTGACATTCACTCCAAAAACCATAGGTTTCAGGGACATTATAGTTAGAAATTAGCATTTTAAAAACCTTAGAAATTCACTGAAAAAAACACAGGTTTCAGGGACGTTATAGTTAGTTGGACATTTCACTCGTATAAAACCAAAGAAATTTAGCCGTTATTGTTAGTTCAGCTAACTATAACTCGCACCCCCGCCATGCACTGCTGATGATGTCACATATTTCATCATTCATGGCAAGGTCAGTGACAAAACTGATGACATCACTGATGACATCTCAAATGACATCACATCTCAAATGACATCACTAAAAACCACTTGGTTTCTGCTCTATTACTTATAATCATTTCCTCTTTGTTAGACTTACAACATAATATACATGGATAAATAGAAATCATTTAAACTTGCATATATAATACATATTAAATACATTACCTTCGGGTAAAACAAAATGCAACATGGTAGCAATATATAAATAAATAATTATCTTTAATATATTATACTCTATAGATAAAGGTTTCTTCTTGAGACATAAATGCTGATTATATCTAAAACAACCATTCAATCATATAAATCCATCAATTTAATCAATAAATTAGTCAGTATCATATCGAAAAAAAGGTATTTACAGGGAATAATTTGGTAGCAATCCCAGATCAAAAGTTCTAGTCCATCTGCTTCTACCTTTATAGCACATAGAAAAAAAGCACTCTATTATCAGTGGTCAACCCAAATGGACTTCCAACGCCTCATCTTTGTTTAACCCAGCCGGGGAAATTTATTTGAAGGTCCAGGATATATCTAGACTCTAGGCGTCTTAGATTCATCACCCTATTACCTCCTCTTGCATTCTGGGCAACTCTATCTACCGCAAAGTAATTGAGTAATCCTGGATCAAGCTCATGTTGATCATAAAAGTGCATAGCCACTGAGTGGGTAAAATCAAGATTTATAATCGCTCATTGGTGTCCCAAAATACGCTTCTTCAGTAGAAAAATGGTACTCCCTACAAACATTAAAGGACAGTGGCAGGATAACACATATACACAATTGTCTGTGGTTCAGATTTTGTTAAAGGATGTGACAAAAATCATTCCTCGATGTCTGTGCTGACTACTGCCTTTGATCTACACTGCGGACAGCAGGGCTCACAATAACTTTCTTTCGCTCCTTCTACAAGTAAGAATGTAGAAACTGAATCATTAGAGAACTGCAAGTAAAGTGAATAGTAAATTTATAAGTGAGTGGGATTGCTGGAGTTTTTTTTTGTTGCATATTTATATAGCGCGAACTCGACCCAAAAGTATTTCAGCATTTTATATGAGCACCATATTTACATTACAGTTTCAAGCACACAGAGATTATGTGATTTGCCCACAATCACAGGATGTAGACTCGACCCGAGGCTCGAACTCTGGTTTCCATCACCAAGTTCAACAGTGTAGCCGACTAACCACATAAGTACATATGTTGGCGCAGCCTAACTCCGACCATAAGCTTCACTCTAATTAGCTGTCCTTCATGTGGCAAAAACTGCAACCTGAACTTTTCATGGCCCTGTATTGCTACAGTTACAACACTCCACTGAATGTGCAATAAACATTCATATCCACATAAATGCGTCATGTCCACCATCTTTCATGTGTGGAACTATGGATGAATATAGGGTCAGTGATTCCCCGTACCTTCCATGTTGGCCATGTTATGGAACTTCACTCACAGAATGACACATTTGAGCTTGCGACCCGGGTGACAGCAGCACTTCAACACAGATACCCGAATCAGTTGATTTCTCATATAGCTCATGACGGAGCCACGCCCATAGCTCCAGGGTCATTCTTCACAGCCTCACGCAGCACTGCATACGCCAGGCCAGCCCACTCTGCTTACAAGAAAGGACAACAACGCTACATGTCCCAGATTTTCATTGTAGTGATCTGCTGGTCACAGGTCTAGTTGTCAGAATGCCACAGACACTCTCTCATGGCTGGTATACACCCACACCACACCCATCCAGCACAGGCGTCACAAGACACGTGACCCTACCAATAAAAAAGACCCATCCTGGTGGTCCGAACACCTCATGTAGGCCTGAACCATCGAACAGGGGGGCCCACCACCACGTGCATGCCCTCTTTGTTCACTGAGTTAGCGGCTCCGGAAGGACTGAGCAGGTGAGCAACCTGCGATGATGATGGGTGCACGAGTATGTCCTTTTCCATATTGTTATCAAGACTCAGCACCAAATGTGAGACTTATTGGTTGCAGAGCGGGACTGCATGATGTAGAGGGTGCCCTGTCCGCGAAAAGGTGAGCAGTGAGGCCTGGGTGCGCAGCGGAGGGAGTAGATGGGGTGCAGCAGCCTGGATACAAAAAGGTGACGCAGCGATTTAGGCGTACGCAGTCCTATATACCCTGTCTTATTGCATTTTGATTTTTTTTGTCAATAGCAGGACAGTTTTTAGAGTCGGTCAAATGTTCGTCGATCCCACATCTGTAGCAAAGTAGATTTTTTTATACTATGTACCCTTAAATTTACCATCTTATTTTGACAACCTTTCCTTTCTCAGTTGTTTTAGGGCTTGCACCTGTGTTGCTGTGCGCAGCATGGCTCGTGCCTTAGCTGCAGTGCGCAGCAGTGCGCAGCACTGCTCGTGCAGCGAGAGTTCTTTTGTATGGGGTTTTCAAAGCCGATCACACACTTGAGCATGTGATCAGCTTTTGCTGTCAGGCATTGGCTTTCGTATGTTTTTTTAAAAAAAAAGTCACGCGATTGGACAGAGGCAGGCACTTGTCCCGCCTTTGTAACGCCCATTCCCAACAGTGGCTAGCACACGCAGCAGCGCACGTTCGCCTCGCTGCCGCTGCCGTGCTCCCTCCCCGGCTTCTTTGTGGTGTGCACGCATCACTGGTTTCCCCCACTGCTCCAGACTGGCCTGGCCCCTCACCTGTATCCACGCATAGACATTGAAGTAAGGATTGTGACTCCCCTGCTGTGAGGCAGACACAAGGAAAGCGTTCTGCAGCCCCAGCAACAGCATCCAGTGGGTAGCGGTACTATGGCTTACGCGTACCCTTTTAGGTCTTGCACCTAACGCTGCACTGCGCAGCAGTGCTCTCGCGCAGCACAAGACATTTTGTAAGTGAAAAAATGGGGATATGAAGCACACCTAGGAATCGCACACGCTTGTGTGTGTGCGTTTCCTTCTATGGCAAGACGGGAGCCTCGGCTCCCACCCTGCCATAGCAAACAGCAGTGTCCTGGGAGGGTACCCGGGGACACTGCAGAAGCTGGCCTTGGGGGGTGGTGGTACCCAGGGCCCTCGATGGCTCCAGGAGGCACTGACCATGTCATGAGTGATGTAATATGTGACATTATCAGCAGTGCATTGCTGGCGCGCAAGTTATACTTAGCTCAACTAACTATAGCAGGCAAATTTCTCCAGTTTTATATGAGTCAAATGTCCATCTAACTATAACGTCTGTAAAACCTATGGTTGTTTCAGTGAATTTCAAAAGTTTTTTAAATGTTAACTTAATATGTTAATGTTTATAAAACCTATATTTCTTCTATTTTTTTTGTAATATTTTGGAACTCTGTTATACTTCTTTTTTCTAACTTTAGAAATGATGTAATGTTTTATATCTTCCCCAAAAATATGTATATCTTCTTTTTTTGGTGTTGAGATAACTGCACTCCCATACCGGATGTGTACCATTCTCTATCACCACACGAATCCTATCCGCCATAATGCTAAACTCGCAAATGATGCGCATTTCATATCCAATGGGTTTGTGACACCGTAACATCATATACGTATGAGGTCGCTCCAGCTGCTACTTTGGTTTCCGAAGGGTACGCAGTACCAAGCCACGCGTTACATCATGTACGTATGAGGTCGTGCCTGCTGCACGTTGCGTATGTGACAAGTGCACACTGCCAGGCCCTGTTTTACGTCATAGACGTATGGTGTCGCGTCGAGTACGCCATTCCCTCGTTTTTTTTAATGTCTTAAAACTATATCTAAATAACTTTAAACTGTATATGAGAGTATAGTTATAATCTAAAATATTTTAAACATTTAACTCTAATAAACTTATATTATGATAAATATATTTTCTCCAAATCTTGTTGGCTGCGGCCTCCTTGCACCTTCGATGCACGATTGCCATGTGGCCTTAAAAAAAGGCATTTGATTAGTTCATAACATTTCCCATTGTAACAGTTGGCGGACCCCACCCATTTTAGTCATTCTCTGTACAGCGATTGATGAGACACACCCCTTCTGCATAGAGAGCTTTTTTGAAAAGTTTGTTTGCTCTGTACACATATCTTATACTACACACAACGATCATCTTGATCAATATTCATGGTCTGTACATCAGCCTTCCACCTGTGATGCCCATGCATCTCAAACGTTACATCAAAAACAAATGTGTGTTACACGATGCCCCTGGTGTGTGTGTGTGTGTGTGTGCGCATTATTGTGCTGCCTTTCGGCCTGGGTATTGGTGGCTCGCAGGGGTATCATCAGCCACGGGCAGAGTGCACATCCTAGGTCACATGTGACAAACAGTAACGAGTAATGTGTTGATTTGTGTTGCAGTGTGCTCTGTTGTCAGACTTTACCAGTAAGTAGTGTGTCATATGTGAGACTTTCAGATTCATGTTTGACAAGCATTGCTCGACTGTAATGAACATTATCACTATGTATGACGTAGCCTCACTGCTGATCTTCCCTTAATCCGAACACATTCACATATGTGCGCTTCCCGATAGCAACACTTTCATTAATACTGCACACCATTGACATGTGTATCTGCGCATATCCACAAGCTTGACAACGACATGTGATGTTGGCCATTCAATGTTTTCGAACAGCATCTCATTAGCGATAGCTGCCGCCCTCCTGGAAAATCCTACTTTAATGTAAATTGCGCATTCTGCGACATCACAACTGCAACAGAAACACACATAAGTACACTTCCTGGCCAGGCAGGAAATGAACAACGTCCTTGTCCCCGGAACAATCATTCACACCCCTACGCTGGCCTGGTGTACGCAAGCTCAGCCCACTTTGCATACGTATAAATAAGGATAACGATCACGCCATATGTCCCAGTTCTTCCACACTGCCTCAATTGATATTGCGGCATCCACCTTGCATATCAAAATGCGCAATAAAAAAATGGATCTATGAGGTGTACACCATCCTGATAATCAACACTGAATATGAATTGTGAACCCTACTGGACATCCTGTTTCGAAAGGGCTCCATAAGATGGACACCATCTTGCAATCAACACTGCATCTGAATTGTGAACACTGCTGCCCGTCGTGTTTGGAGACACAACAATGAGAGAAGGTGAGCAGTGGGGCCTGGGCGCACAAGAGCTGCAATTGAGCGCGGTGCTGCATGCAGGGTGGGGTGCATCAGCCTGGGTGCACAGGTGCGAACAAGCGATGTTGCAGTGCGTAATGATGCGATCTCGGACCTCATTCAGTCACATTTCTATCTCATTTTAATGACCTGCTGGACCATACTGTAGGCCTGAGCCAGCGGGCAGAGCTACCCTACAGACACGTGTTGTTGAGTGCAGTGATACGGGAGAGGTGGGCTTCATCAGCCTAAGTGTGCAGGCGCAAACAAGTGATGTTGGCGTGCGTCATGATGTGATCTCTGACCTGATTCAGTGACATCTCTGTCTCATTTTAAGGAATTGCTGGACCGTACTGTAAGCCTGAGCCAGCGGGTAGCGCTGCCCTACACACACGTGTTGCGCGCGGTGCTGCGGGAGGGGTGGGGTGCATCAGCCTGGGTGCGCAGGTGTAAACAAGCAATGTTGGCATGTGTAATGATGTGATCTCTGAACTCATTCAGTCACATCTCTGTCTCATTTTAAGGACCTGCTGGACCGTACTGTAGGCCTAAGCCAGTGCGCAGCACTGCCCTACAGACATGTGCTCAGCACAGCGCTGCGGTAGGGGGTGGGGTGCATCAGCCTGGGTTCGCAGGCGCGAACAAGCAATTTTGCTGTGCGTAATGATGTGATCTCTGACCTCATTCAGTTACATCTCTGTCTCATTTTAAGGACCTGCTGGACCGTACTGTAGGACCTAGCCAGCGGGCAGCGCTGCCCTACAGACACGTGTTGAGGACGGTGCTGCAGGAGGGGTACAGTGCATCAGCCTGGGTGCGCAGGTGCAAACAAGCAATGTTGGCGTGCGCCATGATGTGATCTCTGACCTCATTCAGTGACATCTCTGTCTCATTTTAAGGAATTGCTGGACCGTACTGTAGGCCTGAGCCAGCGGGTAGCGCTGTCCTATACACACGTGTTGCTTGTGATGCTGCCAGCGAGGGGTAGGGTGCATCAGCCTGGGTGCGCAGGTGTAAACAAGCAATGTTGGCAGGTGTAATGATGTGATCTCTGACCTCATTCAGTCACATCTCTGTCTCATTTTAAGGACCTGTTGGACTGTACTGTAGGCCTGAGCCAGCGGGCAGCGCTGCCCTACAGACATGTGTTGAGTGCGGTGCTGCGGGAGGGGTGGGTTGCATCAGCCTGGGTACGCAGGTGCGAACAAGCGATGTTGCCATGTATAATTATGGGATCTCTGACCTCATTCAGTCACATCTCTGTCTCATTTTAAGGACCTGCTGGACCGTATGGTAGGCCTAAGCCAGCGGGCAGCACTGCCCTACAGACATGTGGCGTTAGCTTTTAGCACACTGTAGTGAGCTGGTTACTAAGTGTACATGCACACAGGCTTGTGCCACTGCATTACACGCGTACATTATGCTTCTAGCATGTGCTCTGTTCCTTTGTATGTGAAAGTTGGCATAACTTTTTATTTAACCTTGGGTATTCTCGTGCACTCCAACTCCTCTTTGAACCAGGATTACCACTAATAGTTGCTAGATCGTACTTCAAGAAGGAAGAATGCACTCAACTGGTGTTTTCTATTAAGCTTCAAATAAACCTTCATTTACCTCCAGACGTTTTAACCATTATATTTTTTCTCACTTTTCAGACACTGAATTGGTTGTGCTAAAATGGGCAGAGCAGGTGCTCACCCCTTGGCATTGTGACGCCTTCCATCATGGTATCAAGACACCGTCCCTGACCGGAGACCTGCTATGCCACCCTGAGAGGCATCCCGGAGTCGAAGCTTGCACCGGGATGTCCTTGGACACACCGGTGGTGACAGGTGAGCAGTGAAGCCTCAGTGCGCAGGAGCTTCAATTGAGCACAGTGCAGGGGAAGGCACTTTGGTGCAGAAGCGTGGGTGCACAGGTGCGAACAAGGGATGTTGCCTTGCGTAATGATGTGAACTCTGACCTCATTCAGTCACATGTCTGTCTCATTTTAAGGACCTGCTGGACCGTACTGTAGGCCTGATCCAGCAGGCAGCGCTACCCTACAGACACGTGCTCAGCGCAGTGCTGCGGGAGGGGCGGGGTGCATCAGTCTGGATGCGCAGGTGCAAACAAGCGATGTTGGCGTGCGTCATGATGTGATCTCCCACCTCATTCAGTCACATCTCTGTCTCATTTTAAGGACCTGCTGTACCATACTGTAGGCCTGAGCCAGCGGGCAGCGCTGCCCTACAGACACCTGTTGAACGCAGTGCTGCAGGAGGGGTGTGATGCATCAGCTTGTGTGCGCAGTTGTGAACAACCAATGTTGCTGTGCGTAATGATGTGATCTCTGACCTCATTCAGTCACATCTCTGTCTCATTTTAAGGACCTGCTGTACCGTACTGTAGGCCAGAGCCAGCGGTCAGCGCTGCCCTACAGACATGTGTCGTTAGATTTTAGGGCACTGTAGTGAGCCGGTTACTAAGTGTACATGCACACAGGCTTGCGCCACTGCATTACACATACACATTATACTTCTAGCATACGCTCTGTTCCTTTGTATGTGAAAGTTGGCTTCCCATATTATTATTTAACCTTGTGTATTGTCGTGCTCTCCAACTCCTCTTAAAACCCCGATTACCACTAACAGTTGGTAGATCATGCTTCAAGAAGGAAGGATGCACTCAACTGGTGTTCTTGTTTAAGCTTCAAATAAAACTTAATTTACCTCCAGACGCTTTCACCATTATATTTTTTCTCCCTTTTCAGAAACTGAATTGGTTGTGCCAAAGTGGGCAGAGTGGGTGCTCAACCTGTGATGATGCTCTGGGCATTCTGACACCTTCCATCCCCAATGTGAGACCTGCTGTGCCACCCTGAGGGGCACCCCGGACTTTGAGCTTGCACCGGGACGTCGTTGGACACACCGGTGGTGGCAGGTGAGCAGTGAAGCCTCGGTGTGCAGGAGCTGCAATTGAGCACAGTGCGGGGGAAGGGGCTGGGGTGCAGCAGCTGGGTGCACAGGTGCAGGCAAGCAATGTTGCCATATATAATAATGTAATCTCAGGCCTCATTCATATGTGCAGTAGGCCGACGCTTTATCTCCCCCTCTCTCTGTTCTTTTGACTCTCCCTTCCCTTCTCCCTTCCACCCATTCCCTCTCTGTCCCATTCTCACTATCTTCCTTTCATTCTGACTACCTTTCCTTTTCTGTTGGACATGGCACACATACTTATGTTTCTTTTTTGTCTTGCAGGTTTTGTATGCTGCTTCCGGAGGAGTTCCACCCACTTATTTCATGTTATACTATTGTGTGTTGTAATAAAGTTGCGTTTCCGTTTATTTGTGTTGTTCTAATAAAGGTTATTTTTTTACCAATAAAAATGCGAGTGTATACTTCTTTTTCTGACAACACGTGTCTGTAGTTTATTGTGAAAATCGTCTGTTTATAGCAGGTTATAAGGTAAAACATTTGTAATTTTGTGGTGCACCTACCAATATAATCATCCAGTCATTACCCATGTGCTCATCCAATTATCCAGGCACTAACTAATTGCAAAACAGAGGAGGTCACGCTAATCACAGTGGTATCCCAACGCATAGTGTTCCCTAGTGTATGTAGGTGTTTTCACTTTATTCTAAGTGTCTTTTAGCATAGCATTGGCGCTAGGCCTGATTAGTCAGAGTCAGTTACCACCAATATCCGTCAGCAAAAAGCTGGGGGCACAGGAGGACTTTCTGCTCCTCTGTTGGTTCTTTCTGCACATGTCTTGCTTCTTCCTGCACTTTTCATCATCTTTCTGGACTTCTGTTGACTCTTTTTGCATTCGCCTTGCCTCTTTCTGTGCCTTTCTTCCTCTTTCTTCACATATCCTACCTTTGTAGGCATAGTTAGAAATTAGCATTTAAAAACACCTGTGACATTCACTCCAAAAACCATAGGTTTCAGGGACATTATAGTTAGAAATTAGCATTTTAAAAACCTTAGAAATTCACTGAAAAAAACACAGGTTTCAGGGACGTTATAGTTAGTTGGACATTTCACTCGTATAAAACCAAAGAAATTTAGCCGTTATTGTTAGTTCAGCTAACTATAACTCGCACCCCCGCCATGCACTGCTGATGATGTCACATATTTCATCATTCATGGCAAGGTCAGTGACAAAACTGATGACATCACTGATGACATCTCAAATGACATCACATCTCAAATGACATCACTAAAAACCACTTGGTTTCTGCTCTATTACTTATAATCATTTCCTCTTTGTTAGACTTACAACATAATATACATGGATAAATAGAAATCATTTAAACTTGCATATATAATACATATTAAATACATTACCTTCGGGTAAAACAAAATGCAACATGGTAGCAATATATAAATAAATAATTATCTTTAATATATTATACTCTATAGATAAAGGTTTCTTCTTGAGACATAAATGCTGATTATATCTAAAACAACCATTCAATCATATAAATCCATCAATTTAATCAATAAATTAGTCAGTATCATATCGAAAAAAAGGTATTTACAGGGAATAATTTGGTAGCAATCCCAGATCAAAAGTTCTAGTCCATCTGCTTCTACCTTTATAGCACATAGAAAAAAAGCACTCTATTATCAGTGGTCAACCCAAATGGACTTCCAACGCCTCATCTTTGTTTAACCCAGCCGGGGAAATTTATTTGAAGGTCCAGGATATATCTAGACTCTAGGCGTCTTAGATTCATCACCCTATTACCTCCTCTTGCATTCTGGGCAACTCTATCTACCGCAAAGTAATTGAGTAATCCTGGATCAAGCTCATGTTGATCATAAAAGTGCATAGCCACTGAGTGGGTAAAATCAAGATTTATAATCGCTCATTGGTGTCCCAAAATACGCTTCTTCAGTAGAAAAATGGTACTCCCTACAAACATTAAAGGACAGTGGCAGGATAACACATATACACAATTGTCTGTGGTTCAGATTTTGTTAAAGGATGTGACAAAAATCATTCCTCGATGTCTGTGCTGACTACTGCCTTTGATCTACACTGCGGACAGCAGGGCTCACAATAACTTTCTTTCGCTCCTTCTACAAGTAAGAATGTAGAAACTGAATCATTAGAGAACTGCAAGTAAAGTGAATAGTAAATTTATAAGTGAGTGGGATTGCTGGAGTTTTTTTTTGTTGCATATTTATATAGCGCGAACTCGACCCAAAAGTATTTCAGCATTTTATATGAGCACCATATTTACATTACAGTTTCAAGCACACAGAGATTATGTGATTTGCCCACAATCACAGGATGTAGACTCGACCCGAGGCTCGAACTCTGGTTTCCATCACCAAGTTCAACAGTGTAGCCGACTAACCACATAAGTACATATGTTGGCGCAGCCTAACTCCGACCATAAGCTTCACTCTAATTAGCTGTCCTTCATGTGGCAAAAACTGCAACCTGAACTTTTCATGGCCCTGTATTGCTACAGTTACAACACTCCACTGAATGTGCAATAAACATTCATATCCACATAAATGCGTCATGTCCACCATCTTTCATGTGTGGAACTATGGATGAATATAGGGTCAGTGATTCCCCGTACCTTCCATGTTGGCCATGTTATGGAACTTCACTCACAGAATGACACATTTGAGCTTGCGACCCGGGTGACAGCAGCACTTCAACACAGATACCCGAATCAGTTGATTTCTCATATAGCTCATGACGGAGCCACGCCCATAGCTCCAGGGTCATTCTTCACAGCCTCACGCAGCACTGCATACGCCAGGCCAGCCCACTCTGCTTACAAGAAAGGACAACAACGCTACATGTCCCAGATTTTCATTGTAGTGATCTGCTGGTCACAGGTCTAGTTGTCAGAATGCCACAGACACTCTCTCATGGCTGGTATACACCCACACCACACCCATCCAGCACAGGCGTCACAAGACACGTGACCCTACCAATAAAAAAGACCCATCCTGGTGGTCCGAACACCTCATGTAGGCCTGAACCATCGAACAGGGGGGCCCACCACCACGTGCATGCCCTCTTTGTTCACTGAGTTAGCGGCTCCGGAAGGACTGAGCAGGTGAGCAACCTGCGATGATGATGGGTGCACGAGTATGTCCTTTTCCATATTGTTATCAAGACTCAGCACCAAATGTGAGACTTATTGGTTGCAGAGCGGGACTGCATGATGTAGAGGGTGCCCTGTCCGCGAAAAGGTGAGCAGTGAGGCCTGGGTGCGCAGCGGAGGGAGTAGATGGGGTGCAGCAGCCTGGATACAAAAAGGTGACGCAGCGATTTAGGCGTACGCAGTCCTATATACCCTGTCTTATTGCATTTTGATTTTTTTTGTCAATAGCAGGACAGTTTTTAGAGTCGGTCAAATGTTCGTCGATCCCACATCTGTAGCAAAGTAGATTTTTTTATACTATGTACCCTTAAATTTACCATCTTATTTTGACAACCTTTCCTTTCTCAGTTGTTTTAGGGCTTGCACCTGTGTTGCTGTGCGCAGCATGGCTCGTGCCTTAGCTGCAGTGCGCAGCAGTGCGCAGCACTGCTCGTGCAGCGAGAGTTCTTTTGTATGGGGTTTTCAAAGCCGATCACACACTTGAGCATGTGATCAGCTTTTGCTGTCAGGCATTGGCTTTCGTATGTTTTTTTTTTAAAAAAGTCACGCGATTGGACAGAGGCAGGCACTTGTCCCGCCTTTGTAACGCCCATTCCCAACAGTGGCTAGCACACGCAGCAGCGCACGTTCGCCTCGCTGCCGCTGCCGTGCTCCCTCCCCGGCTTCTTTGTGGTGTGCACGCATCACTGGTTTCCCCCACTGCTCCAGACTGGCCTGGCCCCTCACCTGTATCCACGCATAGACATTGAAGTAAGGATTGTGACTCCCCTGCTGTGAGGCAGACACAAGGAAAGCGTTCTGCAGCCCCAGCAACAGCATCCAGTGGGTAGCGGTACTATGGCTTACGCGTACCCTTTTAGGTCTTGCACCTAACGCTGCACTGCGCAGCAGTGCTCTCGCGCAGCACAAGACATTTTGTAAGTGAAAAAATGGGGATATGAAGCACACCTAGGAATCGCACACGCTTGTGTGTGTGCGTTTCCTTCTATGGCAAGACGGGAGCCTCGGCTCCCACCCTGCCATAGCAAACAGCAGTGTCCTGGGAGGGTACCCGGGGACACTGCAGAAGCTGGCCTTGGGGGGTGGTGGTACCCAGGGCCCTCGATGGCTCCAGGAGGCACTGACCATGTCATGAGTGATGTAATATGTGACATTATCAGCAGTGCATTGCTGGCGCGCAAGTTATACTTAGCTCAACTAACTATAGCAGGCAAATTTCTCCAGTTTTATATGAGTCAAATGTCCATCTAACTATAACGTCTGTAAAACCTATGGTTGTTTCAGTGAATTTCAAAAGTTTTTTAAATGTTAACTTAATATGTTAATGTTTATAAAACCTATATTTCTTCTATTTTTTTTGTAATATTTTGGAACTCTGTTATACTTCTTTTTTCTAACTTTAGAAATGATGTAATGTTTTATATCTTCCCCAAAAATATGTATATCTTCTTTTTTTGGTGTTGAGATAACTGCACTCCCATACCGGATGTGTACCATTCTCTATCACCACACGAATCCTATCCGCCATAATGCTAAACTCGCAAATGATGCGCATTTCATATCCAATGGGTTTGTGACACCGTAACATCATATACGTATGAGGTCGCTCCAGCTGCTACTTTGGTTTCCGAAGGGTACGCAGTACCAAGCCACGCGTTACATCATGTACGTATGAGGTCGTGCCTGCTGCACGTTGCGTATGTGACAAGTGCACACTGCCAGGCCCTGTTTTACGTCATAGACGTATGGTGTCGCGTCGAGTACGCCATTCCCTCGTTTTTTTTAATGTCTTAAAACTATATCTAAATAACTTTAAACTGTATATGAGAGTATAGTTATAATCTAAAATATTTTAAACATTTAACTCTAATAAACTTATATTATGATAAATATATTTTCTCCAAATCTTGTTGGCTGCGGCCTCCTTGCACCTTCGATGCACGATTGCCATGTGGCCTTAAAAAAAGGCATTTGATTAGTTCATAACATTTCCCATTGTAACAGTTGGCGGACCCCACCCATTTTAGTCATTCTCTGTACAGCGATTGATGAGACACACCCCTTCTGCATAGAGAGCTTTTTTGAAAAGTTTGTTTGCTCTGTACACATATCTTATACTACACACAACGATCATCTTGATCAATATTCATGGTCTGTACATCAGCCTTCCACCTGTGATGCCCATGCATCTCAAACGTTACATCAAAAACAAATGTGTGTTACACGATGCCCCTGGTGTGTGTGTGTGTGTGTGCGCATTATTGTGCTGCCTTTCGGCCTGGGTATTGGTGGCTCGCAGGGGTATCATCAGCCACGGGCAGAGTGCACATCCTAGGTCACATGTGACAAACAGTAACGAGTAATGTGTTGATTTGTGTTGCAGTGTGCTCTGTTGTCAGACTTTACCAGTAAGTAGTGTGTCATATGTGAGACTTTCAGATTCATGTTTGACAAGCATTGCTCGACTGTAATGAACATTATCACTATGTATGACGTAGCCTCACTGCTGATCTTCCCTTAATCCGAACACATTCACATATGTGCGCTTCCCGATAGCAACACTTTCATTAATACTGCACACCATTGACATGTGTATCTGCGCATATCCACAAGCTTGACAACGACATGTGATGTTGGCCATTCAATGTTTTCGAACAGCATCTCATTAGCGATAGCTGCCGCCCTCCTGGAAAATCCTACTTTAATGTAAATTGCGCATTCTGCGACATCACAACTGCAACAGAAACACACATAAGTACACTTCCTGGCCAGGCAGGAAATGAACAACGTCCTTGTCCCCGGAACAATCATTCACACCCCTACGCTGGCCTGGTGTACGCAAGCTCAGCCCACTTTGCATACGTATAAATAAGGATAACGATCACGCCATATGTCCCAGTTCTTCCACACTGCCTCAATTGATATTGCGGCATCCACCTTGCATATCAAAATGCGCAATAAAAAAATGGATCTATGAGGTGTACACCATCCTGATAATCAACACTGAATATGAATTGTGAACCCTACTGGACATCCTGTTTCGAAAGGGCTCCATAAGATGGACACCATCTTGCAATCAACACTGCATCTGAATTGTGAACACTGCTGCCCGTCGTGTTTGGAGACACAACAATGAGAGAAGGTGAGCAGTGGGGCCTGGGCGCACAAGAGCTGCAATTGAGCGCGGTGCTGCATGCAGGGTGGGGTGCATCAGCCTGGGTGCACAGGTGCGAACAAGCGATGTTGCAGTGCGTAATGATGCGATCTCGGACCTCATTCAGTCACATTTCTATCTCATTTTAATGACCTGCTGGACCATACTGTAGGCCTGAGCCAGCGGGCAGAGCTACCCTACAGACACGTGTTGTTGAGTGCAGTGATACGGGAGAGGTGGGCTTCATCAGCCTAAGTGTGCAGGCGCAAACAAGTGATGTTGGCGTGCGTCATGATGTGATCTCTGACCTGATTCAGTGACATCTCTGTCTCATTTTAAGGAATTGCTGGACCGTACTGTAAGCCTGAGCCAGCGGGTAGCGCTGCCCTACACACACGTGTTGCGCGCGGTGCTGCGGGAGGGGTGGGGTGCATCAGCCTGGGTGCGCAGGTGTAAACAAGCAATGTTGGCATGTGTAATGATGTGATCTCTGACCTCATTCAGTCACATCTCTGTCTCATTTTAAGGACCTGCTGGACCGTACTGTAGGCCTAAGCCAGTGCGCAGCACTGCCCTACAGACATGTGCTCAGCACAGCGCTGCGGTAGGGGGTGGGGTGCATCAGCCTGGGTTCGCAGGCGCGAACAAGCAATTTTGCTGTGCGTAATGATGTGATCTCTGACCTCATTCAGTTACATCTCTGTCTCATTTTAAGGACCTGCTGGACCGTACTGTAGGACCTAGCCAGCGGGCAGCGCTGCCCTACAGACACGTGTTGAGGACGGTGCTGCAGGAGGGGTACAGTGCATCAGCCTGGGTGCGCAGGTGCAAACAAGCAATGTTGGCGTGCGCCATGATGTGATCTCTGACCTCATTCAGTGACATCTCTGTCTCATTTTAAGGAATTGCTGGACCGTACTGTAGGCCTGAGCCAGCGGGTAGCGCTGTCCTATACACACGTGTTGCTTGTGATGCTGCCAGCGAGGGGTAGGGTGCATCAGCCTGGGTGCGCAGGTGTAAACAAGCAATGTTGGCAGGTGTAATGATGTGATCTCTGACCTCATTCAGTCACATCTCTGTCTCATTTTAAGGACCTGTTGGACTGTACTGTAGGCCTGAGCCAGCGGGCAGCGCTGCCCTACAGACATGTGTTGAGTGCGGTGCTGCGGGAGGGGTGGGTTGCATCAGCCTGGGTACGCAGGTGCGAACAAGCGATGTTGCCATGTATAATTATGGGATCTCTGACCTCATTCAGTCACATCTCTGTCTCATTTTAAGGACCTGCTGGACCGTATGGTAGGCCTAAGCCAGCGGGCAGCACTGCCCTACAGACATGTGGCGTTAGCTTTTAGCACACTGTAGTGAGCTGGTTACTAAGTGTACATGCACACAGGCTTGTGCCACTGCATTACACGCGTACATTATGCTTCTAGCATGTGCTCTGTTCCTTTGTATGTGAAAGTTGGCATAACTTTTTATTTAACCTTGGGTATTCTCGTGCACTCCAACTCCTCTTTGAACCAGGATTACCACTAATAGTTGCTAGATCGTACTTCAAGAAGGAAGAATGCACTCAACTGGTGTTTTCTATTAAGCTTCAAATAAACCTTCATTTACCTCCAGACGTTTTAACCATTATATTTTTTCTCACTTTTCAGACACTGAATTGGTTGTGCTAAAATGGGCAGAGCAGGTGCTCACCCCTTGGCATTGTGACGCCTTCCATCATGGTATCAAGACACCGTCCCTGACCGGAGACCTGCTATGCCACCCTGAGAGGCATCCCGGAGTCGAAGCTTGCACCGGGATGTCCTTGGACACACCGGTGGTGACAGGTGAGCAGTGAAGCCTCAGTGCGCAGGAGCTTCAATTGAGCACAGTGCAGGGGAAGGCACTTTGGTGCAGAAGCGTGGGTGCACAGGTGCGAACAAGGGATGTTGCCTTGCGTAATGATGTGAACTCTGACCTCATTCAGTCACATGTCTGTCTCATTTTAAGGACCTGCTGGACCGTACTGTAGGCCTGATCCAGCAGGCAGCGCTACCCTACAGACACGTGCTCAGCGCAGTGCTGCGGGAGGGGCGGGGTGCATCAGTCTGGATGCGCAGGTGCAAACAAGCGATGTTGGCGTGCGTCATGATGTGATCTCCCACCTCATTCAGTCACATCTCTGTCTCATTTTAAGGACCTGCTGTACCATACTGTAGGCCTGAGCCAGCGGGCAGCGCTGCCCTACAGACACCTGTTGAACGCAGTGCTGCAGGAGGGGTGTGATGCATCAGCTTGTGTGCGCAGTTGTGAACAACCAATGTTGCTGTGCGTAATGATGTGATCTCTGACCTCATTCAGTCACATCTCTGTCTCATTTTAAGGACCTGCTGTACCGTACTGTAGGCCGGAGCCAGCGGTCAGCGCTGCCCTACAGACATGTGTCGTTAGATTTTAGGGCACTGTAGTGAGCCGGTTACTAAGTGTACATGCACACAGGCTTGCGCCACTGCATTACACATACACATTATACTTCTAGCATACGCTCTGTTCCTTTGTATGTGAAAGTTGGCATACCATATTATTATTTAACCTTGTGTATTGTCGTGCTCTCCAACTCCTCTTAAAACCCCGATTACCACTAACAGTTGGTAGATCGTGCTTCAAGAAGGAAGGATGCACTCAACTGGTGTTCTTGTTTAAGCTTCAAATAAAACTTAATTTACCTCCAGACGCTTTCACCATTATATTTTTTCTCCCTTTTCAGAAACTGAATTGGTTGTGCCAAAGTGGGCAGAGTGGGTGCTCAACCTGTGATGATGCTCTGGGCATTCTGACACCTTCCATCCCCAATGTGAGACCTGCTGTGCCACCCTGAGGGGCACCCCGGACTTTGAGCTTGCACCGGGACGTCGTTGGACACACCGGTGGTGGCAGGTGAGCAGTGAAGCCTCGGTGTGCAGGAGCTGCAATTGAGCACAGTGCGGGGGAAGGGGCTGGGGTGCAGCAGCTGGGTGCACAGGTGCAGGCAAGCAATGTTGCCATATATAATAATGTAATCTCAGGCCTCATTCATATGTGCAGTAGGCCGACGCTTTATCTCCCCCTCTCTCTGTTCTTTTGACTCTCCCTTCCCTTCTCCCTTCCACCCATTCCCTCTCTGTCCCATTCTCACTATCTTCCTTTCATTCTGACTACCTTTCCTTTTCTGTTGGACATGGCACACATACTTATGTTTCTTTTTTGTCTTGCAGGTTTTGTATGCTGCTTCCGGAGGAGTTCCACCCACTTATTTCATGTTATACTATTGTGTGTTGTAATAAAGTTGCGTTTCCGTTTATTTGTGTTGTTCTAATAAAGGTTATTTTTTTACCAATAAAAATGCGAGTGTATACTTCTTTTTCTGACAACACGTGTCTGTAGTTTATTGTGAAAATCGTCTGTTTATAGCAGGTTATAAGGTAAAACATTTGTAATTTTGTGGTGCACCTACCAATATAAACCAACAGACTATTATATAAATGAAGCCTGGGTAATTCTACAACTGCAAGGTTTCTATGAGTGTATCACTTTGTAACACCATGAGTACTACCTGTGTGATTACAGAACCAATAAGGCACGGCCTAGGACCACCAAGGCTTCAGGGACCGGCGAGGCCCACCCTGCATATTTAATTAAAGCCCCAGAGGGTGGCGATCCCCGGACTTCAATTGACCTCGAAGCCCCCCAAACAATTAGTAAACAATACCCGGGCAGGTGGCGATCCCCTAGGCTGCGAAACATCTCTTTGCCCACCCGAGCCTAATTTACATGTGAGATTAAGGCCCCCAGTCCTGCAGAGACCCCACAATATAATAATAGGGTTGGCCCCGGAACATTACCAACCAGGGGGCTCATTGAAATGAACAGGTGAGACCCCGCTTCATTTTTTTCTCCATTTTTACCATACGGATCCGCTCTATTAAAGTGATACAAAGTTTACCTCCTCTCGCTTTAACAAGGCAAACAAGGATTTGCTATCACAGGGTGGAAGCCATGCACCTGCCCTCTAATAGCAAACAAAAATGTCCCGTGGATGCACACCCCAGGACATTGTATGAGCTGCGCCTGAGAGGCGGTGATCCCTAGGACCATGATGCATTGGTTACTGCATCACTACAGAATTAGTATAAACGCATACCTTCACTAATTGCACATGTGTAGCACAGCGACCAGAGTGTACTAAAAAGGCAGACAAATCCCAAAATCTAAAAATATAAATCCTACCAGAGGTCGGATGACAAAGTTCAATGAGCAGACGACCCTGGGATGAGTTAAAACAGCTGCACGAAGAAAACGGGTCTTCAGCACAACGCAAGCAAGCTCGAAATATTTTGGTGAGTGCTGCCTTCTTTTTACCTTCTCCGGCTCGTCGCCAAATTTATGTACTGAAAAGGCACACAGCAGTGGCTCTGATAAGTACATCTATTGCATGAAAACAAGACAGGTTAAACAGCCTCCGACAGCAAGGCAACCGTCTTCTCCAGCACTGTGTACAAACTCCCCGAGGTTCCCCTCATGACAGTCCTACATTGTAACATTACATACTAACATTCTACTATGGCTTGCATTGGAATATTACACAAAGCACATGACTTCACAGCAATGAGCTCATGGTTTCATCCACGAGTCTAGAGACTGGTAGTGGTGAGTAGTTTGGTTCCCACTCCCTGTATTGTATAAACGCAAACTAACACTACTTCCACAGGTATGCTACACCGCCCAGAGCACATCACTTTACAGCAATGGGCTCACGGTTTAATCCCAGAGTCTTCAGACCAGTAGGGGTGAGTAGTTCGCTTCCCACTCCCTGTATACTATAAACGCATACTAACACTACATACACAGTTATACTACAGCAGCCAGTATGCTATAGCGCGCAGAGTCCATCACTTTACAGCAATCAGCTGGGTTTGATTCCGAGTCTTCACACCGGTAGGCGTGAGTACTTCGCTTTCCACTTCCGGTACAGTATAAACGCATGGTAGGGGTCAGTAGTTTGTTTTCCACTCCATGTACTGTATAAACTCCTACTAACACTACTTGCACACGTACGCTACAAAGACCAGAGCACACTCGGTTTGATCCCTGAATCTTCACACAGATAGGCGTGAGTTTTTCCCTTCCCACTTCCGGTATAGTATAAAAGCACGGTTAACGGTCAGTAGTTCACTTCCCACTCCCTGTATGGTATAAACGCCTATGAACACTACTTGCCCAGGAATGCTACAAAGACCAGAGCACATCACTTTACAGCAATGAGCTCACAGTTTAAGCTCTCGGTTTCATACCAGAGTATAACAGCATCTCATCTCTACGCCATGTCACTCTGAGCAACACCGCCCTTTCAGACCGTTAGCTATGACTACTTCGCTTTGCACTCCTCCACAGAGGTTACAGTGCTCCTATCCTCCTGTTTCCTACTCTTTTTGCCCTTTTTCCCCTTACTCGCTTCAATGGAATCACAAAATGGCGGCCAACTCTTCCTAGTTGCAACTGCTCGCACCGCTCGCAGCCAATAAGCAGCAAGCTCGTGCTCGTAACGCCCCAGGCAATCAGATGGCAGAATTCCCAAATATTGATATCTTAAAATTTCGGTAATTCTCTAAAACTACTGAATGAATTTACACCAGATAAACAAAAGCGTGCTTTCGAGACCAAGACCCTTCTCCCTGCCATATTTGGGGTAATTCCGTTCACCTGTTCGACCTGTAGCCTTGTCTAAAGTTTCCTATGGAAATTAACATGGAGAAAACACATTTTGGGACCCCCCTTTTATCTCAGCCCATAAGAGCTGATATGTACAAAGATTTATTTCGAAAAATTTCATGAAGAGTCATCAAACGACACCAAAGTTATAAGCAAAACAATAAATGCTCTTCCTATAGAAATTTGGTCCCAACTATAACTACCTACTGGCGACCCCCAGTAAGTAATATATACACATATGTGTGTTTTTATATATATATATTTTTATATATATATATATATATATATATATATATATATATACATATATGTGTGTGTGTATATATACATGTATATGGCATTAAATAGAGCCAACAGTCAGAATGTGAAAGAATATCTAGCTGCCATTACCACCAGAGTATTCCCTGTTCAGACCACTGCCACCGAGCACAGTACTGAACCTATGAACTCGGTGAGATAAATTATAACATACTACGTTGTTACTATGTTGTTGGTTCAGCACCCAAATCCATCAGAGGAGGTAATCCAGACTACGGCAGCTAGGATCTGAATTTATTACGCTGCTAGACACCAAGATGCCGAATGGTTTTAATGCAGGAGAAGATCTACATAATTTTTTATAAGTCTGGTGTCCTCGTGGTAAAACCTTTTAAGTGCTATTCTGTGAGCTTTCTATGTGGCTTTTTAACTAGTTTTTAACTCTGTTTTTACTGGGTTTTACCTAGCTTTATTCGGTTTTAGGAGGGTTTTTAACTGGTTTTAGCTCTTTGAATCCTATGTACTGTATAATGTGGAGGCTGTAATTCAATTAATATTGACGTCTATTGGATCTTATTTTGCATTGGTCATATATTTACTATGCATTTGCACTTTTGTGCAATATGAATTGATCACTTGTGTCTACTAAATGGACATTTAGTTTACATTTAAACATTCCGGTCTTCATCTGTTTATGGTTCACTTGCACTTTATTCTGTATATGCAAAGGGCATGTCGCAGGCTGTTTTTTTGCACTTTTTAAAAACTGAGAGGAGTCAAGCTTCAGATTTGAACCTAGTTTACACATCTTTATACACTTGCATTTTATTTTTCAGCACTTTATGTATTTTAGCAATAGTGATTTTAATACTTTGAGGTGGATTTTTCATACATTTAACATCAACTTCCATTACATTTGTTTAGAAGAACTCTTTGATAATTTTACTAGGATAAAATGTTCTTATTTCTAATACATTTTCATGTGGTTGAATTATGAAAATATGAGGATTAATCCTTCCTGTTTTCTATGTTGATGACAGACCCCAGGCTACTACTTACAGATATACCAGTAATGGTTCCCATATAGTATGTTGTTTATTTCTATTGCTGGTGTTGTTTTATTTTAGACTTAATCAGTTGTATCACTATATAATGATTTTTACTGGTTTAGCGCGTCTTGTGGAGCGTGGAAACGTGGTAGAAACGCATCAGGCTGGGCACTTGCCGCTTGTATTGATATACACATACATATATATATATATATATATATATATATATATATATATATATATATATATATATATATATATATATATATATATATTTGGAAAGAACTCCTCGAAAAAGAAGAAGAAGTAGAAATAGAGGCCACAATTGGGGAACTCATGGAGGTAACTTTATTGAGCACAGTGCAAACGGCGAATGCATTTCGGCTTCCTAAGCCTTCTTCAGCGCCAACAATGTCTCGGAGTTGCAAGCACCAGCGTGGGTTTAAGTGTCCAGCCATACATATATACATATATATATATATAACCGTCAAACAGGAACCCCTTCGAAATCAAGCCACACGAGGACGCGTTTCAGGAAATCTTCTTTCATCAGTGGCATCACCTGCCCATTGGGCGTGGCCTCTTGCATGGTTTTCTGGGTGATGTAGTGTTCTTCTATATTATATTTTGCACCAGTGTGCGCACCTTGCACTGTCTTAATATTCTTGCCTTTGAAAATGCTAATGTCCAAGGCGGGACCTGCCCCGCTTTTCGTGCTGCCAACCAGAGCTTGTAAACTGGCTTCCCACCTGCAAGGGCATCAGTTATCCTCGTTCCACAAGTGGCGGCATCACCGTGGTGTCGCCGTGGATCTGCAAACGGCGGTGGGCTCTTTTCGTGACAGGGGAAGGCCGCTATATATAACCGTCAAACAGCGCCTTCAACTGTCTTTGCCAAAGCACCCCACTGATGAAAGGAGTTTTCCTGAAACGCTTCTGGCATTTATTCCTCCAACATTGCTGTTTCCCTGATGGTTCCTGCTGGCAGGCTGCCTCCAAATAAAGTGGCTTAATTTCTATCCTCGCGTGGCTTGATTTCAAAGGGGTTCCTGTTTGACGGTTATATATAGCGGCCTTCCCCGGTCGCGAGAGAGAGAGAGATAGATATAGATATAGATAGATATAGATAGATAGATATTTTACCTACTGGCAGTCACCAGTAGGTAGTTCTAGTTAGGACCTTGTTTCCATATGAAAACCTTTTTTTACTTGCTTATATTTTTGGCATGGTTTGACGAATGTTCACGAAATTTTAAGTGTCCTTTTGACTATTGTTGCGCATGGAACGTTTCGGTGTGATCCTTCAAGCGAGAGCCGAGAAAAAGTGGGGGTTAAAAATTTCCCTGTTAATTCCCATATGCCATTAAGACACGGCTACAGCCTGAACTGCTGAACGGAATTACACCAAATTTGGCAGGAAGCAGATGTTGGTCCAGGGAAGTGCCTTTTTGTTATATGGTGTAAGTCCATTCAGTAGTTTTGGAAATATTAACCAGAATACAAATTTGTATATGTATAGGGATGTGGTGGAACAGATAACCCTTCCGATCTCGTGCCCACCCCCTTTCTGGGGCTTCTTCACAATTGAAAGTGGGGGAGACCCGGGCAGCCTCCTCCCTTGTGGACAACCATCTCTGGAGCTCATTTATTTATGAATGGGTGCATCTCAGACCCACCAAGCCACAGGGAAGACCACGTTCAAGTGTCATTTGAGAGGTCATCAGTGATGTAATCTGTAATGTCACTGACCATGTCATGAGTGATGTAATATGTGAGGTCACAAGCAGTGCATTGCAGGGGTGCTAGCTATAGGTAGCTCAGCTAACTATAACTGCTGAATTTCACTGCTTCTATATGAGTGAAACCTGATCCCAACTAAAATGTCTCTGTAACCTTTCTTTTTTTCAGTGAATTTCTAAGTTTTATAAAATTATATTTCCTATCTATAACGTCCCTAAAACCTTTGGGTTTTTTTCAGTGAATTTTGAAGGTATTTTTTATTTTATTTCCTAACTGTAACCTGTAAATGGTGAGAGTGGGTGTGTGAGTCGCTTTATATGTTGGTGACTGGGTGTGTGAGTGGCTGTATCGGTCTGTGAGTGTGTGTGCAATATCTGGGTAATTATGTATGTGCATGCGTAGTGCCTGGGTAATTATATGATTGCATAGGAAGTGCCTGTGTGATTCTATGAGTGCAATTGAAAAAGGACACACTGCAAATACTGGGTGTTTTTGATTAAGTGTAAATCTCATATATAGACATATTTTACATAAAGTTTCAGTGTAACTATTCAGTAAGATACTAAGTTAACTTTCCCCTGTGTATACATTTGTTGAAATAACTACAGCAAAAATGCATTTTCCTTCTTCATAGTGACACCAGAGGATGCAATGACATCAGTAGTCATGAATTCAAATTACAAACTGTAAAACAGATATATAGACATATTTTACACAAAGTGTGAGTGTATCTGTTTAGTAACATTAGTTTAACTTTATTTTAATGACACATTTTTTAAAAACTGCAGTTTCAAAAAATAAATGTCAACAGCTGAAATCACGAATAGAACATAACTACCAAACACCCATCAAACTACTCACTGTTACCCAAACTCATGGACAATCAAAAACTGCTGCAATACAAGTGCAAAGTACAATCTGTGACAATACCCTCTCTAGAGAGATGAACAAAAAAGATTAATGTGGGATGACGTCCATCTTATATCATCTTTAATCCTATCATAGAAAACATTTAAAACTGGCGAGCTAGCAGAGGGATACTGAATGACCATCTTCATCACTGGTAGCAGCAACAATTTCCAGCCAGAAAGTCCCTTCAGAGGTGCAGACTATTTCAATAGATATGCTTTCAAGAATAGCCACATATTGCATGGACTGTGGTGTTGTTATAATTTCCAGTGAGCAGTGTGTTACAGCTATTCGCAATGCTGCAAACAATTATACATGCTACTTTTGTTTCCCCTTTTATATTTTTTCCACATTTCTCAGTGCATATTTTTGTAATTCTTTCTGTCCCAGTTGCCATTTTTGTTGCCATTAAAAAAGTGCGAAAACATTTAAAAACTTTAGAAAATCACAAAAAAACAAAGCAGAAAATCATGTAATTGGGAAATAAGGGAATATCATTAGATAATAAACTTTTCAACTAAAAGATTAAGAAGAACATGCCCATATATGTATCTTGAAAATGTTTTAAGAGGAGTTCATAGTGAGCAGATTCGCGCATTGTGCAATATGTCACACAACATTGTTAAGGGGTACAAATAAAAAATATTCTTCCGGGACTACGTCCATGTTTTTCATCAACAAATATACATAGCAGTAGAGTAAAAGCAGCAAGAAGGCAACACAAGGCTTAAGGTCTGTGTTTGAATCTTTTAGAAATATTACCAACTTGCCAGAGAGCACCCCGACATGCCCGTTATTGAGCGATCTTGGGAGAAAGTCAATCGCAGACGCTGCTAAATTACATCTCCTTTTGTACTGGCATAGACTTTGGTATGCCCCAGAGCTTACAGAGTATGCAACTGATTTTCTAGACATAATAAGGGTAGATACATCGCACTAAATAAAATGGTTAAGGGAGCTTAGAGCTATCATATCGAATATCAGTACGAATTCACTGTGGGTGGATCCCAAAAATACAATCTTTCCCCCCAAAAAGATTTTGAGAGCCAAATAGTGGGAATCGGTCTGGATTAATACATTGAGAAGTTGTGAGTCCTCTTCTTTAACAGGGCTATTTCTGAAATGTAAACCTGTCCCTAGGCTAGAACAATATTTGGATTTTATTACAAAGCTTCATGAGCGGAAATTATATTTCCATTTCAGGGTGGGTACATAGCCACTATGAGTCTTTACTATTAAATGGTCCAATCCCACCAACGACTTGTGTCCGGTACGCCAGCATAGCAAAGAATCACTGGCCCACCTATTGTTTGAATATATTGGATACAATGCCCCACTCCGTGTCTGGTTGTTACCAATTTGAAAGTTCTTGGGAACAAGAAGGTCAAGTGAAGCTGAAAGAATCCTAAGAACCGACACAGCAGAGGTGATTGTCATAGCAATGGCAAAATATCTCGGGTGGGCGTGGGCAACAAGAGCACGTTTCCTCAATTAGGCATTAGATTAAATTAGATTATGTTATGCTGTAACGTATTTTTGTGGAAACATTTGCCCATTTCTATAACCACTTTGCTTTGAAATCTGTAGCTCGTATTATGGAACAACTACAAATTTTTATCATAACAATTTTTATTGTATGTTTATACTTGTACATAGCATTTTTATGGCATTTGTATTTATCCCTCCATATGGACATGTATCATATTTGATGAGGTGTTTTATGAATTGTTTTAGATGCCTTATGAACTGTTTTAGATGTACTTTTGTGCTTTTATGACTTAATACGTCAAATAAGGCTTTTGGGAATGGAATGGAATCTTCTAATGAGTGCATCGTCAACATATAACAAACATACTCTGGTTTTTGAGACCACACTGTATTAAATGTTGTAATCTCTTTTTCAAAACTATCAACTGTAATATCTGTGTCCTGTTCTGCTTCTCCTCCTCTTAACAACTATTCATTTTCCCTATAATCCTGCTCAAGATCAAAGAAATGAAACTGCACATCATCACAAAACATTTCTACATCTGTCACACTTCCATGTAAAAGTGCTCTATTAATTTCTCCTAAACATAAAGCAGGAGTTTTCACACAGTACAGTCTCCTAATGAAGTTTGCATTTGGTGTACAGCTAACATACTGAAATTATGAAAGGTGCTTTGACATACTTTCTCTGATAAACAAGCTAGTAAGTGTCCCTACAAATTTGCATGCTTTCTAATCTTCAAAGTATTCACTCCTTGTAAAGTACTTATTTGTGTTTTAAACTTTGCCTTGGGAAGATATGTAGACATTCCCTTAATATATCAATGGATTGCTGTTGAATTCTACAAACACTACTGCTATTCCATTTCTATTAAGGTGCCTGACTCCACCTTCTGTTCTCTAATAACTTGTTCTACATTCATAAGTACCGTCACTTCTTTTGCACTAGGAATAGTTTCTTCATTCCCTAACATTGTCCTCTGTAATCAATGGCATAAACAAATGTATTATTCTGGACATAGCTTTCTTCATTAAAGAAAGACTCTGTATTAGAAGTATGTGTACATTCTCTACTAAAAACTGTAAAAACGTTACTTCTATTCACTAATCTTTTTGTCTGTTTTTGTCTCCTCATGCACAACACCATTTTGTCAAGAGTCTTCATTCTATTTATAATCAAAATGAAAAACTTCCTCTTCAAAGCAAAGGCCTTATCAACTACTCTCTCAACTTTCAGTTTCAGTGCCTCTTCCCTACTTCTATAGTTTTTCATAGTTCTCAGTAGATTTATAACTACCCCTCTGCAAAACATCCTGACTCTGAATTACTTCAACTGCTTGTGCATCCGGGTTAAGGTGTGTCCATCTTTGTTACATTCTTTCCTGTTCTTGCTATATAGATTCTGTCCACTGTTATTCTTTCTCATAGTTTGAATATTAGTTTTTCTAATATTTTGAAATCCTTTGAAATGTCCACATAGATTTTTGAGAAATGACTCTGTCCTCTTACCCGTAACTCTTTTTTCTTTCAACACTTTTTTTCATTTCGCCCATTTTGTGTCTCAGTTCTGCATAGATACTGTAGTTGCTTCTGTTACCTTTTCCTCTGAGCTTTTGTAGGCATTATGCCTGTAGTTCTGCAGATACTGTTCTGTTGCAAAAAAAAGTATATTCAAAATTTGAATTCTAGCCAATGTACCAACTACTTTACTACTGGCTTACACATAATAGAAGAATGTTATGTTGCAGGTTTAAATCTACATATGAACCTAGCTACATAACAACAAGCAGTTACTTCAATAAACCAAACCCAAACCAAAACACAAAACGTAATTTATTAGTTACCTTTTAATATTATAGTCCCTTCTCCTACAACACAGCTGCATCATGTTCTAGACATGTTTGCAATGTTTTTGCGATCATTGCAGAATAATCGTGAACAAATGGGGGTCCACACCTATATTTAGCTTCAGTGTTTTAAAATTTGAATACTGAACAACAGGTTATTATATAGTCCTTAGTTGGAAATTTAAGTTTGCTATTACTTAAATTGTGTCATAACTCATCAGCTTTTTGAAAAAATGTTCTGTCTCTTTAACACCCTTTGCCCCAATGCACTCTTAGCTCAGTTTAGCCCAAATGGAACCAGTCGGTCACAAGCTCACAGCACATTCTAGAAGGAATGTGATACTTTTAAATGAGATCAGTAGCTGTGGTTTACTCCACAGATTCAAAAGCATATCCATGTTGGTATTACATTTTTTTTTAAACAACAGCCAATAATAGAACTTCTTGCTAAGGCATCCAACGCACTACCTAATTTTATTCACTTTCATGCTGACAGCATCCAATGAAATATATCTTTTTTTTAAACACTTCCATTTTAACTACTTTTTATTAGTATAACAACCTCATTGAGCTCCAGCCCTCTCCTGACTGCAATTGCTCCTTCACTTCAAAATGCTTGGAGTGTGGATTGTGAGTCACAGCTATGTCTATTGGGCTGAAGAGGCTGCAAAAACCAGAGGTAATGGCAGGGACTTGGGTTTGCCAAATGTGGCAATTACTTGGTTTGGACAGAGAGGTTTAAAGATTCATCAGCTCCTCACTTCATTGTGCACTGTGGTGGCAGTGACCTAGGCATATTGACTGGGGTAGGGCTGGAAATCCTAATGAAAGATGCATTTGTAGAACTGATTTAGCTTTTCCCTCACACTGTCTTGGTATATTCTAATATATGCCAAAGACAGAAATGGAAGTGGTCCAATTAATTCTGTCCACAGATTGACAAATCCAGGAAACATGTTAGTAAAACAGTTTCTGCATTCCTATGAACCATCGCATAAGCTGTATCTATAACAACAATCTGCATTTTGACATCCATGGAACTTATAGAAATGATGATGTGCACTTTACGGACAAAGGCAACAGGGTGTTTTCAAGTAAACTGAAACTCTGCATTCGGTCTTATATGTAGCTGTCATATACACACAATCAACACGAAGGCTCTTATCAAAGCCACCCTAGTACCTTAAATAGTGTTAGTTTTCTTTAAAGATAACCTTTTTTTAAGCTTTTGGGTATCTTTGCGATGACGTAGCGAACGCCACAAATACGTAGCTAAATCGCAAAACAAAAGCAGACATTCAACCAACACCAGCATATCCTAAAATATTCATTGCGGTACACATAATACTAAATACATCCTTTGTTAAAACATGTTTAAATTCATGTTTTTGTATTAATTTTCTTTAAAATCCATCGATTTTCCTCTTTAACCGTTATACAGGGAGTTGCGACGACGCCATTAACCGCGACAATCGTGCCTTTTCCATGAAGTGAAAAACACATATGTGCAGACATATTACAGTATTTTACACAATAGAGGTTTCTTACTGTACACTTCAAACTCATGTTTTTATACTGCATTTCTAGAACAACCTTCTCTAAAACATTTTTTCCATTTTTGCGGTGAGGCCGGAGATTGTGATGACGTTGGTAATCGTGATCCCTGCAGATACGGTGTGAAAGCGGAAAGTAAAAGCAGAAATTCAATAGCCACAACCACATAAAAAAAGGATTACTATATTCTTTAATTCTAACCATCACACTAACCATCACACTAGATAAACCACTTTCTAAATAAATAACTTTATAAAACACTTATCAGAATCTCAATATAATACAATGTGTATTAATGATTCACTGTTTTTTTAAACATTTCCGCCAATATTCGCTGTGTTGCTGCGATACTCAAGATGTCCCCACAACTGTCCCCACAACTATTTATGGAGGGTCGCGCTGGTAGTCAGGGTGTCATCATGAATATAACGTTTTGGACACATAACACACATGTTTAGCCCCGGGAACCATTCCCAAATGAAAAAAAGTCAGCCGCAACTTTCTGTTAAGGTTGCCTACAGCCAATCACAGCATTCCAGAAGGAGCATGCATTGACGAAAATAATCGCAAAACCACTGTTAAATAACAGCAACCAGAGATATATCTACAATTTTTAGCTTACATTTTTTTTAAACGACTGAATGGATTTGCACCAAACAGCACAATTAGAGTAACAACATCTAATTTTCTGCCAAATTTGGTGTAATTCTATCCAGCAGTTCAGGCTGTAGGTTAGACAAAGGAGTTTCTATGGAAATTAACATTACAAACGCACCATTTTCTCACACCCCTATTTCTCAGTACTCACTGTACAGATCATCCCCGAAACATTCCATGACACACAGAACCTACGTTGACACTTTTTGGGAACAATTTCATAAAGATTGGTATATATATCCGCCCTAATGGAGAATAAAGCTGCTTCCTAAATTCCCCGTTGTCGCTTCTGCTTCTTGAAAAAGAGGTTTTCGTGGCATATATATATATATATATATATATATATATATATATATATTACCTACTGGCGGTCGCCAGTAGGTAGTTATAGTTAGGACCTAGTTTCCATAGGAAATCCACAACATTCTATTTGGAATAACTTTGGCGTCGATTGATGGAATTGGCTGAATGTCTCCAAGAAAATGGCCAGCTCCGCTCCGCTCCTTCCCTGAAAGTTTGGGGGGATTCGTGAAGCGGGGGCCGAGATAAAAGGGGGGTCCCAAAACGTGTTTTCCCCATGTTAATTTCCATAGGGCGGTTGGACTCACTTTTAGCCCGAACGGCTGAATGGATTTCCACCAAACTTGGCAAAATTGTAGGGACTGGTAGCCCGATGTGCCTTTGCTATGTCTCAAGATATGTGCTCCAGTGGATTTTGAGTAATTTAGGTTAAAAAAAATATATATATCTATATGTGCCCCCCGGTACGCGCACCGGGGCGCGCTCCAGTGCGCTACGCGAGTTCGCGAGCGGAAAGCTGATTGGCTCTCGGGTGTCTGTCAACATTCCAAACAGTCCGGAGCGGCCGCCATCTTGTGTCTCGGGAGGATTGACACACAAGAGGTGGCAAAAACAAAGGGGGAATTGACCAAAAGGGGGCAGGGTAGACCCCCCCTGACCCACTAGGTTTGATGTGGGGGGAGCTCCCGGTACGCGCACCGGGGAGCGTACCGGGAAGCGTACTTTGGTGAAAAATAGTGAAAAAAAGTTAGAGGCAAATAATCATTTTGAGTGATCAGAGGTAGGGTAGCACTGAAAAGAGCTTTTGGGTTCTGTGGCTGATTTAGGTACCTACAAGTAGGTTCCAATGCACAGTCTTAAATTCAGGAGGAATATTCTATTCCCCTCATCTGAGAAGTGCACACCATCTCCTCTGTAGATATCTTGCATGTTGTAACACAAGTTATTGTTGTATATTGAACCCATTCCATAGTCTCTCATGTAAGCAGAAACAGATTTATTCACATGTTTCCTTGCTTTCTCAAATTGTGAACAAAATTGGTTGGACCACTTCCATTTCTGTCTTTGGCATATATTGGAATATACCAAGGCAGTTTGTGGAAAAAGTGCCATCAATTGCCCAAAGGTGTCCTTTAAAAGCATTTCCAGACCTACCCCAGTCAAAGTGCCTAGGTCGTTTCCACCACAGTGCATAATTATGAGGTCAGGGTGTGGCAGATGCAAAAAGGTTTTCACCAATGGTATCAATTGGTGACATCTCAATCCTCTCTGGCCAATCCACTTGATGTCCACATTTGGTAAATCAAGGTTGTGAAAATTTCTGATAGCTGCGTACCTTTGAGCCCAGTGGATGTAGCTATGTCCAATAATCCAGACAGAATACATGGTGAGAGGAGGTTCTGGTGCAGTCAGATGAAGTGTGGGAATGAAATGGCAGTTGGAACAGTAGGAGTTTGCAAAAAAAAAAACTGTGGAGTTTCAGTGCTCTTGAATCACAAGCAATGATTGGTGGATTCAGATAGTTGAAAACTGAAAGTTAGGGTGCATGGTTCTGTTCTGTGAAAGAAGTAATTTGAATGGTTAAGAAAAAGTCATTTAAAGAAGCATTGCACCGGATAAGCTGGTGTATTGAGAGGTCAAACATCCTTGCTGAGTTCATTTGCAACATTGTAGAATAAACTTTTAAACCTGAGAGCTCAGTGAGGAGGGAGTTGCTATGGTAACAGGCAGAAAGGGCTATTTTTTTTTCGATTTACGCGGGGGGAGCGCCCGGTACGCGCACCGGGGAGCGTACCGGGGAGCATACCATGGAGAAAAAAGAATGACAGAGTTTTTAAAAAATGTAGCATTTTTTTATAAATTGGAGGTCGTTCTAAAAAGAATAGTTTTTTTATTCTTTTTGTTGTTTTATATTTTTTTTATTGTTTTTTTGAACATTTTTTACTTTTTTTGGCTTTTATGAACAATTTTTTTTTTTTTTTTTAATTTTTATGGGGACAAACAAAAAACAGGGAATTGTAAACGGCTCAACTGGAGCAAAAAAAATCAGGAAAAAAATAAGGTTTCTTTTTGCAGTTGTGGTTGTCTCCAGCACGGTTGATCAGTTTGATACTTTGCTCTCCATAAGAAATTGTAGTCCCGCAAAATATACAAACTATTTTAAAATCTCCAAACTGGCGTTGGATATTTGGGACCATCTCCCTTGTCTCTGGACCCGATGGAGTGGGTTGATTTCTTTTGGAGGTGCTGGGAGAAGATTGGGGAGGGTTTCTGGTCAGTTCTCTGACCTCTGCCGCAGCATAGTTGTTTGGGTGCCTGCGTTGCCTATGGCGAAGCATTGTATGGTTGCCAAATGAATACTTTTTTGCAGGGTTCCCCCTGGAAAGTACAATGCCACAGATGAGACATGTCACTTTTGCAGCATTTACTTTCTTTTCTCCCCTTGGGATTTTAAAAAACTCCCACACAAAGTGCTCCTTAGGTTTATAGGGGATATTATCTTCAGGCAGGAACTGCCTCTCCTCCTCCTCCTCCTCCTCCTCTTCTTCTTCTTCACCACCACTGCGGTGTTGTGGTGGTCCTTGTGGTGGTGGTGGTGGTGGTGGTGGTTGAGATGCTCCTGCTGCTGCTGCTACTGTAGCCATTTCTCAGGTATGCAAACAGGTCTTCCTCAGTCAAAGTACAAAGTGAGAATGAGGAAAAAAGGTGGGGGCTTTCATCATTTGGCAAAAAAAACTGTTCTGAACCAATGAAAATTTTTATTTTCAGGTCACATGACCCGACGCGCTTATGCTACGCGCCCCGGGGCGCGCCCGGGGGGCGCGTAGCGTAGCGCGATCGTATGCGCTCGGGGGCTTCCGGGTGCGCTTCCGACGTGCGTCGTAAGACACATCACGCGGCTACGGGATACGTCACGATGATGTTTTCGTTCGCGGCAATAGCGCTAACGGGACGCTCACCGGTACGCGCACCGGGGCGCGCCGCATCACTGCGCTTACCGGTGCGCTCACTGGTACGCGCACCGGGAGCGCTCCAGGGCAAAAAATAAAAAAATAAATAAACATGAACAATATACATAAAATAAATAGTATTACATAAATATACAATATAGGATTCATTATAAAAAATATTATATTTCATAGCTATAGAAATTTGCTAATAAAAAACCTATGAAATTCACTGAAAACACCATAGGTTTCACACCAGTTATAGTTAGGAATTAGCATTTAAAAAACCTATTAAATTCACTGAAAAAACCATAGGTTTGACACCAGTTATAGTTAGCTGGAAATTTTACTGACATAAAACCATTGAAATTCCCACGTTATAGTTAGTTGGACTCACTATAACTCGCGCGCCCGCAATGCACTGCTGATGTCACATATTACATCATTCATGACATGGTTAGTGACATCACTGATGACATCACTGATGACATCTCAAATGACATCACTGATGACATCTCAAATGACATCACTGATGACATCATCCATGTGATAATACAATACACCTCCTCACACTCTAATCTAACCCATGATACACCTAGTGTTAAATATAAATTACCATTCCTGAAACCATTGACACAGTAAAACCACTTACCACATACGCACTCACTGATTTCTAGGTCTACACACACATTCACTCATTCACCCATACAATCTTGAATACATACAGTCACTCATCAATACAAGATCAACATATGCACTCATACACCTATACAGAGACTCACACACTGCCACTCATTAATGGAGTTACTCATACACCTAGTCAGTCATGTAAAGAATCAATCACACTCCCATTTCCACAACTATACAGTTATACACACAAAACCTTGCTTATTTAAACATAGACTAACACATACTTACTGTCTTTTACAATCACTGATACAAGTACATATTGATAGATACAGTCACTTATGCAATCGCAGGCTGTTATATATAGTCATTTATATATGACAACTCGCACATGCAGCAGCTTACACAACAACAAACATAATGATGTACACATTCAGACAGTTTAGTCACTAACCCATGCATTCACTAAGACACATTTAATCACTCACTCATACAGTCAGTCACGCACCTACTAAATCCTTCATCCAGACACTCATACATACACTCATTCTTCAATATGTAAAACATATTTTAACTTTACAGAAACACACAGATACTGGTTGATGTCATCAGTGATGTCATCAGTGATGTCATTTGAGATGTCATCAGTGATGTCATCAGTGATGTCATTTGAGATGTCATCAGTGATGTCATCAGTGATGTCACTAACCATGTCATGAATGATGTAATATGTGACATCATCAGCAGTGCATTGCGGGCGCGCGAGTTATAGTGAGTCCAACTAACTATAACGTGGGAATTTCAATGGTTTTATGTCAGTAAAATTTCCAGCCAACTATAACTGGTGTCAAACCTATGGTTTTTTCAGTGAATATATATATATATATTTTCCAAATGCAATCCTTACTCCTGCTACTCCGGAGGAAACAGTCACACCACTGCGGAAATATTGTGGGTATGATTTTTATTTAAGTAAGTAAAACCTATAGAACGTCCATTCAACGTAAAATAAAGTGTATTGGGATAAACGTAAACAAAATACTTCACATCTCGTGATTTCTCTCCCTTTGAAAACCTTATCGACACTTGCCCAAAGGTTGTGATTATTTATTTTTCTTTCTCAGAGGGTCTAGTGCCCTTAGACTCCTGTAACCAGTAAATACTGTTCTTTGAGGCATAGTACCTATGGGAATCTAAATTAATATTTCCCCTCTGTGAATCTAAACAAAAGGGGGTCACCTTCTATTCTCTCTCCAACATTCTAGCAGATATGTCAGGAAAATGTCCAAATCATCTGCAAAAGTAGAGGCAATTAAGTTTTAGTGTAACACAATTATTAGATTACAACCTATTGATTAGTTTAAATCGTAAAAAGCATCATGTTGATTATTCAAATATTGGAAGAGAAATTTATATCACTAATCAAAATAGTATCTCTACTCCAACAGAGAAATTCAATATTTGCAACGTTTACATGATATTATTGATTTAAATTTTAGAAATCAAAGTTAAACATAGGAGCTTGCGTATTACAGGTGTGTGTGAAGCTCTTCATCCTGATTCATGCCATGAGATGTCAGACTGCCTGCTTCAAGGATATACCTGAATTCCATTCTGTGTAGTGCAGTTATTCTATTGCCACCCCTAGGGTGTTTGGCTACTGTGTCTATGCCAAAGACTCTACCCTTTGTCCAGTCTCCCTCATGGTGTTCCTTAAAATGCCTTGCTGTGCTTTAGCTCATGTCTGCATTTGTTATGGCACAGCAATGTTCAAGTATCTGTTTTTGTACCAGAAATGTGGTAGAACCTATATACCATTTTCCAAAAAGACATACAATTACATAGACTACATAGTCTATCTTGCATGTAATTGCTTTCGTAATGCGGTGTTCCTTCCTGATTCTGTCTAGGGTAATCTCATGGACAGTGGTACTGTGTTTACAAGCTTTGCAGTGACCACATTTTCTGAATCCTCAGCACTGCTGCTGTAGCCATGTTTGTTTATTGCTTCTCAGTTGGCTCTGTACCAACATATCTTTCAAAGACAGATTTATCTTGAAAGTGATATTGGGAGCATTACCTATCTTAGTTCTCAGAATAGCATCTTGTGATAGAATTTACCACCTACTCTTCAAAATCTTATGCTATTTTGTTGCCTTTAGTGCTTGCTTTCTTGAGGCTCTTCTTGGGATATTTTCTGGCACCAAAAAGATCTAGCATATCCTGTCTAGTTCTCTCGTGGTTTTCATTTGTACTGCTATTTCTCTTCGCTCTCAGTAGCTCACTGTAGGGTATACTCCAGCAGAAGATTGGTCGATGACAGTTGTCCGCTTATAGGATCGGATTACCAGGGGTCCTCTTTCTATATAGATCTGTCTGGAGTGTGCAGTTTCCCAATGAAACTTTGATATCCAGGAATTCTACTGTGTCCTGACTATGGTGCAAGGTAAAACTCAGATTCATATTGTTGGTATTAATGATGGTTGGAAAGATTTTAAGGTCTTCCTCGTTACCCTTCCAAACGAGGAAGTTGTCATTGATGTACCTGAGCCACATACTGATCTGGTCAATATATTTGTTTAGATCCTGATTCCATAGGACCTGCTCCTCCCACCAGCCTACCAAAAGATTGGCATAGCTGGGGACCAAGCAAGTCCCCATGGCAGTTCCTTGTATTTGTTAATATAACATATTTTCAAAAAGGAAAATGTTTTCCTGTAGGCATGTCTCGATCATTTCAATGATCATTTGTGTGTGCTATAAAAACGTTGCTCCTCTCATCCTCAAAAGTTACTTGCAGGCATTCATTCCATCTTTGAGTCTAATACTAGTGTACAGACTTTCCACGTCTAAGCACACTAGCCAACATTCTTTGTCACAACATAGGTTGTTTGTTTTTTGGATAAAATCCTGTGTATCTCTAACATAGGAGTCTTAATTCTGTACATATGGTGCCAGAAAATGATATACAAATATAGAGGTATTCTCAAACATACTGTTCTTTGCGGAGACAATGGGACAACCTGTGGGATTCAGTGCATCTTTATGCACCTTGGGTAGCAGGTAGAGTGTGGGAATGGTAGGTGTTTTGTTTTTTAAGAATTGTAGTTCATCCCAACTGGATAATTGGTTTTCATGCCACTCAAGTAAACTTTCTCGGTAATGTGTATTGACATTATGTAAATATTCCATATCAGTTCTCATGTAACAGGTGCTATTCCTCACTTGTTTCTCACTTAAGTCCCTCTTTCACATAGTTCTCTCTACTCATTATAACTATGTTTCCACCCTAGTCCGAGGGTTTGATGACTATAGTCTGTTCTCTTTGTAATTCGGTCAGTGATGGACTTGGGCCTTTTTGGCAGGTTCACCCCCCAGACTTTTTGCCCTTAGCCTCTGGCATGGTGGTAGTGATTTTAGGCCTCTTCGCACTTTAGCACTGTGGACAGTGTAAAGTGCGTGCGCACTCTGAGTGCGTGTGCTGAGAGTGGCCTGCCCTCCCATAGGAACACATGGGGGATACGTGTGTCCATGATAGTTCCTGATATGTGGGGAGTGCAGGGTCGAGTTTGGTATGTGCAAACTCGTGAGGATAAATGCTGCACGATGGTGTGCGCAGATTTATTATGTCTTGTGGAGAAGTGCCACTTTTATAAGTTGGCATTTCTGTGTGCTGTGATATGTGAATTGCCTGTCTGGCTTGTGAGTGACAGGGTCTGGTTGGTGTGATTGACTCCAGGAGCCAGGATGACTCTGCCTGGTGGTGAATAGGGAGATCTGCTTGTAGATGGGAGGGAGGAATTGCACCTGGGACCTGAATATGGCTGTGCCTTCCCTCCACAATGCTGGCTCCACCCCCAGTGGTGTATCTGATGTCCCTGGCCTGTCTTGTGAATAGAGAGGGGAGCTGAGCAAAACAAAGTGCTCCAGAACCAGTTGTATCTGGTTCTCCCCTTGCCTGCACCTTTGAGAAAAAAGGATTTAGCTGTATAAAAGGGTGGACTGTGACCCCTTGAAAATGTTCCTGTTCTTGTTTGTGGACTTGAATCAACCATGGGTGTGCTGCTGCTGGGGCTCAGGGGAAGGCTTGCCTCCCTGGGCCCTGCCCAGCCCCTGGATGCCTGGGGGACTTCTTTCTGTTTGGGACCCTGCTGCCTGAGGATGACAGGGGGGGACTCTTGTTACAGGGAGGTCTCTGCTCTATTTTTCTTGCCCCATGACTACGTGAGCTTCGTAGCAGGTGCCCATCCAGCGTTATGGCAGTTCTATTTGTCATCGTTTGATCATTGCGGGTGCCCACCCCGCATGGTCGCCGTGATTGTCCCAATGTGAGTTGCCCGGGAGCCTACCCCGTGACTTTGCCCGCTTATGGCTGCTTGCAGACTTTATCCCTAACGTGGGTGCCTACCCCACATTTCACTGCCGCGGCCCGAGCCTTGTTCTAATCCCCTTTTCAAAGCCGCCGGTGTTGCGCCGGCCTGTCCCGGAAGCCAGGCAGCCGTGCCTGACTGGGGCGGGCCTAGGGCTCGCCATTTCCACTTCCCCCGCGGCCAGGGAGAAGCCGCACAGTGTCCCATGAGCGCTATCTTCAGTGAAGATGCGCCCCTTCCTGGTGCCCGGTGATGTGTTGCTAGGCTCCCATGAGTGATGGGAGCCCCTGAGGCAGAGCCTCACCGGCTGTCCTCGGAAAGGAGACAGCCCCGCAGAGAGAGAGCAGCCCGGTAAGGAGAGGGCTCGGGGTTGTCTCGGGCGGCCCGACTTGGCAGTGGGCCGCCCCAACGGTGATGGCTCATTCCTGGTAAGAGCCAGGAGGCTCCACCCATGTAGCGATAATTATTTGCCCTGGCCCAGAGGGGCCCATGCTTTATGGCCTAGGGGGCATATTTGACTTCTAGAGCCTAGAGGGCTCCAACAGGTGCATTATTTATTTCAGAGCCAGATTGCTCCAAACGTTCGCATAAATTACTTTCAGAGCCCCGTGTGGCTCCAGCAAAACGGGGGCACATTTGTTAAAAGGCCAGCAAGAGCCCAGGCCCCATTTTTCCTACCTCCCAGCTGCCCAGCAAATAGTGGACAGCTGCACGGTTTAGGTTCTTCATTTTTAGGGGACATGCTCTGTTGAACCCAGGAGTGAGACAAACTCCTTCACCCCCATCCTTTCCTGTCCAGCTGTGCAGCACTTAGTGCCAGCTGCAATGTTTAGGCTTGCAATTGCGACTCCCAGCTGCCCAGCAAGTAGTGGGCAGCTGCCACGTTTAGGTTTGTGCCAAGTGCGCACCCTTGACTGTTGCTGCATTGGCAGCGCGCCCTGACTCTGGACAGAGGGCATTTGAGCCCCTTAGAGATGGCTAGTTGGCCCACGGGACTATTAGGTTTGAAGGGCGCAAGGCCCTAGGGTACTTTTCATAGTTGCTAGGAAATATAATGTTTGTCGTATGTTTTATTCACCTTGATTTATGCTCATAGATGTGCTTTGATGATTACTAGGTTTCACCTACTGTTTTATTTCTCTACTGTGGTCTAGGTTGAATTCATTCCCTATTTAGGGTTATATTATTACGTTTATTTTCTAATGCAAGGTATGTTTAGGGGATTGTGGTCTGCTACATTCAGACTTATGAGGTTGGCGCAGAATAGAGTTCTCGCCTTATGTGATACTGTGCCTGTTAGGATTTATGTTACAGATTGACGCTGAGTATAGTGTCTTGCCAGTGATTACTGGCTGTGTTCTAAGTTCATATATATTCCTACTTTTACTGTTCTTTACCAAGTGGCCCTGTCATGTGTAAATAATCCCTTGTAAATATTGCCCGTGCCAGTTGGCACAGTGTATATTGTGTGATTACTATCCGATGTGTTATTATTATAATACAAATGCTATTTTTATATAACCTTGTGTGGAGTTCCTTTTGTGGTGTGCCTAGGATGTTGTTACTGTGGGTGTTGTGCAAATGCTTTACACATCGCCAAGGGATAATCCTGACTGCTCATGCCAAGCTACCAAGGGGGTGAGCAGGGGTTATCTTTGGCATGTAACTCCCGAGCACTGACTAGAATGGTGGTCTCTGCCTGGCTTTTGCCCAAGCCTTAGCCAACCAGAGATCCCCATTTCTAACTGTCAGTATTTCCCATTGTCTCTTATTAAAATTACTTTGTTTCAGGTGTTTCCTACTTAATCTAAGGATCTCTTTTGCAACTGTGTCTGAGAATTAATCTATATAGTCTTTGGGTAGTTGGGGATGGATCGTGATGGTATTCTAAAGTCAATTTTCTCAGTCCCTCCTATGTCAATACTGAGGGTTGTTTGAATGTATTCTGCATTTGTAAGATCTAGCGGGTCATTAGAAATGCTAGGTGTAATGTCTTTCTAGACTGTGTAGCATTTGCAGTGTTTCCAGATCCTTAATTGTTAGGTCAGTCTTTCGGAAAGTGTTAGTTGCTGCTACCTCAACAATAGCTCTGTTTGGACGTAATGAATATAGTTTAAACAATTTTAGTTTTCTGATAAATTTTAAGAAATCTATCCTCAATTCTGAATAATCTACTTTAGACGTTGGGAAAAAGGAAAGTCCTAGTTTCAAAGTCTCAATGTCCTCATAAGATAATTGTCGAATTGATAGGTTTATTACTCTCTTCCTTATATTGAGCAGCCATTATTGTGCCTGGCTTGCTGGCCCTGTGTTCCCATTCCGGTGGTTCAATGTTTTCCTTTGTTGGTTTTGTGTCTGGCTTTTGCTTTTGTGCCCCTTCCTCTGCCTCTTTGCTTTGCCTGAAATGAGTGTTCATTTTCTTTATGTAGCATCCGAAGCTCCTCGGAAAAAGAAATCTTCGGTGCTGTTCTGTTGCTCAGGTCTTCTAATGAGCCAAGATCAGAGCTCTGGTCAGTTCCCGATTCCGATGCACGTTGTTCCATTGCTCCCAATGTTCTGTCCTTCATGATTTGTTGTTTAGCTTTGTCAAATTTCTTCGCAAATGCCAGGATTCTTCCTGTTGCGCAATCGAGTTCATCTCAGAGAAATTTTCATTACTTTCGCTCAATATGTCTTTTTCGTACAACTTGAGGCGTTCCTCAATTGGTTTGACCAATTTCTTTATGGCATCTTGGTCCGTTTCTTTTTCCAGGTCGTCCATTCTGCTTTTGATTTGGTTAGTTAATTCGGAATGGTCGAACCACGCATTTTTAATCAAAATTCTGAGCATGGTGGTTGAACAAGCATGTGTGTTCTCAGTCCAGTCTTTTAATAGCTCAGGTCTGGGGTTTGCACACGTTGGAATTATGAAACTTCTTAGGCCTCTGGCTATTCTGCTTACATCCAGGTAATTTTGTTGTGATGTGGCTTCCCACCATCGGCTAATTTCATTTTTCTTGATTTTTTTCAAGCATTATTGTCCTTTGTTTCATATTGCCAGTTGTGCCATCTACACTGGTTGTATCGGCAGCGTTGTCTACATTGGCAGCAGGCTTTGATTTGAATAAGCGAAGAGCCGATGCTTTGCGCTTATTTAACTTTTCGCTTGTTATTCTTGTCAGCCGCATTGCGTAGGTAAATGCCTGATCAGCCTTGGTCGCCGTGGGTTAAATCCCTCAAACAAATTGAAGGACCCTTTGTGCATGACAGCGCGCTAAGAAGATAAGGAAATCTTCTTACCCGATCTCGCTGAGTCGTCACTTATTCAGTTTCCTGGTTCAGTGCAGGGCACGGCTTTGGTCCGGATTGATCCCGGACACCTCGGTTTTCTCTGTGTTGTCCGTCTGTGACCGGCAGGCTTCTCTCGATACCAAATGGATGAATCACCGATTTCGCATTTTTGACAAAGCCACGCCTTTCAGGCCACCGCAAACATATTCCAAATGCAATCCTCCTGCCTGCTACTCTGGAGGAAACAGCCACACCAACGCAAAATGGTTTGGGGTATTATTTTTATTTAAGTACTGACACGTTTAAGAAACTGACACGTTTCGGTCTTGCGCTCTTTCTCACATAGCCCGATTTCCACCATATTGTTCGTATTTATAGAACGTGCATTCAACGTTAAAAAAAAGTGTATTGTGATAAACATCAACAAAATACTTCACATCTCGTGATTTCTCTCCCTTTGTCAACAAAACGTTATTGACACTTGCCCAAAGGTTGTGATTATTTCTTTTTCTTTCTCAGATTTCTACTTGAGGGTCTAGTGCCCTTAGATTCCTGTAATTAGTAAATACTGTTCTTCGAGGTATAGTACCTATGGAAATCTAAATACATTTTTCATTGATATAACAATAATTACAGTGCAAATATATATATAGGGAGAATTTCTGTGTGTGTACATATATATATATATACGCGATGATCTTATGTGCCTGTCCTGCATTCACAAAGTCACTCCTTGAGCCCCCTCAGACCGTCACAGCCCCTCATGTAGGACGACCATTGAGCAGGGACGCAATGCCACAGAGAGAGGTAAATTACCTCAACCGCTCGGGTCATCCCAAAGGAAAGGCGGGTACCAGATAAATCCATTCATGGAAAAACATAGTTGCCGTGAAGCATGCCAGTATAATCCGAACCCAAAAGCGTGGCGGGGGCTTCTGAACTGCGCTGCTGGCTGGCGCAGATAATGTGCATGATTACTCCCTCCACAGAAAGAAGAAGCAGAAGCCCAGAGGGGGACTGGTTGAAGAGGCTTTATTTAAACAAGACAGTCCGGTGGCGGCGAATGCATTTCGGTGCATTGCCTTCCTCAGCGCCCAACACCTGACAAGATTGGCCCGGTAAGTTCTCTCTGCTGCCTTTAACAGATGACGTAGGTCCGCTCCTCCCCCAAGCTGTGCTGCTCACCTGTTGTAGTGCGCAAGTCATCACCGCACCACAACTCCCAAGATGCTCAATGGTAAAAACAAATCGTGCCGGCGTAATGGGGGGAGAATCCATGTGGTGAAAAATCAAAAGCGGAGACCACTTGCAGCAGCACGCGATGATCTTATGTGCCTGTCCTGCATTCACAAAGTCACTCCTTGAGCCCCCTCAGACCGTCATAGCCCCTCATGTAGGACGACCATTGAGCAGGGACGCAATGCCACAGAGAGAGGTAAATTACCTCAACCACTCGGGTCATCCCAAAGGAAAGGCGGGTACCAGATGAATCGATTCCTGGAAAAACATAGTTGCCGTGAAGTATTCCAGTATAATCCGGAACCAAAAGCGTGGCGGGGGCTTCTGAAGTGTGCTGCTGTGGCGCACATAATGTTCACGATTACTCCTTCCACAGAAAGAAGAAGCAGAAGCCCAGAGGGGGACTGGTTGGCGAGGCTTTATTAAAAAAAGACAGTCCGATGGCGGTGAATGCATTTCGGCGCATTGCCTTCCTCAGCGCCCAACACCTGACAAGATTGTCCTGGTAAGTTCTCTCTGCTGCCTTTAACAGATGACGTAGGTCAGCTCCTCCCCTAAGCTGTGCTGCTCACTTGTTGTAGTGCGTAAGTCATCACTGCACCTCATCTCCCAAGATGCTCCATGTTAAAAATGGGCCGGTGTAATGGGGGAAGAATCCACGTGGTGAAAAATCAAAAGCGGAGACCAATTGCAGCAGGACGCGATGACAGTATTGTAGGGTTTCCCAGTTGTTGTCGGTGGTATTTTTCCATGTGTTTTGCAACATTGGGGAATCTTGAAATCCGATCAAACACTGGCAACACTAATTGGAGACCATCCAAACATAACCTATCGAAGGGCACAAAACATAGGAAATCGGTTAGTCCATAGTCACTTCAGCGAACCTCAAAGGAAAGACCTGGCTGCAAAGAGAAGGGTTTTGGCCATGCAAGCACTGTAACATGTGCAAAATAGCCTCACCAACTAAACATCTTGAAATCAGCAAGGGAAAGAAATGGACAATACGTCAACATCTAACTTGCAAAAGCTCTTTTGTCATCTATATGGTAGCGTGTCCCTGCCACAAAAGTTATATAGGCAGCACTATATTTGAAGTGAAAAAGAGAATTCTCAAACATGCATGAGCCACTGCCCATAAAGATCGCACGAATGCCATTGCCAAACACATGGAAAAATACCACGACAACAACTGGGAAACCCTACGATACTGTGCCATTGATCAAGTACCAGCATCAGAAAGAGGAGGCAATCGAATAAGAACCCCTCAGACAAAAAGAATCCAAACTTATCATCACTTTCAGGACCCTAGACCCGAGAGGTCTTAACCAAAATGAAGAATTATATGTCCATTTGTAAATATGAAATAAGCATATTTTAATGGAGAAAGAATAAATGGGAAGTAATAAAATCAATCAAACTCACCGGTGAGCTACAAGTACCCCATTGAGCCATCTTAAATCTAACAGAGGGAGAATCTGCTTGACATTTTGAAAAAATTAAGGTGACACGCATAATAAGAAGACCCATAAAAAATACTCACTAGAGAGACAGTATTGCGATACAATTATTCACATTTGTCAAACTGGGACATTGCAAATTCCTAAAAATCCGCAACCTTGCACTATTATTACTTATTATGTTTAATTTGCACGTTGAGCACATATTAATTTGTTTAGGAATGGTTAAATGATAAAACGATATACCTACATTAACCGGAATGCACCAGCTGGAAATACAGGTAGTCTCTGTGCACTAAATATAAAAGAAAGCTTAACCATTAGCACAACATCCCGTGAACAAGCCTCAGGTTGAGGTGAAACGCGTTAGGCATTGGCCACAAGCTTGAAAATAAAGCTGCTGTAATCTTTTAAAAGAATATTCGAGTGAGTGCGTTTTCATTTACCAATCTGTGATTGGACTTCGTTGATGAATAATCGGTTTGACCCTGTCGAGAAAACGCATCACGCTAAACTGAGAGCGCCAGCGTCAAAGTGGGTCGTAATTGGTTGGAGCCGTGAGCAAGGCGAGCTTATCGTCGAAACGCGTTGGGTGTTTTTGTTACTACTCGATACCTCATGCTGAAACTTTACTGAATAAACCTTCGTTTCTGAAAATACCAATTTGATGTGGCGAACCCTTTTTTTTGGAGTGGAGTGCATCGGCACATATTGTCTTGTGCTTTGGGAAACTAATGATATATATATATATATATATATATACACAGAAATTCTCCCTTCACTAATGGAAGAAATCCAGCCACACTAATAGGGCTATCAGGCAAAGGTATTTTTATTCAACACAACAAAAGAAAACACGTTTTGACCTACATCGGTTTTGGTCATATATGGGCTTGATATCTCTGCTTTTCCAAGTAGGGGTTTGTGAATTTTGTACAATTTGGTTTTGTGCAATTATGCAAAATGCTTATCTGTTATTTCCTTCTTTGTTTTAGTGCAAAATTGTACACCACCTCAATTTTTGACACAAGGATGTAGTTAACGAATGAAGGGCAAACACAGCCACTCATGTTCTGTTGTTCCCATGCATTTGTGTAAATCTTTACTGCAAATTGAGCCCTTCACAGTAACCCTGGGCGAAGCACTACGCTACGCTCGCGGAGTTTGCGAAGTTTTCGCAACTTCGCTCTACGCGAGCTGCACGTAGCACAGTGCGAACATGCGTAGTGTAGCGTAGTGCAGCGGTAATTTTTTGCTTGTTTGCGGTCCTGAACGTCATGTTCGCGACCGCGAGCAAGCAAAATGACATCCCGGCGAGATTCTCAACGCGAGGAGGTCAGGATTCTCATTGTGAGTGGTTGCGCATACTCGCGACCGCTCTCAATGAGAAACTACCTGTTCGCGTTGAGAAAGCTGCCGCTCGAGTAATAATCTACTCGAGCAGCAGAAATCTACAGCTCGCACTGTGCAAGATGCCGTTTTCAATGCTTGCACAGTGCCGGATGCTTGTCCGCACTGTGCAATCATTGAAAACGCATCTTGCACAGTGCGAACATGCTACTACGCAGCTCGCGTAGTGCTACGTGAAGTTCGCGTAGTGCGAAGTGCACTTTGCGTAGCATCGCGTAGCGCTACTTCGCGAACTACGGCCACCCTTACTTCACAGTAAATTTATTTTACAGATGGTGTATATTTAGTACAGTGGTGTAATAGTGCAATTTTGGCAAATTCACGTAACAAGCATATTGTGAAAATACCGCAATTACTCAAATTACACCAGTGCAATTTAAATTTTGCCCTGGCCTAGGTATAAGTTCCTGAGATAAATTAATCTTCAAAAACATTCATTTTCCTGAGTTGATATTATATATTTACTGTGTACCAAGGCTGAAAAAATTGTGTAGTCAATGAAGTTTTCACAAAGTTTTAAAATAGTACCCTCGTTGTTTTGTCTGATTTACTATGTTAATTAGTTTACAATGTTCTAATTAATTGTCTTTGAAGTATCAATTTACTATGTAGAAAGCCAATTTCCAGCTCCTGGTAATCCCGGGATGTAAGTTTATAGTGCCTTTAACTGTTTATGAAGAAAATGCTTAAAAAGAAAATGGAAATAGAGGGCTGTTACAGAATGAAATTATGCCAACATCTCAACTGTCTGATTGTCCGGCCTTGGCCAGGTAACTTGTGCATGAAGGTGACCTGGCCAATGGTTCGACTGGGGACATTGAATCGAAGTAGATCAAATTGATTTTATTTAATGGAATGTACATCGCTAACCTCAGAGACAGAACCTGTAGGCAGTGAATACGCTTTCTGTATTTCATATGTGTGAGAAACAGGATACTGCAGAATGTTGCGGTTACTTCAGACCTTATGAAGCTGTGGGTGAATGAAATAGAAGTTTTAAATTAAATGGATGGCTGAACTCTTCTCGAGTCGTTTGTAGTCTCGGTGAGCAGGTGCTCTTTGAAGTATGGCAAAGACAAAACCAAGAAGTCACAGTGCACTGCACCGAGAGCGTTGGCTCTCTGTTTGAAAACAAAGACATTCCTGTACATATTCCAATCGTGTTCTCCACTGGGCTCAGATATTAAAATGGAAAACAAAGGGAGATGTGTACTGGAGTTCACAGCACCTATCAAAACAGAGTGTGGGAGGGAGCAAAGAGGTCAGCCCTTCCCAAGATCTCTGAAGCCACTAATGAGAATAAATTAATATGAAAAGTCTTGGCAGCTCTAAACTGGTGACATGGGAAACACCAGTCAAATGAACAACGACATACACAAGTGAGATCATACACCATGTCTCCTGTTTCACATCATGTCCAGAGTTTAAATCTATTCTCTCGAGTGGCCTGGGGTGTGACGCATTTTAAATTGCATGACAAATCTTTTAAACTGCAAAATATGTTTTAAACAAACGGAAATAATGTCCCAAACACAGAGGGGTATAATATATGCGCAAAGTGGTACACGTGGAAGAAAGCAGAAAAGAAGTCAAAATAACTATGGCTAGAGAGGCAATGTAAATTTGATATATCCAACTTTTCAATGAATAGTTAATTAATTCCAGTGTTCTCTATGCACTTATCCGCCATGCCATTTTTACGCTCTTATCAGCCGCCTGTACACCATATTTAGAGGTTCCACCAGGCAGGCAGAGATCTCCTTCAGGGTAGCTGCCACTTCTACAACATCTACATTGCAAGCAGTGAATCATTACCGAGCAGATGCTGTGTTTGATGTGCTTGGTAAAGTTTTATGTGTTTTGTGAATCAACTCCCAAAGCAGGAGTTTATTCTTCAAATACAAAAAATCAATGACCCTGGCATGCTGGTAGTTTTTCAATGAGACACGCAGCGTTTTCTCTGCCTAGGACTGCCAAACTATGCATTATGTTATGGGGCAGGACAATCCAGAGAGGGTGCCATTTTGCTGGCAAAGGAGTACCATGACCACCAAACTCTAAATCAAGCTCATAGTTCGTATCATTTGTGCTGCTTCATCTAAATTTAGTATCAGTAATTTTTCTTTAATTTAAGAACACCATTGTTTTGGTATCGAAAGTGACTTGGAATAGATGTTTTTCTCAATAGGCATGATTTGTCTCTAAAATTCTGGGAACAAGTTATATCAGGGTGATTATCATATTAAGAAACAAGTAAATATCCTAGAAAAAAAGAACATCTGAAATTCAAATGGTCTCAACTACATTCTTTTATCTTACAATGCATGTGTAAAGGACAAAACTATGGCCGAAGGCGAAGACTAGTTTTCATGGATTCTGTGGGAGATGTTTCAGGGATAATGACTTCCTTATAAAATCACATTCTGCGGCATTTCTTTCTTTGAGGAAGAGAGTACCTCACAATGTCTCATTACAACTCATTCATCCTTTTACTACCCATAGGTTCTCTTACAAGTCATGCAGAGTGAAATTATTGTGCAGAATTCCACTCCGCCCAATCACAAGTGGGCCAGTGTTCCCTCACACAGTTTTCCTATGCGCAGGAACATCTGGCCCGATTTTACCAGAGAGAAAAAGCATATTTGAAGGTTTGGCTGCCATAGCAGACAAGCCTCTCTCCATGTCTCTGCCAAATTTTGTTAGAAAAGACACCTTTTAACCCTCCTACTACACTCTCTTCCCCCCACCTCACTGTAAACATCGCCGCTTAGCATCTGCCCCCGGATCACAATTACCTCCTGCTCAGGCGCAGGGAACTGGGACTGGGAACTGAAAGCAGCCCAGGCAATTTTCTGCAAACCAGCCCCTGTCTGGCGCATAGCGAGCGAGCGCAGCGAGCGAGACGGACCTCTACTTGGAGGGTTTGGGGGGGTTCACCCCCCAAGAAAATTTTGGAAAATGACAGACCAAAATGGTGAATTTTACAGCACATTTCTCATTACATATTCAAAGCACAGTAAATAGTAGGTGGTTACCTTAAAGAGCACTAGGTTACCCACCCATGTCATATGTACCCATAGATATTCTTTCAGAGAGCACAAACAATAGACAGAAGTAGTGAATCAGAGAGAACAAAGTAAAAGTGAGACCAGCCCCCCACATGGTGTGTAGTGAGCAAGCGCAGTGAGCAACCACTACTAGGGGGAGTTTGGGGGATTGAACTTGTCCCCCCCCAAGAAAATTTGAGAGACAGAAAGGCCAAAACAAAGCATTTTTCAACACATTTTTCATTTCATATTAGATTGTATTAACTTTTAAAGCATTGTAAATTGTCACTCATGTTATCACACATTAAGCACTGACATGTGATGTCACACATGAGCACACAGGCCACTGACTGAGGCCAGAATACTGTGGAAATGTCACACATAAGCACCTAGGCACTGACCCAGGCCTGGTCCCACCACCAGGTTAGTAAGCATGCAAACGTCACACATAAGCACCCAGGCCAGTAAGGATGGAAATGTCACACGAGCCTCCAGCTCCAGGTCACTGAGGCCAGAAACTATGGAAATAGCACACATAATTAAGCACCCAGGTCAGAAAGCATGGAAACGTCACACATAAGCACCCAGGCTGACAGAAGGAATGAAAATGTCTCAAATGGCACCCTGGCCAGAATGCATGAAAAATTAACACACAGGCCCTGGCCTTGACATGACACATCTTTAAATAGCCTACTTAAGTTGGTGGCACAATAAGTGTTGCAGGCCCACTAGCAGCATTTAATGTAGTCCCTGGGTACATGTAGAACCACATTTCTAGAGACTGACAAGTAAATTAAAATTGCCAATTCGGTGTAAGCCAATTTTACCATGTTTGAAAGGAAAGAGCGCAAGCACTTTAGCACTGGTTAGTGGTGGTGAAGTGCACTGAGCCCTAAGACCCATCAAAAATGGCCTTTTTTGATGTAATAAAGCAAATGAAACCGGATTTTAATTTGGAGGAATCTGAGGCCAACAGGGACTTATCTAACCTTGTCTCAGCAGTCACCACCTCCTAAAATGACCCTGAAACTGCTGCTGCATTATTTATCAAGGACTGAGATTTTTTTCCCCCACAGAGCGAGGAGACAGTGAGAAGGAGCAGATGCAGCAGTACAGCTCACTAGTGAGCAAGTCATAGCTGCCAAGGTTTCGGATTGCTATGTGTGACATTTTCATAATTTCTGTGGAATTATGAGTGACATTTGAATGACTATGAGTGACACTTTCTCGCGAGCAAAATGAAGCAATGAAGACGGGGGAACATATAAATATCTGAAATTACACCCATTTGAGCAACAAGAAACTCCAAGAAAATCTGAAAACTGCAGCTAAGCACCAGAAATCATTGCCAGCCTATGTCCCCCTACCTGCCAGCAATCAATCAGGAGAGCATCAGGACACCAGGGACTCTCTCTGTCCATTTGACGTGGGACCCCCAGCCCAACAGGAAGGATGTGGAGGCTCCAACATGAACAAGACAAGTTACACAGGGATCCAGGTATCAGCTGCCTGTCACATTGTCAGTGAGCTGACTCACGCGTGGACAGGCTGAGCACCATTTTCCATTATCCTCACAGGCTGAGGCCGGCGCAATAATCTCCCATACAACATAGCCAAAACTGCTGGAAACCTGTTAAAATTACCCCCATGTAGTTTTGAGAAATAAACGGCAAACTTAAGGTGGCCAGAATGTAAACACACACGCTTGTAACAGCCTGGGCATCTACAAGCAGTCTCGCCTGCAGCCATGCCAATGCAGAACTTCTGAGTGAGTTTAACACGTCATGACCGGACTGGCACCCCACTGGCTGCATGCAGCTGCCGATCACGGGCCTGCTATATGGAGAGTAAATGAACATATAATGTGCCCTGGCTATGAAAAAATGGGATAAATGCAAACTGGTGACGCTTCAGCAGGCAAGGAAGCCTGTTTGTTATCATAGTAACAAAGTACAGTGGCTTGGTCTAATCCTATTTTTCATATTCAAATGTTGGCACCCATTTGTAAGAATTATTCTGTGCACTGTGACTCCAGACAAGCTGTCTTAGCTTGTTTTCTATGGCCAGATATGGGTGTTGTGCGCAGAGAATCTACTTGCCAGGCAGAACAGCTGTCTCTGTCCCAGTCTTATAGTACTGGTCCTTTACACACACAAGACCGAAGTGTTACAAAGGGGCCTACACAAAAAGTGATTGCACTACACTGACTCGGTCTCTGTCACTTGAAACAAGCATTAGCATAGCCAATAGGTCTTGCCTTTGGGACCTTTTAAGTGTTTAGCCACGCAACAGTTGATGTTGTTGCACCAAGGATATTGTGCTGCATAACTAAATACTTAGAAGCCCTTGAAAGAGATGGTAAAACCGTGCAATGGCCACCGTAGCTATCTTAAAGTACTCTACCTAAAGCCATGCTGTATACACAGAGAAATCTGTAGCACGTGCCTCAACCCTATAACTAGGGTGACCAGAATTTTAAAGCAAAAAACAAGGACATTTCACAAAAAGAGAAGGACTATAATTTTACGTCAAGTGAGCGCACAGAATGACAGTGCGCCTCAGCAGAGAATTACAAAACAGGCAGTAAGAACATACATAAAATGCAATTTTTAAACCCAGTAGCTTGCCCGTTAATTAAATTGCTTTCTTGGAACAACTGTTAACTATCCCTGCTTTGTAAAACATAAAAAAACCTCCCCCGTTTTTAGTCGACCCTCTCCAAAAATTGTGACATGAGCTAAATTTCTCGAAATCTGCCCGGACAGCTGGTGACCCTACCTATAACGCAACGTGTTGGTTATTCTCTGACTGACTTAGCCCTCACTTGTCTGCCTCCTTGCTGCAGCCAGCCTTCCCACGTCCTACTTTTCCCCATGTTGGCATATTCCTGGAGCCATGTATGCACGTCCAGCCCGATTTACCAGGATGAAAGAAAGCTACAAGTAGTACCTGTAAGGGCTAGTGTTTGAGTTCTCTGAAAGGATCACGGTAACAGTGTATGCTTCCTTAGGGCCTTTCAGATCGCCTCGCTCAACTCATAAAGAGATCTCTTCCTGCGCCAGGCTCAGCTGCGGATTTCTTCCTGTGAGTGCTCTGAGCTATCTTAGTTCACCTCTTAAAACACAACTGCATTGAAACATTTAAAAAACACATGTGTTTCTTACATTCTGTTAGCTCAATCGACTGCTGCGTGCAGACTGAAGTGGAAAGCCGATGTATCTATTATCTATGAAAGAGGGAGGTGCGGTGTAAGGGCCAGAGCTGTAGACTGTGGAAGGAGGTTCAAGTCTCAGCGTCCTCTCAACATAAAGCGATTCTGGGCAAATCACTTTATCTCCCCTGCCTAAAAACAAAAATGAAAGAGCCTTTTTGTAATGTGACAGGTGCCTATGTAAGGTGCTCCTATACTTTCGGCTTGAGTTCCCAATTTATAAAACGGCATCAAACCACCCAAAAAATCAACGGTTTCCAATTATTTATTTATGTTCTAACCAGCTCAGCTGCAGCCACTTTTCTCGAGGAGAAGCCCCTATAACCTGCAGGTTGACCTTCGGCCTTGGAAAAAATGCCGCAGGACTATCCCGAGGAATCGGTAGCAGTTAAAACTGCCATAAAACCGGTAGTTTATCACCTAAGTTGTGACACTTGAGCATTCAGATTTCATGGCTCTCTTCCTTCGTGAAAGTCCTCAGAGACAGAGCTCCCCACCTATTCTCTCTTGTGGATGAAGGGCATCGTTTTACTCAGGCTGTGTAACAAAATACATGCCGAATATTGGTGGATGTCCAACCACCTCTCATCAGCAACCAGCTGAATTCGAGGTCAGGGGAAGTGGTTTACTGACAAGGAGCCACGCTCGGCTCTGCTTGTGGAAAGTGTTGCTTAGAGAAGCTGCTTGGAAGAAAGTCCCCGCAGGATCCATCCAACTTGGGGGAAGGGGGCCCCTTAGACACCAAATCCTCATCTGCGACTAGCATGTAAAGCACTGTTTCTGTGGACAGCAAAAGTCCACAAATTACCCTATCATGCTGGGCAAAATGAGAGACAAAGAGTGTGTGTCGTTTGCCTTGGTTTTCTTATCCAGAAAACTGAACCCTAGGTCTGTCTTTCGAAAAAGAAAATGCAACGTCTTTTCCACACAATTTCCCAGCCACGGAGGTAAGAGGAACTGTTTTGGACAAAAACACAGCCACCCTGGCAGCATACTAGATGTGGCAGGTCGGATGTTCTCGAGTATGGCACAGCACTGCAGCTCCACATCCGTTGGCCCACTAAACGATTACATAAATCTAAGATTATGGGTCTGGGTTCCGGAGCACTCCTGGGGGTGAATGAGCGATGCTACTCATCCTTACACACTTGGAAAAACCAAAGTCTGCAGTGCTGTCAAGCCAAACTCTGCAAGGGTGTTCTGCCACGTTCTTGGTGCAGATTGAGTTCCACACCCCTGACGCATGTTGACAATACCGTAAACTACCGGCACGGCCACTTCTAGTGACCTTGACTTACCAACTGTTGCCGCGCACCTCACTCACTCCTTCCCTCGGCAATTGAATCGGTGGGGCCGGCAGTCATATTTACTGCAGCTGACACACACAAGCTGTACATCTACTTCTTGTGTTTCTCAATCATTCTCAAGTTCAAGCCACTGGACAGGCACGCTCGTGTGTCTGCAGGCTCGGCTCTTTAGCAGACACAGGGCCTGCACTGGACGGCTTTAACTGCACTGTTAGTGAAGTGGAACGCACACTGTTAGTTGCATTCACGTGACTCCACCACGTTACGTGAATGCCGTGCCGGCTGGGCCGCAGGCTTTGTACTGCGCTCAGTACAGTAGTCACTGCTCATTGCTGCGCGGACGGCAGCAATGAGTATTCATTATTTGCAGCAGGTCTAATAATGAATGCTCATGGCTGCAGGCAGCGCAGCAATGAGCAGTGACTAATGTACTGAGCACAGTTAAAAAATTCGGGCCCCCGCCCCACCCAGCAACAAAACCGGCCCCCGGCCCAAAAACCGGGCCCCACCCCTAGCAGCCTACTGGGGGATTGCCCGGTGCCCGACATTGTCAGTCCAGCCCTGGCTCAGAGCAGGAAGTTAAGGTGAACATCAAACCTCATGGAACAGGAAATTATATATGGTGTTATACCTTTTAAAACTGGGTCCTGACAATTATTGCCCATTCTTTGGGATTTTACTTGTAATTCCAAAGTACTGGCATAGTATCAAGTGTGGAATCTGAATTCTACCACTACCTTGCTCTTCTAATGAGGGTCATAGAGAGTGCATTTAATTTGGATAGGTCACAGCCTTACTGACGCAATCTGATCACAGTTGAAATTGTCCACCCTCAACTTAATTATTCTTGCTATCCATGTAGCTCTACAGATAATGATTATGAAAATAAACAAAACAGGGTCTGTCTGTTATGTCAAGGTTATTACCCACCAGTTACTAGATGTTTACTATTTGCCGAAGACCCTCACAGACCGTATGGCTTTCATTATAGAGAGCTAGGGCTTTAGGTGCACGCTAAGACCAAGATACCCAACAAGTGTGATAGTGCCCATAGAGGACATGATAATATGTATATCTTTTATTGGCCTATATCAAACATTTGTAAATGTACCCACCCATTGCTTAGTCACTCAATTACTTTGGACACTTTTCTTATAACAGTTTTTTTATGAATAAAGTGACATAAATGAGGACTCATTTGGCAATCAGATTCTAAGTCATAGAGGAAAACACTGAGTTAGGATTGTAGCACTCTCAGTTAACCATTTGTGTCCACATCATTTTCTTTTCTATTTGATTGATTGCTTGATTGATATTTTTTCTAGGCCCAGATGTAATTTTTGTTACACAAGCACAATGGGAGAAATGTTGGTAATTCCAAGTTACTCTTTGATGCAGAATTACAACACAATTATGGTGGCTTTTGTAATTAAGAGTAATTGGGGGAAATAATCCTACTGAGTGTAGATTTAGCGACCGTGAGTGGCTGCTCTCACTCGCTATTTGTGTTCTGATGCATTTATTGCTATTTCTTACCGCAAAATGTCTTCTTGCGCCCATTTTGGAAGCGAGTGAGACATTTTGCAATAATACAATAATTGCCTGATGGCGGGGGTAAGTTGTGTGAAAATCCTACCCGAAGAGCATAATTAGTGAGGGCGAGCAGATGCTCATGCTTATTATTTGTGTTCAGTTGCATTGATCATTTTTTCTTAGCACAAAATGGATTCTCACACCGATTTTATAAACAAGGGGGCATTTTTGTGTAATGAAATAGCGCTAAACATAGTAATTACACTTCTTGCAAAATTATGCATAATGTCACAGAATTTTTAGGTAATTCAGCATGATTTAGCTACACTGAATTGCACAAGTTACGCCCACCCCTAATTTTTCCCTCAGTAAATGGTGACATTTTGCAATGGTGACACTAGTAAATTTGTGCACAGACGTCAGGCCATAACGTTAAACCCACCAGCACGCTACATTGGGTACTGTTATGTACTGTCCTTCAGGCCTTTTTTATTTACACAATCATAGCAAAAGTAAAATGGCATATAATAATCAAATGTGACCCTAAAAATAACCCATGAACTAAATAATTTACAAATTACCTTTCTTTTGCAAGTGTGGGCTTTAATTCAGACTTTGGCTTGGTTTATGGTCTGGTTGTGGGACTCCTTATGCAACAGAAGAGATGTTTTAAATTAAATTTACTTTCTAATTTATCTTTTCCAAAAAGGTGCCCACTTTTTCAAAGATAAACACATTCAAAACAAAGACTACCTGACAGAGAGAGAGTTTAAAAGCACGCTGGTTGATGGGGCATACCCGGCATGCTCACTGCATAGTTAATGAACAGCAGACAGAGAAAAAACATGAAGGGCTTCTTATAACAAAAACAACAACTCTTCCCAATTTAAACCATTCATGCTGAGTACTTAGTGGATTTAAAGTGGACTTATGTGAGCGAAATGTGATATTAGAAGGTCGATGCTGAAAGGAATTCTAAGTTAAAGTGTAAATTATAAAATAACACAAAATAACTAACATTAGCTTTTGGCTCCCAAGAGGAGTAATTTGATTTTGAGTTTATTGGTGTGAAAGTGTTCACTGCCACCCGCCAGAAGAACTGCTAAATACTGCACAGAAATACACGTAAGAGCTAAATTTACGAGAAAATGTATAGGTACAAAGGAAATAATTACCTTGAAATCAGTTTAAAACACCATTGGTGTGCGGAACCTCAGACTTCAGTATTCTTATTTCAACATAATAGAAGGATAGGTGTATCTTTCTTTACCCAGCCCAAGACCCAGTAGCCAACATAACGTGAAATAAAAGGAAATTTAAGAATGTGACAAGTGATGCTCTAGTGGTGAAGACATGAAGTTGAAATAGATTGAGATTCCGCTTCTGATTTCTCCATTTGACACCTAATTGGTGGGTATGCCACTTTCTCTCTTTGTATTTCTGTTTATAAAGCATGACATATGTCGAATTTTGAAATAATCAAACCCATGCCATAGGCAACATGCATATGTAGCCCATTATAGTCAGCACAGCAGTGAAAGGATATTTCCATCCAAAGCATATGTGGCTCTCAAGCCCTGATTTAATAATTTTTCATGCAAGCAATGTAGTAAGGACGCTTTCTGTGCTTATTGTGTGAAAGTTAGATAGCAGAAATGCTCCATATCTCTTAAGATATGGCGCACTTCTGCTCCCTCCCTGTGCTGGGACACTGAGGGCAGCCTAGTGCCAATGTTGGATCCCTTGTGTCATGCTGCAAGAGTGCCTGTGTTACAAGCAGTATTGTTTTTGTGTAGGAAACCTTCCTGCACAAAAACAATCTTGAAATGCATTTGCCTTTGTGTATGGGTGATGCAGAATGCATCACACATAAAAAGAGGAAGTAATGAGGAGAAAGTAAGATATTTCTCCTAGGTACGCCTGGGTCTGGGAGGCGCACCATTTTGACAAATTCCCAGGTTTACAAGTGTGTGTAAATCTGGGAATGAGGCAAAATCTATGGGTGGATGTGTGAGAATGTCCATACTTCACCTCTTCATTGCCTCCCTGGTGCAAGGTAACCCAAGGCAGTGCTGAGTTACTTTTTCTTTTACAAAGCTAAGAAGGCAAAATAAATCACCCCTTGCATGGCTTTCTAAAACCCAGTTAAGGACATGCAATGCCTTGCAATGGCATGCAAATCTTGTGTAAATCTGGGCCCAAGTTGTTTGAAAGAAACAACATAAGCATTAGGGTGAATACCCAAATAGGTCAATTTGTGATGGGCTTCAACAGAAATTTTAGTTTCAGTTTGTTATTTATTGAAATGATTGTTTTCCGGCATCTCATTCATTCATCAACTAAATTGTGATTTAACTTTTGTTTTAAAAAGTGCTTAGTTCACTATTGCTGAACAAGTGTTCCAATTGTTGTCATTATTATGTTTGGAATGCACACAACTTGTAATTTACAGTGCAGGAGTACCAATATCTTAAATAATACAGAAGGAAGATAATACGCCCCATACCTTCTCCGTTCACACATCAGATGCAGTTCAGGGAGACGCAGGGCAGACAAGGCCTACTGCACCCCAACCATAGTGGTTGAAGTAGTTTGACACTGGTGTCCCACAGTCTGTCCTAGTATAGCTCTTCAAACTCCGCCAAGTAAAACTCTTTCCACACTTGACACTTGGGATAGTGAGGGTGAGCTGTTACAGGCTTCTCAGTATGGTAGTGTGGAGGCCATGTTCTCAGAACTAAAACAATCCACTGACTTGATGTCCAACCAAGTACTTGCCGGATTTTTGCAAAAGAGTGTATTGTTAATCACACAGCAGAACTAAATACTACACTCTCTAGTTTGCAAATACAGAGTCATACCCCGATTATCAGCTCCACAGCAGGCGTCATGACACAACCCCTCTCTCCATTGCTCTCTCTCTCCAGGTGACTCTATTATTTATAGTCCCAAGTATTCTTTAGCAGAGACATTAATTGGGCGAAGGTGTACATTATGTTCCCCACAGGTTCAGACATGGAATTTGTTTGTGTTTTCTTACCCCTGTTGTTGCTGTGGGCAGAAACTGAAGTCTTCATGCCTGAGTCAGTACATTGAAGTTTCTTTGTTCTAACTTCAAGAGGCGGCTCATGGTACTCTTGTTTTGGGTCTGTAGTGGTCAAGGGAGAGATTGGGTGTGTCTTTGGCATGTGTGGCCTCCCTTCAGAACAGGGTTACTGGGCAAATATTGGGCAGTGGGTTTTGTCCCAGCAATCATGGCATCTTTGGGAATTGCTGTCTTTCACTTGCCAAATGCAGGCAAGACCTTTAACAAAGTAGTTAAGAACTTCAATGGGCTGATTGGTCAGTTGTGCATTCCTGGATATTGCAGCCTTTGTAGTCCGATTGGCTTTCCATAGCAGTGTTGCAGTTTCCTGTGCCATCAGTGAATACAGTTCCAACTCATGGCTCATAGTGGCTGCCAGGAGGATACATGTATTGTGGAATTTGAGCAGTCTTTTGAGTGCAGGACCAAGCGAGAACTGCAGAGAGAGACTCAAAGATCCCAGATCCTAGGGGTGACGGGCACATGTTTTGGCCTCCTTAAAATGCTGAGGAGGTTTCTACCCCTTCTATATGAAGAACATAGGAAGCTGACCGTGCAGGCTCTGATCGGTTCTAGGTTGGATTATGCTAATGTCCTTTACCTGGGCCTGCCAGAATATTTGCTGCAGCGACTCCAGGTTGTGCAGAATGCTGCCGCGAGAGCCATTTATGGCCTAAATAGGCGAGCCAGTGCTGCTGGTCTTTTGCAGACCTTACATTGGCTGCCTATCCGTAAGCGGATTGCCTTCAAGGCACTAACTTTGGCCTATAAAGCCCTCCATGCTGTTGGAGCTAAGTATCTCCAAAGGAGACTCGCCTTTTACCATCCGGCCCGTTCTCTCAGATCAGAATCTTTGTTCTTGGCGACGGTGCCGCGCGTAAAAAGAGCCCGCATTGGAGGCCGCTCCTTTGGACTGCTGGCACCACAGCTGTGGAACACCCTGCCGCTGACACTCCGTGGAGCCACTAGCTTACTTGCATTTAGGAAAGGTTTAAAAAGTTGGTTATTTGCTCTTTAGGTTGTTTCTTTCCTTTTTTTCTGTTATGCTTTCCACGCTGTTTTTATCACTGTGTTGTGTTATTCTGCTGTAGGTCTCATTATTAAAGCGCCGGGACACTCTTTTTGAGTAGCCGTGCGCTATATAAAAACAAATATAACATAAAATAACATAACATAACTTGCAGCACAGATCACTCTTGGCATCCCTCCCGTAGACAGTCTACTTTCTATGGGTTGCTTCATGTTGGAAACTTACTGAACTTCTACATCTGGACAGATTCTTCTCACTTAAGGTGAGGCAGAACCCCCCACCCCTCCTCAGATGCTTCTAGGAACTAACCTGTCCCTCAGCTTTCGCAGAAATGTATACACTTTAGGTGATACTACCTACTTCCAAGGACTGGATGCCAAGCAGGCACCAGCACTTGACCAGTCCTTTGAGCACTCTGCAGAGAACTCCTTTTAATGGTGAGGAACTTGGAAGTGGAACAAAGTGGGTGGTATGGATTCTACCTTTTTGCACATTTTGCACACATGGGACGTGGATTCACTGTGTCTAAATTCAGAAGGAGATTGCAGTGTTTCTTTTTCAAGTGTCCTTTTCGGGTTGCTTTTCAGACACAGCCGTGGTGTAAAGTATTGCTTTTCAAAGCAGGTAGCACTGGGGCTGGCACACCAACAACAAGGGTACAGTGAAGTGTGAACTTTCTGTAACTGGCTGTCTTTAGCCTTTCAGAAGCAGTAGTCAGGGACAGACAAAAAGGGCAGTTCTTATGTAGAACCTTACTCACTTTGGACAACAGAAACTGCAGTCCCACACTCAGTCATATAAATAATTAAATGTCACATCTCAGAAATAACTAATAAACAGTTCCTGGCCAGCAAAGTATTCAGGAAACTTTCAAGAGGTAGCCATGCCTCTATTCTCCTCAGCTCAGTGTCTAAATTTGCATCCTCCACCCAGGTATGTGTAGGCAGCACACTTCCACTGTCTGTGGAAGCTGGCCTCATCCTGTACCTTGCACAATGCCAAATCGGAGGCATACAAATGATCCCACGGACTTCAGTTCTCAGGCTCATACATATAACCCACATGTACTATTCACACTCTCGGCATGCACAGTCCCACACAATGCCCACAGGATGTCAGGTCAGGGTTCTGAAGTTTACATAATAGTGGAACTCTACTCAAGAGGTGAAGTGGGCCACACTCTCATTAACATAGGAAAAAGGGTCTGCCACCACTGCTTTGTCTGCTAAACAGAGGACAAGGAGAGTAGCCCTCTGTCTACCAAGACGGCATGCTTGTTCGTATCCTGGTAACACGACACATCATGGACCTCTCATTGTCATGGTTAGACGTAGGCCTCTGCACACATACATCAATCGATCAAGGACTTATAAAGTGCGACTACTCACCCATGAGGGTCTCAAGGGGCTGGGGGCAGTGGCTGAGTCTGCAGTTCAGTTGAAGTGCCAGGTCTTTATGTACCTCCTGAATTGCGGCAGCAATGGTGATTGACTGAGGTGCAGAAGCAGGAAGTTCCAGGTCTTCGCAGTGAGGTAGGAGAAGGATCTTTCTCGAGCCATGGTCCTGCAGATCAGTTAGACAGTGGCCAGGGCCAGTTGGGCAGAGTGGAGATGTCTGGTGGGGGTGTAGAAGGAGAGGCAGTGGTTGATGTGTGCAGGTCTGACGTTGTGGAGGGCTTTGTAGGTGTGGATGAGAAGCTTGAAGTTGATTCTCTTGTTGATAGGTAGCCAGTGAAGGTCTCTCAGGTGGCCAGTGATGTGGTTGTGGTGTGTGATGTTCAGGATGAGTCAGGCATAGAGTGCGTTGCCGTAGTTGAGTCTGCTGCTGACGAGCACATTGATGATCAGTGTCCTGGACTCAGTGAGGATCTACTTGAAGATCTTACAAAGGAGGCGTATCATGGGGAAGCAGGCGGACATGTCAGCATTGATTTGGCGGTCATGGGTGTTGGGGTATTTCCAAGCGCTGCGGTACACCAAGAGTCATCTCAGGCGGAGGAGAAGGAGCCCAGGATGGGTACTTTGGTCTTGTCTGAGTTAAACTTGAGGCAGCTGTCCTTCATCCAGATGGCAACTTCCTTCATTCTTCCCTGGAAGTTGTTCTTGGTGGCTGTGGGTTCACCTGTGAGGGAAAGATTCAGCTGGGTGTCGTCAACATAGGAGAGGATGTTGAGCCCGTGACTTCTGATAATGGCTGCAAGCGGTGCCATGTAGATGTTGAAAAGGCTGGGGCTCAGGGTGGACCCCTGAGGGACTCCGCAGCTGATCTCTGTGTGGTATGATTTGAAAGGTGTAAGTCTGACTCTCTGCATTTGGCCGGTGAGGAAAGAGTGGATCCATTCAATGGCTTTGCTGCAGATGCCGGCATCGTGGAGTCTCTCGCAGAGGGTATGGTAGCAGAGAAGTCCAGGAGGAAGAGGATGCTGGATTAGCATGATGCTAAGGCCAAAATAGAAGCCTGGATACCAATTTCACTTGTTAAGAGGCAGGGGTACATGCTATTACATCATGTGGACGACATTCACATCCAAAAAGCACCCATTTTATTTTTTTCCCCTACCTAGGGCGGTCATCTTAAGGCAAGTGTGCCAATAGGTCCCGGCATTCTGTTTACTCTAAGAACGTCAGCCTCCATTCATTCCTCTAACACACTTAGAACTTAAGTTTGTCCATGTGTGACACTAAAACTTGATCTTCATTTTCTTTGCCTTTTAACTCTATACTAGATTTGTCTTTTCCACTAAATTACCCATAACTTTAGATAATCAGTTGTAATACATTTGGTTACTGTTTGAAGGGGGTGAAGCCCTTTTCAAGCAGGAACCACAATTCTTGTCAGGGTGAGGCACATACAACTGAAAGGTAACCAATGCTCAAACCTCTTCTACCTTGGCACAGAGCAGTCAGACGTAACTCAGAGGTAATGTGTAAAATATTTATGCAGAACTTCAAAGAGTAATAAAGTTTAAAAAACACAGGAAAAATCCCACACCAATTCTACTAAATTAAGAAAGACCAAAATGGCAAAAATCAAATCAGTAGAATCGGCATTTAGAGCTTTAAGTGAATATATCACTAAAAAGTACAAAGCGCCAACTGTGGATCTCGTCGTGCTACATCTGAACAAAGTCACATGTTCAAACTGATCAGAATGGAGCACGGGGTAGCTACAGGGACCTAGTTAGAAATGCTAAAAAATAATACCTTAAATCCAGCTTGCGAATGGTTGAGGAGCTTTGTGTCAAGGATGCATCACACAGCAGGACTTTTGAAGAGGCTGCAGGCTGAAGTCCTTGTGCTGGGAAAGTCCACACATTAGAGGCACTGCATCGTGCTGCTCATGTACATCCAGTCTTTCTCACCAAGGCAGGAACTTAGCAGGGCAGAAGGTTCACAGGGCAACAGTCCCTCAGAGCAGTGGCAGTCTTTGCAGCAGGATAGCAGTACTTCTTCGTAGTAGAGTTCACAGGTCCAGAATCGTACTGAAGACTTGGGTGTCTGAGGTTCACCAATTATACCTGATGACCACTTTGAAGTGGATGATGGTTCCAGAGGTTTCTACCCCCCTGAGGTGCCAGGTATCCCCATCCTCCCTGACTTGGCCCCAGCTTGTCTGAGGACACAATAGACCAGTGTCAATCCCTTTATGAGGGTGCTAAGGCAGAGCCTCTCTGATGTGCAAGTTTGGTAGGTGACAGCTCCTCCTCCTCATTAACTCAGAGTGGCCCGCCATGCCAACACCTATCTTGCCTTTGTCTCACTGTCTGTAAGCAATACACAAAGAACAACTGCCAGCCTAGCCATAGGACCCAGGATCTGGCTCCAGGCACCAAATGGTTTGGACAATAAAATGACAACTTTCTAAAAAAATAAATGTTCAGAATTGTGATAAAATATCTGACTTTACCATTAAAGAGGGCTTGTAATTGCAATTCTTTCAATACCAAACTCAACTTGTCTACCTGCTCCCCACTGGAAGTTACAGCTTATTAAATGTAATAAGGTAACTACAGTTTTATCCCAATGGAGAGGTCAGCCTTGCAGTAGTAAAAAAATGACCTTCAGAGTTTTTCACCATACAAATACATGTCCTACTTCTTAAATACACTACGCCCTGCCCTCTGGGCTGTCTGGGGGCTACCCAAGTGGTGAGTTATATGTATAAAAAAGGAAGGTTTAGTCCTGGCAGTAGATGTATGTTGCAAGGTTGAAATTGCAGTTTAAAACTGCACAGACACCCCTAATGGCAGGTCTGAGACATGTTTAAAGAGCTACTTAAGTGGGTGACAAAATCAGTGCTGCAAACCTACTGGTACCATTTAATTTACAGGCCCTGGCCAGAGATAGTACCACTTTATGAGGGACTTATAAGTACATTAAATAGGCCTATTGGGGGTAAGCCAACTCTATCATGTTTTAAGGGGACACCTCAAGCACTTTACACTGGTTTATTTATTTATTTATTTATTTATTTATCACATTTGTAGAGCGCTCTGTTACCCGGAGGTGTCCTGGCGCTAGCGTGATTGAACCAGTGTGTGTGGGTGTCTGAGAGCTTAGTGAGTAAAGAGCCAGGTCTTGAGCTCTCTCCTGAAAGCCATCAGGTCCGAAGATTGTCTGAGATTAAGTGGCAGTCTGTTCCACGCCTCTGCCGCACCGAGGGAAAAACTCCTGCCTCCCCAGCGTGTTTTCTTAACTCTGGGGACCTCAGGGTTCTTGCTGGTTTATGCCAGTGGAAGAGCAGTTTCATGCACCTAGGACCCTTATCATGCAGGGCCTTAAAGACCATGCAGAGTGCTTTGAAAACAATTCTCTTGCGGACTGGCAACCAGTGGAGGTTCACCAAGTCCTGAGCTACCGAGGCAAATTTAGGAGTGTCGGTGATCAGGCGGGCGGCTGCGTTTTGCAGTAGCTGGAGTTTGTTAAGTACGCCCTGCTGGGCGTTTAACATCAGGCTGTTACAATAGTCCAAACGTGAGAGGACTAGACCAGTAACGACAGTTTTCCTATGCTCCCTCTCCAGATAAGGAAGAACTTTCCTGATTGTTTTGAGGATGTAGCGCATAGAGGAGGACAGTGGTTAGTAGCGGTAAAGTGTGCAGAATCCTAAAAGTCAACATAAACGGGTTCAAAAACAGTAGAGTGAAGGCAAACAATTTGGAGATGACCTTGCAGAAGGGCCAGGTCCCACATTGGTAACATATTTTTAACATCAGACTTCTCTGTTTAACCCTGATGTATGCTTGTAACCACTTTTTGTTATTAGATGCAAAAACCATGCTGTTTACATGAAGAATGCACAAGAGTCCACCAAGACACAATTCCAGACATTTAAATGAGGGGTAGGTGCTGCTAGGTTCCATAAGGTCTGTTGGCAACATATAACTTGCGGTGTTTTAACAGATAAGGTCAGTGAGAAACATTTTGTGACAAGTAGGCAACATTATGCAAAAAATAGGAAGTAGAAAGAATACAAAACATATGTGAAATATTCATAACTCAAAGACTTTAATGTATGCAAGATTATGCTGGTGTGAAAGCGATACAAAAGTAGAAGCAGGGCAATATGCTCTGTTTTGTGGTAATAAGATGGCAGCCTTGCTCCTTGGCTGGACCACTCCCTTCATTCTCAATTTTTGTCTGGCCAGATGACTTAGGTTTTGCTACTATTCTAATGGAGACTTCAAGACATTATTGATTAATCTTTGGTAAAAGTTGTTGCCAGTCGTCCAGGCAAACGCAGCAACAAATGTTGCCCATTTCTACTAGTCTCTCTAAAAAAGATCTGTGTCCTTTTACAACAAAAATTAATTTGATGTTTGTACAGACAGTAGTTCTTTCTCAACTGTAAATCTGTATGGCAGTTTACATTAGCAGCACGAGAAAGTTACTTATCAAGCTGCAGGTTGCCCAGAACAGAGGAACTAAGATTCATAAATATAATGTTGGTTCTACTTTGAATGTGGCTTGACAATGATGGCTAACTGCTTCCACCGCAATTACTGGTTTTGCAATAAATATTGGCAGGAAAAACCTTTCAATACTTATTGGGGAAAAATGCAGGTTATTGACTGGAACTTATAAATGTTGGTGCAGTAAGCACCAAAATGCACATTCTATTCTCTCAAAAAGTGTAATTGGGTGGTATTTATTGCACTCAATAAATTGCTACTCAGTGGAATAGGATGTTATCAAATGCTGTAAATATCACCCCATTTATGGGGTCGTTAATAATGAGGGTTACAGTCTGTTTCTCTATTGTTTTACATAGCTGGTATTACTGTAGGTGGGATTCAAAATAGCTATACAGTGGATAAAACTATGGAAAGTGTTCAATGCCCTTTATCAATCCTTTACGTCACAGACATTAGCTGTATTTAAACTGACATCATTGCCTCCTAAGCTTACCAGTCTTAAATTATGCTTATCTTGCATTTCTAAGGACGTTATTTTTTTTGCTTTAGTGTGCACGTCTGTTTAATAGGGCTAATGCTGTGCTTACTGATACTAGATCTCTGCCGAGTAGGCCTTTGCGTTTTTCGATTTCTTTGATCGGATGGGTATTGTAGTGTTGCCGGCAGTGGGGCGTACCACTGCAGCACACGCCCCTCCCCTGGACTCAAGTATGTTTCCCCCCGAAGCGTGCTGTGTGGTGGTAGCCCCCTACGTGAGCGCGGCTGCGCCACTAAGCAAATAAATAGCCCAGGGCTCTGGGCGTGGTCAGCAGTTAGCTAACCACCACCGTTAAGTTACGTGTCTCTGTGTGCAATTATTACAGGCCCACACTGGGACACTACATTGGCGACGAGGGGGTCTGCCCCCTGCTCATCGCGTGCCAGACTGCTCCGTGGCTCTGCTGGTCTCGCCACACCCGGCCACGCTGCCACGCGGCACACCTCCTGCCGGCGGTACGCCTCCCTGCATTCCGAGGCCGCCCCGCTGCCTCGCCTGAGTCTCCGGCCCTTTCCTGGCCTGCCCGCCCCCCCCCAGCAGTGAAGTTTCCAGCGGCGGAAGGCCCTGTGCTGGGTTTCGCCTACCTGAGGCGCGTTGTCCTGCCTGCCGACTGCCGGCGCTGCCGTCCGGCCCATCCACGGCCCATCCACGTGGCCTCCATCAGGTACAGGCTGCTACCTGCCACGCTACGCGGCGGCCCCTGTGCCCCGTCTCCGCCTCCATACTGCCGCCCGAGGTCCGCGCTCCACGCCCTGCAAGCCACCAGCCCCGCACGTCGACCCGGCGACCCCGCGCATGCGCGGTTCCCTCGGCAGCCTTTCCTCACGCATCTGGCGTGTCGTCACGGCCGAAGGGTTGCCGTTCCTCACGCATCTGGCGGAATAGAGCCTACGAGTGCCCTGGTGGTGCCTGCTTCCTGCTGGTGTGCCTGTGTGGCCCTGAGGGACCTGCGTCTGCCTACAAGTGCTGAGGGTGTGTCCAGCTCGTCCTTCAAGCCGCTGGCATGGCCAATGTGCCCCCCCTGGAGCCCTTCTCCATCACCGGTACGCCTCCCTCCCAGGCTTCTCGATGGAAAAAGTGGGTGGAACGTTTGGATACCTACTTCATTGCGGCGGAGGTCGCAGTGGAGCGACGCAGGGCGATGCTCCTGCACCTAGGAGGAGAGGGTATCCATGACATATCCAAAGACATCACGGAAGGCGACCCGCCCCACACATATGCCACCCTGCGAGATGCTATCACCAGGTATTTTGAACCCTTCACCAGCGCAGACTACGAGCGTTTCCTGCTCCGACAAGCGCGCCAACTCCCCGAGGAGTCAGTTGATGTGTTCTACGCGCGCCTTAAGAAATTGGCGAGCACGTGCACACTCCCGGACGCAGAAGACGAAATTCGCGCCCAGTTCATCCAGGGGTGCGCATCTCTGAAGCTGAGGGAGAGAGTCCTCGAAACGGACGCTATGCCCATGCGAGACATACTCGCTCTAGGACGGTCCAAAGAACTCTCCAAAGCCCGGGCGGCCCACATGGAGCCGGGCCCGGCCGTCAAGATCAAATCGGAGCCGGTGTGCGCAGTCAAGACGCAACGTCCAGATAGCCGGTCGAGGCCTCAGAAAACCAATCAGCCCCATCACTCTCAGTCCACACGAGATCGCAACTGCATGTGGTGTGGAGGTGCCACGCCGCACAAAGGAGCCTGCCCAGCGCAAGGGAAGATCTGCAGTGCCTGCGGCAAGGCCAACCACTTCGCGAGCGTCTGCCTGTCGTCTCAACGGAAGAAGCTCAGCGGCCCACCCAGGAGAGCGCGACAGGTGGCGCCACTCCCGGACACGTCACCCGGCAGCGATATGGACGACGACGAAGAAGATGCCGCGTCTGTCCACGTGGTGCGAATGCTCAACTCCCTGACGGCCGCATCATCCGAGCCGATGTGCACTGTCCAAGTCCACGACCAGGCGGTCAGGGCCCTCATCGACACCGGGGCCACGATCAACCTCATGGCGGCCAGTGTACACCGAGACCTGGTGGACGCTCCCGCCCTTCACCCCACCAGGGTGCAGGTGTTTGCCTACGGAACTCGGCGACCCCTACGCCTGTGCGGGGTATTCAGAACTACCATATCCCACGACGCCAGGCAACTGCAAACGAAGGTCTACGTGTCCCAAGAAGGGTCAGGATTCCTCCTCGGCTGCAAGACAGCGCGTGAACTTGGGCTCATTCATTTTGCCCTGACCGTACAAGCTCAAGGCCTGGACAGTCTCGTCACTGAACACTCCTCGCTGTTCGAGGGCATCGGATGCCTCCGCGGGCCTCCTGTCCAACTTCACATTGACCAATCCGTGGCCCCTGTCGCTCTACGACACAGGCGGATCGCGTTCCACCTCCGACCCAAGGTGGAAGCTGAACTGAGAATGCTGGAACAAGCAGGAATCATCGAACGGGTGACCGGACCCACCCCGTGGGTGTCCCCCATCGTGGTGGCGAAAAAACCGAAGCAACCCGATGCAGTGAGGATATGTGTGGACATGCGACTCCCCAACCTGGCCATCAAGAGGGAACGTCACCTAACGCCGACCATTGACGACATCATTGGGGAGCTCGCAGGGTCCAAGTGGTTCTCCAAAATGGACCTGAGGTCAGGATACCACCAGATCCCGCTTCACCCAGACTCCCGCCCCATCACCACGTTCTCTACCCATGCTGGCCTGTGGAGATACACGAGGCTGAATTTCGGCATCTCCAGCGCCGCCGAAGTGTTTCAGAACATTATCCACAATGTCCTTCAAGGCCTCGTCGGTGTACTAAACGTAAGTGACGACATCCTGGTGCATGCCCCGACTCTGGAGGAACACATCCGGCGCGTCCACGCAGTGTTCGACCGCCTAAAAGAGAGAGGGCTGACTCTCCACAAAGACAAGTGCGAGTTCCTGCGAAGAGACATAAGCTTCTTCGGGTATAAATTCTCCGACCAAGGAGTGGGCCCGGACCCAGAGAAGGTTCAAGACATCCACAACGCGCCCGCACCCACCTCCGTGACCGCAGTCCGCAGTTTCTTAGGCATGGTGACCTACTGCGGGCGTTTCATAAAGGACCTGTCCGACCTAACTGGACCACTCCGGGATCTCACGAAATCCAACACCGCCTGGATGTGGGGTCCAGACCAACAGGAGTCGTTCGAGAACACGAAAGCAGCTCTCTCAGCCGACACGACGCTGGTGTATTTCAACCCTCGGAACGAATCACAACTGCTTGTAGATGCCAGCCCCACTGGCCTGGGCGCCGTCTTGTCGCAACGTCAACCATGCGGCGAATGGGCCCCTGTTGCATATGCCAGCCGCACCCTCACACCCACAGAACAACGCTACTCCCAAATAGAGCGGGAGGCCATTGCAATCCTGTGGGGGTGCCGCCATTTCCACATTTACCTCTATGGGCACCCTTTTTCAGTGGTGACTGATCACAAGCCCCTGATACCACTGTTCCAAGGCTCTTCCTCCCGCCCTCCACCACGGATCGAAAAGTGGGTGCTGCAGTTGCAGGAATTCCAGTTCACAGTAGAGTATCAGCCTGGCTCGCGCAACCCTGCGGACTACTTGTCGAGGCACGCCCGACCTGTCTCTGACGCAGAGGCGGCTGAAGCGGCAGACACCGAGGAGTACGTCCGGCTGATTGTCGAAAGGTCGAGACCGCGCCCCATGTCCCTGGACGAGGTATCTAGCGCCACCAAGGACGATGATTGCCTCCAAATCGCGATCCATGCCGTGGGAAGTGGGGACTGGAAGGCGCTCCAGAGCCCGGCGTCATTCCGCACGTTGGAGGCCCAAGCCATCCTGAAGGCCTTGTACCAAGTCCGACACGAACTGTCTGTATCCCCAGAAGGGTGCCTCCTGCGCGGCCCCCGTCTCGTGCTGCCCAGCAGTCTGACCCAACAAGCAGCAGTCCTGGCGCACGGATCGCACCAAGGAATCGTCAAATCCAAGAACAGGCTCCGGAGCAAGGTGTGGTTTCCAGGGTTAGACAAAGCGGTGGAGGAGGTGATCCACAGATGTCCAGTGTGTCTAGCGACGAGCCTCCCGAACCCTCCAGCGCCGATAGTAACCGAAGAGGGCCCCGCGTCCCCGTGGGTGCGAGCGAGCGCAGATTTCGGCAGCCTCCCGGGAGGCAAGTACATAATGGTGGTAGTGGATGACTTCTCCCGGTACCCGGAAGTGGAGATCGTGTCGTCAACCGCGACGTGGGAAGTGATACCGAAGTTTGAGAAGATACTGGCCACTCATGGGCTCGTGAGTGAAATCCGCACCGACAACGGGCCCCCCTTTAACGGCAGCGAGTTCACGGACTATCTCCAAAGCCAAGGGATCAAACACAGACGGATCACACCCCGGTGGCCTCAGGCTAATGGAGAGGTCGAACGCCTAATGAGGACTTTGAACAAAACCATACAGATCGCAGTCGCTGACGGCAAATGTCTGGAACTAGCAATCTACCAGTTCCTCAGAGAATACCGGTTGACCCCCCACTGCACTACAGGAGTCTCTCCGAGCCGGCTCTCTTTCAACAGAGTCGTAGTGGACACCATACCGCACCACCCCATGTGGGAACACGCCCCTCACCCAAAGAACCGATCCATGGAACAGCGCACCAAGACCAATCTGGAGGCGTCCCGACGAAGGCGAGCAATGGACAGTCCCATACAAATTGGAGACAAGGTTCTAGTGAAGGACCGTCACCCCGGAGGGAAATTCCGGATGCCTTTTGAACTAGACCCATGGACTGTGCGGGAGGTAAATGGGACCATGATCACAGCCACCAGGCACGGTGAGTCCGTCACTAGGAATGTCTCATTTTTCAAGCAATTGCCCGAGGAGAACATTGACTACGACCAAAATGAGTGGTACCCAGCCCCTCCTCATCGGCCCTCAAGTTCAGAGGAAACCATCACGGCCGCCAACCAAGCAGAGGACGGTGCCCCGAGCGTCCAGATCACAGAGAGACCCGGGGAGAACTCTACCACTCAGGAACCCGACAATATGGAAGTACCACCTGCAGCCACAGGGGAGAGCCGAAGTCAGGCAAGATACAGCCTACGTCCGTGCCCAAAGCCTTCCCAACGATATCGTGACTTCGTGGCACAGTGCTGGCGGTGAAGCGTTCGAGATGGCTGACCCCGCCGAGAACTGAAGTAAGACTGTTCTGTTTTGTAGTTAAATTGTTATATCATGTTGCAGGTTAACCAGAGACTGAACCAGAGACATTCCTGTAAACAGTCACAGGGGCATTGCCATCCCCGGACTACAACATAGTCCCTGACCAGATGGACCTCTTAATATAGACTTTGAGCTTTTGAAATGTTTCGTATATTCCTGTTCTCCTTTTATCCCTAGGTGAAGGAGGAATGTAGTGTTGCCGGCAGTGGGGCGTACCACTGCAGCACACGCCCCTCCCCTGGACTCAAGTATGTTTCCCCCCGAAGCGTGCTGTGTGGTGGTAGCCCCCTACGTGAGCGCGGCTGCGCCACTAAGCAAATAAATAGCCCAGGGCTCTGGGCGTGGTCAGCAGTTAGCTAACCACCACCGTTAAGTTACGTGTCTCTGTGTGCAATTATTACAGGCCCACACTGGGACACTACAGGTATCAATGCACTTTAATAGTATTGGGATCAACTTGCTCTTTTCTACCCTTTTTTTGCACCTGTACTCTAGAGAAGATGAAGTTTTTATTATCTTGTTCGAATAATTGTTTCTTTAAGATAGTTTTTCTATAAGTGTATCATGCACTTCAGAGAACGGGTTGGGTTGGCTTAATAATGATTGTGTGTAGACGGTTTGCAATAAACAATGTCTGAATGGAGAGCCTTGCTCTAAACAGCATATGGACTTTTTTTCCATTTCTACATCTGCACTTTAGAACAGATAATCTGTCGAGGTAGCTAGAGTAGATGCTATGTCTAAGTTTGAATATATATACACCTGTATTGCACTTTCGGGGAAAGGCAAAGAGCTTGATGCATTGTTGGTTTTATCTGCTGTTTTTCTTTCTGTAATTTTATATGAAATGTTTGTGATAGCAATATATCTGTCGTATCACAAGCATATTAAAATTAAAAAAACTTAAAATATAGATGTTATATTAGAGGATCCCTTCCAGAGTTTTAAACCATTTCAACCATTAAAAATAATGTATTTGTTCATACTGTTGTGGACAAACGTTTTTGCTGTGAATATGCTCACATTTGATTTTAGTAGACTGGAATATTTGTTAATGGAGACATAAACTCTTGGCCACCTGCTCAGTAAATGAGGGGATTTTGCGTGGATTCCTTATAGTTCAAATATTGATTCATTATTGCAGTTTCAGTGGGAAGAAGTTTTCATTGTGGATTGATGTAATACTGAATTGCAGATCCACTGAATGATATGCACTATACAATTGAAGTGCTGGGATTGGATGGAGAAGCCAAAGACATATGCCACGCTGTTTGCATAATTTCTTTGTATTTTCCAGAGCTGCCAACATTTTAGCTCGAGCGGTGGACCTGAAATTATGCAGGGTTCTGTACGCTAACAGTAGGTACCATTTCTTACTTACTGTAGGTTCAAACTGAGTGATCTGTTTCACTCTACTGTAAACTATTTAATTTCACCAAGTGAAGCATTGAGCTCCCCCAGCCAGGCGATAGCCTCCCCTTAGACCCCGCCTCTGCACACAACCCCTCAGCCCCCACTGGACCCTTCAATCCCATTTAGTACCTACTTAGAGCAGGTGCTAAATGGGATCAGAAAATGACCTGTTATTCGGCCCAGATTGGAGATCCACATGCAGATTTTGATCTGGTAAAACCGGGGGCATATTACCAAGGGCCTTATCGCCGCTTTAGCGGGAATTTTTCCCGCTAAAGCGGCGATAATTTTATCGCCCTATAACCTAGCTGTCGCTAACAGCAGTTAGCGACAGCTAGTAGGAGATAGCGATCATCTTGGGGCCCACTTTGCATGTCAGCGATATTTATCGCTAATGACATGCAAAGTGGGCGTGCCAAGATGTTAGCGACTGTAAACAGTCGCTAACATCGCTATCTCCTATTACCTACAAAGGCGTACTTTTGGAAATATTCGCGCTAAGCGCGAATATCTCCAAAAGCTAACGCCTGCCCAGAGCAGTTCTTAGCCATGTTATCCAATGGTAGGTGGATAACATGGCTAAGAGCATTAGCTCGGTAATGCATGAATATCGCTGACTTTTCAGCGATATTCATGCATTACGGACGATTTTTATCGCTTTTGAGATCAACCTTGATAAAAGCAAGGTTTATCTGCAATAAAAATCGGCGGAGCTCGGCGATAATATTATTGCCGCTAACCGCGTTAAGCGATAAATATCGCTTAATCTTGGTTATATGCCCCCGGGTCTGCGTGCTATTCCCCATTTTGGGCTGAAATACTTGGAATCGGCGGGTTTAGGTGCAGGTATACCATCCAGAAATTAATATTTGAGCAGCCCTGGAACCCGAAACTAATTCCAGGCTTGTTCTAGCTAAGTCCGATGTCTGTGACTCATTGAAATTGTCCTGCTCATCAGAAACTATGACTGTTGTTCTTCCTGTCTACTGTGTGTGGTGTACAAATGACTGAAAGAGTGGCCAGCTATCATTTGATATTAAATAGAAATGTTTGTACAGAGACATTCCTGGATCTCGTGACCTGCAGGCCCACACCTGGTACCAGGTCATGTTACATCTAGAATCCCCAGGCCTAAGGGTTATGACCTGGCTGATGCACGGCCGATAGCTTTCTATATAGCAGAGCAATCATTTGCAGAAAGAAGAGAATATTGGATGTCACCCACTCTTTTTTTAGGATTATTTCCCCTTACTTTAATTAGGTCCAAAACAAGGAAAATATTCCACATCCTGCATGGGTCCAGACACGGATATAATAAAACCAGGGCAGGGAGTTTATTTATACGGGTTCATGTCGGAGTCAGTTTTGATAAGGATTAGACCATTCTCTATATAAACTGATTAGACAGTGCACATTATAAAATAAGTTTGGAAAGGCTATATGTTTTCTTTCTCATACTTGTCAGTTAAAGTTAAAGAGCAACTGCTCGTGAGCCGAAGAATTTCTTTGGATTTTGCAGCGAGTACAATGTCAAGAATCGACAATCAACGCAAACTAGGACAAGCTTCAATATATTAGCAGAAGAGGAACTGAGAGCTGTAAATCTCATTAGAGTAATGCAAAAACGTAGACCTTGTTCTGCATACTAGATACCAAATGGGCAACTAGGTTCTAGTGGCACAGGCACTAAACACAGCCAGGTGCCAATTATTCTCCTTTTTCTGTACATTTTTTCACAATGGCTTTTAATTCCATGCACCCATTAGCAGGGCAGCTATTTCATCATGAAACACAATAGCGTGGCTAGCCACAGGTGAGAGTGCAGGTCATTTTGATGAAAAGCAGGGCAAGCTCCTCTGAACGAGTGATGAACACGTTCCCTGGTCAGTGCACCTTTTCTATCATAACTCTCTCTATGTCTCATTTTGTGACAGATTGTTTTCAGCATTCGCTCCAGTACCGTTACTGATAGCTGACATCATTGGTGTAGGATTTGCCCAAACGTTTTGCCTTCACTGCCTGATTATGCTAAACTCATTTGGGTTGGCATTAGGACTCTGTGCACTTTACCTCTGCTAGCCAGTGCTTAAGTGCTTATGTTCTCTGCTTCAAACATGGTAAAATTACACTACACCAAATTGTCACATTTAACTTACTTCTACGTCCCCAGTAAATTGTACTGTGTATACACAGGCCCTGTAAATAAAATGATACTAGTGGGTAGCAGCACTCATTTTGACACCCACTAAAGTAGCCTTTTAAAACATATCAGGCTTGCCACTGCAGCCTGTAGTGCAGTTTTAAACTGCCATTTTGCTCTAGCAAAATTAATCTTTTGCCAGACCTAAACCTTCCTTTTTAACATGCATAAGTCACCCCTAAGGTAGGCACTAAAGGCTCTTATGGCAGGGTGCATGGTATTTAAAAAGGAGAACATATCTGTTTACGTTTTACGTCCTCACAGTGAAAAACTCCTAAAGTCGTTTTTCACTGTTGTAAGGCCTATCTCTACCATAGGCTAACTTTGGGTTACCTTATGGTACTTACTAAGTGCAAAATAGATAGAAAAATTATATGTTTACACTCAAATTAATTATAATTTAAGATCCTCTTCAATGGTAGACAAACTTTAGATTATAATTTTGAAATGCCACTTTTATAATATTTGTAATTGTTTGATCCAAAGTTTCTGAGGCCTTTCAATGAGTTTCCATCTGCCTGGACCTGCATATGGTTCCACCATCAAAGATGTGTATTGGTCCCAGACAGTGAACAATGAGAGTACCTGGCAGAGGATCATCCTGGCAGGCTTGCTGGGGAGGAGCTATAACCTGCCCGATTACATATTTAAGTCTTTTGCCCACAGCCCACACAAAGGAATAGGATATCACGTCTACCCTTACCTTTGTCCCTCTAGACAGCTTAGATCCAGTGTCAGGATAGTGGGAAAATTGACAAAACTAGAATTAAGGGTAGGTCAAGGAATTCCCCCACACAAAGGCTAGCACAAGGTATAAAAAGAAGATCTTCAGAACCACTCATCAGAACACTTTAGGAACATGTGGGAGATTTAGAAGAAAAATTGCCTTTTTGTCAGATTGACTGCCCTGCTGATTGAAATAATGCCTTGCTGTCTGAAGAAGGAATGTGGACCTGCTTACCTATATCCTAGACTATGCAGAGTGGCTCAAAAGGTCTGTGTGAGCCACATTGACACACAAAGCTTCCAGAGGCATCCCTGCAACTGCCCAGCTGACCAGCTGCATCAGACCTGCCTCTACTTGCCTCGACCATGCTGCTGGCCTCTTGTGACATGAGTCCTGCTCTCCAAGAGCTGCGCCCACTCCTGGTCCCTTGGCTGGCATGACTGAGAGATCATCCCAAAGTAAAAGGTGAAAATCCTTAAGTTTGGGATTCTCACAACTGTGAATAGACCTGTACATACCAAGACTATGCCATCTGCATTAACCACTGTTGTCATTGAAAAGTCCCTGGCATGGTGATGGATGGATACCCCTGCCCTAAGTACCCCCAACTGCATTGATGTCTGCATGCCTTATGCTGATTTGTGTTGTCATGTGCAAACATGGATCATGCATGTGTGCCAAAACATAGGCCTATCTCATGGATTCCTGTTTTTTGGACCAGGAGACGTCAAGTAGCATGAGCATGGTGGTGGCAGCCTGCCATGACGTGATCTACTACCGCAAGGATGCACGGCTGCCATGTGAATCAACACCACAGATACATCACAATCCAATTATCTCCGGATTGGCCAGGTGGCTTCCGGAATATATCCTAAATGAATAGAACAACTGAGCAGTGAATAATCCACTCCAGCTCCACCCCCGCCAGCAAACGTGCGGATGAGGTTTTCAAACCACATGTTGGTTGCCTCCTTACCTCAGTCCTGAAGAAGACTCGCAGGCCAAGGTTCCACTATCCTATGTGCCACAAGCCGAGTCGAAACATCGACGACTACACACCTATACATCTGGACCCTTCCACCACTACATTGGTAAGTGCCGAAAATACAATCTGTGATTGTTAAGGAGTGATGTAAAATAGACCATGTAAACTACTATTGGGCCAGATTCACAAGATTGAGACTTTGAATCAATCTCGCACAAATCCCTCAACTTTCTTCTTTTATCTCTTGGGATTACTTTCCCAATCACGCACTTTATCTTGAGCACTTCCTCTCTCTTTGCCCGTTCCCCCATCGGGAGCAACCAATTTTTCGATAACGTTTTGTTTGAAAATGTATGAACTATAATAAATTCATCGTGTTTTACATTGCAAACACAGTGGCTACACATCCTTTTTATCCTTTCAGCTCAGTGATTTATTGGTTTGAGGACCACTGTTACTGTGTACCATGTCGTGATCAGTAGCAGTGGATAGGTCTTTTTACTTGTGACTTGTGTCACTGGAGTGAGCCCTACAGGCTCAATCATGTAAAGTTTCATTGCTGTGTGTTTAAGTCACCTTTGGCTTACATCAGCTTAGTATGTAGTGCTTTCAAGTACATGAGTGTTATATGCATATCCTGGGTGTATGTGTGCGTCTGAATGGCACAATGCATGGATGATTTTGTGTTTCATTTTGGGAAATGTATGGCTGATTGGACGAGTATGGGGAGGTAGAAGAATCCCCCGGACGGATTTGTAGATTGCTACATTTCTGTGAGCTAGTGTGTACACACACTGTAGCCAAGCTCTTCAGTACACCTCAAAGGGTGCTCTTCTATTCATGAGAGGTCACTGCAAAGGAGTCTGGGTGCACCTCAGAAAGGAGATGGAGATGATAAGAGAATCTTAAAGAGTGGGGCTAAGACTATGGGCTAACCTTTTGATAAAGATATCACTGTGACTGCAATCGATGTGTGAACCATTAGTCACTCATATGGCATGTGTTGTGGGGCTATCAGGATTTGGGGTCACTACTGCTGTGACAGACTGCTTTCTGGAGGAAGGGTAGGGCAAAGAAGAGGGCATTTCAAAAGGAAGCAGACCCCAACATAAACTTCAATGACTTAGACCCAAAACCACATTTGGTCACCCTGCTTTGAGTGTTTTCTCACATGAAATTATTTGGGAATGTTAGAGTAAATGCCATTAAACTGCCTTGTGGGTTTCCAATGTGATATTAAGGAGGCATGGCCTGAGCCACAAAATCAGTAAGCACACAAGTATTGGTATTTTATCGTATATGTTTATTTACATGACAATTATGATTATACATTGATGTATTATTCGCTTTCACAAACTTTTGATACGATTGACTATGATTATAAAAATATATACAGCTGAAATATAAGTAGCTGTAGCAGCATAACTGTATTTATATTTTTGTAGTAAGGCCACCATAGAGCTTTTTCATGCCATCAGGCCTGAAGTCTGAATTCAGTATATCAGTATCCCTCCAACACCTGGTCCATGTGCCTGACCTCATCCCAGTTGCCAATATCTTATATATCTTTCATATGTACACTACTCCATGGAATGTTAATTTGTGCTTGGCTCCTCTTTTGCTACATAGTACAATACTTCTGTTCAGATTATAGGAGGTACACAGAAACCTACTGCTACAGTATCGCCTTCTCTTTACCTAAAGACAGCACTTACAAGATCAGTTCTCCTCGTAGCAATATTTCAGCTTCCATGTTTATTAAAGAAGTCCCTTCTCTGGATGGTTAATATGCACCTCTAAGAAACTGCGACAATTAAGCACATGTTTTGTGGGTCTGCATAAAATGAATGTCTCTTGTTCGAAACGAGCAGGCCAGTTCTAAGAGCCAGTTCTAAGATGAATGCTTCTGTCAGTCAATTGAATGTATTCAATGCAAAACTAAAGAAGCATAAAGCAATCTTTGTGTTGTATGCAACATTTATAAAAACTCTTTAAAAATCCATGCCGCAAATATCATCGCTACCTGGATTTGGATAAGCATCTGCATTAAGGAAGTACCTCAGTTTCTTTGAGTACAGTCTTGTGTGTGTGTGTGTGTCGGTGGTCTGTGGCACCTGCTTGAACCCTCTTTTTTGCCCTTGTGCATATTAGTAAGGACGAGTCTCATTTGGACGAGGGCCCATTAACAACATGCCTCATCTATGCACCAAGCCTTTCCTCCCAACCAGATGCCGATTAATCATAATTGACTCCAATGTTCTTCTTTGGCAGTTAACTGTGAATGAGGCCCCAATGCCCGATCCTTTCACCCTCTCCTCAATCTGTACAGGGAACCTTAGGTTGAAAACGTCCAGTTAAAGATTGTCATGCACCAATATGATGAAGAAACTGATTTGTAGCTTAAAATCTAGGAGCCCTACAATCTTCATGGAAATACTTAATGAGATCAACACTTTCTACTTGAAACCAAACCAACAAAACAGAGTCTATTTACCACTCGTTAGAAAATGGTTTTAGACACTTAATGACCTTGACATCTCACTATGAACTGATTTCATCATTGACCAAAACTATCCATGAATCCCCATGTTTGCAAAACACAAAACAACTTCCTCCCGGCTCCTTCTGAAGAAGATAAAACAGTCCATTTGTAACCAGACATCAGGACCGCTTTCCAACATCGGTTGTAGTAGTGCTACTTTGACTGGTGTGCCCAAATGAAGCCCTATTCAAACACCTATTCACCTTGTTAAAAGTACAAAGCACATCACAAATATTTTGAAAGGCCTCCACTGGCTAGATTTCGTAGCTCAAATTCATTTCAAGGAGGCTTGCATCATTTAATAAGCTCTCCATGATGGTCTCCAAAGCTACTCGTAAGACAAACTCCAAGTCACAGGTAGATAAAGAGACATTAGATGTAAATGTCACCCCTTCCTAAAAAGTAAAACAACATAAGTCTTTCAAACACAAATCATTTGGAATCATCGTCCAGCTGATCGAAGACCGAACTCACAGTGGCGTAGAAAGGTCAGGTGGTACCTGGTGCGGAACATTTCTTGTCACCTCCAGCTTGACAACACTGCAAAAAATATGTGTTTAAAACACATATTTTTGCCATTTTGTCACCTCCCTCAGTGATTGTCGTGCCGTGAGGAATGGCACTAGGACCCTGGGACGCAAGGTGGGGACAAGGGACACCGGACACCACATCCGGTCAGGGGAGGGGGATCAGGGGTCATTGAGGAGCAGGACCTCGGAGCAAGAGGTCGGGGGCAGCGAGGGTCGGCGAGCATGCATGTAATTCAATAAAGAATAATACCGTCTCCTGTGTGTTTCCTGACCTGAAGAACACGACATCTGGCGACGAGCGCGGGATTCGGGACTCACCGAGGAAGACGATCGCGATTTTCAACCAGGAGCCCACCCTGGATCGCATTGTGAGGGAAAGAAGAAGGAAGCGCTGAACAAAGACGTGCAGCGACGTGGGAGCCCACCCCAAGCGCTGCAGAGAGACGACCAAGTGAAGCGGGAAGCGCCGAGGAAAAAGCGCGAAGACTTGAAAGAACTGGCGCGAGCTCTCGCGATAGTCTCGGCGGCCATTTTAGAAACAGGCGCGAGAGCCAATAGAAACAGAGAATAGACGGGCGGCCATCTTTAAGTCAGGCAGCATCCCGATTGGATGGGAAACATCGCGAGAACACGGCGGCCATCTTTAAGTCAGGCGCGTGGACCAATAGAAAGCCAGGAACGGCGTGGCGGCCATTTTGAGGCCAGGCAAAAGGCGAGAAAGCACGAAAAAGTGCCCAAGACTTTCAAAAAGAGGAGAATTAATGGCAAACAAGCCACAGAAGTGACCCCAACGGATAAAAGAAGTGGGAAAAGAAAGAATAAAAGGAAATTAAAAGGGTGGTAAAAGAAAAGCAATAAAAGCAAGTCACAGAAGTGACCCCAAAGGATAAAAGAAGTGGGAAAAGAAAGAATAAAAGGGAAATAAAAGGGTGATAAAAGAAAAGCGATAAAAGACAATTAAAGAACAAGAATGGTTGAACCAAAACCAAGCGCACAGTACAGAAGGCCACTACCATTCAGCCTTTCTGAACCACAAACAGGAATTAGATGGGAAAAGTGGATCAGAAGATTCGAAAACTACACGGAAGCAACGGATGTAACAAAAGCAAAAATGAGAGGCCTGTTTGTAAACCTGGTAGGAGACGAAGTGGAAGACCTAATGGTAACCCTGCCGAAAGAAGAGATTGCCACCTATGACCAAGTAAAGAAATGCTTAACGGACAAATTTGACCCGCAAAGAAACGTTGACTTTGAACGATACACTTTCATGATCGCCTTCCAACAAGCGGAAGAGTCTCTGGATGAATTCGCAACTCAATTGCGGAAGCTGGTGACTCACTGCGCCTTCGACAAATTCGACAATGAACAGGCAATAAGGTTGCGCATCATTGAAGGCTGTCGCGACATCGACTTTGGCACAAGGATCCTAAAGGAGCCAATCTCATTGGAAAACATTCTGGCACTAGGGAGGGCTGAAGCCAGAGCGACAGAACACGCAAACGAAATGGAACGAGGCAAAGGACAAGGCACAGAACGGATTTAGCGCATAACGAACAACCGCTCAGGAGGCTGGAAGAAAGACAAAAATTACCAAACGGCGAGAAAACAAACGGAGGAAACGTGCTACAGATGCGGACTAGAGTTCCCACACAGAGGCACATGCCCGGCTTTCGGCCAGACCTGCAGAAAATGCAACGGAAGAGACCACTATGCCAGTGTGTGTCAAGGGAGGCAATTCAGAAATGACCGAGGAAGGCCGGGAAGAGCACGAATGCCAACAAATAGACACATCAGACATGTCGAGACAGGGGCAAGAAGCTCATCAGGAGGATCGGAAGAAGAGGAAGAAGAAGAAAAAACGGAACGACTATATCTCATGACCGCAGAGTCAGAAACAGATGAGGAAGATGATGATGAAAGAATATGCCTGATAGACAAGAAGAAAATAAAGAGAACAGAGTCAGTGAACATCAAGGTCAGGTCACATGAAGCAGAATTTGTGTTAGACAGTGGTGCAACATGCAACATTATGTGTGTCTCTGAATATGACAAGATGGAAACGAAGCCGATTTTAAAACCCTCTCGAGTCAGAGTATTCACGTGGGGGGCCAAAAGACCAGTGACAAACATGGGAAAATTCAAAGAAGAGCTGACATACAAAGATCAAAAAACTACTGAAATGATACATGTACTGAAAGGAGACATCCCAGCGCCATGTCTACTGAGTAATGTCACAGCTCAAGTGATGGGTCTCATGGCAATGACCTACAACATGTCGGAAAAGAAAAACATTCTGAAGGAATACCCCAAGCTACTAAGAGGGCTAGGAAAGCTGAAAGACCGACAAATAACACTGCACATTGACGAGACGGTGAGGCCAGTCGCCCAGCACCACAGAAGAGTGCCGATACACCTCCAGCCACAGGTAGCAGAAGAGCTAGAAACACTACTAAAACAAGACATAATAAAACCAGCAGAAGGACCGACACCATGGGTATCGCCAATTGTGGCAGTTCCAAAGAAAGACACCTCAAAGATAAGAATATGCGTAGACATGAGGATACCGAACAAGGCCATTGAAAGTGAACGGCATCCTGGACCACACTTAGACGACATGATCAGCTGTCTCACAGGCACAAGGCGTTTCTTCAAACTGGACCTGTGTAAAGGATACCACCAACTGGAACTGGATCCTCAGTCTCGATATATCACAACGTTCTCAACTCACCTAGGTCTATTCAGGTACAAACGTTTGAGTTTTGGAATCTCGTCAGCGGCAGAGATATTCCAGGAAACGATAAGACAGATAATAAGGCCAATAAAGAACAGTTTAAATTACAGCGATGACATTTTAGTGTTCGGCAAATCAGATGAAGAGCATGACAAAGCCCTAGGAGAAGTGTGCTAACACCTGGAGCAGTCTGGATTAACGCTAAATGAAGACAAGTGCGAGCTAGGGTGGAATGAACTAGTTTTCTTCGGCCACATCTTCTCCAGAAAAGGAATGAGGCCGGACCACAGCAAGGTGGAAACATTCGAAAAAGCGAAACAACCAACGGATGTAGCGGAAGTAAGGACATTCCTTGGCCTAGCAAGCTACTGCGCAAGATACATAAGAGACTTTGCCACTATAAGCGCACCGCTAAGAGAGGTGACAAAACAAGGACAAAGTTTCCGGTGGACTGACGAATGCAGCAAAGCATTCGAGGAAATAAGACAAGCCGTCACAGCAGTGGATCATCTGACCTATTTTGACCCTAGACTGTGCACCGAGCTAACAGTAGACGCCAGGCCAGTGGGACTGGGAGCAATACTGGCGCAGCATCAACAAGGAAGGGACTCCCCAAGACAAATAGTGGCATACGGAAGCAAGAGTTTGTCAGAAGTGGAAAAAGGATACTCACAACCAGAAAAAGAGAGCCTGGCGGTGGTATGGGCCTGCGAACACTACCATATGTTCATATACGGGAAGCCATTTACAATCATAACAGACCACCAGGCACTCACAACAATTTATGGAAATCCAAATGCAAAAATACCACCCAGGATAGAACGATGGGGGATCAGACTGATGGACTACAATTTCAAGATTATTCACAAGCCAGGAAAAGAGCACAACCCGGCTGACTACGTGTCGCGACACCCTCTGCCACAGGCATCTCAAGCAACGACAACTTTGCACTGAAACTAAGCACCCCGACAACGATCACATTGGAAGAACTACAAGAGGAGACAAAACAAGACCGCACCATGCAGGAATCAATGAAGATCACCAAAAAGCAAAGATGGAGACATGTAAACAGCAACAGTCATGTGGAAAAAGGGGTAGAAAAAGAAGAACTGTTAGCTTTCAAAAGAGTAAGTGAAGAACTATCGGAATGCGGAAACGGAATAATAATGAGAGGCACATGGATAGTGATGCCCAGTACGCTGAGAAAAAGAACAGTGGAGCTGGCACATGAGTCACACAGAGGAATTGTAGCAACAAAGAAGATGCTGCGGAAAAAAGTGTGGTTTCCGGGAGTAGACAACATGGTGGAAGAAACAGTGATGCGCTGCCACATCTGTCAAATAACAGGGCCGCCATCAAAGCCTGAACCACTGCAAATGTCTCCACTACCAAAAGCAGTGTGGACAGAGCTAGCAGCAGACTTTTACGGGCCCCTAGAAACAGGAAGCTATCTGTTAGTGATCATAGATGAGTACTCAAGATTTCCAATAGTGAGACCAGTAGCATCAACGGCAGCACATGCGACACTGCCTGTGTTAGATGACGTATTCGCAGCGTGGGGCTCACCCCACTCACTAAAGACAGACAATGGCCCGCCATTCTCCGGTGAAGAATTCAAGAAGTTCATGGCATACCTGGGCATAAATCACCGAAGAATAACGCCGCTGTGGCCGCAGGCAAACGGCATGGCAGAGAGGTTCATGGGAACTATCAAGAAGGCGATACAGAGAGCAAAGTTGATGCAAATATCACATGGGCAGGCCCTCTGCCAGGTGCTAAGGGACTATCGCAACACACCACACAGCTCCACAGGAAAATGCCCTGCAGAGCTGGTACTAGGGCGCTCAAGCAGAACAAGATTGCCACAGCTAAAGGAGGCAGAGCAGCAAGAACAAAAAGACATCGCGACAAGAGATAAGGAACAGAAAGCGAAAATGAAGGCGTATGCTGACAAGAGAAGACACGCGAAGGGCACAACGATCAAAGAAGGAGACACTGTGCTAGTGAGACAGAGACAAGTGAAAAAGTCAGACAGTGCATTCGCAAAGGAACCTCTGCAAGTGACTGAAATCAACGGGCCCATGATCACCGCATCAGTGGGCAAATATCACATCACGCGGAACAGCTCCCACTTCAGGGAACTAAAAATAAAGGAGGAAGAGAAACCAAAGCAAGAGCAGAGTGAAGACACTGCACCATCATCAACGGACATCATAGAACAACGACCAAGAAGAGAGTGCAAGAAGACAAAGAGACTGATTGCGGAGATGTAAAGAGAGACAGTAGTCGGACATGCACATGCAGGAAGGATGGAACTCTGGTCGCACACATCAAACTCTCTCTCTCTCTCTCTCTCTCTCTCTCTCTCTCTCTCTCTCTCTCTCTCTCTCTCTCTCTCTCCCTCTATCTCTCTCTCGTTTTCTTTCTTTCCTTTTGTTCACAACAAGGGGGGAGATGTCGTGCCGTGAGGAATGGCACTAGGACCCTGGGATGCAAGGTGGGGACAAGGGACACCGGACACCACATCCGGTCGGGGGAGGGGGATCAGGGGTCATTGAGGAGCAGGACCTCGGAGCAAGAGGTTGGGGGCAGCGAGGGTCGGCGAGCATGCATGTAATTCAATAAAGAATAATATTGGAACGTCCTACCGTCTCCTGTGTGTTTCCTGACCTGAAGAACACGACAGTGATGACACTTGTCTCCCCCGGCTTGACAAAATGGCAAAAATATGTGTTTAAAACACATATTTTTGCCATTTTGCCAGCCCCCTCAGTGATGACACCTGGGGTGGCCTTCACCCACCGCACCCCCTTCTTACGCCACTGCACGCTCACAATTTGTTTATGTTCTTAAATGCTTTGAAAACACGGGTTCAGGTTATACCTTAATATGTACTTATTTTTGTCTATAACACTTTCCCAGTCTCATTTATAGAATCTTTCTATATATTGGTCCAGTTTTAGCTGGAGTATTTCATTGACTTTGTCAGCTCTGTATAAACACCTTCAATAAAGGGATAATTAAATAACTAAATAAATAAGTAAGGCTTCGGGAACGGCAATTCGCTAATTAACAATAATATTGCTACAAATCAAAGCAAGAATGCTTCCAGTCAATTGGCTGTGCACGAACAACTACATGGTAAAAATTCAACCGATTTCTCAGGATATCTGCAATGAATATTCATGAGGCACATTTGCACACAAATAATTTCAGTTGAGATTTTTTTTATATTTGTTGTTCTTTCTAGAAATGCAACTGCATTCTACTATTGATCAGCGTGCACAGCCATAATCGCTATTAGAGAAAAATATTATAAAACATTTAAAGGCCCACATGCATCATTGTGTCTTTTTGCATTTCTTAATTTGCGAAAAATAAGGAATCGCAAATTAAGAAATGCAAAATGATATGCATCAATATTTTCGGTATTCTTTTGGGATTCGGTAAAAATCGCAATTTTTACCGAATCCCAAAGAAATACCGATTTCTTAACTTAATTTTCGCAATTCCCATTGATTCCTATGGGCCAAAAGGCCCATAGGAGTCAATGGAAATTGCGAGTGGCACTTAGAAAATTTCATGGGTGCAGGGGGGGGTCCAAAGGACCCCCCATGCACCCCTGAAATGTATTTTTTGCATCATGTTGCACACACACATGTCCTAAGGACATGTGTGTCCGTAACATGAATGTTGAAAAAAAAACATTTTACACATTTTACACACTTTTTCCAAATTTACCGAGTGGTTCAACCACTCGGTAAATTTGGCACCCTATTTGCGAATTTTCACTTTTAAAAAAAATGATGCATTGCTTTTAAGAAATCGCACATCTGCGACTTCTTAAAAGCACCCGCAATTTTAGAATTCGCACACATGTTACGAATTCTAAAATTGCTTCATGCATCCCAAAAAGCACTTTTGCATTCGCAAACGGCCGATTTTAAGGAATCGCACCGTTTGCGAATACAAAAATGCTTGATGCATGTGGGCCTTTGTAACGACAATTTCCACTTTTGGGGCAAAAAGTGACATATGTTAGTTAGTTGCTGCTCCTTTCGCGCCAATTAACAATACATCAGTACAGTTTCCACGTGCAAAGATTAGACATGCTATTATTCTGTATAAATCAGGTCAGTACTGTCCAAGTCTGCTCTGCATTTTTATTATTCTGCTCGTACGTTTACCTGATCTCATCGACACCCCTCAAAGCTGAGCCTTCCCGTAGTCCACGTTCCTACTCTGATATTCCTACAGAACGCCATTTAAGGATTCCCTTTACGCGCCAGATGAAAACACAAATACAACCGAGCCCCAATTCTCATCGCAAACAGCAACATCTGCAAGAGAAAGTAAAAGGAAAATCCAATCACAACCAGAAACACACATTCACGCAAGCCTGCCAGATGTTCCAGCTGCAAGTAAAAGGCTCTGCAAGCAGCGGTTGCAATATTTCCCATCGTGTAAACCCAGTCGCTGGTGCCAGATATTAAATCCTAACCTTCCAGAGAAAGGGCTTCCATTCCATGCCCGCTCTGCACAGCTCTGCTGATTGCTTGAACCGAAGGCCTACAGCCTGTTAAGAATTCGGTGCTAGCAGCATGTTGGTGCCAGGTATTTTTTCTTTTATTAAAGATTTATTCTCCCAGCCACGATTTCCTTGTGAGTCTTTCTGATCTGTGTGCAATTAAGAAAAAGAAAGAAGAAAAAACAACACTAATAAAATTGACTGCCGGGGGTAGAAGGAAGATCTTACCTTGCTTCTGTTCAGCTCGGCACAGATTATAGGACAATGGGGCATAAATGGAAATTAAAACAGATTTAGAACAGACGCTAGGAGGCTCTTTTTTTACGCTGAGGATAATAAATGTGTGGAAGGGCCTATCAGACAAGGTTGTAAAGGCAAAGACACGGGCATCATTTGAGAAACAACTGGGGAAATTGAGTACTAAAACTGAATGAGCCTTGATGGGCTTAGAAGGCCTTTATTTGTTTCCTTAAAATGGCTGGAATTTGGATGTCTCAAATGAAAACTTGGTTCCAACAACAGATTTTTGGCTTAACTTTGCTTTCTACTATTCCAAAGTAGAGCCAGTCATTGAGTGTTTATGGGAATTCACTCTCTAATTCAGTTCACACATTGTTGCTTCCCTTGTTTAAAAAGTATTAAAATTAGAGCTGCATATCCGGATTGTGAATGTCACTCACACTGACCTCGGTTTATAGCAACCTGATGCAATGTTGGTGACATTTACACTCTTTATAGCGCCAAATGGGGAAGCAATTCACACTGCACTCCACAAATCACTGCTTCAAGAATGTATTACTAAAGCACAAGTGCTGGGCGAAACAGATGAGGATCACGCCTCCCATTCACACTTCCCAAAGCAATTTAGAGCAACGAATTTCACCTTTTCAGTAGATGAGGTTTACTAAATGTTTCCTATTGCCTAATCAGAGTTGCCAAATGAGTCATACCAAAATATTTATGCTATTTTCAACTTTGATGCTGCGTTATCTGTAACAATGAAGCAACCACAAAGCTACATACACAGACAGAAAATGCTAAACCCTTGGGGCCGTTTTCCAAAAAAAGGAGCAACTGCAATAATCGTAAATTACATTAAGTTGAGTTTTTAAGTAATGTCCCACCCTGCAGTTCACGAAATCTTAAGATTATCTTAAGTTTGTAATGTAGGTAATTGTAATTGTATTCATATAGCACTTACTACCCCCGATGAGGCTTCAAAGCACTTTTTCTGTGAGTAGCATGTTACTCCGGGATCCAAAGAGGATTAGTGGTGAATTAGTATACAGAGATACGAAATTAATTTGAGTGGTGGACGTGTGAGTTTATTATTTGGATTGAAAAGGGATAGTGGAGGTAGATAACATCAACAAATAACAGGTCCATATGTTAATGAAAATGGTTGGAAAGTGGCCACATGTAAGACAAAACCGGTAGTATAAATCACAGTCATGAAACTAACAATCAATCAACCAATAAATCGAGCAATCAAAAAATATTTGTAGAGTGTGGCTTGTCACCTGCGAGGGTAGCAAGGCGCTTGATATAGGTCGCATTCATAAAGCCAGGTCTTAAACCCCTCCCTAAAGTCATTCAGCGAGGGTGAGGTGCGGAGGGTGTTCCAGGCTTTGCCGATGAGAAGGGAGAAGAAACTTCCTCTGGCGCGGCATCGGCATATGTGAAGAACCTGCACAAGGGCAAGGTGGGCATAGTGGACGGTCCAGGGGGGACAGTGGAAGTGCAGACAGTGGTACAAGTAGGCACATCGTTAGTCATGGAGGGCTTTGTAGGCAAGACTCAGGAGCTTGAAATGGCATCTCTTATGGATCGGGACCCAGTGGTCAGGTGCTGGGTGATGTGGGTTCTCTTGGGCTTGATGAGGATCAGTCTGGCAGCTCTGTTCTGAATCGTCTGGAGTCCTTGCATGAGTTAGGTGATGGTGCTTGCGTTGAGAGCGTTACCGTAATTCAGTCGCTGGTGATGAGGACATGTATTACCGTTTTTCTGGTGGTGATGGGGAGCCACTTGAAGATTTTGCAGAGCATTCTGAGGAGACATCGTTGACCTGATGTTTAATGGAGATTTCACTGTCTAGGATAATGCTGAGGTTGAGGGCAAGTTCTTTCGGCATTGGGTGGGTCCGAGTTCCGATGGCCACCAAGAATCATTCCAATGGGTGATGTGTTTGCCGAATGGGCCAAATTCTGCCTTGTCCATTTTGAACTTTAGGCACTTGTTCTTCATCCATGCCAAGACATTCTTCATGCAATCAATCAATCAATCAATCAATCAATCAATTCATATGTATAAAATGCAGCTTGTCACTCAAGAGGGTATACAGGTGATTTCTGAAGTTCTCAGTCAGAAAGCCAGGTTTTGAGCCCCTTCCTGAATTGAGTCAGTGAGGGTGAGGTTTGGACGTGAAAGGGTAGGGTGTTCCAGGCTTTGGCAGCAGTTGTAGAAGTTACTCCTCATTGAGGTAGGGTAGACAGAGAGTGACAGGACAAGATGTGTGTCGTCGGCGTAGGAGATGATGTTGATGCCATGCAATCTAAAAATGTCTCCAAGTGGTGCGATATAGACGTTGAAGAGTGTTGGGCTGAGGGATGAGCCTTGGGGAACGCTGCTGATATTGTGCTTGACACGCAATGTGAAAGGAGGGAGGCAGACTTTCTGGGTGCAACCAGTGAGAAAAGATGCAATCCATCTGAGCGCTTTGTCAGTTATATTAATGTAGAGTCTGCGATTGATGAGTGTGTGGTGGGAGACCATGTCTTAGGCGGATGAGAGGTCAAGTAGGATCAGAGTGGCTGATTCTCCTCTGTCAAGTAGGGTGTGGATATTTGTCTATTACGGCGATCACGGTGCTGTGGTTGGTTCTGAATCCTGATTGGGAGGAGATTAGTAGGTTGTTTCACTCCAGGTGTTCAGTGAGGTGAGGGTTAATAGTCTTCTCCAGGACTTTGGTAGTGAAAGGGAGCAAGGAGATGGGACTGCTGTTCTGGCATTCATTGATGGCCTGCAAAGGGATTACTGAGAAGGGGTCTGACCTCTGCATGTTTCCAGTAGCATTAATATAAATATTGCTGTTAATGTATTCCTGATGAGGTTAATTAGCTCTGGGAAAAAATATTAATTTTGTCCTAATTTATGTTGGTGTATAAAGTATGTTCCACAAATTATTCTCTTGATTTTATTAACTGGGGTTCATTGCTCACCAGGATGTAAACATCAAAACCTCGAGTAGGTGGGAAAACATTTTTTCTGCAAATTGGAAACAATGAATATTTAGTGAAATCCCTCTTTCTTCAGTTTTTCACTCAGGAAGTTAAGGTACATGGAAAAGTATGTGACCTGCTAAAAAGCAGGATAGCCTTTATTAAATGCAAATATTTCATCATCTGAAAAAGTGAAAATGTGATTGCAGCACAAGATGTTCAAACTTGTTTAATTCATCACCTTACACCCCTTGTATCTATACTCAGAAACCTTTAGTCCCAAATTGACAAGATTTTGGGCCCCAGTCACAGAAGTAATTTGAGACAAAAGTCTAACTGTACAACTTTCGGTATTCACAAAGGGCATTTGCAAGAAGTAAAGTTAGACTTTTAGTCTAAGTTTAGACCAAAAGTCTTACTTTACGATTACTAGAGTTAGATTTTTGGCTTAAGTTTAGACCAAAAGTCTAACTTAGACCAAATGTCTAACTTCACTACTCGTAAATGCAGTTTGTGAATACCAAAAGTGGTAAAGTTAGACTTTCGTCTCAGATTACTTCTGTGAATCGGGCCCTTTGTTATTTACTTCCTGAGACACAGAGTAATAAATGCGGACTACAAAAGTGTGCTTCTGAGTGCATGCCTATATAGCTGCAATGAGGTTGAAACTCGGTGTTCTTCTAATCGCAATTGCTGCTCAAATTGGATCACTAGAACTAGGGTTTGATGTCCTTCCTTTCTTACTTTCTATTTGGTTATTTTTGCTTGTTCCTTTTCAGCTCCCCTTTTACCGGCTGTCCAGTCACTTTAGCATGAAATCTTTTAACGTAAATCACATAATTGTGGCTAGTCTCACAGCACTTCCAGTTTTCCGATCATATGTTATCCTGCTTTTCCCTCTGCCTTCGTTTCTGAATGAGAGCCAATCTAGAGATTACGGGCCAGATGTAGGAGCCGAAATACCGGTCGGTAACGTCCGATTTCGGCCGTTACCGACCGGTATTTAGGAATTGGCATGTAGGGGCCATTATTTTACAGAATCAAATTTACCGATTCTGTAAAATACCGAATCGGTAATTTTACCGATTCTGTAAATCCAAATGTAGGTGACACTCCTGAGAGTGTCACAGGCCCTTAAGAGTCGGTATTTTACCACACAATCCTATTGTGTGGTAAAATACAGAATCCAGGTGTGCATGTACATCTGTGCATGCACACTGTGCAATGTGACACACAGACATGCCCTAAGGGCATGTATGTGTGCCACATGTCAGACATGCCTTTACTTCGGGTGCTAGTGGGTGTCAAAGTGACACCCCCTGCACCCTTGCAACATTCGGTATTTACCGATTCGGTAAATACCGAATCGGTATTTCCCATTGATTCCTATGGGCTTCACAAAATTGTATTATTTGGCCTGACTACGTGCCAGTAAAAAGCATTCCAAATGTAAACATTTGTCACCGTTCGAACCCAAAGTAGCAGTATACACAAGGGTCTTCATTGTAAATTGTCAGCTTACATTTCGGGTAGAACCCTATCAACTGAAAATGAAAAAATTTACCATTTTAAAATGGTCAGAGAATCACTACAAACAACTATGAACCCATCCCTAAGTTGAGTAAAATAGGTTGGTCAAAGGAGACATTTATATTGAAATGAGTGGTGAAGGTATTTATTAGCCAAATCAGCAACCAAATTGGGTTGTTACAACCGAAATTTAAAAAAATTCATATATTAGAAGGACAACTGTTTCTTTCATTTTATCTTACTTCCTCTTTCTAGCACAATTCTAAATTCTAGCCCGCTGTTTTAGCAGTTCCCCTGTGGTCTGTAAAGAATCAGGGAGTGGGGCTACACAACCCCTCCCCTTATAAAGTGAATTCTGCCATAGGGGTGTGGTCTACTGGATCTTTTATGGCACGGTGGTGGCTATGCACTCTTCTCCCCTTTAGTCAAAATCTGGCCACAAAGGATGGGGTCACCGGGGCCCATTTGGGCTTGGGTAGAAGTGATACTTGCCCCTCTCAGAATAGTAAGGTATTTGGCCATGGGGGACTGGGTCCATAGGGTCTTTTAAGGCCTGTCAAGGTTGGCCACATGCCTCCTCCCCTATAATTAAAATATGGCCCCAGGGACTGGGTTCTCGGGACTCATTTGGTCTTAGGATGACCATGCGCCACCCTTCTCTAATGTAAATGTACTTGGCTTCACGGGATAGGGCCCCTGGGGCTTCTTAATGCTCATGGAAGAGGGTCATGCTCCCCTTCCTACAAATAAAGTATGGCCCCTGGGGATGGGATCCCCATGGCCCATTTGGGCTGTGGGAGGGGGGACCAAAACCCCTCCCCTGAACTGTGGGAGGAGAGACCAAACACCCCTTCCCCTAATTTTAATGTATTTGGACCTGAGAGATGGTTTCCAGGTGGCATGCTAAGGCTCGGGGCTGGGGACCACACTCCCCATCTCTTAATAATATATTGCTTGATGGGGTCTCCAGGGCCACTAGTGTCTTGAGGAGGGAGTTGTGTGCACTCTCTCCTCTTTTTAACAAACAAAGGGTCCTGCGGTCCCCGGGTAAGCAGTGGCTAGAGGAGGGGGCTGCATGCCCCCCTCCTCCGGCTAGAATTTTGGTGTTTGGTGAGGGTTGGACAAAAGTAGCTTGGATGATGTAATTGGTAATGTCATCAATGATGTCATTTGAGATGTGTTGGACTGGGCCCTTTTGCAGGATTATCCCCAAACTTTTTGCTACTTCCTCCTATTTTTCCTGAGCTGTTTTTGTTCGCTATAAGATCATGGGCACTTTACCACTGCTGATCAGTGCTAAAGTGCATATGCTGTCACAGTAAATTGTGTTTATGGACTGGTGTTTTAATGATTGGCTATTTGATTTACTAACAAGTCCCTAGAACAGTGCACTGTGTGTGCCCAGGGCCTGTAAATCAAATGTTACTAGTGGGCCTGCAGCACTGATTGTGCCACCCACATGACTAGCTTATAAATATATCTCAGACCTGCCACTGCTGTATCTGTGTGCAGTTATAAACTGCAAAGTCGACCTGGCAAGTGCATCCACTTGCCAGGCCCTAACCTTCCCTTTTCTTACATGTAAAACAGCCTTATGGTCGGCCCGAGGTACCCCCATGGGCGGCGTGCAGTGTATGTAAAAGGTAGGATATGTACTGGTGTGTGTGACATGTCCTGATAGTGAAATACTGCCACTTTCATTTTTCACTATTGAAAGGATTTCTGTCCAATAGGATAGAATGGGAGTTACTTTGTAATGTCTTACAAGAATAACTTCACATCGGGACAAGATCAAGAAATAAAGTTTAAGCTCTCACATCTTTTAATGAAGAATGGTTTTTAAATTGTGTGTTTGAAAATGTCACTTATAGAAAGTAGGCATGTTCTTGTTTAACCATTCTGTGTGCCTCTGCCTGTTTGTGGATTGACTGTCTGGTTTAGGAGTGATAAGGGCTGGGGATGTGCATTCACTGTAGACAGACACTGGGGAGGGGGGTTGAGGTATGCCTGGCCCTTCCTGGATGACTCACAGCTGAGTTGAATGGGGCTTAGCTACATTTAGAGTAGTGGAAGGAGATGTCCTTGCACCTGAATAGGGCCTGCACAATGCTGTCACCACCACCTGTGGTCATACTGCACCAGTGAGGCCAGAACTGGTTTGGACTGGGCTCAGAGACTCTTGCACAAAGAGACCAAAAATAAATGGGGTACAAGTAGTAGATCTTAAACCCCAGAATTTTAAATTACTTCTTGACTCAAGAGGAACCCCAGCCAAGGAGAAGAGCTGAAGAGCTGTGAGGAAGAATACTGCCCCTTTGCTGTGTGCTGTGTGGGGTTGGCCTGCAGTTGCTGTTTCTGCCAAGGAAAGGACAAATACTGGAACTTTGCTGTGGACCTGCTTGAAGAAGATCTCCAAGGTCCTGTGTGTGCTGGAGACAAAGGCTTTACCCCCAGCTTTCCTGAACTCTGCTACTGAGAGTTCTGATCTGCCAGGAGGTGCCTATTTCAGTTGTGGGCCTCTGGAGGTTGTCCCTGCTGCTGGAGCTGGTAGAAAAGTAGAACTTAAGAAATTGACGCATCACTCTTCTTGTGGCTGTTTTTCCGACTCAGTATCGCTGCGTGAGAAGAATCTCCAGGCATCGCCACGCAGCTGCTGAACCTGCCGCTGCAACTGTAGCGGCAACAAGAACCAATACATCGAGGGATTGTGGCTGAAGAAACAGACGCAGTGCCGCTCGATGCCGCTGTATCGATTGCTGATGCATCCTGGACTACCACGCATCGTACCTGTGTGGCAAGTCACCCACGGACCAGAATCATCTTGGAGTCTACGCATCACTTCCCCCTACAGACTGGATTTGATGCATCACTTCTCCTGCATGCAGCAGAACTGTTGCATCGCCTTCCCAAGGTCTCAGGGACAGGTGAATCTCTCTGTTTCTGAAGCTTCCCATCTCTGCGGCTGTTTGGCCTTGTGAATTTTGGCGCATCTACAGGTATTTTGTGAGAAATCATACATCCATAGTTTTCTATGGACTAAGTTGTCTGAAATCTTTCTAAAGACATATTCTCAATACATACATGTTGGGTTTTTGTTGTTTTGGTCTTATTGAGTTTAGGTAAAGATACTTTATTTTTCTAAACTGGTGTGGTGTCTATTTGTGGTGTTATCACTGTATTACTGTGTGTTTTAAGAACAAATAATTTACCATTTCCTTTGGGGAAAATTTGTCTGCTCATACCAAGCTACCCATGGGGTGAGCAGGGGTTTTTAGTGTGTATCTCCCTTAACCTGACTCGAAGCAAGGGTCCCTATTTGGACAAAGGTACCTACCTCTGCCAACTAGACAGCCCCATTTCTAAAAAGATGTAATCAGTGATGTTGTAAATGATGTCATAGAACATGTCGTGTGTGATGTAATATGTGACATCATAAGCAGTGCATGGCGGGGGAGTTATAGTTAACTTTGCTCAAGTAACTATAACTTGTGCCTTAAACTGGCTAAACCACGCTCCCCCTCCATGCACAGTCTTTATATTGATTATTTAATTTCAGATGTTGCTTTGATGTTATCAATGATGTTATAGAACATGTCATGAGTGACATAATATGGGAGGTACTTAGCAGTTCATGGCAGGGGTGTGAGCAGGGGTTTAAGTGGGCCGGGTCACTCTCAAGGGGTCTGAGCACCGGCAGTTTTTTAAAGGGTGCCTTGAAACAGGTCTCTATCGGGCTCTGTTTTGAGCCCTGGCACAGGCGGTCCGTTTTTTTCCCGGACTGCAGTGATAGCAGTTTGCTGTCACTGCAGTCCGGAAAACAGCCCGATAGAGTCCCGTTTCGAGACAGCAGGCACATCGATGTGCGCTGCCCACACTGCTCACTTCTCACTAGTGGAGAAGTTACCGCATGACGTCATGCCAGGTGAGCGTTGTAAGGGAAGGGAAATCCTTCAAAGAGTAATTTTCTTTCTGGATTTCCCTTCTCTTTTTGAAACGCAAGAGCAGCAATATTGTGGTAGTGTCACCAGGGTTTTAATTGGAAGCTTTTTCAATATTGTATGTAACAAGCCATAGTTGCAGCTTTTTTATTTTATGCAACTAATAACCATTGACAAAGCCAATAGTCCTTACTTGTTGTAGGTATGATGTTACTTGTTGTATCACGTATCTGGGTGCAATAACAGAAACAGCAAAAAACAAGTCGGGCGGCACACTGTGTTAAACACAGATTTTTAGCATAAGTATTTTAAAGCCATGCCCCTAATTACACTGGTCCCGCCCATTTCAGAGACCCTCCAGTTTTTTCATCCCACTTAAAGCTCTGGGTGTGTGTTATAGTTACTTCATGTCAAAAGTTATAGTTATCTATATTTCTTCTAATGCACTTACCATCTAATATTTTGTCACACTATATTTTGCTGTGATATTAAGGCCTCACAATATTTCTCTTCTTGAAATTCAGTAGTACAGCCCATTTAAGAGGGTTAGAGAAAGCACCAAGTCTAGTGACAAAAAAGGTACCATTGTATATGGCGCGTTCTAAGTCTGCTGGGACAACTTCCCCTTTCTCAAAATAAATAAAAGTTTGTTAGAGAATATACTGCGGTCCAGGAGCCAAACTTTTAAAAATATTCATAGATTTTTTTATTGCAGCTCCATTTTCTTTAAGGAAAGCAGGTGGTATTTTATAGAAATTATTATTTAAAAAGCAATCCCAGACACGGTGGTCTGCTGACCATAGCAGGCCACCATCCTTATCATGGCCACCTATTGCTGGGAGTCAAAATTTGCGACCTACCTCATTTTTATTGACGAAGTAGCTCAGATAGTAACCCACTATGATTCAGAATTTTATTAACTGGACTATTTGTTTATAGGTCGGTTCTCAAATGTCTACTGGCCACAATTTGTAACCAGTATTTTACGGCCAATATTTCATGCATCCGGCCCATATTACATTCTTAATGAGAGAATATTATCTGTTGTTTTTTCACCTGCTCCAACTGCTCCCTCTTTTATGTTTCATAGGAATCTTAATTTGCACTTTATTTCTTTTTGTTTTAAAAAGTGTGGTAGGAGGCAAAGTAGGAGCTAGCTCAAGATGGTTAGCTCCGATGGCCAAAATGTAGGTAAACCACTGGAAGACAAGTTCGCCAACTCACTAAAGGTGATAGTGACAGAAAGAGACTGACAGTGTTACAATCTGCAGAGAGGTCAAATAAGTAGGGGCTGGCATAACTTGTGTAATTTGCGGTAGATTAATTACACAGAGTTAAAGTAAATTCACGTGCTATCAGGCAATGATTGTTACCCTGCAATTAGCGCTATTTTCTTTGCGCTAAATGCATCCACACATTCAAAATGAAACTAAGGATGCATTTTGCTCTAAAAAAATAGCGCTAAATGCAACAGAACAGGAGCTGCAGTAGCCAGCAGTTGCTCACACTCTATTTCTGGGTTCCTAGAAAGCCATTTTTCCCTAAATTACTCCAAATTACGCGAACAGGTGTAATTAAGTAATTGGCGATGTTATGTGGGATAAGTTTCGTTTTATTTCCTTTTCGGTGCTAGATTGACAACCAATAAAAAAATTAAAACATTAAAAAAAGTAATTTTCTGTAAATTTGCATCACAAGAGTAACATGATATTATGGACACTACTCAGATCAGTCTAGCATAATAATTTTTAAATTAGAATTTCGCTCAGGTCTACAAAACAAATCAGACCGAAAAGCAGGCCATGATGCAGAGAAAGGACCAGCTCTTCATCTCTGCATGAGAGGTCTATCCGTTTCAGGACGAGGGAGAGGCCGCCCTGGGTGTTAACTGAGATGAACATGATAACCTGCGGCCTCATTAAGAGACCAATAGAAAAGAATCCAATACAACATTTGGCTTGCCAAACGATGCACTCTTGAATAGAGATGAAGAGGTTTGTCCTTTTCAGCATTTTAATACGCATGCACATTCCTCTGTCATCAAGGCGCCTGGCCTCACCTGCTGGATATGGTCTTATAAGATCTTTGCATGCCCCAGACAGGCCATCCGCTTCTATGAATAATCTAATGGGACAGTTTTGGGACAAAATAGAATGCAGATGTACAGTCCTACAGATGTGTTCTAGCATGCCTTTTGAAACATGAAGCTTCTCTGAGGCATTAGTGTAAAAGATAAGTTCATTTCATTGTTGGGAGTAAAAATACATTCATCACTTTAAAAAACATGTGGTCTGCTCTTCCATGTTAACTAGATAAGATAAATGGTTATTTTATGTGCGGATGACATTTCTCTCTTGCAAATCTGCAGTGTTAGGAATATACCTTCTCAGATAATAGGGTTGCTTGTTATACATGGTATAAAAATTACAATAACATGAGAAAATACATGTTTAAGGATGTGCGTTCAGAGGGATTTCTCCTGTGCTTGAGGGAAAAAAGTTTTGGGAATATGGCCTAAAATCATTAATTTTCTTGGCTAAAGCTGGATCGCTTTCTATGCAAAAAGCGTACAATTCCATATTTGTTTCCCTTAGAGACTCTCCAGAGGTAATGAGATGGAATACAGTAATACGATCACTGTTCAATATATCATCTTGGTCCGCAGTTTTCTTTCACTGACAGAAATAGCCTGAAGATGACGCTGACTGTAAAATAACTTATGAAAATAGGAGCTAGCTTGGGTAAACTTAAAAAAATTATTTGATAATTTCTATAAATTGTTTGTCACTAACAGATCATCTTATTTTGAATATGCATGATACTGATAATATAGCTCCTGCCTGCGTTTTTCTAATAAGCTTTAAAAAAAATGGTTTAACCCTTTGTAAGACAAAGAACTCTGCCCACCAATATTACTAGATAGAAATATTCACCTTGCTCCCTTTCGAGGCGGAGGGGACAGATGCTAAATGGAAGGTAGGAGGGGCCAGTCGATAGAGTGAGAGCAGTGGCGTAGATAGACCTACTGCTACCTGGGGCGGACCCTAAGTTTACCACCCGGTGCAGGGAAGAACGGGGGTGGGGGCCGACGGATTACTTGTTCCGGGGGGGAGGTGTCTGATGGCCGACCGAAAACTTGTTCTCGGGGGCATTGCCATGGTGGCAGTCGACAGACACGACTTGCTCAACTCCGCCACCCCCGAAAACAGTGATTGAGAGGAGTAATTATAATTGGAGGGTGGTGTTATGTTGGGATACAGGTGATCCAAACATGTGTAAAGAGGGAGGGGTGTTTGTTGAGGAAGCCCTCACGTTTGGGAGTAAATGGTCATGGCGTCAAGTGCCAGTGTGAAAGTTAATAACAAGCCCCTAGTTTCGGACCTCATGGTCAGTAGAGTGCTGTACTGTGCCTGGTGTCATTATTTACTTTTGCGGGATGTGGAACTGCTGCCTTAGGCCTACATGTCAGCTTGCCTCTGTAGAAGATTCACCTCACAACAATAGGCAACGAGGGGGAGTACTCCGAACCTGTGGCCACTCCCACAACATCTACCTGTGGATCACAGCCTTCCTGCGGCTGGTGGTGCACCTATCATGGTTTTTCTGGTCTGCCCGCTGCCGTAGAAGATATTTGTGCTAAATTGTCCCCACCTCCACTGGCTGCTGCAGAAATATACCTGTGTTGCCATTTGCAGGGCTGCCGCGGAGCACGCTTCATCGCTTCTGGCATGGTCGTGGCCTTTGTCATCTCCCACCTGGCAGATGTGCGGAGGTACCACTGCTAGCTATTGGCATCTGGAGGTGCCCGCCCATACTCACCAGCTAAACGCCAGACCTGCCTCAGCACTACTGCACCATCGCTACATCTCTCGCAGTGAGCAGTGAGCAGTGACTGGCTGCGCCCAGAAGGAGGGTCTCCTTGCCTGCCTCATGAACGAGTACACTGCCTGTGTCATCTGATACATCATCCCTGCTCAGAAACTCAGGAACACTGCTTGTGAGACTGCACTCCATGCTACCCAAAAGGGGGAAGATCTGCAAGTGAGGCCCAAACGTCATGTGAGTTTGGCTGTCTTTTCTACTTTGGCCTGGCCTCCCGCATTTGGGTGAGTCTTTTTTGATAGACTTGGTTTTATGCCCTACGACTGACTCGCCCAGGTGGGTTGTGGCTCTGCATGGTATGCAGCTTTCATCCCAGGTCAAACAGGATTTCTTTAGAAGCCATCAAAGAGTCATTGGATGATCATTCAACTACTTTAGATGTCATTTTCACATCATCAGCAATCATCAAGCTCTTGACGTCATCAGCAGAGCTTAGAAACTTGAGCCTGATGATTCGCAAATGACTTGAAAATTAGTATCTGATGACTTCACAAAGTGTGACTATTCCTGATGACTTCAGGAGGATTTAAAAATGAGTATCTGATGACTTCAAAAGGTGTGACTATTCCTGATGATTTCAGATGGATTTCAAAATGAGTATCCGATGACTACACAAGGTGTGACTATTCTTGATGACTTCAGGAGGATTTAAGAATGAGTATCTAATTACTTCATATATTCCCGTTGTTCTTGATGATGTGAGGATAATTTGAAACTAAACATCCAAAACTCCACAGCATAATTTCTTTTTAACATGATGACATTGTTCCTGGTGTTTTAAGAATGATTTCCAATAACCTCAAGAATATACACACTATTCTGCTTTCATTTTTATGTCAGAAAGGTCCAACATGCTGAGTGATTTCAGAATTATCTCCTAAATACTACTCAGTGAACACTATTTAGGTATTAAATAAGTGTTCCTTAAATGAAAATTAGCATACAGAGTGCTGCACAAGACAATGAAAAAAAGTCACAGGTAAATATGTTGAGTTTTATATATTTTTTACTGGAACGATTTCATTATGCCGTCTGACCTCCCCAGACGGCACAGATGCCGCGTTGGAGTACCGACGGTTAGAGCGGTGCTTCACCTTTGTCCTGAGCCGCAACCAGGTGGGGTGAGGTGTTTACTTCTTACTAATCAGTGATCTACTGAATTGGTAAGGAGTAACGGAACGAGTACACCTAGAAGGTTCAGGTGACATACTAAATTAATAATGAAATCGTTCCAGTATTTTTCTAGTATTTTTTATGTATAGAACATATTATCTCACATTTGGTTTTTTTTTTGTTTGCAGTAGCGTTTAAATTGAGGTCCTGAAGAAAGCAAGGCCACATGGCCAATAATTGCTGAAACATGTTGACCACGTTCCACGGCTAGACAGCTTATTTATTCCCCTGTCTTGGCTATTTTTTAACCTTGGTGTCAAGAGCTGTACTTTAATAAAATATATTTTTTTTGCTCTTCAAACCAATTTTACTCACTTTCCTTATCACTCTTGGTATTACTTATCCCTAGCACTGCACTCTTTTTTTACCCCACAGTCACGTTCGTGAGTATATATCTAACTCACATCAACCATCCTCATCCCACAGGAGGGCTAGTCCTTCTCTGTCGGAGCAAACAACAGGTTTGGTGTTTGTCCTCGGAGCCCCAAATGATGAAGGGCGGTTCCGAGTGGTGACTGATGGGTGCCAGAGACTGGACACAAACCTTACTTGGTTGCTATAGTTCTCTGTGTTTGGCTTTCTGGTAACCACCTCTGTTCTTGGTAATCACCTTTGAGGTTCTGACCCTCTAATACTTTTGTGGTACATGTAATTGGGGCGTGTATTAAGAGCTGGTCAATAAATTGCCCTTGGGTCCCCCTTAATTATATTTGTTGTTGAAGTGCAGGCTTTACGCAAAGTAAAAGAGACGGTATTTCAACATTTAAACCAGTGGAAACAATGGGGCTTCTAACAAAGAATGATGTAAACGATCAACCCATAACACCAGTACTTTACTTTTTTCCACAAGTCCACAAAAACATCATGCTCATTCCTGGTAGACCAATCATTTCGGCCAGGAAAAGTCTACTGGAACACATGTCAAAGTTTGTAGACTATTTCCTACAGGATTTTGTAGCCAGTCTACCTTTGTTTATTAAAGACTCCAGCAATTTTATCAGGAAGATCAAAGAGGTGAAATGGGATCAAGGTTATCTTTTCTTGGTGATGGATATAACATCCCTTTACACCAGTATCCACCACAGGAATGGGATTGCTGCTGCCCAACATTACCTCAACCAAAGAGCGATCCATTTCTTTGAACATAATCAGATGACCGTCACTACGATTGAACTTTACCTCATGAACAATTTTTTCCTTTTCAACAGAGATGTATACCAACAATTAAGCCGTTCCGTGCTGCCGTCGGCCATTGGCCGACGGCAGCACTACCTCCCCAGTGCTGCCGTCGGACAATGGCACGCGGCCCTGCCTGTTTTGCGGAAGTGCCGCACTTCCGCAAAATCGCGGCCGCCGTTAAGGCAATAAGGGATGGGGCATGCTTCTTCCCCAGTTTCCCATGTCTTCATGTTGGTTGGTGGGAGGAGCATGTCCTCATGACGCTACATAAATCAGCTTGGGACAACCATGTCATTCATTGGTGGAGATACATCAATGACGTATTTGTGATATGGAAGGGCACTAAAGAGGAAGCAGAAGCGTTTGTATCCTCCATGAAGAATAATGAGTTAAATCTCAATTTCAAGGCTCAAATTAGCAATCAAAGTGTGGAATTCCTAGATGTGCAGGTCTACTTAAACATGGGTGAGATTCATACTAAACTCCACAGTAAAATAGCTGCTGGTAATTCAGTGCTTCACGCAATCAATGCACATCCTAGGCATCTGATACGTAGTATCCCCTATGGGGAATTTTAAAAGAATACGCCGTATTTGTAGCTCTGATACAGATCTCAAGTTAAGTCAACAAGAAGCTGTTCGACACTTCATTTCTCGAGGGTATAATCATACTGAAATACAAAATGCCCTTTCTAAAGCTAATTCACGTACCAGAGATGCCTGTTTATCTTCTAAGGCTGTGAATGTTAATATCTCCACGTCCCATATGAGTTCAGCTGAGGAAAACAAACATGAAATTAGACTCACCACGACATTCTGTTCACAAGAGAAACAAATACAACGTATCATCAATGCTCACAGGCCTATTGACCTCACTGACATAACCATGAAACAAATTATCCCAGAATCACCATCCATCACATTTAGACGAGCACCATCGATTCGGGATGCATTAGTAAAGAGTAGCCCTGAATTAATTCACAACCAAACATGGCTATCCAACAAAACAGGGTTTTTCAGGTGTAGCTCTTGTTGAGCTTGCAAACTGGGTGTCAATACCACAGAATATAAAACAGCGTTTACTCCAAGACCTGTGCAGATCAAGGGCCTCTACTCATATCGTACTGACCATGCAGTCTATATTTTAGAATGCACTTGCGGGCTCAAGAATGTAGGGAATACTACGCTTCAAATATTCAATGGGATCTTACAGCACCTGAGGACAGTGGTCAACTCTGATCCCAACTACCCTGTGACCTGACACTTTAAGCTAGTACACCACAACAACCTCAAAAAGCTTATCTATTTTGTAATTGGAGCTGTTCCTACCTCACAGTGTGGTGGTAACAGAGAGAAACATCTAAGACAGTTAGAGTCACATTTCATCCTTGCACTTAAAATGCCTAATGGATTAAATACTAGTGAGGACTTACGCAATTTTCTCTAAAATGCCCACTGTGGGCTATTATTGATGTTGTTTGTGTTCCAGCATCCCCCATACCAACTCTTAATACTTGTGAGTTATATATCAACCAGGTTTCCACAGTGTGAGTGTACCTGTATATCATAATGATGATAGGAGTAGCAATATTACTGTAATCAACATTCTAAATATCTGTTACCTTACAATCGACTTTTCAGGGTCAATTAGTTCTGTTTAGTTCTGTTTCCTGTTTTCTGTAGCATTTGTGACAGTATTGATATTTTTACATCAAAAATGAGGTGTTATTATGAAGAACTGGGCAGGTTCACTTTTAAACCTTTGTTACATCTTTATGTACAACACCATAGCACTTTTTCTTATAGCACTTTAGTGATTTGGGATTTTTTCAGCACTGTATAGCTTTGCTCTACAATTCCAGTGAGATATAGAGGGTAATATTCAATAAATACATGCTACTTATCGTAGTATTTATTGATTACATTATGTGGTTAGCAGATTAACTTTTTTCTTAGAAAATCCTGATAGATCATTCTATAAATGGTTCCGGCTCTACATTATAAGTCATTGAGATGGATTCAGCCATTGTTGTATTTTTATGCACCACCACTTTAATTTGCCACTAAAATGATATTATGTATACTCTTGTTGTTGTAGTAGATATACACTTTGTCAGGTTCTGGTCAATGGTTATTTGACATGGATGTAATAAAACATTTGATCTTTTGAGTACATCTGCAATAGACCATTTATCAACATTCAAGCACTGGCACGTTATTTCTCAATGATTATATGACATAGACAAAATGATTTGCTTGATTTTATGATGCAATCTGGATTAGCCCATTTGTTTACATTTCAGCACTAGCACTTTGTTCCTTAATGAATACATCACTATACATATTGATGAGTTGATGGTTTAAATATACATCATTAGATCCAGTTTATCACTCTCTAAAGGACGACTGAATATGTTTTACTCACTGTTTTATTCCAAGGATCAAGTCTGATTTTAGTAATTGTAGTGTAACAATTTCCTGTGGCCTTTTTTATTACACTAATCAACATATGTCAATTGTTGTTTTAAGTAATCAACAACTGAAGCAACTATCAAAGTCTGTTGTCTATTTTTATCAGCCTTGCCTTGTTGTTTAGTGTACTGGTGGGCTTTGTTTAACTATTTACATGTCACATTGATTGTGGCGTGTCGTGATCAAGACCACATCTTGGTGGTCGAAACGCACCATGGCAGGCACTAGCCTGGAATAGACTTATGTGCCATTAATGAAATAAAGCACATCTTTGATTTTGCAAGACTTTGGTGCAACGAATTGATGCGATGCAGGGTGCGCTACAAAATTTGTTTTATTTATTTAATTGTTTACTTACCTTCAATTATCCATACTCCGGTTTTTAGCACCCCTCACCCTGTCCCTCCCCCGCCCCGCCTCTCCGCCCCACCATAACTCACAGCACATCACATCACATAACTCCCTCCACGGGCTGTGGCTGGCACTTCCTGCATTTCCATGGCCTGTAACACACCACTGTCAAACCAGGAACTATTGACCCGATTCAGAAATTTTATTTTGAAGTATGTAAAGTAGTACTCGAGTAATACTAATTATTGTGCAAAAAAATTAAATTCACAAAAATTCAGGCAGAGAACATCACCTTCACTGCTCATATCTTTTCTTTGCAGAGATCTCCGACACTTGTGTGGACATCTCTGAACACATAGGTATACATATGCTGTTGAAGTAAGTGTGGAAAGAACATTGGTGATTGGTGGGAAAATGTAGCATAATTACAAAAAATGAGTGGGATTTGTGGAAATTTAAGGAGGGTCATGAAAATACAAAAACAAATTGACAAAAGAGTAAGACAAATGCTTTTCACATACTATTTCTACTACAGCCCTTACAGTGACAAAAGGGCTCAAATGTACTTGAACCAAGCCATGGAGTGCATTCAGTCCTGCAAATTACCAATCACTGGTACTCAAATACACTCTCATAGAAAGCAATTGAGCCATGGAATAAGACAAGAGGAAAATAACTGGAATTCCTTTTGATTTAAGGCTTAACAAATGGAACACACTTGCCACAGGCAGTGGTCACTAAGGACTTTATCACTGGAATGTTTGGAAATATTTTTTCAGTTATGTAGGGTATGCTCATTCTCCCCATCATCTTACAGCCTTCTGTCATATAACAACACAGCCTCAACAAAGATACAATAGGGCTCACATACATAAATGACAGCATTATACATACTTGATCTCCTTAAGTCATGCTTCAGATGTCTTGAATATAGAAGGTGTTTCTCTTTATGTCCTCTGACGTTGTGTGCAAAATAGTAGTAGCTTGTTATATGATGCACAACATGGCTATGCAACAGTGCTTCCAAAGAGACATGACCCATGAACTATGGCCCGTCTACTTTCACGAATGGGTGCACAGAACAAAGGTCAAGGTCTGCAGATGATGATCGACTAGTTGCCGTATTTTTCAAATGAGTCACTATTTTGTTGCAGCATTATTGTAGCTGGACTGTGTACGTCAATAATGAATAGTGAATGTATGATGTTACAATGCATACATTTACAACGCATGAATTTACAACACAGTTTTTTACATCGCAACATCCTTTGCAAAGCATCATTTTACATTGCATGCCATTACAAATCATTTTTTCAAACTACACTTACAACGCATTCCATTACACTGCATCATACCATTACAACGCATACCATTACAACGCATACCATTACATTGCATATAAGGTAAGTGCTGGCTAGTGTAGGGGTAAAAATTACTGTTCTAACTCCAGTGGGTGCAACAGTAGGGTAAATGTTGGATAGTGTAGGGGGGAAAATTACTCTTCTAACTCCAGTGGTTGCAACAGTAGGGTGAGTGTTGGAAAGTGTAAGGGTATTATGAGTTGTAATGGTATGTGTTGTAGTGACAAGCGATGTAATGCCTGCGTTGTAGTGACATGCGTTGTAAAGGATGTTGCGATGTAATGACTGCTTTGTAAATTTAGTGCGATGTAATGACTGTGTTGTCACTCGCGTAGCTAGGGGGGTGCGGGGGGGTTGGTCCGCCCCAGGTGGCACCTTTTTTGAGGCGGCCGCACGGGCCGGCACTGACTGTCTGCCGAGGCCCGTTGCGGCCGCGGCAGCCTCTGTGACTGTAGGGCGGCAGCGGCGCTCTTTATCATGTTCATCATCACAGTCACTTCACTTTCCCAGCCAGCCATCTGAAGTAAAGTTAGCACTAACCAGCACCTGAGCACGGACAATTTCTTATGGGGCAATGCATGGCATTATAAATATATAAATACTGTAAACTTGCTGCTGCGGTATTGGTAACGCCCCCCCTCCCCTCTCTCAGCCTCGCTCACTAGTCCTCCAGGGCCGTCAATCCAGTGGTAGCGTGCGCGGCACGCGCGAGCGCAACCAATGACGGCCCTGTAAGGACATTTTTGGCCAGCCCTCGCCGCACCGTAGCAGTGTGACGTATTACGCAATCACTGCCCTTCGTCGTGTTGAGGAGTCGGAGGAGTGCGTGGAGACCATTCTCTTCTTCTTGCCTGGCCTGGCTGCGCACTTGACGGAACAACTATAAAATATTTCATTTCAAGGTGAGCTGGTCTGAGTGTGACCGTCCGTCCAATGACCAATTATCATTGCACCCGACGGCACCAAGAAGAAGGTGTGCGTGTGCCTTACATGCCTTCCAGGCTGTGTGTGTGTGCACCGTGCACGTTGGTGAATATGAATGTGTGCCTGGCATAGGAAGTTTCTTCGGGCTGTTACTGTAACCGTTTCTCCACTCCAAAGGTACATCACGCTCTGTTTAATTCCAACGCTGCTAATTAATTAAAAGGTACCTTTCGAGCGACCGGCTCTGACTGGATTGTGCATTCTGTTACTGTACTACGAGGTGCTGAAACTCCCCTTCAGAGGGCGCGTGCCGTGCCGCTCCACCAGGGCATGCCCTAATGATAGGCGCCTCACCAAGGAACTGCAGGCCGCAGCCCAGCCCGCCTCGTTCTGGTGGTGCCTGGTACCTGTTCGCTACTGGCAGCCATCTATGGCTCCTCTGGGCTTGGTCCACTTCCGGCCCAGCTGTTTTGTGAATTCCTCAACTTAGCTCTGGGAAGCAGACACCACAGGTCTCCTCTCACCTCAGAGCGCGAACATGTTGTAATATTGCACTGACTGGAGTTACGGAGTCCATGGGTCAGGGAGGGGCCAATCAGCTGGCCTCATTGGCTGAAGCACCTCTTCTGATATCTTTTAGGCATTTGCTCAGTCAGTGTAGTGCATACTCAGTAAACAATATTGTTTTCTCTCAGTTCTGATGAAATCCCGCCCATGAATATTTGGTAATTTGACTTGTACATCAGCGCAGACTGTTACTCTGATATACGTTTGGTACACCTGCTCCGAAACACTTACACTTTAGAAACATAATGAGGAGACATCTCTTCGAGGCGCACACAGTGGGAACTTACCTGTGGCTTTCCTCATAAACCATCCTGTTTAACTGCGTATTTAAACACAATCTAGGACTAAAACAGGCAATCAGTTGAGGGCTCCAGTGTAGCACATAGTTGTTGAGCGACCAGGAAAGTGTGCGTCCTCCTACCTTATAATCATTGTGATCTCGCACGTCTAAAGAGACCCTGAGCTACCTTCAAATGTGAGCTCCCTTCTTGGAGTCACTGTATCGTGAGCTGGCAGTTATATTGCACTAACTCCTATTTCAGCTGCGTCATAACTCCCTGCTAGGGGGATAACTTGCCCCTGCCGGGGCAAGGCTGCTCAGAGCTCCGTTCCATAAAGTAGTTATAGGGAGAAATCCTGCTTAGTAAACTTTTTGTGCTGGCTCCCTCCTACCTTCCACGAGTTCCCTCTCTAACCTTAGAGGAACACCCCTGGGTTTAACTGTCGCCCTCAAAGAAACCGTTCTGCCTATTGCCCCCATCGCAAATGTGCCCTTTTTCATGCTGAGAACCTCCCAAACTCCCTTCTAAGGTGAAATACTCCTCTCTCTATAAAATGGACTCTTTCCTAGTTCCCTTTAAATGTGAGTTCCCTCCTAACTCTGTCGTTTCCATGTCTTCTTCCTGAGCATAGTTTCTGTCATACCAGGTCTCCCCCAGCTCCCCTCTGAGGTGAATCTAGGGATCAAGTGATCTTCCAGGCTGCCTCATTACAGCGTTCTGCTTCCTAGGTCCCGCCAAAAACGAGCTTCCTTCAAGGGCCATTTTGAGATGAACTCCCAAAGGTCAGTCTACGTCTCCCCTTCACACTTCAACGGAGGGGTGCTCCCCTCGTCACCTGCACTGGGGGGCAGGAGGGGCAAGGACACACTTACTTACCTGTTCCAACAAGCACCCAGACTCGTTTTGCACTCATGAGTCCGCCGCCACAGACATTTGCACCAGTTTTAGTCCTTTTAGAGTGTCTCATTGCTGATTGCTGAAATGGGTGCCTGTAACTTGCATGATCGAGGTAACTGTTAACAGCAATACTACGTGTCTCTCCTCGGAGACTTGGACATCTTTCAAGTGCTCACCGTCCTTTTTCCCCAGAAATACCCCCCCCACCCCCCAAGGGACGGCAATCTGAGGGGTAGCCCCAGGCGCCACAAGCTCTAGCTACGCCCCTGTGTGTCGTAAAGGTTGTTTCCCATATTATATACTATGCTATATAATAATGTTGCACTATGATAATGTCACAATTAACCATGCTATGCTCAATTTATTAATACCCTTACACTTCATTTTCACACTTATTACATAATATTGTCATATTTTCACATGAATAAAATTATTGATATTGTTTGCACAAGTATGTCTACATTTATATTGTGCTCACCATAATGGATATAAGCTCATATTATCATGCCCCTTAACCTCTATGTATTGGAGACCTCTGCATGAGTGGCAGAGACCTCCATTCTCAAAACAAAGTAATCTGTCTTCCACTACAAGCAGGAAAATACATACAAATAACAGCCATTTTCTATTTATTCTGAGTCAACATCTCACCATAATACCATGCTCCTCCATCATCCTGGCCCTTTGGCAATTGAAACTACCCAAATGTTTCATGAGTAAGAAGAGAGGGGCCGCAACGTCTCCAAAGATGAGCTGGAGATTATTTGCAGGGGGGTACACAGAAGTACCTTCAGCTCTAAGGGGGTTCCGATACCAAGATCTAGATATGGAGGGAGATCACCAAACACTGCACTGTAGTGGTTGTTCACACCCGCAGATGAAAGGAATGCCACAAGGTTTGGAAGGCAGTCACTGATGCGTTTAAAGACACCTTGCCGTTCCACCGGGATCAGCTGGGGGCATTTGAGCAGTAGAAATGCAGAAAGTGAAATATGAATCTGATAATATGTGCATGTCTATTTTGAAAGTACATCCAGTTTAATGTATTTTATTGTGTCTAGTCTGTACCATACATGGTACAGCTAAACAAAAACAAAATTATGATTTTTTAAGTGTTCATATTTTTTGTAAAAATAATTGATGTATAAAATGTAATATTATGTTAGCACAGTGGAAATGTGTAACAGACATAATGGGTGTGTATTCCTTACAGTTAACACTGCTTGAACAGTAAGTCTGCTCACAATATTGGCAAAATAACTGTATGGTAGGCTTATGTTGTTAAGTTATACTTCCTATACAACATAAAATGTTTTTTTAACAGTCCAATGAGTTTTAAAAAAAATGTTCAGCCCTAATAATTTGTGTATGTTTTTACCTTACATATAAACAAACAAAGCTCAAGACTAGGCCTGGGCAGTGAACTCTGCTCCGTTCGCGTTTTGCAGCAGAGTTTTTTTACCCACTCACGATCGCAAATGGTAAGTTCGCGAGCTGTAAGTTTGCAAGCACGAGCTGCTGCTCGGGTAGAATTTCTACCCGAGCAGCAGGAAAACCAGCACAAACTGCAGTTCGCACTGCACTCCACCACTCGCGTACCTTTGCAGAGTTTTTGTTTGTAACTTCACAGAGTTTCACGTAGCAAAACTCTGCGATCTACGCCCAGACCTGCTCAAGAGACAGGTCTAGCAGTGAATAATATCCACTGTATACTTCATGCTAGATTAGGGGGACTGTTGCTTGAGTAGAATTGTCTTCCATGGCCTAATTCTAGATGTGTGTCTCTATTTTAAAAAAGGTGTCCTGCATTGAAAGACTTATTTGAAGACATTGACGTTTTTGGAATCCTAGCCGGCTGTTTTAAAAAGTAATGGACATAACCACTGTGACAACTAGTATGTCTAGTCATTTCAAAGGGTAGTCAAAAGCTGCTCAATGTCAAACTTTCTCTTAATTAATGCTGACATTTCTTTCTTTTGTCTTCATTCCTTTTCACTAGGTAAAGCTGGCTTATCGACTCCAAAGATTAGTCCAGGGCTAAGAACAATATCCTCTACTGCTAGATAGGCACAACAACTCTCTACCACGAGCAAGGTGGGGGAGTAAGGAGAATGCAGCTAACTAGTGAGTAACAAACTTGACATAAAAAAGACTCCAGGCAGAGGCAATAAAGTCCATTTTTGGGGTGTACAAAATGAACAAAACCATTCAGTAGGAGGTGGCCACTAAACCTCTCCGCCATCATTTGGACCTGCGCCACCCCCTCAATAACTCCGGAGGCCCCCGCACATCAACAGGCTTCCAGCTGTACCCTGCTCTACCTTCTTCTTCAAGTAACCACCCAGAGCATGAACAAATGAAGGACACATTTGCCCCAGACACCCCTGTGCCCTTGTATAGTGTCCTCTCAATAAGTCTTAATGACTGCTCTTAAGGAGGCCATGAAGCCTATAGTGGATGATCAGATGTTGAACTCTCGGGGTTTGTCAGTGTTTACAGGGAAAGATAGGGTCTTCCGAGAGGCACTATCTGACCCACGTAGAGATCTGTGTTACCCAGTGATCTCATGATTGCAGTCATTTAGTCTAATTTGCCACATAACCCTCCGTACCTGATGTTGCCACATCTGAGGTACATCACTTGAAATTTCTAACCCTGACACACTTGTGTTTCAGATTTTTCTCAGGGGGTACAAGTTCTGCCATGGTCAAATGCCTGCATTAGTGGGGGATATCATTCTTGTGGTAAATAAGCAAACCAGAGGATGGCTGGGCACCTATAACCTCAGACCACACACCCACAGACCAGGGCACGTCTGGTGTTCTGGATTGACTTTGATTATAATTTGTAAGCCTTAGTGTGAAATTCCACTCCGCTCGTGGAGTTTTTTCCACTCCATAATCCGCATAGCACACAGAGTTCCGAAAAACTCAGCTCCATGTAGCAAAGTTTTTTCCTCCCTCAGGCATGTTAAGTTGGCGAACGAGGACAATATTACTCCAGACCACTTCCCGGTGAGATTTCCCAATGCGGACAGTCATGGGTGGCTGCTACTGCTCATGTTGAGGAGCCTACCGTTTACGTTGAGGAAGCTGCCGCTTGAGTAGAACATCTGCTTGAGCAGCAGAAGGAAGCAGCGCCCTCTTGTGCTGCACATGGTGCCATTTGTGCTGACATTCCAGTTTGGAAAAAATGCCCAGTGCTCAAAAAAAGCACAAACGGTGTGACCTAATGTAATCCGCCGCTTGTGGAACTCTGCGTAGCACTGTGGAGTTTTTTGGCCATGGAACTCTGCGAACAGGCCTAATAATTTGTACTATTGACTTTGATTTAAACATTTAACTTTTGCTTTTTAACTTTATGTTTGATTTCCTTAGGTTGGACTTTTATTTTTAAGTTTTTATGCAATCTTTAACCCTATTGTGTACAATCGTTGTCCCTGAAGTTCATGATATATATTTTTCCAAACAGCTGCAAGTTTAACTTTCCCCTCTGAAAAATGTCACTATATTTTTTCATTTACCTTGTCCATAGAACTGTTTAAAATATTTCATGTTACATTTTAAAATATACAGTTTGATTTAATGATTAAAAAAATAAATCTTGGATGTTTTATTGATCTTTTCAGAGCAAGTGGTTGTGCAATTGTATGACAATATTGTGGACTATACAGGTATTTTTATTAAATGACTTCATACATATTATCATCATAATAACCTTACATGGAACACACACTTTAAAACTTACATCAGTTCAGGCTCGCTATTGTCAAATTTTATTTTTAAAGGTGCTGGCAGGTTAAATTTGTACAATTCTGATTTTCTGAATGGTGGGACAATTGTAGGTTTAAAAGTGTCTTTGACTGAGTGAGGTGTTAAGATTGTAGATTAGTGAAGTAAGGAATGATTATAATATCCTGGGTGAAGGGGAGAAATTATTATCCAATTCTGTGGAATGCAATAATGGTTTTTACTTCTGCTTATGGTGGCACTGGGGGGTGGTTGTCGAGGTGGTGGATATGGCTGTGGTGGTTGAGGTGGAGGTCATGGGTTTGTGGGTGTCTAGCTTAACCACATGAGAGCATACTTAAACATAAGAGTTGATCAATGCATGGAATTACTATACATGTTCAATGACAACTCACTAGCCACTGATGCTTGCTTTGTGAAGGGACCCTTTGCACAAGCTTCTAATTCACTGTCTATGAAGTTGGATATTGTAAGGTATCCCCTGATTCAGGGAGAGAAGATTAATGTGAAATTTGGGCTAAAGAAAGATAGGAATCGATGTTAAAAGTGACATTTGACACAAATTATGTCAACGTAGAGAAAGTGTTAGACCTGGCATCGTCTAGCGTGGTCTCCCCAGTCTTTTTGCTTCTGACCTCCTGTTTTTAACTGTGTGCTTTTTGGTGGTTTTAGGACTATGGGCACTTTACCACTGCTGATGAGTGCTAAAGTGCACGTGCTAAAATACAATGGCATTTGATTTCTCCATTATTGGCATTTCGGTTTACTAATAAGTCCCTAGTGCAGTGCACTACGTGTGCCTAGGGCCAGTAAATAAAAGGATACTAGTGGTCTTGCAGCACTAAATGTGCCACCCACATGAGTAGCCCTTCAAACATGTCTCAGGCCTGCCACTGTAGAGCTTGTGTGTGTCCATGTCAACCTGGCAAGTTCACCTACTTGACAGGCCCAAACCTTCCCTTTTATTACATGTAAGGCACCCCTAAGATAGACCATAGGTAACCTGATTGGCAGGGTGCAGTGTATTTAAATTGTTGAACATGTGCATTTAAGTTGTGCATGTCCTGGTAGTGAAAAACTGCTAATATATTTGTTTACTACAGCAAGGCCTGTCTCTCCCATAGTTTAGCATTGGAGCCGCCTTGTAATTGGGAGCAGATAGAAAATCGGAGTTTGGTGTCTCGGGACTTACAATTTGAAAACACGTCATTTAGTGAAGCTGGTTTTTACATTGCAGTTCTGAAAAAGCCATTTTTAGAAAGTTGGCTTTTTCTTACTTTTACCATCTGCCTCTGACTGTCCCTAAAATACATGTCTGGGTTGGATGACAGTTGGCCTTTGTGAATTCACACTACACAGCCACACACAAAGTGAGCTGAGGTGTGCCCTGCATATCCTAATGGCCCTTCACCTGGCTGATGACCCTTCTTGAGGTAGAGTGGTGGGAGGAGTTGACACTTGCACCTGAATAGGGCTTTGCCTCAGAAAGAGCTGAAAAGCCCTGTAGGGTGTCTGGTGCCAGTACCAGGAAGGGCAGGGTCTTGTGCACTACAGAGACCTTTCTTTGAAGGCTCTCTACTTCAAATGCAAAATGGGAATAAGTACTGGCCCTCAGACAACATATACTCTGAACACTTCTGGACTGAGGATATTCTGCCAGGAAGAAGAGCTGTTGTGCCTCATGAGGGACTGCCACTTTGCTGCTTGTTTTGCTGTGTTGGCGGCTGCCTGCTGCTTCTTGCCTGGAAGTGAGAGCACTGGAATGTTTTGTCTGTATTCTGCTTTCTAAAGGGTCTCTAAGGAACTGAGCTTGCCTCTTGTTGCTGAAGTCTCAGAGACATCAAAGACTTCACATGAATCTTGTAACCCGCACCTGCGCTCCTTTGCTGTGAGTTCTGACCTGTGAAGTGGTGCCAGACCCAGTTCTGGGCCCTTGGAGGTGAATTTGATGCTGAAACCAAGAAAATCAATGCCTCGACATTGAGTTTCAGTTGGAACCTGCCTCTTTCTGCAAAATCAATGCATCACATCTGCCTGCACCGAAGCCATGGACACCACTCGCTGGGTTTGAGATGCCACGTCCTCTACTTCAACGCAACCCTGACCTTGCCACAGCACGTTTGAAGAATCATGACAGCATGAGTCTCGACAACATGCCACCAACATCCGTGGTGCCTCGTCCAACTCCACAGCATCTACGGCCCTGCGTGACTCCCGATTGACGCTTCATCTTGGGTCCAGCAGTTCGACTTCGATACCGAGGAATTGACACTCTGGTCTCTCATCATCGATGCCGCCTCATCGCCTTCCAGAATCGAGGTCTTGCACTGACAACCTTCGCATCAACTCCTCTGTGCAACGCATCATCCCGGGGAGACAAATCTTCAATAACCCTGCACCTCCTTAAGGAACCAAAACCTCACTTGTAACCAAGATGCCTCACCTCCACTGTACGACTCTGCATCTTGGTTTCCGTCGTTGTGTCCTAGGTTTCCCATGCCACATCTTTGGTTTAAGACACGGCCATGGTACTGAAGAGAGACCAGATAGGCTCAGTGGGAGCTATAGACTTCCAAGCACTGTATTTTTGATTTAATCTTTGTAAATTCATATCTTGACTTATGTATTTTGGATTTTAGTCGTTTTGGTCTTGTTTTACTCAGTTAAATAATGGCGATTTCCTAAACTGTTGTGGAGTACTTTTGTGGTGTGCTTTCCACATTGCCTCTTTAGTTTAGCATGACTGCTCTGTGCCAAGCTACCAATAGGTAGATTCAGGTAATCTTTGGTGTGTACTACGCTTCTTCCAACTAGAGATGGGGTCCCTACTTGGACAGTGTGCATACGTGTACCAACTGGAGATCCCATTTCTAACAGAAATGTACACAAAAGATAAGCAACCGTCAATAACATATTAAAATTAAAAAACATTCAATTGAAACAACATGTTGAAGGTGCGGCAAAAGCACAAATTATGATATGTTGCAGTAAATGTCAGATGTTGACAGACTTACCTGATCGACATATGGTCGAGCTCCAAATTGTTGCTGCCAGGATGTCCCTTGATGTCATTTTTGGTGTTGTTCGCAATTAGACATCAGATATTGTTGTCTCACTGTAGCTGACTAGAGAAGCACACACTGAGTAATAAGACATCCAAACACATACGTTCTGATGGAACAGTGACATGTTTGATACACAATAAAACAAACTCTCTTTGATAAGAGAGTTATCTCTTTGATAAGAGAGTCTTTAGGCTAAAGATTATTGTGATGACCTTATACTGCACGTTGCAGCATTATAGAAGTGACAAAGGATATACAGTCAATAACTCAATTAAATGGGAACATGGGTAACTACACAGATGCCTGACAGTGGACATAAACTAAACCTATCCTGTCACTAATGGAGAGGGATATTTGTGATCCAAATGCAAAAGAAGAGAAAGTATACTACTAATATACTTTTCTCTACCATATATTACTGTGCTTTGCCTGTATCACTTTTAATGCATCCTGGGAGCAGAAGTAGAGGTGTTGGCAGGTGTTCTTTGGTACTACAACACAGGCCTTTAAAAGGTGATTACAACAAGAAAAGCATGGGTATATTTTGCTTTAAAACATAAAAATGTAAGTTATAGCATAATAACTTTGCGCATCAAATTTAAACCTCTAAAACCCCGCTGTTATTGTCCAACAGAAAAGGCATACAAGACTCATATAATGTGTTAGTTACATTGATACCATAATGGCACACTTGTATATGTTGTAGGGATGTGTTTAGAGGCAGGCCTTTTTAATGCCCTGCCACATTAGGAAGTACTCCTGTCCCAAGTGTAGCTGCAAATTACCTCTAGTGGTGACAGCATGAGAGTAAGTATAAGTGAAAGCTGATTAATATAAAGAGTTTAGTATTTACAGGGTGTGTGGTAGAGGCTCTGTATGAGGGATATGTGAGTGATACTTCTATAACAGTGGAGGGTGAGGTTAGGGCAGAGTCACATGAATGGTTATAGGATCACAGAGAGAAGGATTAGTTCTTATCTAGACTAATGTTATGGTTGCCTGCAACAGAGAGGTCATGAAGCAGGTCAGAGTGCTTAGTGGAGTGGACATACTCCTCCAGGGTGGTAAGATGGAAACAGGATCCAGGTCCACCTCTATAAGGAGCCTTTGCTACCTGAATCATGAAGACTTTCTCATATTAATCAATCTAAATCTGAATAAAGCTTTACGTTTGTTTGATTGAATGAATTAGGTAATGCCATCACAAAATGTCCAGCATTATGCTACAGACCCTGCCTTTTCTTGAAGCATAATTTAGTCAACCCTGCTGCATAATTTGGTCCTCCACTGCCGCATAATACCAGTGGCTATGATCATACCCTTGCCCCTCCTCTTGATTTTTGGTTTTGTTCTGGCAACTGACATTGTGTTTGTCAGTGCTTTAAATTTTAGTTTTAGAGTTGGTGTTTTGTTTTTGTTTTGTTGTATGGTGTATGTGCAGTGGTTGGTTTTGTTGAAGAATTTATATGCAAAGATGGTGGTTTCGTGTAGTTATGTTCACCCAGTGAATTTATATGAAGAGTATGCATTTAGAATAGGTAGTATTTAGGGAGTAGAACGAAATAAATATTTAGCAAATGAGAGGTTGCTTTTCTGAAGTTTTTATTCTGGCAAATCAGAGTTTTGGCCCTAGGCCCATTTCAGGGCCTAAAGTCACAAACAGACAGTTCCCTTAACCTACACTCATTTACCTGGATATCCTAAGCCATCTGTTAAAATGGTCCTATTGGGAACCCTAACTCTAAGAACAAAAATGAGAGCAATCCCTAAACTCTAGCCAATAGGAATCCTGGGAAAGAGTTAGAAGCCACGCCAAACAGCCCATTGAAACCCTAGCTCTAAAAAGATTAAAATAGCCTGACCAGGTGACTCTAAGTCCATTCCCAATCATTTAGCTTGAAACTAGTCTGTTGAAGGTGAAGAGAAGCTGCTGCTCAGCTCACAATCTCCTTGGTTTTAGACTGTCCTAATACAACAATTTCAGTTCCTCTCCATCACTGCAGGTAAGGCTCAACTCAAAGCCACTAAAATTCAATTCAATTCAATTCAATTTAAACTTTATTTTGGTCTTTTAGACCATAAAAGCGCATATTAAACACAGTCCCATTATACACTTTGTCGACAGTTGATTTTAACACATGGTTTAGGTAGCAAAACACAATTTCATGATCCATTCTAAGTATACAATTAAAAAAATTAATTATCCGCATGAATAGAATAAAAGAATACTTTACAGTCATTTAAATTAGGCAAGTTAAAACCTGTTAAAATCCTTTGGTCACCATCCTTATACTTACAACATTCAAGTTATTCGATATCTGATAACTGTGCAAGTGCAACAATATATCTGAAATTTACTAGAACTACATAGTAGACTGTTACAGTTTCAAACCAATTTTGGCTCTCATAATCTTCACATTAAACAAGAATCTGCTTACTCCAAAAACCACCAATTGCGTGGTATCTGTCCTCATTATATGTTCGCCCACTGTGCAATGCCTGATATTCAGATTATTGCAGAGCGGTTTGATCCATTTTTTCCTTGGAGTGTCGTATAAAGGGCAAAAAAATAATATGTGTGCATCATCTTCCTTGACCTTAGCCACATTTGTGCAAAAAGTGCACTTATCATAGTCTTTATCATCACGATTGCTGCCCCATTTGGATTTATTATCGTTTGTTTGTTAAACCCCATATCTAAATTTCAGGTATAGGGATTTTGCAATTTGTGGGTGCACCTTGACTAGAAATGGTTCAAACTGAGCTATATCTTTAAACAGGAGAAATGTTGATGTTAAGGAGCCCAGACTAGAATCATGGAGCAAGTTACTATTGATATACGTCCAAAAAGATGACTTTACTAACTTGCTACATACCATGGTCAGCTCTAAAGGCTCCTCCCAATAATGAAGTAGCCCTATTGTTCCTAACCAAGTTGACACATGTTGGAACCATGGAATAGCCTTAAAAAGTCCAGGGCTCATAATCTCCTGTAGGCCTTTTTTTGTAATATAAAAGCTCAGCTGTTGACCAAATTCTTACCCAAAATAAGAGGATGTGTAATAAAGCGTGATAGTCAGTTCGCTTAAAATTTAAATCCATGATCACTGGAATCAGGGGTGTCCTACTTGGAAGAGACAATAATTTTCAAAAGAAATTATTTTCTCCAACCTTTAAAATTATGTTTACAGTGGGGCCCCCATATTTCTGCTCCATACAAGGCGGATGACTGAGCCTTGAATTTAAAAACCTCAATGGCAGGAGAAACAGCCTTAGAGGTACTCGCCCCATGCTTTTTTGTGATACGAGTGGAGTTTTGGAGCATGATTATTCTATTTTTTTGCAGTTGTGGCTTCCAGGTCAGCTTCGTGTCTAATGTGATACCTAAATAATTAAAACTGTATACATGTCCTAGTCTTTGACAATTTAGCTCTGAAGTCTTTTTGAAAGATATATGGGGATTAATAGACATATATTTAGTCTTGCTGGAATTTATTTCAAGGCCCTTATTGGTACAATACGATTGAAAATAATTAATCAGACTTTGAAGTCCGCTAGGGGTTTGTGAAATTAAAATAGTGTAATCAGCGAAGAGTAATGCAGGTATTACTTCGCCTCCCAACCGAGGTGAGTTGTTTTTGCAACCTTCCAAATAACGAGGGATATCATTTACATAGAGGCTAAACAAGGTTGGTGCCAATACACATCCTTGACATACTCCCCGTCTCACCGGTATTTCCTTAATGAGTTCTCCCCTCGGCCCCCATCTCACTTTGGCATAATTTCCATCAGGGAGCCTGATTATTTGGACGAGCAGTTCAATTGGCACCCACAGATCTTTCAGACAGCTCCATAGCAAGTTCCTGGGTACCAATCTACAAAGGCAATATATAGACTACCGTTCCGTAAATTTATATATTTCCAGCATATACACATAAATCTAAAGACTCGGTCAATAGTGCTAGTTTTTTTCCTAAACCCGGCTTGATATTTCGAAAGTAAATGAACCTCTTCAATCCATGCATTTAACCTAATTAAAATGTGTCCTGCGAATATTTTCTGTGGAATATCAATCAAAGTAATGGGGCAATAGTTTGCCGGTTTCCCTTTTTAAAAATTGTGACTATTTCTGCCCCCTTCCATGTGTTTGGTATTGGTTGAAAATCAGCTATCGCATTACAAAGGCAATTTATGTAAGGCCCCCTAATTCTCATATCATGTTTTAAGAGATCGCCCGGAATTTTATCTGGTCCTGGTGCTTTGCCTGATTTGACTAACTCCAAAACTGATAATGTTTCGTCAAGGCTAAAATGCAATTTGGCTGCCTTAGCACTGTTCTCCATTTCTTTTGTTACCACGAAGACATTACCATTAATTTTACGAATAAAGACCAGAAAATGTGTTTACCCATGTGTTTTCATCGAGGAATAAATCTCTTAGCATCCTTCCTGACCTATTCCCTTTGGCTATCAGATTCAAAAATCCAGCCTGGTCTTTGGCTTTAGCTGCAAAAATTAGGCCTGACCAGATCTCGTCATCCCTCAATTTCTTTGCTTCCTCTAGGGTCTGCTTATAATTATATCTTTTCGCCCTTATTGAAGCTATGGTTTTGCTCTTGACAGCCTGGATTAGCTCTGTCTCGGCCCCCTGGCAGTTCCCATTGTACCAGGGATTACCAAAATTATTCTTTTTTGTTGATCCTGCATTCCCCTCTTTGGGTATTTTACTTAACACTGGACCTAAAGCATTGACCAGTGCACCATGCAGGTCCAACATCTTAATTTGACTGGAAGATTGTTCAAGGAAGGAATTAGTAATAGCTATGAAGATAGAATTGATACTAGTCATCGCTTCACTGCTCCCTAGGAAGATATGGCCACTTTACTGCTCAATTATTTTTACCTTATATGATTTCATCTTCCTTGGTGCCAATTTCCTTGGCACTAGTTTGAGTAGGAAGAAAAAGTTCTGAAAGTACCATTAGCCTCAAGGGTCGAAGATCACTCTCCAATCTAGCGTCAATTTTTAAATTGACCAACTTGCTCCAAAATCCTAGTGTTACCAGTATGTAATCTACATTTGTTTGAGATTTGCCTCTGCTAAAGGTGTGTGCATTTGGTCTGTCAGAGGGCAGTCGTCCATTGCATGCTCTCAGATTGTGCCCCATTATAAGCTTTAGTATTTGGGTCACAGCAACTGAGCACTTTGCCTCCTTCTCACTTTCTATAACAGGGATTTTGTATGCCATATCTTCATCCTCGAACAAGTTACCAAATCCCGATACAGGTTAAAAATTACAATTGAAGTCGCCTCCAGTTATAACATTTGGTCTGTATCCTAATGTATCTAGAATTTGCTCCAACTGGCTTATTACTGTTGATTCAAGATAAGCAGGGACTGGTCTATTATAGATGTTAAATACAAATAATACCTCCCCGTCCTTTGAGACTAATAGTCCCAATATATCTCTGGACGGTATATTTAGTAGAATGATATTGACTTCCATGGAAATCCGTATCCATGTCACCAAGCCCCCTGAAGGCCTTCCTTTCACTGAGGGGCTGGCCCCCACACTAAATGTTTTAAATCCAACTCTATGTGGTATTTCTAATAGCCAAGTGTCCTGTAAAAGTATAATGTTGCTAAACTCAATGTATTCACTCCAGGATGTATCGATTATATTCCTCTTTAGACCTGCTATATTCCATGATGTAACACATAAGTTTGAAGTCTCAGTCGAATTCCTGATCAACATGGGGTCTCTTCCAGTGTTCCTGATTGGTGTGCTTGGATCATTATCTCTTATCGGGGTAGCTAAATGCACCGCTATATCTACCACCTGCAATTTCTGGTTTCCCTCTGCTATTTCTGGATTTATTGTTCCATTTGCCCAGTCCCTAGATACATCAGGCTGGTGGGCCTCCACTACCAGTGTCTCTGGGGCAGTTCCCCTAGCCATAACATCATTTATGCTAGATTCTGTTGGGGCATCCAGCCTGCGATATGGAAGCTTTGGGTGTCAATCTAAATCCTCTAGGGATGACAATGCCTCAAAGCTATTAAGTAGTGGGACTGTTGGAGCAGCATCAATTACATATCCTCTCTCCGCCGGTCTATAAAAATATCCCAACGGTAACGCGCTGATGATAGTGTTCCCTAGAGTAGTTTCCTCTCTGGTAGCTAAAATAGCCCTGACCATCTGTGGCCGTCTAAAATTTACAACCACACAGTCGCCCCTAATTTTCTTCCTAGATTCTCCCACCCATCCTACCCTACACACCATCAAAATGTCAGCAGCCCCCAGTAGGTTGAATTGCTTAAACTTAGCTAACCGGTCTACCGTCTTATTTCTTAGGTTCACCCAATTCTCATTCTGGTCCCTCCTAAGAGCCGGTACTCCGGCTAAAACCATCACATGTGGGCATGAGGCAGGAGGTAACTTTAGGACATCATTGTTTGGAATTAGACCTGTACCTTTAGGACTATATAGTACTGGTTTCCCCGTTTGATTACCTGATCTGTCATGGACTGTATCTCGATGTAAAAGACCAGTCTCGTTCTGTTGTGGTTCAGTACTAACCCATGTCCCATCTTCTACTGTGGCCACCCTGTCATCTCCCGTACAATTTGAATGTAGCCTGTAACTATTCCTGACCACATTACGCCTCATATTACCTTCTGGTACGACCAGTATTGGCCTATTGTCACCCCACCCTGTTAATAGCGATGATTCTCCATGTATTTTTTGCGTCCCTCTCTCCTAGGCACAGTAACCAGGGGGATGGCTACTATTATTCCGAAGTCCTATGGCTTTTTGCAATTGTCCCAGCTTCTCTTCCATGGACTTCAGTGCCACGCTAACATGATCCACTAGCTCAGATAGCATAGCCTCCTTAGCAAACTCAAGAGGTCTTTTCACAATACGTTCAAAATCCCCATATGAATTGCTTAGGTCCGGGTGGTTTGGATCATCGATGGCCTCTGTCTGGGTACTAACACTTTTCACTGATACCCTTAATGCAACAGAGCTAGGTTTTGATTTCACTCCTTGCGCTGACCCCCCTGCGGCCTTAGCCCTAGGTCTCCTTGCAACTGGGATAACTTTCTTTTCTGCACACTTATCATCTCCCTTTGTCCCCAGTCTAGGATTTTGCTTCCATAATCTTGCTCCCATTGTCGGACTTGGTGAGCTATTTGGGCCATTTTGCCCTGGAGGTATGGAGATGATAGAGCAATTAGATGTCTGCCTGTCATCTGTGCCTCTTTCTATGGACACCAATGGAAATAGATGTACACATTTGGGTATGTGTCGGTTCAAGGGATAGGCGCCTTTCTGCTATTTGAATCTCATGATTTATTAGTGATTCTGCCCTAATGATAAAAGCATCCAATGTATGTTGTGCTGTAATTTTCACCCCTGAAGCCTTGCCACCTCAACTCTCTCCCTCCCTTGCCTGAGGTGGGCCCCTGCACACGAAGACAAGCTGCACACACCCACCTTATCTTCCCTCATCCCCCTCTGTTGACTAAAACAAAATGTGCGGACAATCGATCTGTGGCTCCATGTGCACCATAAGAAACGACCTCCAGCTGATTGCATTATCTGGACATTGCAGAGGCTCCTGAGTCATCTGCCTTACAGCCTTGAGAGACCACCCCCGGTTGATTGCATTATCTGGACAATGTCAGAAGCCCCTGAGTCATCTGCCTTGCAGGCTCGGCCCACCACAGCCCAAGACACAGTGACGCATCAAACCTGATAAGGAGAACTCCACATCCTATAAAGACTGCTGCATGCCCTGGAGAAGAGGCAGTCTCCGTAGACTCACCTTGTGACTCTGGGACTCTGTCCGATAACTCGAGTTATACTCTGTATATTAAAATATCTTGTTTCCCTCCTCACTCTAAAGTCAGCCTCCCTTCTTTGGTAAGAGAAACTCCTGTGGACCCATAGATTTTAGGTGAAGGCCTCCACCGCTGGGGGTCCCTTTGGAACCCAGTTCTGCACTTGGCGCCTTGAACAGGGACTCCATCAGAGGTCTGTGTCCAGCCCGGGAGGCTTCAGGGGGCCAGCGAGTGGAACCCCAAAGGGAGTGCACCTATGCAAATTTGAAGACCCTCGTCTGCATAGCCCGACTGACTTCTGACGCTGTTCCTCCTCCTGCTTTTGGGCCCTTCGATACTAACCCTGAATGGAGTCCCAAGTTCTGTTTTTTAGATTCCTGTTAAACAGAGGCAGATCTCTGTGTGAGGACGGACACGATTTATCTGGTAAGGTCGAACTTTCGACACCCATATGTCTGTTATCAGTAGTCAGTAGTTCGGTATATTCGTTCTTTGCAAAGACCGAAGGTGGGTATGTAGAATCAGTACTAAATTGTACATAGAAGTATAAAGGTGCGATATTTCGCTGTTGGTTTTCTGTCTTCACAAATGCCCGCTTTCAGCAAATTTAGGATGTTTTGTTGCTGTTGCTGTCGACCCGACCTATATGCCTTGGCAGAAAGTCAGCCGGCTACCCCGGAAGGTACCCCTTCTAAAGAAATGTATGTAAAATATGGCGTAACAGCGGTAATGTTCAATTCCCTATGGCACCGTTACACAAAAAAGGAAAAGGAACTGCAGTGGCCTGAGTGAGGCTATTTTGAGCCTGCTAAACTCGAAGCCCTTGAGCGTAAATTAGACAAACATCATCCTCGCGCTTCCATGTGGGAGGCTTTCAGTCTCTGGAAAAAGGAAATACAGCAGAAAAAAAGAGGGAGGAAGCTAGGGAAAGAAAACGCCTTAAAAACACTACCCACTCTGAAAGAACGCATGAACTTCACCTCCAGGCCCATAAAACAAATATAGAACGAGCTGACCGACAGCGTCATCTAGAGACGACGGGCCAGTATCCTGTCCTTCCTCAGAAAGACCCCCATGACTATCTAGATGATGAGCTTCCCCTTTTTCGACCTAATCCACCACCTCCCTATCCAATGATGCTCTTATTACCCACCTCCGATCTAGACATCGACTACCAAGCATTTCCACCTCCTCCACCTACAATCCCTGCCCCATTTGCAGTGGCACCAGCCCAGGCTTCGGCCCCCACACTGAACGATATCCAAACCACCCACGCGTTACCTAGTTTTTCTCCCGAAGGCAGTCTGCCCCGTCTAACGTCCACCGAAAAAATACGTCTAGACCTAAAAGCCCAAACATTGACCGTGCCAGGTTTTACCAGAGTGGCCCTAATTAAGGCTTTCGGTAAACAACCCATGCACCTCTGCCACCATCTTCTTCAACAGGTTGCCTACCACAGATTAGCCCAACTGGAAAACGAAAGACCCGACCTTAGTAGGCAGCGCCTTCGGACCCTTTTCACTAAATCGACCCAGGGTTCCTCCACCAACACTTGAACTAGAAACCCTGTGTACGTACTGTATCGACCATCTACACCTTTTAGAGCAGGATTCTCATCCTGGCCACGAGTCGGATGGTTCTGAAGACACAAAAGAAGGGTTGTTAAGCAGCACCAACATGCCTGTACGCGAAACTGCCCCTATCTATGTTCTGGCCAGGGGGGACGGCACAGGGACTGATGACGCTAATGCCTGCGAAAAATGACTGTGTAACTGGGTATATACCCCTTGGACTCGCACTGAGGTCATGACCCTGAAGTCAGGGATCCCTGACCTTCGTACGAATCCCCCAGGATATTATAAAGAGATGGGACAGATACTGGACACCTACGACTTAACGCTACAAGACACCCTACAGATATTTGGCAGTGTAGTACCCCCCGAGATATGGCACTCAATTAGACACACTGACGAGGCCCTAAACCTAGGAGATTCACGGGCTAACTTGCGCACCCACGACACTGAGCGTAAGCCAGGGGAAAAACCACACGCATTGGTTTTAGAATTACCAAACAAATTATTGACTAAACTACAAACAATTGTCCCTGAATGCAAGGTTGATTGGCACATGTTGACATCCTGCAAACAAAAGAGTGACGAGACTGTAGCTGTTTTTTTCTCTTGGTTAAATAAAGCTTTCTCTGATTACAGCGGCCAAGAAATAACATCTGAGACAGGTCGACACTTGTTAGTTCAAACCTTTATTGACAACCTTTTGCCGACTATTCAGAACAAACTCCGGGCTAGCGAAAGTACCTGGCAGGCAGCAACTCCCCAGACTATTTTATTGACAGTCCAGTATTACGGGACCCTTAAGGACAAGGTCGAGGAAAATAAGGAAAAGTGCAGACAGGAGCTTAAGAAATCTGTTCTTCTCAGCCAAGCGGCAGACGCGAGATACACCAATACCCGTGCCCCGCCCCATGTGCGCAGACCTGACCCTGGCCCTACACCGCCTCCCCAACACACTCGTCAGCAGTATGGAGATAACTGCAATTATTGTAAAAAGCCCTGCCACTACAAAAATGAGAGCCCTGTGCTAGCAGACAATATCCGTTCAGCAAAAACAATTCCCAGAGTCAATTACAGGGGCCCCCAAAATCGCCCAGCACAACCGTTCCAGCCCCGCACTGCTAATACTTTTGATAATAGGCAACAGAATGTTCAAGACTTCACATCTGACTTCTCAGAGACCACGGACCGATTATTTTCATAGGGCTGTCAAGGGAGGGGTTCCGGACCACTTGAAGTAACTGTCGATCCTCGGGGACCCTACGGATCCGCCTATTTGGCGGGCACCAGGGCGACTTTCCTAGTTTACACCGGGGCCTCTAGGAGCGCCCTGGCGGGTAATTTGGTCCATCGGGCTGCCCCTTCTAGCAAAAGAATACCATTGACCGGTTTCGATGGTAAGCCCTCACTTAACGCTTTATCACTTCCAACTACTTTCACTCTGGGGGAGACAGCACTGAATCTTCATTTCTCTTGTCCCCTGCCTGCCCCGCCAATCTTCTAGGTATTGACCTTCTAAAACATTTTAGGGCCACTATTCGTTGTTCCCCTGATAATATTCGAGTGATTTGTTTTGACAATACAACGGGTACTAATCAACTGCCCATCACCATCCAAGACTCCATTGACCTTTCCGGCCTCCCATCCTCCCTTTGGTCCCAAAGCGACACTGATAATGGCACCATAAACATTGAACCGGTCCACATCAATGTCCGTCAAAACGCTCCCTACCTCGCCTTCCACAATATAAAATATCCCATGAAGGAGAACAAGCACTATTGAGCATCATAAATGACCTGATTGCAGTCGGAGTGGTTCAGAACTCCTTTAGCAACATCTGTAACAGCCCTATCCTTCCTGTCCTCAAGAAAGTTGCAATGGGAGAAAAGATCTATCGATTTGTTATTGACTTTCAAGAAATTAACAAAATAGTCATTCCCTAGTACCCAGTGGTCTCAGACATTACTACCATACTGACTATAATCCCACCAACGGCCTGTGTGTTTACAGTCATTGACTTGAAAAATGCTTTCTTTTCTATCCCCATCCATCAGGACTCACGTTACCTTTTTGGATTTACTATCTGGAATAGATCGTATCAATTCTGTCGGGCTCCTCAAGGTTACACCGAGAGCCCTAGCACCTACAGTCAGGCCCTCAAGAAAGAACTAGATGAGCACACTTTTCCCCCTGGTGTGGCCCTTATCCAGTATGTAGATGATCTCCTCCTGTACTGGAGTGAATGTATGACATTGTTCTGCATTCTGTCCATCAACTGTTGTTTTGCATTTGTCACCCCGAGAGGGATGGGTATGCTCAGACGTGAGTCCCATGCTCTCCACGCCACTGGAGTCAAGCTATCCTGGCTGAAGACGGCCGATAGCCAGAAACCGGTCCTAGGATGCTTGATTCCGGTCCAGGAAAGACATGGCTTGGCAGTTCGGGCTGGGCTGTTCCCATGAGGCACAGGGTCAAGGCTGATTTGCATATGGCCATGTCTGAACTGGGGTGGTCTGGAGTGCAAAAAACGATGGATTTAGGCCCTGATCTCTGCGCTGGGGTGAATGTATGACATTGTTTTGCATTCTGTCCATCAACTGTTGTTTTGCATTTGTCACCCCGAGTGGGATGGGTATGCTCATATGTGAGTCCCATGCTCTCCACACCACTGGAGTCAAGCTATCCTGGCTGAAGACGGCCGATAGCCAGAAACCGGTCCTAGGATGCTTGATTCCGGTCCAGGAAAGACATGGCTTGGCAGTTCGGGCTGGACTGTTCCCATGAGGCACAGGGTCAAGGCTGATTTGCATATGGCCATGTCTGAACTGGGGTGATGTGGAGTGCAAAAAAACGATGGATTTAGGCCCAGATCTATGTACTGGGGTGAATGTATGACATTGTTTTGCATTCTGTCCATCAACTGATGTTTTGCAGATGATCTCCTCCTGGCCGCGGATTCTATGCCTCTCTGTACCTCTGCCACTTTGTCCCTGCTACATTTCTTGGCCCTCAAGGGCCACAAGGTCTCCCGTTCCAAACTTCAATGTTGTAGACCGCAGGTGACCTATTTGGGCCACCTGCAGTCTAAGGAGGGGCGATCCTTGACACCTGACAGAATACACACTCTGCGCACTTCCCCTATACCACGCACACAGAAGGATGTCTGGGCTTCTTTTTGCAGGCAATGGATCCCCGCCTTCTCCCAGCTCATCAAACCCTTCCTTTCTCTTCTCACAAATGATACTCCCTACCCTCTCCCGTGGACAGACGAGCACACCACGATTTTTCACACCCTCATTCAAGCCCTGAGCTCTGCCCCTGTTTTAGGAACCCCTAATTACACAAAACCTTTTTTTCTTTTTTGCCACGAACAGGGTGGTTGTGCCTCTTCCATCCTTTGCCAGATGCATGGGTTCTCGAAAAGACCCTGTGCCTACTTCTCTGCCATCCTTGACCCAGTCGCATGTTGTTTACCACCTTGTTAGCGCGCTGTGGCAGCTGCCGCTGTTTTCATTCAGCAATCAGAAGGGATAGTCTTGGGCCACGACCTTGTACTGTTCGTTCCCTACTGTGTCAACATTCTACTGCATCCGCGCTACAGATCTCAAACTAAACATATATACTGACAGTCAGTATGCTTTCGGAGTGTCCATAGTTTTGGTAAACTCTGGAAGGAGAGAGGATTTTTTAAATCCCATGATACGACCATACAACATGCTTCTCTTATATCTCAACTGTTGGAAGCCATTACACTCCCTAGCAAATTGGCAGTGATTAAGTGCGCTGCCCATAAACGAGTTACTGATGATGTGGGCAAGGGCAATGCTTTAGCAGATGAAAGAGCCAGGCTCACCGCCATGACGGATGAAAGCCACTGTCTACGTCACCAGGTCACAGGCAGAAAAATGGAGCGACAGCAGGTCACAGATTCGGGAGATACAGAGCATGGCCATGAAAGAGGAAAAACAAAGGTGGGAAAAGGAGGGGTTGAGAGACGAGGAGGGCTGCTGGAGGTCAAGGGACGGAACAAAATGGAAGTTACTAGCCGCCTACCTCCTTCCGGTGGTACAATCAGTTGATTTGCTGGCCCATTCAGGGCCAGGTGCCATGATCTCCCTTTTAACACCTGTCTGGGGCAACCCTAAGTTAAGATCAGTAATGGAGCATTACACCGCAAACTGCCTGGTCTGCCTCCGACATAACATTGGAAAAGGAGTGAAATGTCCCCAGGCTGGTTTCGCCACTCCTGTGGCACCTTTTGAAGTCCTCCAAATGGATTACATCCAGATGGAGAGGTGTCGAGGGATAAAGTATGTCCTAGTGGTGGTATGTGCTTTCTCTCGTTGGATAGAGGCTTACCCTGTCAAAAACAATACCGCCATCACCACAGCAAAGGTATTACTTAAGGAATTCTTTCCACGATTCGGGCTCTGCAAACTTCTGTGGAGCGACAGTGGGAGTCATTTTATCAGACAGGTCATCAAACACATTCTGGAAGGCCTGGGAGTTAAACAAAAATTCCATGCAGTTTTCCACCCACAGTCTGCCGGGTTGGTGGAATGCTACAATGGCATCCTCAAGAATAAAATAGCAAAAATAACTGATCACATTGGCCTCAAGTGGCCGGATGCCCTCCCTCTAGCCCTGTTGTCAATCATATCAGTTCCACATTCCCGAACTCAGCTGACTCCCTATGAGATAGTGTTCGAACGACCTATGAACATATGGACTGCCCCTAGGCCTGAGAAATTAACAGATGTCCCAGAAGTTGTATTGAGCGATTATCTGAATGTTTTGACTCATACTCTTGCTTCTCTCCACGATCAGGTCTCTGCTGCCATCCCTGGCAAATCCGAAGGTCTGGGCCATGCCATCAGAGTCGGTGACTATGGCTTCGTGAAAAACTTCTACAGGCGAGCGACACTCGAGCCAAGGTGGAAGGGGCCAGCTCTGGTGTTATTGACGACCCGCACCGCAGTTCATGTGGAGGCAAGAAAGAATTGGATCCACATCTCACACTGCAAAAGACCGTCCAAACTGAATGAAGACCAAATAAAATCACAGCAAGACATTCTGACCCTGGACAGGCCGGTCGAATAGGAGGCGGATCCTGAACCACAACTGGACCTGATCAACGAACCAGAAGAAGGCTACAATCTCCGTCCCCGATTGAAGAAATAAACCTGACACTTTATCTTTGCCCACCTCTTGTCCCCCCCCCCCATTTTCACCTGTACGGCTGTGATATTGTCTGGACCAGCGGACCAGTGAACGCCAATAGGGGTGCTGGAATCACTGGCCAGTGAAGCAACCACCAGTCACAGACAGCACCTAGGGAGGGGGGTGTTCTTGTGGAGTACGCATACATGAGCACAATCAACAAGAATATGGGTCCAGCCGAAACACATAAAACACTTTGTGGTGGGCGGACTGTCCTGCTGTTCGCACTTTTGACAATATTTTTCCTATGTGCCATAGTTTTTTGGACGCTTGAGTTGACATCCCATGGGGCAACGCCACCTACAGTTTCCCCTATTGAACATGAATTCGCTTCACTACCTCCGTATGTGCAGAATAGACGTAGGGAATTTTGGAACAATACCTTCGTGCAGCTGTTGCACCAGCATCACCTGGCAATGAACACAACAAACTGTTGGCTATGTGGCCTCATGCCTCATTCTGCCGAAAGAGCAATTCCTTTCATCCCCGTTCAATTTTCTATTCACGGGACGTGCTTGGCCTGGAAGATGTTGATAACACAAGCACACAATGACAATACTATTTCCGATGACACTCACTCCCAATTTACTGACGAATTTTGGCGTAACAAAAGTGGAAATGACACTTATCCCTTCTGTCCACACATGCATATCAATGACACATTGCAGCTAGACATCCCTGAGCAAGAACGAGAAGAAATGCGAATTTACAATAAAAGTGGAAAAACAATATTTTCTGCACTAAAGACAAGAGTGGCTGAAAGACGGACAGTGTCCCTGTCAGTCGTCAATGTCCATGGGCACGTCTGTGTGGAAGGTAAAGGTAGAAAGGACTTGGGCATCAGCCACTGCACCATCATCCCTGCTCTGAATAGCACCAGTCCACCGTCCCTTGTGGCCTCACCTAACACTTATTTTGTGTGTGGAACAAACGCCTATACTTGGTTACCAGCAGGATGGAGCGGGGTCTGCTACCTTGCCCTTATCTTGCCACCCACCTACACTGCTCACCCAGGTCATCATCGAAGCAAAAGGTCACTGGAAGTGGACCAAACAGACACTTTCACTGAACAATTTCTGGACGCTATGAAGGGCGTAAATCCTCTGTGGGGCCCAATGATCAACAGCCGGGCTATAACACACCTGTCCCGGGCTGTGGAAGCTACAATTAACATCACCTCTGGCGTACTGACCAACAACACGGCTGAACTACAAGCGGTCCGGTTGGTGATGCTCCAAAACCGGATGGTGCTGGATGTTGTCCTGGCAGACCGTGGAGGAGTGTGCCGCCTGATTGGGGCCAGCTGCTGCGTCTACATTCCTGACTATGCCCCCACAGTCGTCAAGGCTATCGAGCGCCTACATCGAGTTTCCTTCGAGATCCACGAACAAGCAACTGGTCCCTTACCAACCGGTTTTGGGGCCTGATGGCCACCTGGGGCTGGAAGATACTGTCTGGCCTCTGCATCATCACTAGTCTACTGTTCTCGTACTGCCTTTGCATCCAATGTGGCCCGGCCCTCTGCTTCATGTGCCTGTCAGCCATTAGGCCAGTCTCAGTGACCCAACAGTTCGAGAACGAGAAAATAATGTTGCAAATAGAAATAGACTATATGATGAACATTGACATTGATTAAAAGAAACTGAGAAAGTTGCCATGGCAAAAGGAGGGGCTGTTGTGCTGCAAATTTCACCCCTGAAGCCTTGCCACGTCAACTCTCTCTCTCCCTTGCCTGAGGTGGGCCCCTGCACACGAAGACAAGCTGCACACACCTACCTTATCTTCCCTCATCCCCCTCTGTTGACTAAAACAACATGTGCGGACAATCGATCTGTGGCTCCATGTGCGTCATAAGAAACGATCTCCAGCTGATTGCATTATCTGGACATTGCAGAGGCTCCTGAGTCATCTGCCTTACAGCCTTGAGAGACCACCCCCAGTTGATTGCATTATCTGGACAATGTCAGAAGCCCCTGAGTCATCTGCCTTGCAGCCTCAGCCCACCACAGCCCAAGACAAAGTGACGCCTCAAACCTGATAAGGGGAACTCCACATCCTATAAAGACTGCTGCATGCCCTGGAGAAGAGGCAGCCTCCGTAGACTCACCTAGGTGACTCTGGGACTCTGTCCGATAACTCGAGTTATACTCTGTATATTAAAATATCTTGTTTCCCTCCTCACTCTAGAGTCTGCCTCCCTTCTTTGGTAAGAGAAACTCCTGTGGACTCGTAGATTTTAGGTGAAGCCCTCCACCGCTGGGGGACCCTTTGGAACCCAGTTCTACATGTAGCAGCAGGGCCCTTGCGTTTACTCATAATTCGATCAGCTTCTCTCTGTTCTGTAAAGATAACAGGAAACAGGACACTTGAAAATACACAAGGAGTTCAAACAATATGAAGGTTCAGCTTACCGCACAGCTATTAGGCTACCAATGTCCAAATGTCAGAGGGGTAGCCCAGTCCAGTCTCTGTCAGGCTCTGACGGGCAAGGACGGGCCCGCCCGCGCGAGTCCCACGCTGCGCGAACCCTCATCCATTTTTGAAGTGCCTCCTGGCGCTTAGGCTCTAACGCGGTGTTTGGGCGCCACTGGGGGATGCTGGGATGTATACTCCCCTTTTCAGTTGGTCAGCGTGTGGCGAGTGGCAGCAAGGAAAATCGTTGCAGTCCCCCTGGGACTGTTTCAGCAGGAAGCAAGGTGGGCAGCTTTTCCAGAAGACCAGCAGCACCAAGGTAACCGAGGGACCCGCGCTGTGTCATTCAAGTCTTCATGAATGATGTACGCATTGATAGGGAGAGTCTTTGGAATCTTAATAGGGTACCCTTATTTAAAGATCGAGCAAGATGGGGAGCAATGTGTTTTTGTATGTGAAGGAACTGGAACGCAATAAAATACACTGAGTCTGGAGTAGATGGTAATATCAAGAAGTGTGAGACTAAGACGCCCCCCCATGAGATTCCAAGATTATGACTTAACAAGAATATTAATAAACGCAATCCACTCATTCAGCATCGCTGTGCTGTTATCAACGCTGTGACTCCTTTAACTCGTGATCCTAAAAATACTATCACTCACTTTAAAATCTTTTTCATACCACCTAAAAACAAGCAGCAAACAGACTCCCAAACCCAATTTAACTCACACAAAACAGATTAAGTAGCCTCTAAACACTTACACTAGTGATTATACTTACTATGTTAAGGACTCCTGCACACTTATTATATAATACTAGCATTTGCATAATAGTAGTGATGTTTTTTGGCATATTGTGACCATCGATTGCACACTGGTGTATTATGTTTGGTGTCTGAACCTATATGGTTTCAGTAACCTCAGTGATAGAACTGCTGTTTATTACTATAACATCTGCCCCAGATGCCGTAAGTGTGATAGGTAGCCCTAAATATGGGTCCCATGCTTGTTGTGCCTTAGGACTCAAACTATATCTCATGATGAGCTCCACATAGGCTGAAGTTAATCTATAATTGTTTGTCTTCCAGTTGGTGAGGAACCTGGCCTGGATGTTTAAGGTGGACCTTTCCAATTGGAGGAAGGCTGAGGGAAATTTACACATGGTTGATCTCTGTCTAGAATGTCATAGTGCGCAAAAACCAAATCGTGAAATCTGGTGTGATATGTAGACCAAGAGTTCAAATCATAGCCACTCCCACTCAGCTTTTTATCCGTCCCATGTTAGTACTTTTAGCATCATTGAATTATGTAACAATGTAGCAAATCCACCTTTTCTTCATGATGACCCCAGATCTTGTGTCTTTTTCTGGACTCTATTGTTCTGGCTTAGTGACTCTGGGCCCTTCACCTGTGTGTGATCACATTGAAATAATAGTAATAAGCTATTTTATGTAGCCCTTTTAGTCCCTTCCCTAACTAGTCAAGTCAAGTCAAATGATCTTTATTCGGAATAAAAAACATCCATAAAAGTACATTTACAAAGACAATTATCAAAACAATACAATGCAAAAAAAAATTTGACGACTGGAAAGAAAAAGGCATGAACCAATCAATGTTATAGACACACACAATGTCCCACCTATTTAAAAACAGCAACATTTTATACAATTAAAAACTAGTTTCGGCCAAACCGAGATAAAAAGATAAATTTAGAAAAAACAACGATATTTGGTTAAAACTTCATGTACAAAAACGCAAGATAAAACCCAGTATAAAAAGCTCATTTATAAAGTGCCTGAAATGTAGTGTGCAAATATTATACATCAAATTGTAAAGTGGCTCGTGAACGAACGGCAGTTTTAAGAAAACTGCTCACTCTGAATATTACCTCTTCGGATTCCAGTGATAAAAAGATTCTTAAAGCTTTTTTAAAGCAGGTCAACTTTTGTTTTCTACAGTAAGACATCAAATAATGAACAGAGAATTTTTTGTAAAAACCGCAGAAAAACAAAAAGTGCAAAAGGCTCTGTTTCATATTTTGGTCGCATGGGCAATTCAATGTTTCCAGATTTTTAATGTAACCCAAAGGAAAATTTAACAGGTTTACTATGCTCCCATCACGGAAGCGAAACAACAAACTTCTGTTCCATCTGCCAAGGTGTAAGCGTAGATATTTCAATGGAGGGCCTGGCTGTTTAGTTTGTGCATCAAAATAGCCCAAATATTTTATAACAGTACACTTTGACAGGTTTTTCCTTTGCCGCTCTTCTCTATATGCGTCATACAGTGCCCTTTGGATAGTAATCTTATGGGTACGATTTATCAAGGTAGGTGAGGTAAACAGAGGACCATATCCTACGCTGTCAAGGCAATCCTTAACGGCTTTTAACCACGGTATGAGGTGTGCCCTGTCACATTTAAGGCAATCAGAGATTATATCACGGGTCAAGGTGGCAGCTGGGTTATTCCATAGTTTTAGCCAGAAAAGCGCTGGTCTAGATTTTACAAAATCTTCTATATATGAGATGTTCAGCTCATTATGACATATATATTGAGGGGAACAAATGACCCCTCCCAACACCTTTCGGCAAAACCTGTTTTCTTCGGTTTGGAGGTGGGTGCAATTTGTGTAACCCCAAACCTCGGCGCCATAGGTACCAGTAGGGATGCATTGGGCCTGATAAATTTTTACTAAAGGTGTGATCACGTCAGCGCTAAAGGGTTGACGCAAAGAGGTGACACAGTTTATAGCTTTGCCCAATTTGTTCCTGGCATAAGCAACATGTGGTTGCCAGGAACCAGAGCTTGAAAATAGCAACCCTAGGTATGGAAAAGTACAAGTGCTTTTCAGAACATTTGACCCTGATTTAATCTCGGCGATTTTGTGTTTTTTGGGTCCACAACTCATGATAAGCGATTTTTTAAAATTAGTGATCAAGCCTAGATCTGCCATAAAGTGGACAAAACCTGAGATCAGGGTACGAAGTGCCTTTGGTGTGCGGCCCATAAGGACCGCATCATCAACGTAAAGGAGAGTAGGTACCGGGACTCCATTTACATATGGTACATCTTTTGTTAGGATGCTCAGAGATGAGCTCAGGTTATTAATATAAAGAATAAAAAGCAGGGGAGCCAGCACACAGTCCTGTCTAACCCCCCTGCCAATGCTAATATCGTTCGAGACTTCTCCAGATTGGTTAATACGCACACGAGCTCTTAAATCACTGTGTAAAAAAGCTAAGAAGTTCACTAGGCAATCATCCAAACCATAATTTAAAAGGGTGGACCATAAGCGGGAACGGTTAACGAAATCAAAAGCAGAACTTAAGTCCATAAAGGCAAAATATAAGGGAGTTTTTTTTGCAATATTATATTTTGCCATAATCAAATTCAGGTTTAAGCATTGTTCCACTGTGCCAACATTACTGCGGAAACCAAGCTGGCTGGGGTGTAGAATCTTACTCTCCTCCGCCCAGGTATTAATTCTTTCAAAGATAACCCTTCCCAGGACTTGTAGGGTATTATCAATTAACGATATGGGTCGGTAACACCCCGGGTCCAGCCTGTCACCTTTTTTAAAGATGGGCACAATGGTGCTGCAGGACCATGTTTCTGGTATTTGTTCATTCGTTACATTATTAAAAACATTGCATAGCAATGGTGCCCAAAAGTTAGGTTCACATTTTAACTGATCGATTGAGAGCCCATCGGGGCCGGGTGCTTTATTTCCTGCACTTTCAGCTATGGCATCCTCGACCTCAGACACAGAGATGTTAAGGGGGCTTATCGGGGAGGGGGTTGAAACATTGTTTCCTGTGTGGCATAGATTTTGGCAAAATGTTCAACCCATGTGGGTCCCGTGATGTTACAATTAATTGCCGTTAAGTTCGACCCTATTGATCTCAAATTCTTTACCTCCCTCCAAAACCCAGTGGTGTCCTTCAGATCACTTGAGCGTGCCAAGGAAGCCCAGTGAGTCTTAACCAGTTCATTAGTTCTGTTTCGAAGAATGGATTTATAGTCTGTTCTGAGTAACCTTATTTGAGGGATGTTTCTGGGTTCAGATTTGAGAGCGGCCCTCAGCTCTCTATTTGCCTTAGAACAAGAGGCATCGAACCATCTGGGTGTTACCTCGGATGTCCTCAAAGTAGGTCTAGAGATCTCCCCTTTTATTGCAGAGCAGAGTTTACTAAATGAACTGATAATATTACCCCCTTGGTTATTGCTGGTGAGGCAGGTATCAATCAGGGCTGGGTGTTTTTTAATGACTTTTGTCAAGATTTCCCTGTTGTTCACGCCCCTCCAGACTACCCTCAATTTGTCAGTTGAAACTTCCAAGTTCCTTGCGCCTATTTCAGTTTGGAGGCGTTTACCCCTTGGAAGTAATATGTGAATTACAATAGGGAGATGGTCACTATATACTTTACTCACAACCTCAGCATTCATCAATACATTTGCGATGGTTGGTGACACAAATACATAGTCAATCGTGGTGCCACTCCCGTGACCAATAAAGGTCAGGAACGGGGCATTGCTGGTTTCCATACCAGCATGCTCCATGCAATTTACAAGTTCTCTCCCTGCCAGGAAGTTTGATAATTCTATACCTCTTTTACAGGGAGGAGTTCTAGTATGTAAATGTGCATTAAAATCCCCTCCTATGCAAATGCCATCAAATTTCCCATATTTCTGTCCATCCATGATTGCATCAATAAACTCAAATAAAAGAATAAAATTACGATTTGGTTGGGACAGAAAATCATTGTTATAAAAATTGATCAAACATAGCCTTATCCTATTAGTATAAGTCAATGCCATAAAACTTGGGTTATTGGTTTGAATTAAATCAGTTTTTACCTATGCGGATATTTTAACCCAGATGGAAAGGCCCCCACTGGGGCGACCTAGGGGGGGAACCGGGACAGACTTATTGTAACAACAGTACCCATCAAATAGTAGATCATCAGTGCACCAGGTTTCTTGGAACAATAGTACATCGTGGGAAGAGACCCAATCCGTCCAAGATGTGATTTCCATCTTGCCCTTCAGGCCAGCAATATTCCAACTAAGCATTGACAGGTTGTTATCGGGCTTCAGGCAAATGACCTGGTCAGTTACTGGAAAAGGGACTGTTGAAATTTGGCCATGTGGTTCACGCGGTGTTCCAAGAGGGAAAGTTTCGGCTAGTGACAAAATTGCCTCAAGAGATTTTTCCGCTATACATTCAGAATCTGGAGACAATAAATCAGGGACTTCAAAGGTAGGTGACAGTCAATCCAATGAACCCAAATCATAAAGTGGTGAAAACCTGTTATGTAATGGAAACACAGGTGGAGGTTGCATCATTCTGTGTGGGGGACGATAAAAATAGTTTAGCGGTAAGGGGGTCACCAAGGTCGATGGGCCATGGTGGACAGAGTTCTTATTTAGCAAAAACTTCGCTGTGCCAGGGTTTTTAAAATTAATTATAATACTGTACCCATTAATATTTTTGAAGAGAGGACCAACCCATGTTACGCGGCGCGTAGATATAATTTCATTTGAAACATCATAGCCAACCCCCTTATGCTTAGTTAACCAGTCGATGGTTTTATTATGCAATTGCACCCACGACTCTCCTTGCCCTTCCCTAAGAGGTGGAATCCCAGCCAGAACTAGAACATAGGGACACGCCTCAGGTGGTAAATGTAGGGCAGGGCCTTGATGTTTAATAGGCCTAGTGTCTTCATGTTGGGGCTTATTATGGCGCTGGTTTGGGTTTGGGGGGGCATTCTGTGTTGTTGTGCCTCTAGCTGGATTACATTTCTGGTTGTTCTTTGGTACACTACTGACAATAATAGGCGCTAGGGGTTTACTTAAAGGATCAGAAGGGATACTTTTTCTAGTGCTAGTGGTCGCCACAGGTGGCATAGTTGTTGGCGGACCACTTGCAGCTTCTGATACCTTGACCATATTTTCTATTGATAGATTGCCATTTGTTATGTGATTATTGCTAGTAAGTGCACGGGTAGTAAATTCCAGATCTTTTAACAGGCGTTCACCTCTTAATTTATCCAATGACACTGTCCCTTTTCTTTTAGCATCATCATTTTTAATTAAATTTTCCAGTCTGTCAAGTCTCTTAAAAATGTTATTAAATTGTTTGATCATTTGACCCTCGAGTTGCTTAAAAATTGTGTCCGCGATGGTCTCTATGAGATTTCCCTCAGATTTGGAATATGTACTATTTACTGTAGAGAAATCCGTCTGGGTGGAAATAGTCATTGAATTTAGACCATCATTATTGATGATAACAACATCATCCAAGTGGGGATCAACCTGCTCAGGGATAATCTGCTGTTTTTGTTTCTTCCCCTTATTCCACATGCTTTGCGGTGTGGGTTGATTAACAGTCCTGGGGGGCTTCTTCCTTTTGTTGTAAGATAGTTTTACAGTCCCTCTTTTGCGCTTGGCTCCTACATTCTCAGGGAGTTCGATGGTTGTTGGTAAAGAGGTACAGTCAGAAACTACATTTGAGGATGTATAAGTAAGGGTATTTTCGTCCTCAGTGACAATAGGCACGTTTACACCATCAGATCGCTGTTTATCAACGGTTACTTCAGGGAAAATATGCGTAGTATTATTTGGGATTTCAACTGGTACATTGATGGTAGGCGAACCTATTGAATACCTTCTTTCCGTTTCAACAATCTCATTAAAGGCAGTATCTATTAATGCCTCAAAGGACGTGATTAAAGATGCCGGATTCTCAATATCCTCGGTGGCAGTATTTATACATTTGACGGCAGCATTTCGTTTTGCCATTATTACAACAACTAACCACGGCGGATATCACCTTAAGAGTGGGGTGTAAGAGATGTGGGCCGCCCGACCACTGGTGACCCCTGAGGGCCTTAGAGGGCCCGCCCTTTGCCCAGGCTTAGCCCCGGGCGCTCCCGTGCGCGACTCGCGGGGCGAGAGGGGGTGTCAGGCTTTTACTGGCGCCTCCGGGCGCTCCACACGCGTCACGGGCGTGCCGCCGCCCAAGAGGCTGCTGGGGAGTGTGGTCCGATGTTCGCGACCTCCTCCTGAGCCTCCCGGCGTGTCACACTCCGGCCGTTTCCCTCACGGCACTGCCCGTTGGCAGTAGGACTGGTTTGGATTCTTGGTGTTCCCCCTCTGGGCTCCCGGGGGGTCAGGCTTTTACTGGCGCCTCCGGGCGCTCCACACGCATCACGGGCGCGCCGCCGCCCAAGAGGCTGCTGGGGAGTGTGGTCCGATGTTCGCGACCTCCTCCTGAGCCTCCCGGCGTGTCACACTCCGGCCGTTTCCCTCACGGCACTGCCCGTTGGCAGTAGGACTGGTTTGGATTCTTGGTGTTCCCCCTCTGGGCTCCCGGGGGGTCAGGCTTTTACTGGCGCCTCCGGGCGCTCCACACGCGTCACGGGCGCGCCGCCGCCCAAGAGGCTGCTGGGGAGTGTGGTCCGATGTTCGCGACCTCCTCCTGAGCCTCCCGGCGTGTCACACTCCGGCCGTTTCCTTCACGGCACTGCCCGTTGGCAGTAGGACTGGTTTGGATTCTTGGTGTTCCCTAACTAAGATTAGCTTGGATTAAAGTCCTAATTCAATATCTCCACTTGGGAAAGACCTATAAATATTTTTCAAAAAAATTTTGCTTATTTTTCAAAATCTGATTTAACGGGTGAAATCAGATTTTGATAACTTAATCAGAAATGTCACACTGTAAAAATATACATTAGGCTGCCTGGGCCAGAACTGGTGTAAAACAAGTTCTGCCGCTCATCAAATCTCCAGAGATGGAATACACCTCCTTGTTTGGGAGAGTTAACAACTCTGGCCCAGGGGAGAATGCCTTCCCTCTGGACCAAGAAAATGTCAATTGGTGTTACCTGCTGTTCACTTGGCAGTGATTAGGTGTCTGAGAGTGGGCAGGAATAGTTGGAAGAACAAAGGGTAGCATTAGTTCTACCTTCATTGACCTGGAGTTGCCGGGGAAGAATTCTCTATTTCATTCCAAGACCCTCTTAGACAGTAAGACCCCAGCCACAATAGGAGGATAAAACTGTTTTGACCCTGTCAGATATAGGAGTGGCCAAGATGCTGAAGGCAGGTCTGCCTGGTGGCAGTTGGGTCCTGCCATCTTAAAATAGAAGCTTCTTGGTGATTTTACTGTAAGGTGATAAGGTGCAGCAAAAGGAGGTGGGGGATTGCAACAAAATCGTTGGGATTGGGCAGTGAAATTTCTCAAATCACTGGCTTGTGCATGGTATAAAGCTGACACTGCCACTTCACAACATTCTTGGACCTAGGAAGACTCCTTACGAAAAGGTCCTCCTGTGTGAAGAGCCCTGACTTCTGACTCCTGTTGGAACAAGAGGACCCACAAAATGGTTCATGAACTCCTTAATCCTACTGGCACCCAGAGAGTGGAATTGCTCTCCAAAGTCACATGCTTGTCTTCCTCTATACATTCTTCATGGACACAAAAAGCAGAAGGTCTTCTGACTCCAGGAGAGTCAAGGTGACTGAAGATGACTAAAGCCTGGAGGCTGAGGAGAGGTGGTGCCAGGATGCCTGTCCTGATGATCAAGGTGCTTCATGACTATCCAGAAGATGCTTTACCAGCATTTGGAAATTAAAGCTGAAAGTAAAACCTTTGACTGGGACAACCGACAAGGTGTATCAGAGCTATGCTCTATTGAGGTTGGCATGAAATTTAGCCAAGAACCAAGTCCACTGCTAAATGTTGTTTTTCTACAATACTTGTCAATTTTTATGTTTTTTGCTTTAAAACCTTAATAATTCATATCTTTACTCTCATTTAACCTATTTTGAGGAGCTTGATATCTGTCTGCTCATTCATTTTGTTCTATATTTTCTAAATTTGTTTAGGCTTGACCAGGACAAGAGTATGGTTTAAGGCCAACCACTATGGATTGTATGTCGAATATACACATCGGATTGGTCCCCATTGGAAAGTTATCTTGAAACGTAGAACATTTCTAAGAAGGTAGATTTCTCAATGGGGCAAGGCTGCAGGCTGGATCTCAAGACAGGCTCGTCGATAATGGGTTGACAAATGACGATGTCTCAGTAAAGCCAATGATGAAGGTGAGAAAATCTCTGAGCTGGAAAAGTCAAGGGTTCACACTCATAAATATGTTGACTTCAAATTGATGCGGCTCAGAATTTGCCCAGTATATCTTTCTGCGTTCAGACTTAGACTCTTTTCTGGATGTCTGATTTCTTCAGGAAGGCAAGGCTGTAGCCATAGTAGATTCGATGTTAATGGCTGCCAGTTGGTGCTGAACAGCCAGAAACAGATTTGCTACAGTGGAATGGAACATAGTGTGAGCTATGGCGAAGTCACGCCCACCGACGATACACACTTGGTGGATGAGCTTCAAGGCTGGTCTTGGTCCCTCGATGGTTCTAAAGTCAGAAATTTGTCAATAAGTTTCTAAGTCCCAGGGCTTAAGGTTCAGACAGGAATGCACTTTAACATCAGTTGAGGGTTCCATAACCTCAAGATCAGGGTCAGGACTCACTCGAACATAAGCCACTAGCAGGGTCCAGGGCAGTTGAAACTGGTCAGTTGGGCTCTTCCAGGAAAGTGGACTTTTTGCAGTTGTTGTGTCCCTGTTGATAAATAGGGGAGGAGCCAACTGACACTTGGAGTCTACTTCTTTATCCTGTTTAAACATGGGAGCAGGTCTAGCCCTTAGAGGTATCCTTGCAGGTCTCAACAGAAGGTGCAGTAATCTTTATGTCCTCCACAGATCCATTACTGTTTTGAAAAGGGTACTCAGGTAGGCCACATTTATATCCAACACAAGCCAGGGGTAACCCAACCCACTTTTGCTGTGCTTCCTATGTGCCCTACCAAACAAATCCTACAGTGCCCATCTATACCTAAATCCAACATGGCAGAACCCTCTTTCCTTTGTGAATAGCTCCAGTGCCCACCCTTGAGGTATGGTCAGGGAAATGAGCAATCCCTCCTCTGTTGTTACTCAAAATTGGTTATGTGGGAAGCTCCTCTTCCTTTGGGATTGGTGCCTCGCTGACTAGCTGGACAAAGGATTCGGTAGGCCCAGGTGTTAGCTACATCTGCCTGTGACAAAGTAGGCCACATTGAAGTTAATTAAATTACCAAGCGATGGTCAGATGGTCATCCTGTTAGAGTAATAGAATACTTCCCCATACGTAAAGCCTTTGCCTCAGCTCTGAGAGCACGTTTACATCTCATCAAGGACCTATTCAACTCCTGGGTGATAGTCAGAAGCTTATGCAAATGAGTTTTCAGAAGCTTTAGGGCGAAAAAAGTTGACTTTTTGAACGTACCTTTTGTGAAATAGTTTGTATAAATCCCACTTTGCCAGTGAATTTGACTTGTAATAGGTAATTTAAAAAGTCCAAGAACTAATGAATTAGCTGGTTCCTAGGCGGACATAACATTATTTCATTTTTAGGAATTCAGATAACACTGCTGGCGGTGCGCTGCTTCAAAACAGGGCATGAATCTTGCTCTTGACTAATTTTACCGGCATATTTTAAACAATCAGTCTCTAATTTTTCAACACGTTTGTGCCTGGACTTGTTTTTAACTCGGCATTCTGCACTTTTGTACTGCCATTAATCCCCCTCACCTGACCTTGCTGCACAATACTCCCCGCTGCCTTCCTTGCCCCTGTCCACCGTGGCTGTGTGCCGTTTGAGTGGAGGGCATTTCAGGAAGCAGCGGACCCAATCACAAGGCACTTCCGGCTGAGGAGAGGGCGGAGCCACGTTCCCGCGCACTCCCCTATTTCAGTCCGATGTGCTAGCGGGCGCGCAGCAGGAATTCAGGTAACACTGCTGGCGACACGCTGCCTCAAAACAGGGCGTGAATCTTGCTCTTGACTAATTTTACCGGCATATTTTAAACAAACAGTCTCTAATATTTTAACACGTATGTACCTGGACTTGTTTTTAACTCTGCATTCTGCACTTTTATACTGCCATTAATCCCCCTCACCTGACTTTGCTGCACAATACTCCCCGCTGCCTTCTTTGCCCCAGTCCACCGCGGCTGTGTGCTGTTTGAGTGGAGGGCGTTTCAGGAAGAAGCGGACCCAATTACAAGGCACTTCCAGCTGAGGAGAGGGCAGAGCTATGTTCCAGCGCACTCCCCTATTTCAGTCTAATTTGCCAGCGGTCATGCCGCTGGCGCGCCAAAGGCGCGCCTAGGGCAAGCTCGTCTGCGCAGTCCGCGCCTGGCCGGTCCCAGGGGCCAATGACCTCTGCTTCCCATGTACTAGCACCGAGTACTGTTCTGCGCCACAGTAGAAACACACTTCTAACTATATTCCAATTGGTAGCAACTGACAATACATCCTGAACAAAATCTCATCCAGGGCACACTGAGGGTCCCTTCACTTGCTCAGGCTGCCGATGGAGCAGCATAACACAACCATACCGGTCGGTCAAAGAGGTGGATCAGTGTAAACTGACCTGAGTTTATTTTAATGCCAGGTCTGTACCAAAACACTCCCTCGAAATCTGGGATATTCTCCATGAGAGGAACCCCGAACTTGCATTCATAACAGAAACCTGGTATGCTATACATAAGCGAGCAGCAGTCATAGCCACAAATAACAAATATCTAAATTTATATAGAGCAGTACCCTTAGCCACATTTTGTCCAATACCTAATAACATGAGTGCGGGAGAAATCTTCACAGTGGTGTGAGTAACATGAGTAAGAAACTTTTCTATATTACTCAAAAATTGATACAATCTATTACAACTGAAAAATATATGAATACTAGCAGCAGTGTCACTTCCACATCGAAAACATTTGCCATCATAATGTGGGCCCCATTTCATCATCCGCTCTGGAGTATAATACAGTCTATATACAGTCTTAAAAAACTGAGCCTTTAAATTAGCGGACAAAAAAGCTTCTTTAGACAACAAAATTGCCTCCTCTACAGATAACCCTGGTACCCCCAATTGAGCCTTCCAATATGCATTGTGTTTTTGAAGATCATCTGGTCGATAATCCATCAACAAATCATATAAAACGCTGATTCTTTTACGAGTTCAGATGGCTTCAAGTATGGGAACAGGCATATGTTGAATATGTTTCCTAACTATAAAATCCCGCACTTGAAGATATTTAAAAAAGGAAGCCCTAGTCAATTGATATTTTGTAGCTAGATCGTCAAAATTTAACATAAATCCATTTGAGTCAAACAAATCCCCCATTAGGCTAACGCCATGATGCGACCAATCGCGAGCCACCCAGTCCCAGAACACTGTAGGCAATATTTTGTCTGCATTGAATAGTGTATAATAAGTCACCTTATCTAATGTTATCACTCTAGATACCGCCCTCCATACTCTGAAGGCTGTTTCTAAAAATTTAAAACGTGTTCTCTTATAACAGTTGCCTTCAAGTTCTTTAAATAACCTGCGTGCAGCTTGTGTTCCTAACAACAAATAAAATATAGATGGTGCTTCTGCTGGATCCACTACCTCCTCCCCTGTTAGTATTAGGCTCATTCTTTGCAGAAAGTATACATAAAGATATAGCAGAAAACCAGGGATAGACCCTCTACCTCTTTCAACTGGGAGTGTCATAAACCTCATAGCCCGTCGGGGTTTCCCAGGAGCCCAGAGAAATCTCGCACATACAGATTGTAATTGTTATATATAATATAAAGGAATCTCCAATGGCATGGCTCTATACAAACATAGAATTTTAAATAGAATGCTCATTATAATTATGTTCCCTCGTCCAATTATTGTTAGTTGTAACCGTCCCCACCTATATAATGTTTGTTTAACATGCTTCAATGTAGAAGCCCTATTTACGTCTACAATATCTTTCATAGTTGTCTTTATTATAATACCTAAGTAGGTTACTTCCGAAACCACTCTAGGATCATTAATATGAATGTTACCTGTGCATAAGATTTGCGTTTTCTATGAATTTAATTTGTATCCTGATACAGTACCAAATTCCTGGCCTAGATGCTCAATCTCCACTATCGGATTTACCGTCACCACAGCTACATCATCCGCATAAGCGAATACTGTATGTGCGATATTTTGAACAATAAATGGTTTAATGTGTGGGTTATTGGATAGCTTATTTAAAAAGGGATTAATAAATAAGGCGAAGAGCAACGGAGAGCACAGGCATCCTTGCCTAGTTCCTCTTGTAATTTTAATCAAAGCTGATTTCCTACCCATGGCTGCTATTCTTGCATTCGGAGCGGTATAAAGTACCTGAATTGCAGTTAAGAAATTTTTACGAAAGCCTGCTCTCTCCATGATATCCCATAAATATTTCCATTCTACCCGATCAAACGCTTTCTCAGCGTCTAGCAAGATGAGTGCTAATTCTCGCTTTCCACTTGGGCAATATCGAATAAGGTTATAACTTTATTTATATGCGTGACAGTGCCTCTATTTGGGATAAATCCATGTTGATAAAGAGAAACCAAAGGTGTAATTACTTTAGAGATACGATTCGCGAGAATTTTTGAGTAAACTTTGCTATCGCAATTTAGAATGGAGATCAGATGGTATGAACCCGGTAATTCAAGGGGTTTCCCTTTCTTGCTAAAGACAACAATGGTGGCTTCGTCCCATGACTTTGGTGCCTTACCCCTTGTGCTAATGTAAAAGTGTCAAGCATAATATACTTTATTTGATCAAAGAAAAGTTTGTATACTTCTCCCGGAATGTAATCTGGACCTGCAGCCTTCCCATTTGCTAAGCTTCTTATAGCCTGCTCTAATTCTCAATATGTGAAGGGAGAGAATCGAGCTTGGAGGAAGGGGCTGCAGGCGGCATGACTCATCTAAATATTACTCAGAGTGGGGGTAAATTATCCACTGAGGAAGATATAACCTTGACCACGATTTATCAAACTATTCTATTTCATATGGACAAGACAGAGCAAGAGAGTCAGAGAATACAAAACTCTTGTCGCAAATCACAGACTTCAATCCGCCGTCTGGCAAAATCACAGTCAGACTTTGGGGATAGATTTACTGAAGTGGAGACGAGGATTTCTAATATTGAGGATGAACTTGTTCAATAAAAGGCCGCAATTGAAATATCGAGCGCTGACAAAGAGGACATACAATGGAAAATGGCGGATTACGAGAATCGTGCTCGCCGCAATAATCTGAGACTTTTGCAGATCCCAGAAGGGAAAGAGGGACAGGATCCACGGAAATTTATTATAGAACTTTTTTTTTCAAATACGCATTTCCAGAGCTTATAAAATGGGACTGGGCGAGAGAAATTGAGCGGGCACATAGATTTCCGTTTAATATTCGGAAGCGACCAGGGGCAACGGAATCTAGACATAGGCCCTTTCTTATCTTGTTTAATAGCTTTCTTGCTAGGGAAGAGGTATTTATGAGTACTCGACCAGACAGAAAGAGAAAGGGGGAAGGTTTTGAATTTTTTGCCACACCTGATTTCTGCAAGTACACAGTGGAGAATCACTGGCAATTGCGCCAGCTAGTAACACAGTTCCAGAGTAAGGGGGCCCAAGCATACATTATGAATCCGTCTAAATTGAAGGTTATATTTAAAGAGAGTACGCGATTCTTTACTAATGTGGCAAAAGCAAAAGAGTATCTACAGGGTATATAGCTTAGACGCCTAGATAAGTTTAGATAAGCTGTACAGTTTATTTAGGGCCAGTGGCTTTTGTGTTGTGTTTCGATCTCTTTTTCTTCATTGTTTAGTTATGGACTTAAATTGTGATTTGTACTCCTGTGGGAGACGGTTGGAGGCTGGGGCAGCTTTTCATCTACAGGACTATGAGTCCCAATGCCTCGGTAAGGGGGGGGTGAAGGGGTGTTTGGGTCGGGGGGAGGGGCAAATAGGTAGGGGGGGGAGGGGCAAATAGGTAGGAGGGGGAGGATGGGGGGAAGGGGTTTGGTGGGAAAAGGGATGAAAAACCACGGTCAGGGCAAGAAGAAACACAAACAAAAAATTGGGGGGAGTAGCATAAATCCAATTTGGTCATATTCAGAGAGAAATGACAGAGGTACACTTTTTGTTCGGCTAGTTGTGTTAAGTAACAATGTCCCGTAATATTAAAATTTGTTCTTTGAATGTGTCGGGCCTCAGTAATTTGAATAAAAGGAAAAGGTTAGCGTTAGAAATCCGGCATATACAACCCGATATTATTTGTCTGCAGGAGACTCATCTATCTTGGAAAAATAGGTTTTTAGTAGCAGATCTGGGATATTCACTTATATGTGCTTCACAACAAACTGGTATGATCCGGGGCGTAATGATACTATCGAAACCACGATTATGTACAACAGTACGGAGTTTAACGGATAAATGGGGGAGATGGGTTATTGCGGAATTAAAGATAAACTATTTTTATCTTACTTTATGCTCAGTGTATGGATCAAACCTGGATGAACCAGAAGTTCTGGAAAAACTGAATATTGAGCTAGCATCTAGGGGTACGCCATTGATACTTTGTGGTGACATGAACATTAATTTGAGTACAACGTAATTAACTGGAGATCTGGTAAAATATAAAGGGCGTAAACCCCGGTTGTTTAAAGCTCTCTATAATTTGACAACTGATCACGGTCTAGTTGATGTTTGGAGTAAGCTAAATCCTTCTTTACCCGGGTATACTTATTACTCATTCCCCCATAAGAAAATGGTTCGATTAGAGTATTTTTTTTATCCCCCCTGCGTTATTAACTGGTACTAATATACAATTATTTCCAAGCCCCTATTATGATAGAAATACCGGATTTAAAGATACAGTGTGCATGTAGAACATTCTCCTTTGACAGGAAATTTTGTTTAGATGAGCAATTTAGAATTCTATGTCAGGACCGGAGGCTTCAGATTATGCTATATTCTTCCTTCGCTTTATTAGAATATTGCACACAGCAGCTCAGGAAACTAAAAGTACAACCATGCTCAAAGGAACAAAGAGCATCAAAAAACCACTTGTATGAACTAAAAAACTACAAGTCCCATGATATCAGTCCTGGTCATCCAACGTAGTCCTTCCACTATGTCCGCTACCAGGGTAGAAAGCCAGTCCTTCCCTCGACTTCCTCCTCTTTCTTCGCTGCTCACGCAGCCAGTTAAGTGCTCTTACTATTTTTCTCATGTATTTGAATGTCTGTGTGACTATTTCATTGCGCGTTGGTTTCAGCGCTTGTTGGGGGCTTGCCGCGGCGTCTTGCCTTTCAGAGCCCCGACCGCGGGAGCGTTTCTTCGCTCCTTTCGCGGTCTTTGCCAGTTTGTTGTTGCGGTGCGGTAGACGCCCGCCAGAGGGCGCCCACACGTCTCGCTGGCTCCTCGGCGCTCTCCTCACTCTGGGAGACGCGCGGAGGAGTCAGTCAGCGCCGGAGCCTTGCCCTCGCCACCCCTTCACGCCCGGTAGACCCGGGTCGGTATTCTGCCCCATTTTGTAATAAAGACGCCCTGTTAAGGGTCTGTACAGCGGCCTGGACCGCGTTAAACGCCGGAAGGCGAGATTTGCACTGCTGTTGCCTCTTTGTGTGGTGAACGCGCTGTGGGGGTGGTATAGACCCAGTCCAGAGTGAGGGTCTGCGCGTTGGGGGTCGCAGTGCAGCCCCTATTGCCAGGTTCTTGGCCCATAACTAAATTGCAGCCCTAGGGACTGCCCATATTCTGCCCTCAGACACCCCGTGGGGTAGGCAGTTGCTCACCCTCCCTTGTTGGATTTGCATGGCTGGAATGGAGGAAGAGAATTATTTTGAGGACTCTAACCCCTCTTTTCAGGACGATGAATTTTACCAGGCGGTTGACAGTTCCATTTACCGCTGCGTGACTGATATAGTGGGGCCCATGGAGGACCGCCTGTCAGCACGTATTGTTGAGGAGTGCCAGAAGTTAGCGTCTGCCCATTTACAGGGTTCGCCTGCCCTCCCGGGTCCCTCGGGTGAGGGCCCTCCGGCCCATAAGGTGCCACGTAGGGAAAGGGCTCCGTTGGGGGCACAGGGGGTGGACAAGGATGCGTTCGAACGCCTTAGGGATGCCTTCCTGGCTAACGCGTCTAATGCCTCCCCTGCGCCGCTCGCGGGCCCTGACCCTTCATTGGACGTGGGGACTGCTCCCCCGTCTCCGGTGCTGTCTTCCCCTGATACGGACGACGATGGCGAATCTGTGCGCTCGTGGCGCCCCTCGAGCTCGGCTGTGGTCTTACCGCGGGATGGTTCGGGCATGTTGGACCCGGATGAGTTAGTGCATCCGAGGTCTGCGGCTTGGACACCGGGTGAGACCGTGGCAAAGTTTGTAGCGGGTCGCCTGCGCAAGCCCTTGGAGAAAGAGGTTAGGGGTTGTCTGCGTGGTGAGTGTCCGAGGCCCTCTCTGGAGGGTAAGGTAGCCCTGACCCCAGAGTTAGATGCGAAAATGGCCACCTTTTTGGCCAAGTTTATGAAAGACCCGCGCAAAGGCATTGACCGCTCCTGGCGGTCATGCCAGGATAAGCTCCTTGACGCGGTCGGGCCCGCCACGAAAATTCTGGACATGGCGGAGGAGGCGAAAGCCAATGGTACCGTCATTTCCCCTGAGGTTTTGTCTAACTGGGCCCAGAGGGTGATAATTTTCCTTGGAAACGCTAACTGCGCCCTTTCCACTGAACGTAGACGTTCCCTCCTCATCAAACTGGATCCCAAGTTGGGGGACTTGGCTTCGTCGGAAGCAGGTGTGGTGGCCCAAGGTGGTCTTTTTGGGGAGCCCTTCATCAGAGAATTAGGTAAATTTGTCTCTACCTTTACCTCGTTAGACAAGGCGCAGTCCACCATTAAACGCGTCTTTCACCAGCGTTTTTCTGGAGGGGCCGGTCGCGGAAGGGGCCGCGCGCCCGGCCGAGGGCAGAATGCCAATAACAGAGGTCAAGGCTCCGGCAGAGGACAGTACCAGACCTCTGCCAACTTCAACAATTTCTATCCCACAAGAGGACAGCGCTTTGGCGGCAGAGGCTTCCGCAAGAACCCTGGACCCAACAATACCAATGGTGAGTGTCCTTTCTTTGGACCAGGTTCCCATAGGGGGGAGGCTGGCAACCTTTTACGAGGAGTGGGCATCGCTCACTGCCGACGCATGGGTCTTGCAAACCGTCCGTGGTTTTCACATCGAGTTCTACGATCAACCTTTTCAAGAGGTTTTGCCTCGGCCGATTGTGTTTTCGGAACCCGACGCGCTTTTGATCGACGGAGAGGTTCAGGACTTGCTCCGCAAGGGAGCCATCTGTCGATCAACGCGCCACCCCGCTGGTTTCATCAGCAATGTGTTCCTGGTGGACAAGACGGACGGCGGCAAGCGCCCGGTGATCAACCTCAAGGAGTTCAATGGGTGGTTGGTCTACCGGCATTTCAAGATGGAGGGGATCCACCTCCTTCGGGACGTGCTTCTCCCTCTGGATTGGATGGTTCGGTTAGATCTCAAGGATGCCTACTTGGTCATTCCTATCCACCCTCCACACCGCCGTTTTCTGCAGTTCTGTTGGAGGGGCGCAGTGTTCGAATTCACCGCCCTTCCGTTCGGACTTTCCTCAGCTCCGTGGTGCTTCACGAAAGTGCTGCACCCGGTGGTGGAATACCTGCGAGGTCAGGGTATTCGGATGTTGGTGTATTTAGACGACCTTCTTTTGATGGGCCAGTGTCCAGTGGTCCTGGCGGGTCAGCTTCGGCAGACCGTCTCCCTACTACAGCGGTTGGGGTTCGTGATCAACGGCCCCAAGTCTGCTTTGGTTCCCTCTCAGAAACTTACCTTTCTAGGCTTCGTTATAGACTCAATCGGAGCTACGCTCAGTCTTCCCTCCAGGAAAACGGCCAAGATCAGACATTTGCTTCGACAGACGATCGCAAAAGATCGGACGTCGTTGCGTCACATTGCCAGGGTGGTGGGCCTCCTGTCGTCTTCCATCCAGGCGATCTTCCCGGGACCGTTACACTACAGGGCGCTTCAACGCCTCAAGGCCCACCATCTGAGACGGGGTATGCCCTACGACCAGATGGTGCCCCTTACGGAGGAAGTGAAAGAGGAAATGTCTTGGTGGCTCACGCACATGGAGGCGTGGAATGGGCGTGCGATCTTCGGATCGGTCCCGGATTTGGTCATCGAATCCGACGCCAGCCGATCGGGCTGGGGCGCCCGATGCGGGGATTTCTCCACCGGCGGCGCCTGGTCTTCCGACGAACAACAGTTACATATCAACTGTTTGGAGCTCCTAGCGGGGTCCTTTGCGGTCCGTTGCTGGACCAAGGACTCGGCGACAGCCTGTGTCCTGCTGAAAATGGACAACGTCTCGGCGGTACGCTACGTGAACCATCTGGGAGGTCCGCGCTCTCGGGCGCTAGCGGATTTGGCCAAAACTTTTTGGGACTATTGTCTCTCCCGGCACATTTCGGTGACGGCGGAATACCTACCGGGCCGAGTCAACCAGGTGGCGGATTGGCATTCCCGACACTTGAGGGATTCCAGCCAGTGGATGTTGGATCCCCGTGTGTTTCAGTGGCTCGCCGACCTGTGGGGTCCGTTTACGGTGGACCTGTTTGCGTCCCGCCTGGATCACCAACTACCACGGTTTTACAGTTGGAGACCAGACCCTCTAGCGGAGGCCACGGATGCCTTCCTGCAAGATTGGAGCCGGGACCGGCCTTATGCCTTCCCCCCTTTTTCGATGGTGGTCCGGGCGGCAGCGCAGCTGCGCCGCCAGGGGGCGGACTTGGTGTTGATCACGCCACTTTGGAGATCGCAAGTATGGTTTCCGGTTCTTCTGGAACTTTCTTGGGATTTTCCAATCCTACTCCCCCAGTTTCCTCACCTCCTGCTGAATCCGAGTCAGGAACCGCATCCTCTCATCACTCGGAGCTCGCTCCGCCTCATGGCGTGGAGGCTTTCCGGGGCCGTTGGTCGCTCCCAGGCCTTTCGGGATCGGCTCAGGGCCTCCTGTCAAAAGCCTGGGCTGACAGCACGACAAAGCGGTATAAATCCGCTTGGCTTCGGTGGATGCGTTGGTGTCTTCGAAGGGACCTGGATCCCCTGGTCGCGGGTCTCGTTCCCATTTTAAATTTCTTAGCTGAATTGGCGACGAAAGGTCTGGCTTATAGGACGATCAACGCTATGCGTTCTGCGATTTCTGCGGGTCACCAACCGGTGGAGAATTCCCCGGTGGGGGAGCACCCCTTTGTGTGTAGACTCTTGCGAGGTATTCGCCTGACGTTGCCTCCGGAACCCAGGTATTCGGTTCTTTGGGATGTCAACGTGGTCTTGAATTTGTTTTTGTCCTGGCCGGCTAATCGTTACTTGTCATTGAAAGAGATTTCGGCGAAATTAGCCATGCTTCTATGCCTGGTATCTTGCAGGCGAGTTTCGGATGTACGCGCGTTGGATGTTTCCGCGCGGGTTTTTTCTCCGGATGGAGTTACCTTCACGGTGGGGCGTCGCACGAAATCCGCAACGCGATCTATTTCGTACCCGGCTTTTGTGGACACCCCGAAGTTATGTGTTGTGCATTGCTTGAAAGCTTATGAGGACATTACCTTAGACATTCGCCCGGCGGGCGAGCGACAGTTACTAATTGCCTTGCGTAAACCACACAAAGCAGTCTCCTCCCCCACTATTGCAAGGTGGGTGCGCTGGGTCATGCAAGAGGCAGGCATTGATACGAAACTTTTTGGGGCTCACTCGGCCAGGGGGGCCATGGCCTCGAAGGCTTTTTCAGTGGGAGCTCGTTTGGAGGATCTCATGCGTGCAGCGGATTGGTCCTCGGATTCCACGTTTAAGAGGTTCTATTTCAAACCGGTAGTGGACCTAGCCCAGTTGGTGGTGAGTAAGCTTTGAACTAGCATAATCTGAAGCCTCCGGTCCTGACATAGAATCGAAATTTGCCTAGCTTATGTAACGGTAAGTTTCAATTCTATTAAGGACACGGAGGCGAGGATTATCCCACCCAGCTGACCCTCCATAGTCGGGACCCACCCGTATGGCAGTAAGTAAAGCGTTTTCGGACTGTTCTACATTGTAGTTCTGTTGTGCCAGTCTTACGATGCTCCTCTGTTCGCATGTTATGGCAACTGGTTTACGCTGTTGTTTTTCTGCTAGGAAACGATGGCGTCAAACAGGACCAGTGAGTGAGGGGTGTGATCTGCGCGAAGAAAGAGGAGGAAGTCGAGGGAAGGACTGGCTTTCTACCCTGGTAGCGGACATAGTGGAAGGACTACGTTGGATGACCAGGACTGATATCATGGGACTTGTAGTTTTTTAGTTCATACAAGTGGTTTTTTGATGCTCTTTGTTCCTTTGAGCATGGTTGTACTTTTAGTTTCCTGAGCTGCTGTGTGCAATATTCTAATAAAGCGAAGGAAGAATATAGCATAATCCTCGCCTCCGTGTCCTTAATAGAATTGAAACTTACCGTTACATAAGCTAGGCAAATTTCGATTCATATGTCAAACTGGATGATGGAATTTATTTATTTTAATCTGCACTCAACTAGTATTGACATAATATGGGAGTCGTTTAAAGCATGTTTTAGAGGAGAGGTAATGAGTTATGGAAACTATAACCAGAAAAAGTTAAGGGCTGAAATAGCTAATCTCTATAATTTACTTAAGAGTGCGGAAGAGAATTTAACAAAGGAGATTCAAAAAGGCGTTAATAAAGGGAATATAGCTGCAGCTGATGATGTAGTAGCACGGGGCCGGTCCAGGATTTCGGGGGTATGGAGTAAGGAGAACGCAAAAAAATATATAACATACAAGCGACACACCCATGAATATGGAGAGGCAATTGGGCGATCTTTGGGCCTACGGTTAAAGATGAAGGAAACAGCAAGATCTATTGCTAATTTAATGGATCAGCATGGTAATCTGCATCAAGATCCAGATAAAATTTTGGATATCCTGCATCATTTTTATGGAGAACTATATACACAGCAGAAAATGGTCGGGGCAGATCCAGTAGTAGATTTAGGGGATTTTGTACAGTTATCAGAAAGTGATTAGGAGTGGCTGGATAGTCCGATTACCATGGAAGACTCCATTTTACATTCACCGCCATTTTGTGTTGCCTTTACATAGGCTGCTCGATTCGCGAAGTGTCTCTGCCCCTTGGACTGCAATGTGTCAAAACCCCCTCCGTCCTTGTCTTGAAATCCATCTCAGACACCAGCCGGCCTAAACTAATCCTTGTCTGGACTACCTAATCCCTATATCAACTATCTGTTAGCCTTTAGAATTCTTCTCGTGCCGTATCTTATCTTTTGGCCTTCGCTATTCTCTCCCTGTGTTTTCCTATTCCACTACCTTCCTTTTGAAGCATACAGACATGTCCTGCCATTACAACCCTGAACCATGGGTACCAGTATTGATTAACTTTAGGGGCTGGATAACACACAACATGTAAGCAGAGAGCATTCAGGTTGCACAACACCTTGTTTTCAAACTCTTCTGATTGGCTAAAACTTTGTGCATTGGGTGTATGTTTGTACAGATGTATTTTGACGATAAAAAGCTTGTGAGCCACGAAGTAAAGTGGCAGTCTCCTGAGAACCTACTTGTGTGTACTTCTTGGACAACTGTTCTTAGCTGCAACTAATAAACTTGGTTTTCAACGCCAACAAAGTATTCCGTGTCTCTGTGCAACAAGGCAGGTGAACTCGAAGATTTCAGGCGTGCCCTGCGCCGCCAGGCCAAAAGGCCCGCTTTTTCAGGCATTAGGGGTAATTTATTAATATATAAAACTAGAGATTTTCGGCCTGTCAAAAGGAGTTATATCAACAGGTCGATATTACAGGTTTAAACTGCACAGACAGGCTACAGGGGTAGTCCTGCAGCCACGTTTTGCACTGTCACTTTAGTTATGGCCCAATGTGTGCTGCATTGCACTGATAAATTTTACTTATACGCCCTTGGTACATTTTGTAAACACGTTGTACCATATGCTAGGGATGTATAGGCAAGTTAAATATGCCAATTAGGAGTATACTAATATGTTATGTTTTTACGGAGTCGGAGAACGTACACAAAGAACTGGAGAGCAGCGTTTCAATGAGCAGAGTCCTAAAGCCAGCAACAAAATCTAGCAAAATGTGAGGGTGGCAACACAGAAAGGGGCAGAAAAGAGGCCTATAGGTAGCTAGTGGAGGGCATTTAAAACTGCTGTCCCATGCTCCTCTCGATGGAGAAGTCTTCCTGCGAAATTCTAGATTAATTTAAGTTTCTGTATAAGGAATCAAATGTCCCCTAGGTACAGGCATTTGCCAAAGGCTACCTAGGAGATCATGAGAGTGATGACATCATGTTGCTTTGGGTGATATCCAAGGTATGGTAAATGTGTTTCAACATTTTCATTGTGTACAAGGTGCTCATGGTATGAGTAAAAGGCCTGAATCCATGGTTATCTCAAGTTTCCTCTCTTGATGTCACTAGCATGGCATCAGTTCCTTTACCTTATGGTCCCTGGTTTGTATTTGTACGTCGTCTGCAGGTCTTGATCTCCGTTTTTGCAGTATTGAGTTTTAGGTGGTTATTTGTTATTCATGCATCTGTGATGTTATGATGGTTATGACACCCAGGATGTATAGATATGGGCAAATTAGCAGAGTTTATCCAATAAGACAGCCTTAAGTCTTCAATTGGTTGAATTTGGACTGAACTTCTGGAGTAAAGAGCGGTCAAAGGTTGGAGTCAGGTAGCACCGTACTGTCATATTCGCAATCAGTCATGGTGAAATGTTCAATACTGATGATTATCAAGGATTGTCATTATGATGACAGCTTAGCCTTCTCTTGTAATGCTGGTGAAGTTTTTGTTGATATCAGATTCAAGTGAAATGTCTTCATGACATTTAAGAACAACATTGTTGCTGAGCCAAATTTCTGAGATGAAGTTATGTCTTTTGCAGCTTTCACTGTCAGGTCAAAGATGTTTATGCAATTCTTATGCACTGAACTTGGACGAAAGAATATCAATTTCAGCATCTGTGTTTCAGAGGGGCCTGGGGACCAGCAAGGAGTGGACAGAGGTCCTCGTCCTTGAACCCTCCCCCTCCGCATGGGACAACACCTGGTGGCCCTCCACCCTTGGAAACTAACCCACCCCGAAGGACCAAGCCCGGAACCTCGGCATCATCCTAGACTCCTCCCGCACCATGACTCGCCAAATCAATGCCGTCGGCTCCACCTGTTTCAACTCCCTCTGCGTCCTCCGCAAGACTTTCAAGTGGATCTCCCCAAAGCCACTGTCACCCATGCACTCATAACTAGCAGACTGGACTACGGAAATGTCCTCCACGCTGGAATCAACAAATCCCTGCTACGCAAATGCCAGACCTTCCAGAACACTGCATCCAGACTTGTCCTCGGCACCCCATGACATGAGCACATGACCCAACACTTGTGAGACCTCCTCTGAATTCCCGTCAAGAAGAGAGTAACCTTCAAGCTACACACTAAAACCTACAAATCCCTCCACAATGTCGGACCTAAATACCTCAACAAAAGACCCTCTTTCCACATACCCAAAAGAAACCTCAGCTCCACCGACCTCACCCTACCAGATACCCCATGCATCCTCAGAACCAGAGCAGCTGGAAGAGACTTCTCCTACATCACAGCCAAGGCCTGGAACGAGCTCCCAGTCAACATCAGACGCTCACCTTCAGGAAGAGCCTCAAGACCTGGCTCTTCAGCTGACCCGGGTTGCACCCCCCCACACTCCTCCCCCACCTGCAGCACCTTGAGACCCTCATGAGTGAATAGCACACTCTACAATCCCCTGATTGATTGATTGATTGAGTGATTGATTGATTGACTAGGGTCTGGAATGATGTTCTAGAGTAAACTGGTGGATTGAGGAGAGAGGGGCCCAGCGGCAGCAGGTGTGGAGTTAGTAACTGGGTAAGCTGGGTAACAATCTTCTATGATAAACTGGTGGTTTGAGAAAAGAGGAGCTGAGCTGAGACAACTGTGGAGACAGTGAACTGGGAGAGATGGTCTGGGGACACATGTGTATGTCCGATTGCAATGGTGCAGTCTTGATAAGAAAGGTGCGTTTTTGGAATCTGGTAACCATATGTTCAACCTTTGCTGTGATCTGTAGCTACTGCCTGGCAAGATACATTGTATGTGGCTGAGCATCAGAAACTGTGGTCCTTTCTGAATAGGTAACCTAGACATAGCGGTTGGATTTGATTGTGCGTAATTGTTTTGGAGTAAAGATAGGTAGATAGTCGTTCTGATTTGTCCGCCATTTCTGATATGGTGGAGTTTAAGTATCCCTTGGGTGACTATGCATGCCCTGCTGAAGTGGATGTGGAATTGTTCCCAAAGGTGGTTATCTTTTAGGCACACGAAGATTCACCCACACCAGTGTGTTTTACCTTGGTGTTACTGTCCTCTGAGATTCAGGAGTGGCTATCCATGCCTATTTGCTGTTGGAGTGGGTTATACTCAAGATAGCTTATATTCTTAAACCCAGGAGTAGCTATCCAACCTTAGGGAACTGAAAGGGGATTGTACTCAGGAGTGATTATCCCCTCAAGGCATGGGAGTGGCTATATCAACCCAACGAGCTGGTGGCATGTTGCCTCTAGAAGTGAGTATTTCTGGCCTGTGCTTTACACAGACCAGGCATCTCTCAGGTCATGCTGAGAGTGTTGTGGGTATATAGAATACTTGATTGTTTTAGATGGTTGCTATTTGCTAAACAGTTTAGGGCTTACCCTGCACTTTCAAGATGAAGAGACAGGGTTTTTGGCCCTAAACTCTTTCCAAACCCTAACAAGCCCAATCAGAAGGTGCCATTAACCTTTAACCCTTTAGCAGGAGGCCTTGGGGAACTGGTTTAGATATTTGAGGTGTAGCAGAGGAGAAGTTGTGCCATTGTTGGTCACTTGACCAAAGCCGTAGGGCCTGAGGGAGGGAAGGGGGAGGGGGGAGGCCCGGTCCCGGGTGCAAAACAAACCCTGTTCCAGCAGTGGTCTACCAGACAATCCTAATCCACAAATAGTAATAAAAGCATTTCACTTCCTGGCTTAAGGCGAGCACCATTTTTGCATTTTAAATAGGATACCAGAATGGCATCAAGCAATGCAGTGGCTCAAGGCAACACTATCATGAACTTTCTAATTTTTCTAACTTAACGGTTCTGTATTTTCCAAACAATTATGCAGATCTATAAATACCACTAAGAGGTGTACCGTTACAAGAGGGCTGAGGTTTCAAGTGTCTTCTCTGCTATGGTTAAGATGAAAGGATAGGATGGAAGCAAAAGTGGGTACTTGGAACAAGATTTACTAAAAAATGTCGCCCTTGTACAACTTTTTTTAGTGCAGCCATGATGCAAAATGCTGATTGAGATTTACAAAGTCACCCTAGGGCTGATTTGTATCGTCTTGCGTGGCTTTGGAAAAAAAAGTATTTCATGTATTGTAATACACCGACTTGTGCTGCATTGTGTTACCCTGTGTTGGGTAGGCATAACATGGGTGAAGCATGAGCATTCCCATGCACCAAGCCATGTATTCTGATGCACCAAAATAGTGCCTGTATACAAGAGTGGAGTAACAAGAAGAAATATCTTCATTTCTCCTTGTTATTTCCTCTTTCCATGTGTGCTGCATTCAGCCACACACATAGAAAAAGAAAATGCATCTAAAGATTATTTTTGTGAAGAAAGGAATCCCTTCCTGCGCAAAACCACTCCTGCCCGTAAGTCAGGCACCCTTGCACCATGGTTCATAAGTGCCTGCATTGGTGCTAGAGCGCTCAAGGTGCCCCAACACAATGAGAGATCTTGATGGACGTAGAGCATTTCCGCTCCCTCCCTTTCTTGCAATGCAGTGCAGCAAGTTGCATTGCTGCATTGTGTTGCATAGTGTTGCGTGAAAGGTTAGCAAAGGTGGGCCAGGGTATTTAAGCCAAGTTCGGTGTTACAAGGGGCAAGACAGCATCAGCTCTTGTCAACTGATAAAAGCTCTAGGAGTGGGAGGAAAGCCCAGTACCAGGTGCAGAACAAAGCCTGTACAAACAGCAGCCTACCTGACCAACTTAATTCACAGAATAAACAGCAATAGCACTGTGGACCAGATCTAGCAATATTTCACTCAACGCAGCAAGACATCTTGCTGCGCTGCGTGAAATGGAGAGAGCATGAATGTGAGAGAGGGAGAGGGCAGTAATGCCTGCTCTCTGCTTCCAGTGATGCACAAGCTGCTGCCAGCGCCAGCACAGGCACCCTTGTGCCATGGTGCATTGTAATCTGCGTTGCAGGCAGGATTGTTTTTGAGCATGAAGGGGCACCTTTCGGTACAAAAACACTCCTTAAAGGCGTTTTACTCTTTCTAAGTGTGCTGCAAAATGGGAAACAAGGAGAAATACAGATATTTTGACGCATTTTCTGGTTTACCAATCTTGGTAAATATAGTAGTGCTCCAAAAGGCATGGGTGGATGCATGGGAACACCCACGATCCACGCATGGACCGTCTTCCCAGGGCAGAGTATTGCAAGGCAGTGACTTGCAATGTCTTGCGTTGCTCCAGATTAACCATGCAAGGTGGCCTTGGGTTGCTTGGTATGTCTGACTTAAGCATTGCATTGCCCTTGAGACACCATGCATGACGCAAGGGCAGCACAATGTAATGATCAATCAAGCCCTGTGTTTGCCATTCTAAATCTAGCGCCTTTTAACATTTTTAACTGGTTACCAGAATGACGAAACGGTAAGCATTGGCACAATGCAATACTTTTACCTACTTTTTGATTTTTCGCGCCACGCATTCTATGTTAGACACGGAATTAATAAAATCTAAAAAATACTCTAGTGCTTACCATTATTAAAGACAATCTCAATATTTGGTCTAACTAATGCATGCAAGTGTGTATACGTTTTCATTGGTCTTTCCACCCTCCATCCAGCGCGTTTGTCGAAAGTTATTGCTGGTAATATTTATTTGTTAACTAAAAATTCAGGGTCTATTTTCTTACCACACTTTGGTATGTTTCTTAGTCTTCTTAGATAAGTAAATATTTCCCTTCTGCTTCCATTTGATTGGTAAAAGTTCATTTAGACATCTCATAAAAACGAAACAACTTCAAGCTGGGAATACTGTGAAGCAAAATAAACATCGCTCAGCAGTACTTTTCGTTGGCATAAAAGCCGTCTTTTCTGGACAAGCCACTAGGGGGAGCAGCTCACCAGCAGAAAATCTGTCCTACGGCACCTACTTTTATAGCAAACAACCTTTTGCCTGGGGTGCTGTGCTGTTAGTTTTCCTTCCGTGGATCTGGCAGACTGCAAGCTTGAAACCCTCATTCCATCAGTCATAGCAAGTTGGATGCCAGCATCTCATGGCAAACTAGTGAATCTGCATCACGGGCAAATATTTCTACGGAAAGTATTTCAACGCTTAAAATATGTTCAAAATTCCAATTATTTTCAAAAGGTTCGTTTTATCTTTATAAACCATTCGACCCTGCAGATTAGAAAAGCTGGTGCACGATATCTCTTTTGCACTACAGACATATTTTTAATTCTACATCGCTATATAGATATATTAAATCACAAAAGCATTTTAAGGCAAAGTTATGAATAGAAAACTACGAGCCCACGATAAAACTTTTTGCAGTTTACACGGCATAATGTGTCCATGTGTGGTAGGATGAAGAATATCTACTACCTGCTTGTGGTGTGTGCTCTATGATTTTTTTTTTTTATTATTATTATTATTATCAATGTTTTTGTTATTATTTCTGTTATTTCCTAATTCATTTGAAGGGGTTACTTTTAGTCGATGCTGCATAGGATGCCACATCCGCTCAGTTATATATTTCCCCCTATAGTGTGCTCCTAGCAAGGAGGTCACAGCTGATGAAAAACAGTTACACCAGGGTCCTCTCCGATAGATCGGGCTGATTTTACTTTTCATCTAATATTCCCAACCCAGCAAGTTTTCTACCCTGCAATCCTGGAACAAAAGACTTTTAATTCGTGTAATTGTCATTACTTGTATGAACAGCATTGAAGGTAATAATGCAGTGAAGCACTTTTCAAGTTAGAGGTGCTTTATTGCTTGAATGTTGATACATATTTTTGCACTGAGTGAGTTCCTTTTGAGTGTGGAAGTTTTGCCATCCGTTTATGTTAGTATTTAATATGGAATAATTGTATTAAAACCAGCATGACATGTTTCAAATGTAGTTTCTCAAGAGCACGCTTTTGTTCCCGGTTCTGGTTTTTGCAGGAGAGAGGAGGTTGATTCCTCTTCCCAAAGATGCGTGGACCAAGCTGTAGAAACAGTCGTGCATTGCTTTCAACAACACGAATACTGTGAGTTTGTCACTTCAATAAAACCTGGCGCAGGCAGCTAACTCTTCTCGGGGAGAATCCTACCCACTGACACCGATGGGACATTTCTGTTCGTGCGGTCCTTCTGCACTCGATGAGAATGTTACCACAGAAAGGACACACTATTCAGAAAGAAGTTGCACAAACTTTAAAAGCACATTGCTGGGAACCAAGGAGTTATCGCGCAAATCTGCCTTCAATTGTGTCAAACTTTTGAACTTTTAACTTTTTCATTCAAATGAGTTGAACGTTTACGTTTCCTTGCTTTACTTTTTGAATCGTGCTTGGTCGCTGTCTCTTCTTTCCAGTGCATTTTTTAGACAGAAGGGCAGAATCAGGAACATCGATTGTTTTCATTATTTTTAATTTTGTTTTAAATCGAGTGTCCTGATAGTAGTATTTGTCTATTGTTTACGTACTATACTTACCAAATTGTTTGGGTAGCACATTTTCATATACAACTGTAATAACCCAGTCGAATCTGGTACTCATGTCATCACCTTCAGGGGGATGAAATGCTGACTCGATCATGCTAAGATATGTTCCTACGACCTGCAGATCATACATAGATCACAAGAGCCCAACTCGGAAAGCCGCCATACGAGATGTTAACAGTGAATGATATAAATATATGCAAACTCATCTTCATTTTCATAAGTTATGTCCTTTATACTAACTAAAGAAAAATAAATACAGCGCTCTACATTGACAACATCCTCTGCTTTTTCTCACTATTTTCATCTCACGCTCACAGCACACTTCCTCCGAATTTGTAGTTGCAGGTGTATGTTCAGTTAGAACCCCTTTAGAGTAGAACCATTTTTGCAATACACTGTAAAAGTGTTTAATCATACAAAATATATATTGTTTAGAAATATATGCTTTCAAAGAACGACTGTTTTCAGGAGTAATTTCCTGGGAAAGGGTATAACTACTTTGTTTAACCATTCTTGAGCTACATGTTAACACATTCTAAATATTACTTAAAAATATTAATGAAATCACACTCTTCCTGATCAAATTTCAACAGGAGGAGGATATTTATAAATGTAAAATAAACAATGGTACAAATCTTTAATTGAATGCACTGAAAACAATTACTTTAATTTAAACAGTATATACTTAATAAAAATAAAAAATAAACAGTTTTGGCAAGCCTATATTTAACCATGCATTAAGGCACGGTTTTTGGAGAGAAGTGTTTCCCTGAGAATTAGGACTTTACACCCCATGCTAGAAAAACAATATTCAGTCCATCCAGGGCTAGCTGCACTCCCACATATAGGTTAGAAGGTGGCACAGATTAGTTGTTATCAGTAGGTGTCTTTGCATTTTAGCCCTTTTTATTAATACAGTATAGGTGGATTGTTAACTTAAAGGGAATCTTCAAGAATGGTTTAATCTGTTTATCTGGTTTCATAGTACTCTTCTGTAAATATTATTAGCCATAGAGTAGCCGCAAACAGAAAACTTCCCATTGACTCACTCAGTACTACCATAATTGAAAGGATTTGCTTCAGTCAGCCATCCCCACCCATGGGGCCAAAGAAAAGAACATGAACACAGAATTGTCTGTAATTCTCTGTCAAACTAGATAATTTATTTTTTGTGAATCATTTATTTTTTGTGGAAAATGTACTAATTCTTTTGTTTTTAGGTTCAACGCAAACCTATGTATGTCTTTCACTACCGGGTTGTCTACATATTCCTTTGCATTTTTTAATGTGTTCTAACCCCATAGGTCAGTTAACGTGTGGAAATAACTCCCATATACTTCTCATTTATTAGAAAAGAATGAGGATGTCGTTTCATATCGCACTGAAATGACAGACATACCAAATTATCCCTTCTTCTTTTAAAGAAGTAATTTCCTCCAACAAAATATATTTATTGATTCCAATTCTATTTTCTGTATGATGCAGGTTCCTCACTTCTCTTCTTAAAACATTGAAAGTACTGGAATACAGGAAAGAGAGAAATGAATCAAATATTATAGAGACAATGTAACAAATCTGTTGTTTAGTAATATTTCCAGACATTTTAATTGTTTTATATCGGGCTGGATTAGCCCTACAGCTGCTTTTGCTGAAAAGGGATTTAGTTTAGTGTTTTTTTGCGGTTGGTAAACTGAAATTCACTGATAAACTAAGGGGGCGGAATCTGTAGAGGAACTATGTCTGAGTTCCCACAAGATCCCATATAGCTACTGGAAACAATTAGGGGCAGATTTACAATTACTGGCGCATCCCTGCATATCAGCAGGGATACGCCAGTAATGGGCAAAAACGGCACAAATGCGTGACGCATCTGTGCCATAAAGGTGATGCATTGCTGGAGTTGCGTCGCAAGCGCGACGCAGCTCCAGCAATGCTCGGGGATGCCCTATTCTTCCAATGCTGCGTCAAGCCTTACGCCTGCTTCAAGCAGGCGCAGGGTTTTGAAGCAGCATTGGCTTAAAAGTGACTGAGTGAAATCTTGTAGATTTCACTCAGTCACTTTTAGGAGGCGTTCCTGTGCCGGAACCCCCCCCCCCCTGCGCAGGAACGCCTATTTGTGGTGCAAGGCTTTACAACGTGACGCATCTGGGCGATGCGTCACATTGTAAATACCTTGCACCATGGTGCATCTTTTGCGCCGCCGCTGCATCACAAAAGTGACGCAACGGCGGCATAAAAGCGGCGCAAGGGGCTTGTGAATCTGCCCCTTAGTACTCTAGGACCCACGGAATAAAAACCTGAGTTACGTGGAGTTTGCAGAGGATCAGGTACTATCTTGAACTGACAAGATATGATTAATTTTTGAAGGATGCTAGGCCCTCACTCAACCTGGGTGGCATGCTTCATCACTGGGCCCACTCCTCGCCCATTTTGGTTCATATACTACAAGCGAGCATAGTCGAAAACGAGGGAGTTCTTTTTACAGGGTTAGGATCGATGAAACTACTGATGGACACTGCTATGGTCCGTATCAAGGTGACATGTAGTAACAACGTGTCTTTAACCTTGACACAGAGGGGAAGAGGTGGGGTAAAAAACTAATGGGTTAACATTTTCTCATGGGGGACCCAGTCATTTCTTAATTGGGGTCACCCAAAGATAACTGGCAAGCAAAGGGGAGTCCAACTCTAAGGGATGGTCATATAGATGGGAGGTTTTACTCTTGTTTATACGTTTCCTCTCTTTCCACTTAAGTGTAAATACTATATAGGTAATCATGTTTTCATGGGGGCAACCTACACTTACATGTGGTAGGTTAGTCTGTGTAGCAAAGCAATGCTCCTGAGAAATATGTGAGGTCTTGTGTGCAACAAAACTTGGATCTATGAACCTGGCAGAAGAAAGAGATCCTACTTCAGAGGCCCACTGTGAGGAATGTGTTCAGGAAGTACCAAGGAATTCAGAATACACTTAACATCAATTATGGCGGCTGACCAAGTGCCCTCAAACAGGGGGCCAAGTACTCATTTTAGTCCTTGACTCTCAGATTAGCTAAGCAGAGCAGTCCAAGGCTGACCCAGGGAGGTGCTATGAATTAGAAACTTAAAACCCATTAATGCATAAAATATTACTCAATAAATCATTGTCCAGTTACTGCTTCTTCTTTAAATGAAAAGTAATGTAAGACATATACAGCTAATTGCTATGCACACAAGTGCACATATTTATGTAGGTGTAATTACAAATTGAGACCCCTTTGAAAGGGGCCTCACAAAATACATAGGGTGCAAATCATGTGCTGTAAGGAAAGGAAACAGGTGACAACCTGTTACATCTAGTAAATTCCTATTATCTATGCAGTACTCTGTGAAAATTTGCATAGCCGCAGGCACTGACCATAGAAACAGTAATGCCCCTCCCATTGTCTGTATCAAACCATGTACAGCGTTTACCTATAACAATGACCTGCTCATGGGTTTGTCTGAGGTATTCACAATCCGAACATCAGCCTTACAGCATTTTTTATTTTTTTCAGCAATAAAAAACAGAATCTTATTGACTTGATTATGACAGGTAAATTATTTACTTTTCACTATACATAAAACTAGAATATTGGCTTAACATAGCTTTTCACCACTGCAATGGCTTACAACCTTCAACGTGAATCTTTCCTCATTTGCTCTGGTTGCATAGGAACTACTCCCGATCCCACAAAACGAGGGACCAGCATCAGCAGGGCCACCCAAATAGGCACCATTAAGGTGCCTGGACCTCCATGAACACTCACGTCTCCATCATGGGAAACTTATGGTGACCAAATTTCCTCCTCTATAAGAGGATTTGTGGGAAATGTTTCAGATAGCCCCCAACATGTTGAACAGCCCTCTGGGTGACTGAGTCCTTTCTGGACACCCATTTGAAGATAAGCAAGTTTAACTTCTCACTGGAGCTTATGAGATGCAATGATGCTTCCAGGCAGCCGCTCAGTGCTTTTCCCCTTCATTATCTCTGTATTTCTTATGATGCTCTGGCGACCTTTCTATCCTGTGGTAAGTCACCCTGCTGCACCTTGGTGCTGTTGAGTGACTGATTTTGAGTTACGCAATCTACAGGTTTCTTGTCACCTACTCAGCTTGGTCAGAGACCTGGCTATGTTCCCTTTGATGCAGGTGTGTTACTTTGTGGAGTATGAGCACTGCAGCGATGATGGTAAGGAACCTCCACGGTGATGGCAGGGAGGTTTTTTCTAGTTGGCATACCCTCCCTCCAGCCTTCTCTCCTAAGGCCATGGTCATAATTAAACCCAAGAACAGAAATTGCACTGCAGTCCACCCGGGGTGCCGAGCAGTCCTAAGGAGAAATCAAAGTAAGCATGCAATACCACTCAAGTTATTTTTCTTCTGCTTGGTCCCTAGGCTTAAATCTTGCCCCTGCCAATCATGGTCATATTCAGAAGTGGTCACTAAGAAAAACACAAGCTGAACATGAGGGGCAGATTAAAAATGATCCTGGGGTCTACCCAAGCCAGCTCTGCAAACAGCAGGGAACCTCCTGACTCACATGCTTCCATGAGGAATTGTCTCCATCATCTCTGGCACAACCACATCCTGCACCTAAGCAGCTGCATGGCTCTAGATCCTGAACGTGCCCTCATATACATCCCTGAACATCTCATGACCTGGATTCTTTCTGGCAGCAGCCCAGAGGTCATCCATAGAAGATTACCCTTCTTGCCTAAACTCACAATCCAAGAAGGCCTTCTGTCACTTCCTTAGTGACTGCGCAACAGCAAGAGTCTGTGGTGCCCTCTCCCAGGGTCCAGTTGAACACTTGTTCAGGGGTCCGCCTCTTTCATTGCCCTCACAAACTCATTCCTTTTCTAGACCTGGCATAGAGTAAGGGAGCAGGTGTGATCCCTGAAATAAGTTAATGAAGTCTGGAGTATAAAGTTGGAGTCCCCACAATTCTGACATGGGTTCATAAGTGATGCTTGTCATTCTTGCAGGTACTCTTTCCTTGCTGACCGTGTGGAGGGACTCAAGGAAAGAGATGTAGTTCTTATGATTAATGAGAAACCCACTCAACCTAGTAGTGCCATGTATCATCTCTCCATCCGTTAGTGTCACTTACAGCCAACTGCCTGTCTCATCCATCTACTGCATTCAATGTAGGACAGCAAATGGCAGATTACTCCAAAAATGAGGCACATCTTCCTCCGAGCGAGTTTCCACCAACACCGACATGCCTGTTCAATCCTAAGAACTTCTAAGTGATCCAGGTCTCAAACCTAGACAGGGCCCTAATAATTGTATGGGACCATTCAACCCCTGGATTAGTAGGTAAATGCATATGATCGCTATCTACATTCAAACCCCAATTACTTTGTCCAACAGGAAATGCTTACATGTTTACGCATTTGTTAAATTTAGCGGCTCTATCAAATGTATATGCATTGCCTATTACATTTATTGCCTTTATCATTTCTCTTTTCCTTTTATTATTGGTTTTATAGGTACTCTTCTTATTTTTTCTTATTACTGTCTTAAAATATATATTTTTTACTCGTATAACTAATATTTTTAGGTGTATTTACTTGTACCTTTTCGAAGCTCTTTTATGTATAGTCTTTTTATATGTATTTCAAAATTTAATAAACTATTATGAACACAACAGGAAATGCTCAATGTTCCTAGATTCAGCCTATTTTTCCTGGGGCTTTGGATCTTTCAGCTTGTGCAGCAGAGTAACTAACTCTTCCAGTCTCTGAAAACATGAATCTAATTAATGACTGGATTAAAGAAATATGAAAAATGAGAAAGTATTAAGGAATCCAGCTTTGACTCGTCTACCGGTTTGTGTCCCCGTCACCCTCCCCCTCCTCTTGCCATGTCGTGTCTATAACCCTCCCCTCTTTCCCTCCTCCCTTCTCTGTCTACTTACCCACCCCCCATTCCCCGGAATATCTCCCCTTGCCTGCTTTTTTCCTTACCTATGTTCCTTTTTGTTTGTCTCAACCTTACTAGTCACTATGTTGCCATGCTCTAATAATTGTGTAACCTTTGTAAAGATGTAACCTGCAATTTATGTCTGATACTCATGTAAAGCGCTCTGATACCTCCAGGTCTAGCCAGCGCTATATAAAACATTTAAATAATAATAGTAATATACGAAATATATTTTATATGTCTCAATACAATCTACTATGAGCTTTCTAAGACAAAGGATAAGTGAAAATAAAGGAGTACCACCTGCTACTTTCATGAGCTAGAAATGGGGAAATACCTATGGGCATAATGCTATGTGGTACCTCTGACAAACATACTTAGTAACGCACGAAGACACTGCTAATGAAACATCAGTGCATAATAAACTGTGCCATAGGAAATATTTCCTACACCATAGTTTACTGCACATGTCTGATTGCAGTAAAACTTAAACACACAACTCGCCAAGCCCTACCAAAAAGAACCACATGGAAACACCCAACACAACACAAAGCTTTGCATCGCTGAACACAGCACTGCAACTCAATTAAAACTGCAGAAATACCTGAGCTAAACGTGCATTTTAATTCACTAGGTTTAATCACAGTGCAAGGCAATATATCAAGGCTTCCCTTTTTATATGAACCTTCTCAATACTACTCGAAAGTGTAATCTAACCCGTCGGTGACACCTTCTGGGGTCCATCCATAGTAGCAGATGTTTTGATAGTTGAATCGCTTTAATGCAGATAATTATCTCCCAATGTGGTTACTTTCTCCCACCACTGGCCCTTCCTTACTTTCCCCTTCTCTGTCCATTTGTGTACAAACACGTCCTTGACACTTTGTTTTCACAGTACTGTAGCTCCACTGAAAAGGGGCCGGGGCGTCCCCCGTAGTTCAGCGGATGAGTTAGTGACTTGAGTTTTTTTTCCTTGTTATTCCGGTGTTTTGCCTGAAAGCTGCAGTGTCCCACTGCTCATCGCTCTCAGATCAGCGCATCAACCCACAATTACACAATTTGGAACTGGATGCTTTAATGCAACGCATGGAGAATATGAGGGCTGTTTCTTAGCTCGGCAAAGGTCGTGCAGTTTCTTCATAGGTGCCTTAGATGTTCATTGTAATATCTGTGTATCATTTAAGGTAAAAAAAAAGCTGCTTTTCATACAGTAACACGGGCCACCCTCCTTCTAGCACCTGCCTCGAGACCAGTCAGAAAAGTGAATGTCGACAGGAAGGGGCAGGCCATCCGCTAATGACTCGTTATTCACACCAGCAACTTCTTTACTCAAGGTGAGTAAAACACACCCGTGAATGAGAGAGGTTAGGGAAGCGCACACTGTGGTGCACTGTACTTCATGCTGAGTGAAATATCGGTAGTCTTTTAGGAAGGCAGGGATTTTAGAACCTAGGGGCAAATTATCAAGAAACAGAGTTAAGATTATCGCTGCTTTAGCGGCAGGAAACTACCGCTAAAGCAGTGATAATGGGCTTGATAATATGCCCTTGTTAATTCCCAGAGAAGACAATGTTCTGGTGTGAACATGAGCTTCTATGGGAATTCTCTACGGCATATTGTCAAGCCCATTATCGCTGCTTTAGCGGCAGTTTCCTGCCGCTAAAGCATCGATAATCTTAACTCCTTTCTTGATAATATGCCCCCTGGTTCTTACCTTCCGTTCTGGCCTCGTCCGCGTACATACTTCGTCTCCATGTACCTCACCATGTCATCAGCATAGTGGGACACCCAGAACAAGGGTACTCGCAAACATTTACAGGGAGGCCTCAAAGTACTGTCTAAGGCATGCCCGAGGGTCACACATATGCCACCAGGGTGAGGGTCAGGGAGATGAAAGGTGGGCGTAAGGGGACGTGAAGCAGATGCATGGTGTGGACAACAAACTGGGCCTTCACATGACTTCTGCCTGCCACCAACGCTCTATTCTCAGGCACCAAGAAATAAAATCACAACATTAGGCTCAATTGTAAAACATGAGGGGGAAAGAGATACGCATCTGGTGGTGAATTGCAAGCTGTGAAACCAGGAAACCTGGTATCAGTCCTGGCTTTCCCCACTTGACAAAATTGTGTGATCCTAGGCAATTGGTTAGTTTCACTTTGCTTCCTTTTTTCTTCATTACTACATAGGAGAGCTCTTAGAAATACACAAGTTCAGGATGTGAGCTGTACAAAACCTTCTCTTGTGTTTTTTTTTAATATACTATAATGTTGTTTCAATTACATAACAACGACGGCTACACACAAAATGCACCTGACAAATGAGTTGCCTCTTGGTTCACTAATGGCATTGTTTCAGAGTGGAGGCAGTATGAATGTTTCCAAGGTCATGTTTGAAAACTGTCACTGCTAATAAAGGCCTCTCAATGCAGTGATATAATCTGATTTACTAAGGTAAATCGCTCATGCATGTTATAAAAAATACTCTTTTTTTAAGTTTGCAGAGAGTTTTCAATGTTTTTACATGCTTAGTGCAAGATGGCTTTAAAACTGAGGGTTGTATATTCACAACAAGCTTTGCTGGCTTAACGCCGCACTCCGCCACTACAGAAACACAGGGCTGCATGATATTTACCAAACATGGTCGAGCCCTGCATTCCCCCCTTCCCCTGCGCTAACTTTAGCAGCCCAGTGCCAAAGCAGACACCCTTGCACCATAGTGTAAGGGTGTCTACTTTGAGGGGAAATGAAGGGAGACCTTCCTGCACAAAAATGATCTTTAAATTACGTTTTGCAACTTTTATGTGTGCTGCTTAATGCAGCACACACAGAAGTTGCAAAACCTCTTTTTTTTAATTGATTATGTGCAGGAAGGGTCACTTTGCAGGAAGGGTCACCTTCCTGCACATAAACAATCAATGGCAATTTGTTGTTTCTATGTGTGCTGCACAACGCAGCACACTTGGAAACAGTAAAATCAAAGAGAAATAAAGCATTTCTCCTTGTTTCCCCTGTTTTCCCCAGTCTTAATTTTGGCACTGAGTCCTATTTATGCCTCCCTTGTGAATAGGGGGCAGCATCAACATCAATGTGTGTTGCGGTGGAACGCCCACCGCAACACCCATTGCCCAGTACAGCGTGAAAGGTTGCCTTATTTACAAGGCAGCATTAAGCCATGTTAAGTGGCCTAACGCTGCTGTGTAGATAAAGCAAAGCTCCTATCACCACCGCAGCGTCACTAAAAGTGATGTTGTGGAGGTGATAGGGGCTTGTAAATATGCCTGCAATTGTATTCCTAAAGATAAGTTGTCTAGGACACTTTCTTTACGTCTGCCATTACTTTAGTTTACATAAATAATGTCTGCCTGTTTCACAGCTTTCTGAATGTTCCTGCTCAGTGAAGTGAACATCAGCCCAGTGCTGCTGTTCACCAGGAGGCCACAGTTAAAGGTCAGGAGGGCAGCATGCGGCCCCCAGGCCTTCTTTGCATATTCCCACCCTAGAAAGTGTAGAAAGCACTGTAAACATAAGGTGATTTGTCCTTTGCTTTCAGTAGGTATCTTGATAGAATGAATCCCATCAATTAGAAACAGTTTTACTTTCAACATAGCTGTTGACATTTTAGCAGTTAACTTTTAAAGAGTTCACGGAGAGTTCTGGAAGCTCAAAGTGGGTTTATATGTCTCAGCTTTTACAATAAGTCTTTGGTATTGCAGAATGGACAGCTGTTCTTCTGTGGCTCTTTCTGCGAGGCGCAGTGCACGAATTAAAAGCTAGAATCCATGTAATGCATGTTTTATAATATGGCCTGTGGAAATGAGTGAATGCTTCACCCAAGTGACTGCACCTTGTTCAAAATGCAAGCACTTAATGTAAGGTATCCTCCAGTTATGCTACATCTGGGTGCAATGCATAAAATGGGGCATAGCCAATGAGCCCCCTAGGGCACCCATGGCAAGAACAGAAAACAAAATCGGTCTTGGTAGATATGTGTAAATCACCCCACACTGCAGGAGCCCTTTTGTAAAATGGGGCCATAATGTTATAGACCATCCTGGTCAGAAAGCCAGGTAGCCCACAACCTAACAGAAGAATACCAAAGCAGAGAATGAACATTACTGTCCTGAAGGTTGCCTATAACAAAATTGCACCGAGAGGGCCCAGGGCCTGCTCATGGGCCAACCTACTTGCGGCTGCAGACGCAGATTGCAACTCCTTCAAATGAAGCACAGTTTGGGGATTCCTTTCAGAGACACTGACAATGCGGTATGAGCTGCATTGTCAATGTTTTGCAAATTCCACGTGCACACCTGCCCTTCTGGGGGCTAGAGGCACACACGGAGGCCAGGAGGATTGCAGTGTTTGACTATAACCACTCTCTGGGGGGCCATCAGGACTTCCGAATAGTCGGTGACCACCTGTGTGCAAGTCAGAGTGCTAGATGAACCACTGCTCTTTGTCTCCTTATGCAACTAAGTTTATTATAAATAAATTATGGTACATTTTTTCACACCTATAAATAATAGCAGGCACCCCAGGCTTTGGCTATCAAGGTTTCAAAGCTAAATTTATTTAATAGGAGCCCATCTGGATTGCTAAAGTAATATGACATATCAGTGTTGTATCGTGAAGATACTACAAAGGATGCATGACAATTTCGACAACTCCTCTAGCTCTCAAACCTTTTTAAGTGTGTACTTAAAAGAACCAGTATTTATGAAAATTTAAGCAAAGCGTTGTCTATTGATCTTTATTTAGACATTTCATCTTGGTATGATTCATTCGTAACATGTTTTTTGCTTTATTTCTACATTCTGTTGTTTTTTTTTGTAGTTCCTGGCTTTTTTTCACTTGGCTGTCCTCAAATGTCCACAATTTGGAATATCTCCTGTCAATGAGAAGCTGTTCCCATCTTTTAAGTTGCTTTTATGATCTTTAATAAATAAATATTGAGGGACCTGGCACCTCTCCGCAGGGTCAAACCCAAATGTATTTCCTTCAGCCCTCCTGTTTTACTGAGCTGGTTTTTGTTGGATTTAGGACTGTTTGCACTTTACCACTTCTAACCAGTGCTAAAGTGCTTGTGCCTTCTCCCTAAAACATGGTAAAGTTGACCTACACCGAATTTGCACATTTAATATGCTTGTAAGTCTTTGGCAGATGTCAATACGTGTACCCAGGGCCTATACATTAAAAGCTTCTACTGATCTGTCAGAACCCCTTTCAAAGGACCACAGGATACACAGAGGCTACTGTGCCCAATTGTGGTGGTTGAAGTCTTTTATTCCTTGTGTCCCAGTGCCCAATTGACTATGGATCCTGAGAAACTGGGCCAAGTACCCCTTCTACACTTGACTCTCAGTGGTAGCTGTGGACAAGCAGTGGAAGGTTCCCTCTGGAGGAAGTGTGGATACAAGTAAGGGAACACGACTCATAACTCAAAGTGCAAATAGTAAAAACAACAAATCAAGGTCCAGTCAAATATGTTTTTTTATAAGAAAAAGAAGTATTTTATTTCTAACTCTACACATGCAAAGGAATAACGACATGCACAAGCAACAACAATAATAGCAATAGCAATAATGGACTCGGGGGGCAAGGCCATGCTGGTCATGTTGGACTTGTCGGCGGCCTTTGACACCGTCCCCCATGATGGCCTCCTCTCTAGACTCTATGAGATAGGCCTCAGGGGGACGGTGCTCAGCTGGTTTTCATCATTTCTAGCTGACCGCCGACAAACGGTCTGGGCCTCCCCGGACTCTGCTGTGATGCCGCCATTGGGTGTTGGGGTCCCGCAGGGCTCGATTTTGAGCCCGACCCTCTTTAACATCTTTATGACCCCTTTGGCGGCACTGGCGGAGTCTTTTGGGGCCCGGATCGTGTCCTATGCCGACGACACACAGCTCCTCTTCTCCTGTAAGAGTGGAGGAGATTTTAATGGAGAGAGCATCCGGGATTGCCTTGGGGCTGTTTTCAGATGGTTTCATTTGAATGGCCTCAAGTGCAATTCTGAGAAGTCTGAAGTTCTCTTCTTTGGCTGTGCGTCGGACCCTGACTGGCAAATCTGGTGGCCTACTAGCATGTTTCCACCCTCCCGTCCATTTTTAGTTGCTAAGAATTTGGGGGTTAAGATGGACAAGGGCCTGACGATGAGAGCCCAGATTCTGGGGGTGACGGGCACCTGCTTTGGCCTCCTCAAGGTGCTGAGGAAGTTTCTACCCCTTTTGTCGGAAGAACATCGGAAACTGACTGTGCAGGCTCTGATCGGGTCCAGGCTGGACTATGCCAATGTCCTCTACCTGGGCCTGCCAGAGTATCTGCTGCAGCGGCTCCAGGTGGCACAGAACGCTGCGGCGAGAGCCATTTATGGCTTAAATAGGCGAGCTAGTGTAACGGGTCTCCTGCAGGCCTTACATTGGCTGCCTATCCGCAAGCGCATCATCTTTAAAACGCTGACTTTGGCCTATAAAGCCCTTCATGCCAGAGGCGCGAAGTACCTTCAAAGGAGACTGTCCTTGTATCATCCGGCCCGTGCTCTCAGATCGGAGTCACAGTTCCTGGCTGTGATGCCACGTGTGAAAAAAGCTTGCATCGGAGGTCGTTCCTTTGGACTGCGGACGCCACAGCTGTGGAACTCTCTGCCATTGACACTCCGGGCCGCCACCAGCCTACTCGCCTTTAGGAAGGGTTTAAAGACCTGGCTGTTTACTTTATAGGCCTTGTTTCCTTCTTTTACTGAACCTCTCTTTTTTGTTTTATAGCTGTGTTATGTTACCTCACCGTAGGTCTCGCTGCTAAAGCGCCGGGATACTCTTTTTGAGTCACCGCGCGCTATACAAGAATAAATTTAACATAACATAACATAACATAACAATAACACAGTCACATAGAAATTGGTGCTATAGTAGTTGTCAGGCAAATCCCTGTGCCACCCTCTTCCTTGTAACATGCTGAGGGTTATTCCCCATTCAATGGTCGCCACATCCAGGGAATCCTCACCAATGGGCCATGCTCAAGAGTTTCCCATTGACTCTTCAGGAATTATTCAAAAATGTCAATGGTGCTGCAGCACCTTTAGCAGCAAGTCCCATGGGGTCCAAGAGGCCCAGTTCACATCTTGCACCACTACTGAAGCATGGGAATGTTCCAGTGTTGCAGGGGGTGTCCTGAGTGTTTCGACCCCCGCTGCTGCTTTTCCAAGTATTAGAGGAGCGACCAGCTCGTGAAGATCCTGAAAGTCCACCTTCCTCAATGAGGGATCGGGGAATCCTTTCTTCAATTCCCAACTGGAGCCCAGCAAGGGTACATCATCATCCACAGCATCCTCTGCAGTCCTTTTGGGTAACTCAGGAGCAGGTTACTAGCTGTGAGGTCTGACCCAACAAATGCAATCGCAGTCTTTTCCTCAGGCAATGGCAATTTGAGTACCGGCATCCCTTCCAGGCATATAGGTTGCAGAGGTAGTTGGTAAATCAGGCGTAGACCCCTTCTGTGTAAACACCTCCATCACAACAGTTACGAGTCTCAGTGCTCCTTCAGTATCAACTTTTCTGGTGGCCCATCCTGGCATACGTGGTCACCGCAGTGTGTCGATGCTGGCTTAGCAAGACCCACATGGTGCTTGAAACGTGGCTAAGTTTGTGGAGGTCCTCTCCTGGCATATGGGAGTGACCGAACCAACACTGCATAGAGGAAATGACCCAATCAGTGCTAAGCCGTTCCTTCATACCTTGCTCAGGGATTCCTCCCAGCAAGGGTTCCCACTGGACCTCACTCCCTCTTATGCTCTCCTCATCCTCACAGGGCACACTAGTCTTTGCAAGCAGGCAGGCATTGGGGCTCCTTACTTCATGGCAGGTGGCCTTTCATTTACATGGGTGATGTTCCCTCACCCAGCAGGGAAACTATCAAACCTTTGCCCCCAATCCTGGTCACAAGCGAGAATCTTGCATAGCTTCCCCATCTTACACAGTCCATCTCAGAGCTTGGCAGATGACACATTTTGGGGTCTTAACCTCCCTTTCTTATAAGCATTTCCAGGCACCATAATGTGATTTAGTGTATGGGTCTTTGAAGGTTTATGTTGGGGGCTGGGCTTCTTTTGAAGTGTCTACTTCTCTTTTTCTTCTTTCCCCTTGGAAGGATGTCTGTCTCAGCAGGCAAGATTCTGAAGCTAATTTACCCACAGCACAATTCATGGAAGTGACCAGAGTTCACACCTGGATGTCAGCCATAGTGATGGTGCATCAAAAGGTTAATCCCAGGTTGCCCTACTTTTTATAAATCACTCATCAGCCCCATCTCCTTTCTTAGATGCGTGCAGGCCCCTTCCTTGTGATCTATGAAAGTGTGTAAAAGGAGAGTCTCTTCATCTCTTTCTCCACTGTGTCCCACCCAGTTCACAAGAATAAAGTAATGCAAAAATCCATCTGAGGGGGATCTCTATCCTCCTCATGCCTTCAACATGCAAGCCTGGGATTCCCAAATGGAACCCAGGGTGCTCCATATAATATACCAATGCAGGCACATGTAATCAGTGTACATTCACAACACACTTACTGTCCATCACTGTTTCCTTCATGCGTTGTACCATTACAAGTACACATACATTCAGCACACACAGTCTGCCACACTATTCAGCAATGAAGTATTTTTATATTGTAGCAGGATGTGCTATTTACAACTACACAAACTGTCAGCACACACACTCAGCAGGTAAGTGCTGCAAAACACTTCACCCGTCATGTATTGTACTACACACACAAAAACACGCACCCAGCACATGCTTTGATTGTCCATTCTCTGCACACCTCTAACATTCCTCATGTAATGTATTCTTCACAGTCATACATTCACCTAGTATGTGCACAAACCTACACATATACTGGACTGCTCAACACATCTCTATCACTGTACTATACCGTTCTCAGGCACACATATCCAGTGCAAAGTCACTATTCCTGCGCTGTGCAACACTTCACATCTACCTGATATAGCCCAAGTGGGAGTTAAGCACACAGCAGCAGAACTTTTAAAAAGGTGAGTAAACCTGTAGGCATCACTCGAGTGACACAGGATAAAAAGGACTTGTTCACTACTACTGATCACTACATGTATGCTGCCACCACTGCAAGTGTGCTGCTTAGCTCCTGTTGAAAGAGGAAGTCTTCCACCACTATGAGGGTAGTGCTTTTGGGGCAGCTCCTGGTCCAACAAGACCACAATCCATGAGACAGGCCTCTGCCATGGCCCACACGTACGATCCATCTATAACTATGACAAAAATCACATTAGGGATCCAGGCAATAGCACAATTGAGCACTCAGGGCAAGGGTACAACATAGACCTGCAGCACTCATTGTGCCGCCCACTAAAATGGTCCTTTCAAATATGTCTCTGGCCCACCACTGCAGCCTGCAGTGCAGTTTAGTTTTAAACTACCATTTCAACCTGGAAAAATAATCTTAGGCCTAGAAGTCCAGCTTTCCTATATTGAGCTTTCTCCCACCTTCATCAACTGCTTCACCGAGTCCTCGTCCAGTGGCTCTCCAGTGGACATCTCTTACATTGACAGGAATCTCCTTCAAGGCAGTTCCTATCAATGCATTGAAACTGTGCGTGGGGCCATCTGGCATAGTTTCAATTTCCATTTTTATTTTCAGAAAGGAAATCACAAAGCATGATTTTCTTTATGGAAACAACAAAAGCAATGATCCATTGGCATGGGAGGTTCCTCCCATGGCATGGGGGAGTCATTGAAATGTTTTTACTTTCATATGCCACCATATTTTGGATGACTGTAAGTGAACGTAAAAACTTGCCATTTGTTTGCCCACTCTAAATATAGCAGACAGACAAATGACAAAACCTCCGATAGCCCTTGGTCTATTAGGCCATCAGAGGGGAATGTCAGCAGCAGAAATGGAGTAGTGTCTGCAGCTGACATACTGAGGGGCCGCCTGACTCTAATGAGGTGGGGATCTTCAGTTTGGCAAAAAGGATGATCTGTTTCCTTTTTGACTGAGTATAATTTCTGCCATGCTCTAAAGCAGGCCCTAACTGTTCTAACAAAAAGTTGAACAAGTAATTATTGGATTACCACTTTCAGACAAGAAAAGAACTAAGAAAACTGGAGAAAATCTGGTCTTTCTATAGGGATCAATTGGACCTTGCAGCATGCAAAAAAGTGGAAAATATATATTTTTAAATATTCCTTGTCACCAAAGCCAGAATAATAAAAAGGGAACCATAAACTCACTAAACCATCCTAAGGAATTATTTAACACGCTACTCATAATCTTGTGTACGCAGTGCCAAACTGCAACGTGTCAGTGAGCAAGTTGTCACATCCTGAAACTTACTGATGAACAAATCACAGAACTAGAACTAGGCCCCCAAAAGGAGGAATTAATAGTGACTATACTCGTGGTACCCAGGGAGAAGATGCCAAGTGAATTCTGCCAGTCTGTCAAAAGACTGTCTGGCAAAAGACTTCTTGAGATGTACAGTGAGGTCAGGCAAGTAGGTAGTATGCCAGGCACTGTGACAGCTGCCATCATATTTATGAAGGTAATGCCAGTCAAGAACCCTGCGGACTCTTGGGTCATAAATAGCCCTATCAATGCCTCAGATTGGGTTTAGGATTATATAAGGGTTTGAAAGCAGGCAGAACAAAATTGCCCCTGATAGCATATTGGCTATGTGATGGTGACTTGTAGGAGCCACTGACAGACGATGAGTGGGAGAAAACCTATATTCAGGTACAAGAGATATCACTGTTTAAATTGAAAAAAACTTACATTTTCTGCACTGTACCAATTTGACCCCTTCAAGACAGAACAAGATATATCCAGATAGAGCTCCTGCATTTCAGAGATGTGGGGATAGGAGGCACCATCTTTACACATGATCTGAACCTGCAGAATCATGTCCATTAATTGGGAAGGTGTAGTGACAATGCAATGACTGGTGACAAGTATCAACATAAAAGTCACTTGCCCCTGTTTGTGGACATTTATTGATTTCTTTCTGTAAGTGTTTTACTGTTGCTCCTCTTCTAAGTAAGCTTTTCTGTTCTATGCCTGAAATGATTTGATTTGATGTTTTTCAACTTTAGTTCGGCCTGCAGCATTTTCGGTACTTTTGTACCAAATGTTGTCATGGTGCTGACCTTGCACTGTAGGTAGGGGGATGTATGACAGTACAACGCGATCATTTTGATCACGGTACTTTACATCGTGGTTTTTACAACGCATGTCGTTACAACGACTTGCGTTGGAGGGCGCTGGATTGAGGATTAATATGATTTTCTATTCCAACTCCAGCCCACGTTACAGTAGGGAAGGTGTTGGAATAGAAAATCACACTATTCCTTAACCAAGAGCGCCATCCAGCACAAGTCGTAGTAATGACTTGCGTTGTAATGGCTGCGTGGTAAAGGTCGTGCGGTGTAAACACCGCGTTGTAAACGATGTTTCCCTAGGTAGGGGTGTGTGAAATTCGTGTAATTTGCTTCCACCTAATAAATTAGATTTTCAGGAGAATTACAAAAAATGTATCGGAAATATGCAAAATACAAATCCGTCATTTGGCACTATATTTGAGCACAACATGTGTTCTTGAGCCAATATTTGAAACGGGATGCATTTTGCATTTTATAAAAGTGCAAAAAAAACAATGACCACAAACAATAGCTGATGATGTTCTGCTTGTTCTCATTGTTCTCACACCCCTGTGCTATAATTTTGATGCCAATGGTGGCATAATTACACAGCGTGGCATCTTGCCAAATTCCATGTAAAACCATAAGGTGAAATTGCTGGAATTCTTAAATTATGCCAGTGTATTTGTATTTGTTTATTGTTTCAATTAATTTAAATTGTTACAAGAAGAAACTGGTTGGGTAAGATCATTTCATTTAACAAGACTGGTAAACATATCTAAAACATAATCATTTCTGAGCCATTCTCATAGTTACAGCAATAAAACGTGGGTTAAAACTACTGTCTGTTTCTAGTCTTTGACTGAGTCATTGTGTAGTAGTTCTTTCACCTTGTGTGCAAATTTCGCTAGTCTTTCTAATTCCATTGGGATCTCCATTTTAAAGAGAAGTTTCATAGCGTTGGTACTGGTGCGTATCCCATATTTTGAAAAGAGGGATTTCAGTAAAGTGTGACGTGCATAATTCAAACGATGGCATAAGCCGATCATGTGAGTCATGGATTCCTCGTGCTGATGGCACAATCTACAAGTAGCAATTGACTCTAGTGTCTAAGCTTTTCCAATGCCTGTTGATGTCTTTTATCGGTAGTACCATCAATCTCACAGACAGAATTTGCTTTAAAATAGATGTGTTCAAGGCAGAGTCAAGGTATGGCTGACTCAGTTTATCATGGAAGGAACTGGCTAGTAGACTGATGGTACTACTAGAGGAATCTAGTTCCTTCATGTCCTCTTCCTTGGATAGTAGTCTAACTTGTTTCTTTAAAATTGTTTTTAAAATTCCAGGTTGGTAAATAAAATCCTGCCAGTTGGACAAGTCAAGGTGTAATTCAGTGCAAGCAGTTAAAAGGCCGTTGGCCCACGAGTTGTTACTTTTCATAAAAATTTCCTTCAAGATTGCCTTCCTTGTGTTTGAGGGGGCCGCGCAGCCCCCTCGATAATACCGAACAATCAACGCCCAGTGTTCATAGCGCTGTTTATTTAGCCCAAATACAAGCCGTACCAAGGTGTTACGAGCATGAGTGGGTATATGGAAGATCTGTTTAAATGCCCGGCAGTTGGCATGTTCTATGATGTTGATTGATGCCGCAGGGAATGCTAGTTGGCCATATGTTATGACCTTTCTAATGGGTCCAGTTGTCGGGCTACTTTGTTTGGAGTTCAACTTGCAAAGGGCGTACATCACTGCCTTAGCTTTTGATTCCATGGATGCAGTGCATGCTGCTGATTTCCCACTGCTCATAATCCAAACCCCTAAGTAGTTGTATTTGGTTGTTGTTGCTATTTTCAGGTTACCCATTCTCCATTGTTTTTTTAGTTTATTTGCATACTTCCCGAAAATTACTACCTTTGTTTTCCCTGCGTTTGCTCTTAAGTCATTTTCATTGTTACAGATGCTTTATGCATTCAGTGTTCGTTGCATGCCCATTTTGATATAGTCCATGAGCACCATGTCATCTGCATACTGCAGTAGAAACAGTCTAGTAGGTCCAATTTTTGGGGGTACCAGATTGGCTTTAGATATTGTTTTGCCAAGGTCAGCAGTGTAGAGATTGAAAAGCAAGGGTGCCAGTACACACCCTTGTTTTAATCCTTGGTATGTGTAGAATTTTCTGGTTACTGCGTTCGTCGATACCTTCACACGTACCCAGGTTTCGGTGTAGAGAGCAATAATTGCTTTCAGCAGGGTAGTCGGAATCCCCCAATCTTGTAATTTCCTCCACAGCAAATTCCTGTTGACTCCATCGAATGCTGCAGAATAATTCATGAAGCATGCGAAGAGTGGAAGCTGGTTTTCCTGAGTGGACTGTTCTACCAAGTAGGCAAGGGCTATGATGTTATCTAGTGTCGAAACTCCTGGCCTGAAACCGGACTGGTATGCTGGAAGAATTTCATTCTCGTTAGCCCAATCTTCAGGTCTTGCAGGAGGAGACTTGCATATCCTTTTGCCTCAATATCCAAGAGTGCTATCAACGTATAATTAGTTGGGTCCCCAGTGTCACCCCTTTTGTGTATCGGTTGAAGCAGGGAGTCTTTCCAGGCTTCAGGCACCATTGAGTTATTCAGGCAGAACTGATAAAGTGGAGTAAGTAAAGTTGCCCAGAAATCACTGTCTTCTTTGCAGAGGCATCCAGGCAGACCATTGGGTCCGGGGGCCCCATCCTTTCTGATATTTTTTAATATTAGTGTCACCCGAGGGCCTGCGTCAAGAGTTCCAGGTGCTTCTTCCGTGGTCATTATACAAGGGTAATTGAACTGGTGTTAGTAGAAGCTCTTTGATGGTTTGCTGGTCTGTGGTCCGGAACACTACAGTACAGTGTAGTCACAAAGGAGACCCATGTGTAGCTGGCAACCCCATTACACCGGTCATGGCCGTGGCCGGACAACCTATTGATATATGACCAGAATTCAGCCTGTCTGTTTGGCATCAGCAGGCTAAAAATATGCAACCATTGTGAGTCTTGCAATTGCCTTTTGTGAACCCATAGATTTTTCCTGTGGGCTTTTCTTGCTAACAACCGGTTTTGAAGTGTTTTATCGTCACCCTCTTTCGTATGTTTGCAATTGGCTTGTCCTAAGTCCCGCTTGCTTTGTGCAATTTTTTCAAATCTTGGTTGAGTTTTGCAGCACTCCTTTTCTACAGTCTTGCTGCTGGTGTGGTCTTTTGCCTGACAAAAGGCGATACAGTTCTGGCGCCAAGTTGGTCCAATTCTCACATATATTGCCAGCTGTAAAGTCTTTAGGGAGTGCGGGCTAATTGCTTTTCCACTTTGACAGGCTAGTTGTATCTATTTTATTTCATTTTAGCCTTCTCGGGAGTACATGCATTTCCTCTCCTTTAGAGTGGCCTAAGAGGGAAAAATGCAAAAGACTGACTGTTTGCAGCGAGATGGCTATGGCTAATGGAAAATGACCACTGGTCTGTAGCGCTGGATTGCGGAGTTCTGCAGCTTGATCATACAGGCAATTGCACATGAAGATATAATCAATTGAGGGTTTGGTCTTCCCCTGTGATGCATTATTCGTGGCATAGTTGGTAAGTTGTGGGTTGTGCATTGACCTTAATCTGTACGTGTTTAAAAATGTGTTTAGTAAGGTCCCAGCCCGATCCATGCGCAGTGATGCACCTTTTACTTTCCCCAAGTTCTGGGTGTTGAAGTCCCCGGCCCAAATTATCCCACTATTTGAGTGGTTACTAAGCAAGTCTTCAAGTATGTCTATCATGGCCCTCATCTCGGAGTATCTTGGTTTATCTTTACAATTAAAATAAACATTCAGGAGGAGAATTGTAAATAGACGGCCTTCCAATTTTAATCCCTGCAGGTAAATAGCTTGAACATTGTCCATGGTTAACACGGTTTTAGCTTTTATATTACGGCCAATTCATTTGTATATGGATAAGCCCCCAGATGGCCTACCAAATATATTGTACTTTTTTCGCTGGCTGTTGGAATTCTACAAAGCCTGGGATGACCACTGGAGCGAGTAATCAGGTTTCTTGGAGACACAACATATCCCCAGACTGTAAGAATTCAAATGCAGCTCGGTTTTGCAACATAGTTTTTAATCCGTACACGTTCCATGAGATGACTTTCATAGTGGTGATCATTCGACTCCCCAAGCGTTCGTTCCTTATTGTGCTAGGAGTAATTCGGTTTTATGCATATACGGGTCATTATAGTTCCAATTTGGGGCTTTCTAGATTGATCAATTTGTCCTCTTTCTGTTTGGTTGAGGTTTGGTGAAAGATGTAGTCTTAAATTAAGAAATGCTGATGTGTGGGGAACTGATTTTGTCCCTCTTAAGATGGTCTTTCTTGGGGTTGTTGTCTTTTTGTCGTTTGAACCGCCTCCTAACATGTGCAGGTACTTTTCCTCTTTTGATATGTATATACTGATGCCCCATTTCGCAAATTGATCTCTTTCTTGCATGATTTTGTAGGCTATTGAATTATTTTTCCATTTTGATGTTGTTGACTCTCTTGCATTACTCCCTAGAACCTTGAATTGGACTTGAATGAGGACTTCAGTCACAATAAAAGAGAGCTCTAGAAAGTGTCGGAGGATTTGTAAAATATTAGATCTGTTTAATGTGTCGGAACTTCCACGAGATATATATTCAGGTGTGAAAATTATGATGTTATTCTCCGATTCCCTTTGCACTTAAGCCCTATGGCCGCCAGCGGGAAGTTGTATTTCCAAACTTTGAACCGTTGTTGTGGTTACTCTGCTGTCGTCTAGTCTGGCCTTATTCCCTAATGTCCCGAGGCTTTCAACTAAAGGGAAGGATAGCCTTTTCTCTGCCCCTAGCTTGTGTGATGCAACCAGTTCTTGATTTTCTAAGCGCTGTTCTATAAGGTGACGCTCCCTGCTATCTATTTATAGTGAAGGTTCGGGCTCATGTGGGACTCTAACAGGCTGCTCATTGTTCTCAAAGTATGACCAGCATCGAGATTTGTGCTTGTGGTTAATTTTATGTGTTAAGGACAACAAGGGGCCCCAAGTGATTTAGCATCGGACCTCGGGGAGCATATTTTTTAATGGTAATGGTAATGGTAATGGTGTTTAACTGATATTTCTGTACACTCAATACTTTACAGAAATTGCTGCTTTTGCCTTGAAAAGCCCTGCTCTTTTCCTCTGTTTACCTTTTGTACTGATCTGACGGTGTTTGGGTACAGGCTTGTGCCCCACACTGGTGATTTGTTGAAGGTATTCCTGTGTATGAAATATTTCAATTGAGTAAAAAATTGAAGACCTCTGTCCGACTGGACATGTCGCCCCAAATATAGAACTGATTCAGTCTATATTCATTGCTTTGCATAAAATTCTTTTGCATGGACCGTTGTTGTTTCACAAAATGTGGTTAATTTGATAGCTAATGATTTATTTAGCTTATTATCGTCACAATTTGAATTTGTAATTAGTTTGAATGGCGGTATTTTGTTTGGCTGATCTTTTCCTGGTCTATACTTTTGAAATATAGGATAACATTTCTGAGACTCTGGAAGGCTTTGTGCGCGGGCCTTCTTGGGTTCATTTTTTGACTCTGGCTGCCATGTATTGTGGCCAGGCCCAGCTGTAATTCCTTTGCACGGCTGCGTTGTTTATTATTTTATGCTTGCTTCTTCAAGCGTTTTTTTTTGCTCTCCTTGATAATGCTTTGGCAGGTTCCGTGGCTTCATGCGAGTTAACTGAATGGTTAGTGTTGCTATGGAGGGTCTTGCCCATCACTGGTTCCTCGTGGTTGGATGTATTTTGGCACATTACTGACGCCAACTGCGTCGATGTCGGAGGTGTGTCTGGCCCTAAAGTAGGTTTGCTATCTTGAATATTATTGTCCATGAAAGACTTGACTTCTGGTCTTGGGATGTGGTTCACACTCTTCGTTGTTTGATGTAACAAAATGAGGGAGCTATCAGCCCCTGTTGTGTAGTTGATACCATTATGTTTTGCATGATTTGGTACTCTTTCAGCTATGTTTTGATTTGGTTGGTCTGTAAACTTGAATTTTCTGTGCTTTAGCTCTGGTATTATTGATATTATAACTTCTGGAAGAGAGCTAAACCTCTCAAATATTCACAGACAAGAACACCCACTAGTTATCTGCAGCTTCAACAATTCCAAATTTCTTGCTAATGTATCGATTTTACCTTCTATGTTGATCATAGCTGTTGCAATTGCCTGCATTGTGTCCATTTGAATTTCAAGTTTTTTTGTTTGCCAGGTGAGAGCCTCGATGGCCGTCGTCAATGTGGAGTTTATTGAGGACAACAAATTGTTTTGTTGGTAAGTGCCGCTTTGGGTTGTGCTCTTTGTTTCTTTGTTTAGGGGGAGAGGTGTGGCGCCGCGGCCAGGGCGACTGACGCTGGAATCTGGGGATCACGGTTCGATCCCCGGCTCCGGCGGCAGGTTAGCCCAGCACCATGTGACTCTGGGCAATAGCTCACTTATTCTTCCCGACGGCCCCCAGCGCCTAGAGACCCTTACGGGTGATTGTACGCTTTACAAATGTGGATTATTATTTGTTTCTACAGTTAGTTGATGGGGATTTTGTTCCCCCAGGTAGCTATTCTCTCTCAGCTCCACTCCCTGTGAAATTAAGCTTTGATTGAAGGTAAGGAGTTTGATCGCTGATAGATACGGTGACTGGGACAGTTCGTAATCAGATCCTCAGCCAGCTGCCTGTGGGGTCACCGGGCTCTCCCCGTGCATCTGCTGTTTAACCTTATTTGGGGACCACAAAGCTGATGATTTTTCCAGGACTTCTGGGTTTCCCCGCCCCGGTACATCTTACCTCCTATCAAATAGCTCAGATGCTGAAGATATTTCCAGAATTTCCGGATTATGTTGCCCTAATACGGCTTGTCTCCTTTCCGGGGATATACAGGGGTCTGCTCCATTACTCCGGGCGGAAGAATAGTTCCCCTTGTCCAATATGTCAATGCTCTGTATTTTTGATTCCTGTTGCATGGCGTCTTTAGCTTGTTGTTTCTCCTGTTTTGGTGTATTGCGGTCGGGCTCTCCATTCCCCAAGGTTCTTTGTCCAGTCAGTTTTGGCATAAAGTATTGGCAGATTCCCTTGCTATTTAAGTTGGAATTTGAATTTGAGGTTAAATGCATGATAGGGGTAGGCTCTAATTGCGCTCGGGCCTCCTTAACAGACTTTTTCTTGATGCTGGTGCCAGAACCGTCCCTGGTTTTACTCATTTTGATGCCTGGTCTGCTCTTTGTCATTTCTCTCCCCTGTTGTGCGTGAGCTTGTCTTTGAATTCCTCCTGCGATCCTGTCCCCAAGTTTGTATGGTAATTTGTATATCGATTTCCAGCTGTATACCCCGTAACTATGTTCTTTAAATACCAAGATTTTACATGCTTTGTGAATGGTAGGACTTTGCTTGATCACTCCTCCTTTTCTAATTTTCCAATTATCCAGAGTTTTGATTGGTGTCATTTGGGATAGATGGGTCAGTTTGTTTGCTGAGTTTTTTCTAGGCTGTGCTGGGCAGGAATCCGGTGTTCACCGCCTCCTGTGCCCTGCTCACTGCTCACAAAACTAGTGGTTGGGGTGAGCACAAAGCACTGACTGGACCGGCTAGTCAAAAGCAGTATCAGGAGCTGGAGCAGTACCACTTTGTTTCAGTCAGAGCAAGCAGGGCGAGCGGGGCGGGGGCAGGAGCGAGCAGGGCACACTGGTGAGCCACGGGCTGCACCCAACCTACGGCTAGATGTAGGTAATCACAATTTACCAATACTTAAATAACGAATTTTACCGATTCGGTATTTAAGAATCGGTAAATGTGATGTAGGTAATAAATCAGTAAAATTTACCGATTCGGTAATATTATTATTTTTTTTTTGTTCAAAAACATTTATTGTATTCCAAAGAACGGTACATCAATGCAGTAAAGTCAGGTAGTGATACATAGCATGGTTAAGCAAAATCCCGGCATCTTCCCATGCAGAGCAGGTAATAGCAATAATTATTTACCATTTGAAAGGGCCGTCAATAACTGACCCCAACTCCCATCCACCCAGAACAACCCATAGTGAAACATTAAAAACAAAAAGTGTTCGAAGTAAGCAGCATAGACCATTTCTGGAGCCTCACACTGGGGGAGAGGACTCCACGCCCCATATAAATGAAATAAGCAAGATGGTGAAGCGGGCATAGTAATCAAGTAATGACATAATGATGAGTTCGCCAGGTGTTCATGACAATGCAGGCCGGTGCATTCCAGGGCCACAGACATGTTCAATGTTTAAACGATATGCAATTGACAAAGACAGATAAAATCAAACATTACATATCAGGTGATTATGATACACAGTCACTAGCCACATTCACCCCTTCCCGTTCATCTTCCTCCTCAGCACGCTGCCTAAATAGGTATGCCATAAATGGTGCCCACACATCCTTAGGCTGTGACCTCAGGGGTAGAAGTTCAGCGCAATCATGTAATCTCTCCTGCCATGTAGTCATGGATCGAATCCAACATTTAAACTTAGGGGCTCGTCCTCTCCCCCATCTACAAGCAACTAAGCGTTTGGCCAGCAGGAGACTGAGGGCTAGGAATTTTCTGTGAATAGTGGTAACAGACTGAGTAAGGCCCAATAGTGCCAGAAGTGGGCATGGAGTCATAACTACACCAAGCATGTCAGCCAGCCCCCTGAAAACTTGATCCCAATAATTGGCGACTTGGGGGCAGGACCAGGCAAGATGGATAAAGTCAGCAGCAGCAGCACCACAGCGGAGACAGCAGTCTGATTCGCACAAATGAAATTTATGAAGCTTAGCGGGGGGGTGATATAGCCTATGTAGGAATTTATAATGCAGTAGCCTCAGCCTATTATTGCCAGTAATCGCGCGTGTTTGAGTGCAGCTTATTTCCCATTGCTCATCCCGTCAACGGTTCGGCCAGATCCCCATCCCATTCCGCCCTGGCCCTCGAGGAAGTGGAGCAAGGTCTGTAGAGCATGGACACAACATGTCGTGGGGTTTCGGGCTGCGCTATGGCGTGAAGCGGCGAAAACGTGTCAGGCTCGGTGGGAAATGACGGGGGGGACTCGGATACTTTGCCGTAGCGTAGTAAATAAAAAGGTATCCATAACAGCGGGGGACTGCTCCCCAAAAAATTGCTCCTTCGTCCGAAAAGTGTTCTGCGCAAATAAATTACCCCAGTTGCAAAGTCCCAACTTCCTAAGCATTTTTTGACCAATAACTTCACAAGTGACACGTACTCTCGGATCATTTATCAGGGGCAGATTAGGTGAGTAGACAAATGGGCAGTCCAGTAAACGTATTAACCGATCCCAGGCCTGCACCGTACAGTCCACTGTGGAGGGATCTCGGCTTCTTTGACCCACCAAGGTGTAAATGTATCCAGAAGGGACCGTGGGAGCCATATAGCCGTCTTCCATGACCACGTGCGCCATATATGGTGGTGGGTGGAACCAGTACACGGAAAAGTGCGCCTGAGCACAATCATAGTATTTTTCAAAATTGGGGACTTCAAACCCACCTTGGTGAAAGGGAAGCATAAGGGTTTCTAGGCTGAGCAGCGCTTGCTTCCCCCCCAAATTAATCTCGTCATCTGCGATCTGAGGGAATGAAAAAAAAACTACTGGGATTGTACGGAATGTTTACAAAGAGGTATAACAGTTTCGACAGCAGGATCATCTTGATGAGGGCAATGCGGCCAGCCATGTAAAGAGGGAGGTGCAGCCATTTAGTAACATTATCTGTGATTTTATCCAGTACCGTGCCATAGTTGGCTTGCATCAGTGCTTCCCTGTCCCTGGTGACACGAATTCCCAAGTATGTTAAGTCGTCCTGTTCCCACACGAGTGCGTAATCAAGTTGGAATGGATGTGTATTGTCGGTAAGTGGGAAAATTGCGGTTTTGGCCCAATTGATTTGCACCCCTGCAATACCCCCAAATTTGGTAATTTCGCGCAGCACAGGATTTAGGTTATCACAGGGCTTGTCTATGTAGAGCCTCATATCATCTGCATAAAGGGAGATGAGAAGTGGCCGGGCATGATAGACGAGAGAACGATGGTTATGTTTTTGACGGAGGGTTGCAGCTAGGGGCTCAGTCGGAATCGCAAAAAGGTTGGGGGACAAAGGGCAGCCTTGGCGGGTGCCTCTCCGTACAGTAAACGAGGTGGATCTGGAGCAGTTTAATAACACAGTAGCTGTGGGCTGGGTATATAGCAGTTTCGCCCAGTCTAAAAAACTAAAGGGCATCCCCATGTGTTGCAGCGTACCAAGCAAGTAATCCCATTCCAAGGAATCAAATGCCTTGGTGGCATCTAAAAATACCACCACGGCCTCACACTTAGGGTTGATGTCTTGGAGCACTGAATGAAGGGTGCGAAGGTTATGTGATGTGGCACGATTGGGGACAAATCCGTCCTGGTCCGGAAGTACCAGGCGCTCCATGAGGAGATTAAGGCGTGTGGCTAACACCTTGGCGAGAATTTTGGTATCGCAATTTAAGAGGGATAATGGACGGTACGAGTCGCAGAGGGTAGGGGGCTTACCAGGTTTTAGTAGGGAGGTGATTAGGGCTTCACGCATAGTACGGGGTAGACCCCCTTCCTCAAGTGTGGTATAATATACCTGTATCAAAATAGGGGCCAGGATAGGGGCAAAAAGTTTATAAAAATCTATAGGGAGGCTGTCTGATCCTGGGGCCTTGCCTGAACGCATAACCATTAAAGCTTCGGTTATTTCATCCAATTCCAACTCTGCATGGAGGAACTTCTGTTGAGCATTCCCCAAACACGCCAGCGCAACATCCGCAAAGTAAGTAGAGAGATCAAGGGAATCAGTACGGTGTGAGGAGTACAGTGCCTGGTAGTGGTCCCGGAATATGCGAATCTGGTCAGGGAGGTTTCTATGTAGCATACCATCACCGTCTTGTATTTCCATGACAGAATTAGCAAATCTAGGGGCATTAACTGAGTTAGCCAACGCTCTCCCAGGTCTATCCCCCTCTCCATATATTCGTGCCATATGAGGACGTCCCAGGTACTCTCCCTGTCAGCCACTTGCGTGTATTCAGAGAGTTTGTCACGCATAAGTGCGTGAATCGTGAGGTCTGCCGGGCAGCGGTCCATAGCGCGTTCTAAATCTCGCAACTCAGTCTCTAAATTACGCAAATCAGTGCGCAGAGTTTTCAAGATACCTCCCCCTTAAGCAATGCACCAACCTCTAACGGTCACCTTAAAGGCTTCCCAGACGGTGGTGATACTATCCATAGAAGAGATGTTGCGTTCAAAAAAGTCCTTTATGTCTTGTTCCAATTCGGCCTTAAAGACTGCATCCAGGATGTGTGCCGGGTTGAGTCGCCAAGACAGGTATGGGGAGCATTCAGGGGGAATCTTTAATTACAGGAGGACCAGGGAGTGATCAGAGAACGTACGGGCTAAGTGGGAAGCGTGCAGTAGCCATGGGGTAATTCCCATGGACATAAAAACATAATCCAGGCGCGTCCAGGTAGAGTGTAAAGAAGAATAATGTGTACCTTCTCGGAGTGCGGGGTGTGCGTATCTCCAAGCATCAATCAAATTATTACTATCCATTATGTCACAAAGCGTTCGCTGCGTATTAGTGTAGTGTGAGGGGAGTGGTCGTGATCTGTCCATACTAGGCCTCAACGTGGTGTTAAAGTCCCCCCCCCATATTACATGTGTGATGCCCAACGTGTGGATCTTACCCCATAGTGTAAGAAGGGCAGTGGGATCGTCTACATTTGGACCATAAAAAATAGCAAACAAAACATCCTGTGTATTTAAGCGTCCCCAAACCAGACAAAATCTGCCCTCTCTATCATTATCTAGCCCCTTGGGCGTAAATGCCACCCCACCGCTTAATCAGAATCGTTACCCCTCTAGAGTAATTAGAATAGGACGAAAAGGTATTACTCGTGGCCCATCTGGTGGCAAAATGCGTGGTATTCCCAGGAGTGATGTGCGTCTCCTGGAGGAGAGCAATATGTACACCATGTCGGTCTAGGTACCCCAAAACCTGTCTACGCTTTCTGGGGTCATTGAGGCCTCTGACATTCCAGGAGGTGAGTTTGATAACACTACAAGTCTTAGCGTCTCCCATGGAGCCTGTCTATGCAAATGGCTTGAATCGGTGGTCAAACACGTGACAGAGACTCAATTGTGGAAAATACCAGGGAATCAGCCTCAGCCTTAGAGTACAATGCAGATATCAGCAATACTTCGGTACAGTATGAATCAACATCATAAATCCCCCCCCACCACCCACTCTGGCGACCCCAACTTGCCATGTATGCCAATCCCTCCCAAAAACAGATCATCCCCCCTCCAAAAAACACCTGAGTCTTACTGCCCAAGTGACCGAATCCCAACCTTTACAACTCATGAAAGAACCAGGGGTAATGCCCACAGAGGGGCTCTCGCATGTCCTCCTCGCCCCCCTATTTCACCCGTCTGCAACCACCTGGGAGTCAGGGGCCGAGTTGACGGGGCGGAGGTGAGCGGCCAGGAGCCACTACTCGCCTACATGTCAATATCAAAGTCATACATCACCAATCCGTTGATCTCTCTCGCGGTATTTTGAGGCAGTCCGATCCATGTCCAAATTAGTGTAGGGACTGCACCTCAGGACTAGTCAGATAATGGAGAGTGAGAGCGTGAGCGGCGTCGTGCAGCTGCTTCTCTGGATGCCGATCATCTGTCCCGCTTTAGATAGTCCTCGCCCTCTTGGGTTGTCATGAAAATATGTTGGCGGCCGCGATGATGGATCCGCAGCCGTGCCGGATATAGCATAGCGTATTGGATATTTCGGGATTGCAGTTGTTTTTTCACCGACTGGAATTTCCGACGGGCCTCCTGCACCGACTGGGTGAAATCAGGGTAGAAGGACAAGGTGGTGTTTTCGTATTTTACATCTCCTTTCTCCCTTGCGAGCCACAATAGCGCATCCCGGTCCCGGTAATTAAGGAACTTCATGATGATCGGACATGGTGATGCGCCGGGAGGGGGCTTCTGTGTCAAGGTGCCATGAGCCCGCTCGATCACCAATTGTGCAGAAAAGGAGTCCTTCCCAAAAAGTTCAATCAGCAAACGGTCCATGTAGTCTTCAAGCTGGCCTGTGTTGGTTGATTCGGCAAGGCCCAGCATGCGGACATTGTTTCTGCGGGGAGCGCGATTCTAACTCCTCATTTTTGTCTGCAATGAGCTTAAGGAGTTTGTCCATTTGCGCCAGTTGTTGCTTATTAGTGGTTGCCCCGTCCTCCAGGTCCGACACTCTCTGTTCCGCCTCTTTGATGCGCTCCTCGTGCCCATCCAATTTCGCCACTACGTTGTCCATGCGGTGATTCATGGAGTCGATTTTAGAGTCTATGGAAGTAAGGCTTTGTTGCATGCTGACCAGGAGGGTTTTCCAGCCTTCGTCTCGCGTCTCCGGTGGGTCGTCGTCTCCCTGGTTTTTGGAATTCGCCCCCAAAGTCTTGCGCGTGTCAAACGGCAATTTTGACTGCCGTGGCTCCGTTTTACCCATGTCATTAGGCTGCGTGTTGTGTGATGGTATTTATCAATCCCGGAGCGGCAAAACTTTCCAAGTGCACTGCCGTGCAGATAGCCCAAACACGGTAGATTCAGTGGTGGTGTCAGCAACACCGTTAATTGTGTGCAGATCTGTCGCCTGAAGTGCGCACCAGCCCTCGGACGGCGGCAAAGCAGGCCAGTCCCGTAAATAACGGGAGAGCCGTGTAGCCCCCTCCAAGGGATAGGGTGGTTGAGCAGAGATCGCCCGCTAAGTGGTCGGGGGTGCAGGCCTACTGTCCATCAGAGTGGGTGCCCCTCACCAGTGTAGACCCTAACCAAAGACAAGCAGGCCTCCTGCCTCGCCACGTCTCCGGCCAGTAATGGAAACCAAGGTCGCCGTACAGTATCTGGGTGTGTAGTAGGAGCGAGGCTGTCAGGACAGCAGCTAGCGAGGCTCACAATCTCGTTGCAGTGGGTCACAAAATGGCGGCTAGCTTCGTGAGATCCAATGCGAGGTGTGCCCCCTCCAGGCGATGATGTTGCTGAGCTATGGCGGGCCCCCAGGTATAGCGTGGGGTGCCCCCTCAGGAGATCCGGTAGGGCGAGAGGACCCAAGCGCCCAATCGGCACAGCAATCTCGAATGCTCCCCAGGAGGCCGCGTTGTGTGGAATTTTATGATGGCGGCCCCCTCGCACTCCCCCGCAGCGCCAGGCACTTCACACTGGGCTCAGGTCTCTAAGGATCTATATCTTGTGTCAGAGCACATAGAGTGTACAAATGATGGGAAGTGGCCCGCTCCAGCATGAACCCCACTTGGTCCTGAAGGGCCAATCCCTCCATTAACAAGTTCAGACGATTTTCCAGTATGTTAGCTAGTTTTTTGCATCACAATTAATTAAGGATAGCAGCCTGTAGGCCTCACATGTGGCAGCGTTCTTCCCCGGTTTGAGAAGGGCAATGATTGTTGCTTCTACCATGGTAAGGGGAGGATTCCCGAGTTCCTAGCTTCCTCATAAACTTTTTTCAGGATAAGAACTAACACTTTTGCATAATATTTATAAAAATCAGCCAGCAGGCCTTCTGGTCCCGGAGCTCTGCCTCAAATCAATTTCATTATGGCCGCAAGGATTTCATCTTCCTCGATATCTGTGGATAGGAACTCCCTGTGTGCTTCGCTAAGTCATCCAAGAGCTATGTCCTCAAAGTAAAAGGACACGTCTATCTGTTGAGTCCTGTGCATGGAGTAGAGGGAGCAATAGAAGGCAGAGAAGGTGCAGAGAATGTCTGCAGTGTCTCTTTGTGATGAGACATTTGTATCTTACTCATTAAGAACGTAATTGGAGAATCTAGAAACGTGTACCGCCTCAGCCAGTGATTTCCCTGACCTTTCTCCTCCCCATACCTGCAGGCTTGGTAATATTTGGATCTAAAGAGGTCTTCTCGCTCTGCCGTGGCTTGGTATTCCGTTATCAGTTCACAAAGTTGGGCCTGCCTCTGCTCATCAGGGGCTTCTGCAAAGCAAGCCTTGATTGTTTTAATGTCTGTTACGAGTTTCTTAAGCGATCCCCTAATATCACACAGGATACCCCCTCCATTTGCAATGCACATCCCACATATGGTTACTTTAAAGGCCTCCAAGATGCAAGCCAAAGTGTGGAATGAGTCTAAATTCCTGGGGGAAAAATCTCACAATTACTGCATGATCTCTGCCCAAATACAATGGTCTAGGAGGGCAGTGGCCTGAAGCTGCCACGACTGACAAGGGAGATTGTTCCAAGGAGGTCATAGCTGTAACAGCACTGGAAGGGCTCAGAGTATGGCTGTGCATGATGATCTGCTCTAACTAGCTGTGATAGCAGCCACTAATCAATGCGGGACCAACTGGAGTGTACGCTGGAATGCAAGGTGCCTTCTTTTCATGTGGGGTGAAGAGTTCTCCAGGCATCTAGAACTTGGTGGTCAGACATGATCTCTGCTCGGTGCTTCCCTGCCTTGGTGTGTGGCCTGGAGTGCTACTACTAAAAAGTGCATACTGGGATCTAGTGTGAAATTGAAGGGACACTCCCTTATTAAGTGTGTGGAGCTAATGTCTAGTATGAGTCCCCAGAGCTTATTGAAAAAAACAGCATCATCTACATTGGGGCCGTAGCAATTTACCAAAGTGACAGACTGTGCAGCAATGTGTCCCTACATTACAGTATCGGCCTAGTGAGATCTTAATGGAGCCAGATGGGAAGTACTGAATGTTATTTCTGATCAGAATCAGAGTACCCCTAGTGTAAGTAGGGTATGAGGCAAAGCATCTAAGGGTTTCCTATTTCGCAGTAAAAGTAGTCGGTGCCATGTGATCAAGTTGCATCTCTTGAAGCATTGCTATTTGCATGCTTTGTCTCTAGAGGTACCAGAGAATGCATCAGTGTTTGCGGGAATAGCGCAGTCCAAGCACATTCTACATCAGCAAGCTATGAGTGGGGCCATCAGGTAGACTGAGTATGCCCATGTAGCGGTTTGATCAGTGGGAGCGACTGGGTATGTACATGTACCATGGTAAATTGTATCTGATACAGTGGCAATGATGTACATTTGCGTGATTGTGGATAGCAATATGGTGCACTACAATAACTAGTTACACTATGCCCCTCCCTCCCTCCACCCACCCCAGCGGCCCACCCCATTGGCAACTAGGCAGAATCAGAGAACAGGCTTTCCAGCAGAAGCATGCCAGAAAGTAGACAGCTAATGTGTTGACAAGCAGGAAAGACAAAGGAAAAATGGAGAGGGAGAGAATGAGCATGAGAGATGAGGAGAGGGATAAGGAGTGAACTGAAAGAGGGGAAGAACGTGCTAGATTGTAGTATAGAAAAGTGAAAAGAAGAGAAGTAGCAACTTGAACCAATTCATTAAAAAGGAAATTCCAGTCGGGGGTGTTCATCGGAGCTCTTGGCAGTTCACCTCGAATTAATGAGGGTGCTCAGTAACAGGATGGATTCTGGAGTCTATTCAGGCCACACTGAAGGTCTGGAGGGCTTAACTGGAATGGTTGGTGTGCTCCTTTGCCAAGCATCATCGACTGGGACCTCTATTCAACATGAAGAGGAAGGTAAATGGGAAGAGAAAAAAAGGTTTAGAACATCGTTCTTTCAGGCAGATGTCCTCTTTCTGGTCAAAAACTCATGGTGATGAGTAAAAAATCAAAGTCATGAACTCAGGAGGATTGAGGAGCCCCGACATATCCAATTTGTGAAAGTGAAGATGCAGATCTGTGTTCAGTTTCTTTGGCTGGGGATGTGTGGCGAGCCGCTCATTTCAAGGAATCCTGGGCGTGTTGGGGAGTATTGAAAATGAGCTACTTTTCCTGAAAGAATATACAGAACCTTGCTGGGTACAACATGGCATAGAAAATGTTGGCCCGTAACAGCTTGCGTTTCACAGAGACAAATCTCTTACGGGCCTCATGTACCGCCATTGTAATGTCAGGGTATATGCAGATAGAGCTGGCGTCATAGACTACATTGCACTTCTCTCTTGCCAGACGCAGGAAGGTTTCTTGCGCCAGCAGCACTCATCTCATCCTTACACTGTCAGAAGACCCCTTCACCACTAGAACCAGCTTCTGCAGATGCTTGCGAAACATCGCTGACTGGATGGACGACAACTGTCTCAAACTCAACATGGACAAAACGGAGGAACTCATCTTCGGGAACAGCATTTGGCCCTGTAATGACACATGGTGGCCCTCAGAACTCGGGACAACACTTACCCTGACAGACCATACCTTCAACCTCACCATGATACTAAACAGAAAGCGGTCTATGACAATACATGTCAACACAGTATCATCCGCCTGTTTCCACACGCTGCGCATTCTCCGCAAGATCTGCAGTTTGCTCCCAGTCAACACCAGAAGGACCGTCATCCAGGCCCTCATCACCAGCAGAATGGAGTATGGGAATGCACTCTACATAGGAACCAATGCTCATCTCCTGAAGAGACTACAGACAATACAGAACTCTGTGGCAGGGCTCATCCTCAACCTCCCCAAAAGGACCGATATCACATCCCACCGTTGAAAACTAAAGTGTCTCTCGATCCAGAAGGGATGCCAGTTCAAGATGCTGACCCATGCATAAAAAGCCCTACACAACAATGGTCCTGAATACACCAAAAAATGCCTGACTTTCCACCAACTGACAAGACTCCTCCAATCAGTTTCCCTCTTCTCCACAGAGACCCCTCGGATCTGGTGAACCCACAACCTTTGGTCACTTCTTCTCGCACCTGGTGGCCAATGCTTAGTACAACCTCCCCCTACACCTCAGGACCGCACCTAGGATACAACAATTCAGAAAAGAATTCAGGATCTGGCTGTGTGCCAGCTTTCTTCAGTGCCTTGAGACCCTCATGGGTGATCCACTACGCGTTAGCAATGTTGATTGATTGATTGATTGACCACCAGCATTAGGCCTGGCTTTAATGAGCTACCACATGGTACTACAAGCATGAACAAATGCTGTCCACTATGTTAACTCAGTTAAACCAGACCTGTTGGCTTTGTCAAAGCTTGCTTCTTTCTTACTGACATGTACAGGTGTTGATGCCAGGACTTTGCCTCCACTTTGGTATGAGCATTTATTGTGGAGTGGGATGGGCAGTGAATATCTTGGGGGTTGTAATACCCAGAGAAAGCATGGTGTGGATAATTCAGACAGATGTGTTCCAGAATAAACTTAGAGAGCAGCTACAGTTAGTGCTGTCTGTGAGTATTCCTAGAATCTCTTTGCAATTTCCAATATATGTCCATGTGCAAATGTTCACAATAAAATATGTGGCTATTGCACTTGCCAACATATTTTTTCTCCCTAGGAGTATATTTTTCTCTTTGGTGAAATCCTTTCCCCTGCACCTTCTCCAGTTTAAGAGTGTTCGCGTCCCTTTCCCCCTGTGGAAAATAATTCACTCTTACCTGTCATAGGAGCAAATCAGTGAGCATTTGGAAACTGAAATTACGCATTTCAATCTAAAAATAACACATGCCTGCATTTAATGAAGCTGTATTTAATGTTTTATTAAATTTCCCTATCAACAATCTTTGCAGCTGCAATTGGTGTGTACTACCAACTCCTTTTTGACTCCTTCTGAGGCCGGAAAGAATTACCTATGTATTCTTGTCGATTGCATGAGTAGATCAATTTCCAATGTACAAAGTGGAAAGGAAAACACCCCCAGAAATGGAGGAAATTTAGGAGAAAGGATTTCTCAGTGGGAAAAATAAATATTTTGATCATCAAAAAAAGAAAAAAGAAAACCACAAATACATTTGCACTTGCTCAGATTGTTTCCACTTGTGAAAATGTACATTGATGTATTTGCGCTTGTAAAAGTGGAATTCTCAGAATTGTTCTAGGATTATTGCTAGAAACTGGCTTAACCTGGAAAACGCGAAGTCATAAACATTCTTGGGATATATTCACATGATCGTGTGATAACTACCGCAAGAGTAGCGCAACACAACTTTCAACATTGCAGCCTATCGCGGGAAATAACCCTGTGTCAGCGTGGAATTCACAACAAGGCGGAAGCATGCGATAGCCACCAGATGATGCGTCAAATGTCAGCGTGAAAATCAACACCACGCTGCAAAAATGCAAAATGCGAACGCTAAAACACATGCGATGAGGCCAATCCTGGTACAAAAATCTGATAAAACCAGCCACAGGCCTGCAAACCCCACGCTTCTGGCAGAAAATGCAGTATAAAAGAAAGAAAGAAAAAAAAGCAATTCAAACTGCACTGTAACATGGATGCAGCAGTACCGATTGCAGGGGACAAGCCAAACTCCACAAGACCGACAGAGGTACTGCCAGGAACCCCGGGTTCGGGAAAGGGCAAGGACAAGAGAAAGAGGAAGACGGCGCTTAGCCCGCAGGAAGACCGGATCATTGTCACGGAGGTGATAGTGTTGCAAGGATTTCTGCTCATACACAGAACTGTGCACCGAGACCTAGGACATTAGTGAATTGGGGTGTACTAGAAACTCGCCTCCGATACCTAGAAACAACAACCAGCTAGCAATCAGTGTCACATTGCTCTTCGTCCTGTAGCAAAGTAACCAATGATTAGACAACCTAGAACATGCGACTTAGGACCATCTCAGGAATGGTGGGCAGTGAGGACACTCTTTTGTTATACTCTCATACCAGTCCACAACAGGAGTAAAAAAGAGACACGGTAAGGTTAAAATATTTATTTTAACAACGTGATCTCTTGCGCAGTATTTTAGTCAACATAGGAAGACATATAATTAAGAATAATATGGTCAGCATGGTTACAATTCCATAAAATACAAAAGGAGGAATCATATTACAATGATAGTGCAAACAGGTGATTAATGCCTAGTGTTAACACCCTCCCTATATAGGAACCATGTATTATAAACTAAAGAAGGTCTCTTGAGCTTGTTTTGTGGAACCCCATTACCTGTCCGCTCAGTAAGTGTAAATTACATCTGGATCAGCAAGGCTCTCTGCATCCCTGGAATCCTCCAAGTGTGTGAAATAATGCCAAGTTTGCTATGATAAAGGAGCCAGAATCTTGCTTGGCTCGCAGCTGCCAAAATGTTGTGTCTAGAATGTGTTACACGGACATGCCGATAAACAGGCTCACATGTTATGATAACCTTGGCGGCTCAGCACTCACTGTACAGACTGGGGGCACGATGTATGTCTAGAGATGTCGAAAAACAAACCTTTTCTCATGTATAGACCTTCGTGAAAGCTAACTTGCAAAAACAGCTAAGCAATGTTGTGTGCAAAAAACAGCAACAAATAAAATGGCGTTTAAACTTCTAATAAGCCATGGTAACATAACATGTTCACAAAAAGAGGTCCTAAACCATACCACACCCTCCCTTGTTCGGGGAACGCACAATAACTGTGGCAAGGTTCATAGAACGCAGAGTTCAAGTTTGAATGAGACAGAACCAAGTTCAGGAATTTAGCCAAACTTTGAGAATTGGGAGTAAAAATCCGAATTAATATGACCAAGTCAGTGAAACCAATCACGGGCGGCCATGGTGTGAAAAAGACCTCAAACAGTTAAAAAAAATTAAGGCATTAAAAGAAAAAAATATTCACAAGTTCACCACGTGTTGATGAAGCAGAAATAAAATCCGTACTTCAATCCAACAGTGTGTAAGCACCATACGTTGCAACTGCCTCCAATAGGAAGTCATTGTTATCGTCCATGAACATTTCAGCCATCCAATTAAGTAAAGGGAAAGAACAGACATGTTCCTCAATTGCCGGAGCCTCTAGCACCATCAGAGGACAACTCGGGCTTACTTCAAGATAACTGCGTGCCAGAAAGTCATTGGTCGCAGTCCAAATGTTCCCGTTGCCTAGAACCCCATGAGCCGCTGCGTAGGCCATAATCCCGACACTAGAACAATCTAGTGCATGAGCAACTTAGGGACTCATTAGTAGACTAAAACCCAGGTCAGGAGACACTGTGTTGCAGAGACACAAATCCAGGACCATTCAAATCCACAATCCAGGCAATGGAAAACAGGCTGCACGCAAGTGAAGTAGAAAACCGGAAAGATAAACCATACGCCACACTCAGAGTCGCCAGAGGCAGCGGACCATAGTATTCTAGCATCCGGTTACGAAGCTGGAGCAGCTGGGACAGATCGTCGTGGGGCACAGATTGTGCATCCATTTTGCAGTAAACAAATTAACAGCAGTATGCCCGCACCTAAAGCCAGGAGCAAAGGGAAACCGACAAAGACACTAGAAAAAAACAAATGAAAAAATGCAGGGATCACACCAAATATAGTTTGAAATGAGGTCACAAGGCCAGAACATACCACTTTAAATAAATGTGCCAGGCCAGTAGTCGTCAAGGCATTCAAGATTGTGTGAATCAAAGCACCGAAATGCAGGGGCAGGTCTGTGTTTAATAAGGCATTTACCTCAGTACGAGTATTTGCAATGTGAAGGACGAATGTCTCATGCGCAGATGTAAGGGGGACTTCCTTCTGGGACAAAAGAGCTCTTATTCGGATCATCTTGTTAAACTCTGCTTTCAAGGTCGGATTAGAAGGCCAGATGGAAACATCGAGCCTGCCATGCGGAGAAGGGAACAACACATTCTTACAGCAAACGACATGCTGGGAAACTGTAACAATATAAGGAATTCAAGCATGCATCCCACAACAATCTTCATTACTTAATAATAAATAACAACTGTATGCAAGCAAAGTGAATGGCAGTGTAATGGCCGGAACTGGAGTACCCTTTAGTATGCAGCCTAAGTTCGGTGCAAGCACATTGCAAGAACCATGCAATTGAATATTCCTGCATATAAGTGAATGATCCGGCGTTGTGATGCACTCTTCGCCATTCAAATAAACTTCTTTTCCTTCATTCAAACACCTGTATGTGAACGGGAGATTCCAAACTTCATGAAGATAAGCACCACCAAGGGGCTCATACCTACCTACTGCATAGTGTTTCATGCAGGCCTTAAACTTGAAAAGAGGAAAAGCTAGAGTTATCAACCCATGGATGAGACCAACCTGCCGAATTGGACTCAGCTACTGAAAAGGGTAAAAGTTCTAACTTTTCAATGTGCAACAGTGAAAACGTGGCATCCTTCATTGACATAAATTGCTGTTTAAGAGTCAAATTGAAAGGCAGAAATAATAAACTTGTGTTCATATAATCCCATGGAACTCGACCATTTTTCAACGTTTGTAGGGTCAATGCAAACTGCATAACAGAACGCAATTGATGTTGCAGATGATACAGTACAGCAACCTCTTCTCACACAATATCAACCACAGACGATACAATATTATCCGAAGTGTAAATTCGGGAAGAAAGGGTGTAAATGCTATTATCTACAACGGCAAGCACTTTTTCTAAATTGGCCAGATCAATAGCTCTAAACTGGTATGTGGAGCCAGGTGCCCCTCAAAGCCTTGCGCTGCTTGTGCAATCTCACTCCGTCTCTCTTTCCTTTGTTGGGCGCATGGCACACCTTCTTCTCTTGGATTTCGTCTTCCAGGCTGTGGATTTCGTCTTCCAGGCTGTGTCCTACAGATTGTCCAGTGAGGACCCACTAGGACTCATCCGAATGGTTATTTTGGCTATTGTTTGTATGGTGTTTTGTGTTGGTGATTGCATTGCTGTATGACTGATTCTCCCTTTTCTGGCCACGCATGTATGTTGCTTTTCCTGCTTGTGCGACATCAGGCAAAATATTTGTTTGGGGATTGGTGGTGTCCTCTGGGCTCACTTACTTGGTGCAGACTGTGGTTAGACTTTACACCAGTTCAGACCAGGTGTTAATTTCCTGCTGCTAACGTGCCTTATCGTGTGTTTTGTGTTCCTCTCGCCGATCTGGCTGGTTGTTGTGAATGCTGAGGTGTCGTGTTGTCACGGGTTTTTGAACACCTACTCTGCATCTCATTAGAGATAGTTGCGGGGGCCCTCTGTGGCGATGTTTTTTGTGGCTGCTATAGCGGGAATACTGGTGCTGTGAGCTGTTAGCATCAGCTTGTGAATGTGGTGGGTACATTTATCATGACTTTGGCTGCGATAAAGTGCTGTTAACTTGACGAGAACTCCTTGTGAATATGCCCCCTTGTGTATCATTACTAGATCTTTATGTACTGAGCCCTAATTGTTCTGGATACTGCCACTCAATCAAAAAGATTGGCCAGAATGTAACACCACGAACAGATATTCAGAGCAAATCAATATCAGTAAGGTAAACAGGAATTTTTAAAAAATACAGCATATGTGAAATCAAGTGTAAATTCGCTGGAAAGAACATACTGTAATTTGGCATAAGCAAGTTCAAGAGTGATGAAGGTTTGCATTCATGATGGTTGTGCGTTCCAATTTTATGACCAAACATAACTAGGCAAATATAGGGAGCACCTGGCTTATCGTCTATTCATTTCTTCTGTATCATTATTTTTAATATTAAGTTCTTAACAGAAACTTCACTTGCAACATACAAATTGCATAATTAATTGTGGTCTTAGGTTAGTGTTATCCCAGGGCTATTTGTTCACAATGTATATTTTATTTTTATAGATCACCATATTGATTAACTGACGTGTCTAAAGTGTGGACAATAAATTAACATCTGTGATCGTTGTAAAGCATTAACAGTCATTCTCTCTTTAGCTCCTTTTTTTAAATACGTTTCCTTATTTATAGAAAGATGTTTCTCTTTTTGCATTTTTATGTTTTGAATTTAACAGCACTCTTCTTTTCATTTCATTCCAAAGCATACAAACAGTAAAAATATTAAAAATATGTAGTTTTAAGTTCATCAGGTTATATATATTTTAGAGGAAACGTAGACCATATAACGTCCACTAAATACATTGTACCAGAATTTTCCAATTCATATATTACTGCATTTAAGAGTAGTCAAAGAATATGTTTTAAATATAAAAACAAAAAGTTTGTATCGCAGGCACTTCACACTAGGCTACAAAAAAGAAAAAAAAGGGAAAATCAATAAGAAAGCAGGAACCTTTTCATCTCATCGGTTTCAGGTTACAATGTTTTTAACACGAATTAATTGGAGCCATCAATACAGCATGTACACGGTGGAGTAAGTATTATAAATTAATGACTGCTGGCTGCAAGCTCTGAAGTGCCTGTGTAAGCATACCAGCTCTGATTGTGATGTTTTTATTCTAACTTAGGAAACAGTAATTAGTCCTTAAACGTGATGGAGCCTGGCCGTCTCAGCAGCGGTAGGTCAGCTCGCCGATTTGTGTTTAGTTGAAAGTAGACACATCAAACCTAATCATTGCCTTTACATCCATCTTTCTCTTCACAGTCCTTACTTAAAGGAAGCATTTCTGAGAATATAAGCTCCACCCTTCTGACGAGGTGACATAAATAGAGCTGTTTTTCTCAGCATTCACCTGATTTTCTTGCCTTTGGTTTTGCTCTCTGCTGGACGTCCACTTTTACAGCCGTGAGTTAATCCTTAATCGCTCTCTTCTCGGTCGGAGATACGTTGGGGGTACTCTGTGGGATTTTCTTTTAAGGAGTGTCTGACTTAATCCCCGCTTATTGGACTTCTGAGCAATATTTTGGACTTTATGTGTTGGAGATCTTTGCAATGATTTAGACTGCCTTTAGCACCCGCAGTGACCTATTTACCGATGAAGGACTAAGAGGATAGGCTTGATCTACTAACTATAGAAAGAATAATCTCCTAGGGTTCTGTTTGCATTCTTTTCTGGCCACTATCACCAGGTCAGCAGCTACTGGTAGCAAGGCAGGTGTGAGAGCATCAACAAATAAGCCAGGGGTAACAATGTAACATGCAGTGATCTCTAATTGACATCCCTGGGACTGCTGCTGTCCGAGCAGGGTTCTCCTACATACTCATTTTCACGAATATTTGGTGATGCTGCTTGAGGAAATGAGAAAGGAGGGCTACAATGACATTTCTGCCATGTCATGTTCGGATGTGCAGTGTCTTATTCACCCTCTTGGCCTCTGTGGGTGTGTCCTGCTGGTTGGTTTGGGAAACTTGTGGTCCCTCTTAGTGGAGTTCCCAGGGAAGTCTGGTCTTGGTTCATTCTCTATTTTGTACCAATTTGGGGAGCATTCTACTCTTTGACCTTACAAGAAGTCTGCACTGACTTCCATTTCAGAGATATCTTCTGTTTCACATTGGTCTCTTCTCGCTTCCCTGGTACCTTTATAGCTCATGTGTGGAACTTGTGGAATAGAAAGGTGGCATTTATAGGCTTGACTTGTAGTTCCTGGATGGGGATGGCTGTGGAGTTCCACACCGCGTAGCCACAGGTGATTGCTGCCCCTCCCCCAGCAATGGTGGATCGCTCCTGGCGTGTTGACGTGCGGAAGGCTGGTGGCCTCTGAGCCCTGTTGAGTATTTGTGGCTGTACTCAGGAGCAAGTGCGAAAAGCGGCGAGGGGCAATCGACAGTGCTTGACAGTGCTAGTGGCAAAGTGGCAAAGTGGTGAGAGACGGTAGCGGCATATGCAGTGGCCGCTTTCTTTGAAGTGCTGCTGGTACCGGTATCTGACTGGAGGTCTGGCACCTCGCATCTCTTTGTAAAGAGTGGGGGAGAGTGACCGGCGTTCTCTAGCGGCGGCTAGAAGAAGATCTCTGCAAAGTGAAAAGTTGCTAAAGCGGCAAGTAGCTCTTTCAAGCACCGCTGACAAGCTTTTCCTGAATGCGGCAAAGTGGAGAAACAAGCATTTACAATGCAACGGTTTCGCCTTTTCAAAAGTTAGAGCTATTGGCATTGTAAATGACAATTTTTTTTATTTATGTGTTGGTTTTGAAAACAGATAAATAAATGGCATTGTCATTTACATTGCCAATAGCTTAATCTCTCACAAATGTGAGACCTATTTTACCCTACTGGATGAGCTCAGCAGACAGCAATTACTACCACACACACACACACCCAGAGCCACACACACACAGCCAGCCACACCACCCAGAGCCACACACACCCACCCAGAGCCACACACACCCACCCAGAGCCACACACACCCACCCAGAGCCACACACACACACCCAGAGCCACACCTACCCACCCAGGAGAGCAAGCACAGAAAGGGGGCAGGGAAGCAAGCACAGCGAGGGGGCAGGGAAGCAAGCACAGCGAGGGGGCAGGGAAGCAAGCACAGCGAGGGGGCAGGGAAGCAAGCACAGCGAGGGGGCAGGCAAGCAAGCACAGCAAGGGGGCAGGCAAGCAAGCACAGCCAGGGGCAGGGAAGCAAGCACAGCCAGGGGACAGGGAAGCAAGCACGGCCAGGGGGCAGGGAAGCAAGCACAGCCAGGGGGCAGGGAAGCAAGCACAGGCAGGGAAGCAAGCACAGCCAGGGGGCAGGGAAGCAAGCACAACCAGGGGGAAGGGAAGCAAGCACAGCCAGGGGGCAGGGAAGCAAGCACAGCCAGGGGGCAGGGAAGCAAGCACAGCCAGGGGGAAGGGAAGCAAGCACAGCCAGGGGGAAGGGAAGCAAGAGCAGCCAGGGGGCAGGGAAGCAAGCACAGCCAGGGGGCAGGGAAGCAAGTGCAGCCAGGGGGCAGGGAAGCAAGCGCAGCCAGGGGGCAGGGAAGCAAGTGCAGCCAGGGAAGCAAGTGCAGCCAGGGGGCAGGGAAGCCAGGCAAAACCTAATAAAAAGGGTGTGCATGGAAAACTTGTGCAACACCCCGAGGACACACCGTATGAGCCGCCCAGGAGCAGAGCATGACCAAGTACACCCGCCTTCCCTCCAATGGAAGTCAGCCCATTCCACCCCCCCAAGAAGGACAATGAACGTGGCTCTCATGCCCTGCGTGTCACACAGACGGCACCGAAGTGCTCCCACAAATAAACAGTTGTGCAAGAGCTCCCCGGAGACCCATCCACTGAGCCGCACACAAGCTGTCCCGGGCCGACCCAGCTCCACAACTACGCAACCCGGCTCTGGCCGCAACGCACCTCCAACCCCAATGCCGCCCCCCCCCCCCCCAACAGGGGCAACAAAACATGCAACAAAACACAACCTCCGGCCTCGGGGACTGCAGGTGAGGGGGGGAGACAATGCCCGGGCACTCACCGCAACATGCCAGCGTGTCCAGCAGACCATGGCATCCACAAGGGTGGGCAGGGGACTCACCGCCAGAGGCGCCAAAGGCAACCACTGACCCGACGCGTGAGCGGCCTGACCATGCGACGCGGACCCTCGTTGAACGAACGAGAACGAGAATGAGAGCAATGGAGGGGGGGTGGGAACGGAGACACGGACAGCGGGAGGGGGTCGGGGGAACATCCACAACATGGGGCATGTAGAGACGACAGCAAAGACACACACAACAAACAGGGAGATGACATGAGACGGGGTACACATACAAAAAGGGAGACGACATGAGACACATGCAAATAAAATGCAAATACACATGCAAATAAAATATTAAACAAAATGCTGCTTACCTGATCGCAAATAACAACAACTTCCTGGCAACTTAAATCTCGCAGACCACTCCGGCTAAAGGCACTTCGAAAAAGATGAAAACATCACGAGAAAAAAAAAAATAAACAAACGCCCACAGCCGCATGACGATCGCAAAGGGGCGGGATGAGTAAAAATTGCGGGAACGCCCACGAATCTACTCCGGCAATGACGGGCAGATCTCTGTTCCAATGGCTAGCCTCCATTTATGGAGCTAGCCAATGGAACAGAGAGGGGGGACAAAGCTACATACTGTGTAAACATAAGATTTCGCCTGCGCGATACTGCTTGCGAAGTAAACGCCAGGCGAAACCTAAAAAAGGCAGAAAAGGCAGCAGCGGTATATGCGGAAGCTGCTTCTCCTGAAGTGCTGTGGGCACCGCTATCTGCCTGGGGGGGTCAGGTGCTCTCCAGCAGCATTCTCTATCGCTTCTATCGCTTCTGCCCCAGGGGGCCCCGAGTTCAATTACCTGCATCTCCTCTTGCCTAATTATGTGGTGGCAAGATGAAGAGCTTTGAAGTTCTGGCAAGTTGCTCTCTCAAACTTTTCAGATGCATTCAGGGCTGTGAGAACAGTAATTACAGCAACTGTAACAGTAAAAACAGTGCTACATGGCAAAAGCGGCAGGAAAGTACTCCTATCTATCCATTTGTGAGGAGTGTTTAGTGCTCTTCAGTAGACTTGCCCCTGTTTCCTGTTCAATTACGTGGTGGCAAGCAGAGCCTTGAAGCACCACAGACGTCATCAACAGTTACTCATGGGATTTAGCTTCTGCTTAAATCTAATAGGCAGAAGGTGTTGTAACATTGGGACTCTGTAGCGGCTCCAGACCAGTTGCGGAGCATTCGCTATATGAAGGTGGGTGTTCTCCTATTTTTCACTTTTGAGGCTTGTGACAGTAAGCGATCACAGTGGGGTGTTCCGCTGCAGACTTGGACGATCCAGAACGGCCCCTGCTCAGGAGAGGTGGGTGCTTCATGCTGTGACGGTGGCGGCATCCGCTTTGATCGACAGAAGCCAGAGACGGAGACGCGGAGGAGAGGCATCGTGAAGCGAGCTGGCCGCGAGAAAAGGTACGGGGACTGTGACTTTGTGGGAGCCTATTTTAAAGTAAATATTGAGACATTGCAACAGTACAGCTAGTATATTCAGTATATTCAGTATATGGAGGGGCTTGTGGAAGAATTGGCCTCTGCCTCTGCCGTGACTGCACTACATTGTCTGTATGCAAATCCCTGAGGGCGCAGCATTCAGCATTCAAGTACTTAAAGGGCCTAAAATACTTGAAATAAAAAGCTGCACTCCGCATTGAGAACTGGTGTAATAACCCCCAGTGCCTCGAGTGCTTCAATGGCTGGGAAGAAAACGCTGTTATCTTGTTGAAGAGAATTTCAGCTTATAAAAGTGCAGATTTCCAGATAAGAAAATTCCCCACCACAAACCGCAGGTAAAGGGCCAAAATACTTGAAATACAAGCCTCATTCCATATTGTGAATTGGTGTAACATCCCCCCGTGCCTCCGAGCCCCTTATAAGTCTGGGATGAAATTGTTGCTATCTTGCTGGATCAAAAATTGTTGTCTATAAGTGTTGAATTTCAGATAGGAAAATCCTCCACCGCAATCCACAGGCGACTGTATTGTGAAGAGCCTACTGAAACAGCTGCATAACAAAACTACAGCAAAATAATCTAGGTGGAATAATGGGCAAACCCCAGAAGGATGTCGGTACTGCTGCGAAACCAAATAAAGCAGAGACTGCGACTCGCCTTACAGCTAAAGCACGCCAGGCCTGGGTTAAAAAAGCTGCACTCCGGGCTAATAAGGCAAGGGATAAGGGAGATAATTCAAGTTCCCCCAATCTTAATAGTACCTCTGAGAGTTCTGGGAATGAGTCTCCGTTCAACACAGTTTCCCCTCAACGTGAAGGGCTGCCCAACTTAATGGCTGAACAAGTGGGTGCTACACCGGAGCTAGCTGAAGCCGCTGTATCATCAGTAATGTCTTCTCAGGACAGCCCCCGTGTCTAAAACAGCTCACAAAAGTAGCCCAGTGCAAGACGGCGCAAGGAAGGGTGGAAAAGGAGTAAAGGACTTCTCGCTGTTTGCAAAAAAATCTAGCGTACAACTGTCACAGACCTCCCCACCAAATAAAAATTCTGCCTCTTATTTTCTGAATGCTTCACCGTCGGGACCAGGATTGGTTTTAGCAGGATCCCCTAAAGAATTGAATCCCAACTCTAACCAGGTTCATGATCTGGGAAAAGAAGGCAGAAGGATCGTGATGGATTCTCCAGTGAGCTTGATGTCATCTCAGCCCCTGTTACAATCTCAGCCTCTAGCCCAGTTGAGATCCCAAGGGCAAGCACCACCAGAAGTTGTGCTAGCAAAGCCGACAGCTCACCAAGTGATTCCTGCCAGAACATAGAGACCGGGGGGGGGTCTTTCAGCTAGATATTAGAGACATGCTTAATCTGATTCTGTAGGAAGTCCGCAAAATGAAAAAAAAACAGCAAATGGAAATCGCAGCTTTGCATCAGAGACTGGGAAAGATCGAGGATGTGATGACCAGATTTTGCATTAGACTGCAGGAGGCGGAAGCCAGAATCTCTGTTTTGGAAGATCAAATGAACCTGGCGATGGGGGAGGCTAAAGAGGCGGTTAAAAGAAAGAACTAACTTGAAAACAAGCTAGGGGAGCTTGAAAACCACTCTCTGAGGTCTGACCTCCGGATCGTTGGGGTCCCAGAAGGGATAGAAGGGTCCCAGCCACTCGCTTGGGTAAACACATTGATCAAACAGAATGTTTTGCCTGAATTTGAGGGTGACCTCACTATTTCAAGAGCCCATCGAGTTCCTACGCAAAATTTTCCAAACTCTACGATACCTGGAACTATTTTGCTGGATTTCCGCATAAAGGAAAAGGATTTTAACCAAAGCAATTCAGCAGGGACAGTTCTTTGTTAATGAGATGAATAAGTGCCATATATTCTCCGATATGACTGCTGTTGCCACATGCAGGAGAAAAGAGTTTGTTAAAATTTTGCATTTGTTTAAAGCTCCGGGCGTGCAGGCATCAATCGCCCAACAGTCCAAACTGAGGGTGTTAATGCGGTCTAGCCTTCGAGACAATGCCGGTATTTAAGCCCTGACCTTCAGGAGCGCGCTAATGGCGGTTTCCTCCTGAGGCACAGCCGGGAGAGTTAAGATTGCATTTTTTTTACCTTGCTGCTACTGTGTGTTTTAACTTTTGCTTTTGCTGCTTTTTAATCCAATTGGGGCATCTTTCTTAAACCTTGTAAAATATACGATTGAGGTGTGTTTTGCGGGGCAGGAGAGTTGCTGGGCGATTTAAGAGCACTTTTGCACTTTGTGGACCTATTAGTCCACACTTTTTAATTTGGCCCGCAGTCAAAACGTGGGACCGCCGCCATCTTGGGGGAATTTCCGGTCAGCGGTCTAGCGTTCGAGACACTGCCGGTATTAAATTAGACGCAGTCGCGGACACGCAGCGGGTGCGCCGCTGGCACGCCGAAGGTGCGCCAAAGGCAAGCCCGTCTGCGCCTGTCCGCGCTAGCTCTGAACTCAGCGCCAGCCCTCCTGCTCAATGTCCATCAGGTAGGACCAACACCCTGACCTACTCAAGCGCTGAGCTCATTGCCCTAAAGGGGTCCAAGGCGGCCCAAAACTGCCATAAATTTCTCCTTGATGGCAAACCCCATCAAACCTGCATGCCTTGCCCTGGTTGCAATGTTTCTCTACCTAATATACTCAGTCAACCGGTGGGGGCATATAGGGAAAAACGGAATAGGAGCGGCAAAAACTCCCCTAACTCTGTGTGGAACTGCACCCTCATTATTGCAAGATCCCTGGTTAAGCACAGCATATAATGCGCCTCCTTTCTTGAAGATGAGGGTATTATGATTTCCTTCATTACAGAGACCTGGACTGATGACGCTTCAGGCCCAGACGTAGTGAAGGCGACACCTTCTGACTATCTCTGCTTTTCGCTTAACAGACCTCTCAAACGAGGGGGAGGGCTCGCAGTGATACACCACAACTCCATCACTTCATCTTTTCAGCCAATAAAATACGAAGAATGCAAAGCATTAGACTTTTGTTTTTACCTCTCTCACCACGATTCTTTCAGAGGTTCTCTGGTCTACAGACCCCCTGGGCAGAGGACTCGCTTCATTGAACAAGCCGGCACAATACTAGAGATAGGACTTAACTCCTCAGCCTATACCATTCTAGGTGATTTCAATTTTCACTTAGAATCATCCTCAGACATAGAAACGGCCAGCTTGCTAGACCTTATGTCTTTTGGGAATCTAAAACAGCTAGTCATTGGACCCACGCACCAAGCAGGGCATACCCTGGACGGCATCTTCTCTAACCATCTTCTCATATCTTTTACTGGCCTTCGCCCCCTTTCTTGGCTCGACCACTCAGCTGTTCTTTTCAAACTCACTTCCTCAGGCCCCTCAACCCACAAACCCCCCAAAAGATACCTCGAAACTAGGGCATGGAAAAACATTGAGGCTCAAGATCTAAAACAAATTTCTTGCTGATAACAACTTTCCGCTTCCTTCAAACCTTGACCAGGCAACCAACTGCTATACTAATTGGTTAACTAGAGCAGGAAATAATTTAGCCCCCCGTGAAAAAGGTACGCATCCACAGACAACGCCCCTCAGCTCCATGGTACTCCCGCGAACTTAAGGACCAAAAGTTGGCTTGCAAGCATCAGGAAAGGTGCTGGAGGAAGGACTATAGTGAAGAAAAGAAAAAAGTTTATAAACAGGGGCTTGCCCAGTACAAACAGCTACTTCACAGTACTAAACAAAAATATTCCACAAAAAAAATTCAGGAGGTGAAAAATTAGCCTAAAACCCTGTTTAAAATTGTTAAATCCTTAGCTCATCCGGTCACTGCACCCTCCCCCCCCACTAGACAAGACCTGTGCAACAACATAGCCAAATTCTTTTTTGATAAAGTTAATACCATCTTCTTAGCCTTTTCAAATTTGTCAAAAACGAACTCATCCTCTACCGCTTCCAATCATACAAAAGACCCTAATAATAACACTGTTTTTAATTCTTTTAATCCCCTTACAGTTCACACCTTCAAAATCCTCATCCAGGCTAAGTCAGGTTCTCCTTTCGATCCTTGCCCTATTCAAACCATAAAACTCACGGCTATGACAGTGGCAAGTAAACTCACATTGATTTTTAATACTATGTACAAGGAAGGATACTTCCCAAAGGACTGGAAACAGGCATCCATCCTCCCCCTGTTAAAAAAACCTAACTTACACGCCAAGGATCCAAACAATTTCAGACCCATATCTAGACTGCCCCTTCCAGCGAAGATTATTGAAAAAAACATGAACGCCCAGCTTAACCAATTCCTCATCCGTTCCAAGACACTAGACCCCACCCAATATGGGTTTAGAGAAGGGCACAGTACGGAAACGGCACTCATCAAATCCACGGATGAGTTTAGGACCTTTCTCGATCAGGAAGGAAGTGCCGTCCTTATCATGCAGGACCTCTCGGCGGCATTTGACACGGTCCACCGCACCTTGTTGGTGGACCGCTTGGAAGAAATAGGTGTCAAACATACGGCACAAGCTCTCCTCAAATCCTTTCTTTCTAACAGAACTCAACACTTTAAGCTTTAAAGACCAGATCAACGCAGTGACCTCACTTATTCTCAGAACTTGCAGGAAAATAATCCCCCCTACTTCCGAAAGCTGCACAACAAATAGTAGTTTCAGCCCTGGTTTTGTCCAGGCTGGACTCAGGGCCAGACTGGCTGCTGGGCATTTTGGAATGCTGCTGAGCTGCGGGGTGATTTCGTTCATGGAGACCTGCGTGTGCTAAACGAAATTCGTTTTGCATTAATTATTTCGAAGCAGGTGTCCATGAACGAAATCAGCCCCCACCGCAGTGAAATCAGCCAGCAGCTCGGCAGCTTTCTAAACTGCCCGGTAGCCAGTCCGCCCTGGCTGGACTATTGTAATGGCCTATACCTTAAGTTGCAAGAAGACTCCATGCATAAATTGCAAATGGTACAGAATGCTGTGGCGAGACTCCTCACAGGTATCCCGAAGTATGCATCTATTTCCCCATCTATAAAAAAACTCCACTGGCTTCCAGTCAAAAAACGTACCCAATTTAAGGCACTCTGCCTGGTGTTCAAGGCACTGCAAGGATCTGGTCCTGATTTTTTAAAGCAACAATTCCGCAGGTATATACCAAAAAGAACACTCCGTTCATCCAAGGCCAATCTGGTAACAACACCACGGATAAAAAAAGCAAAATGGGGGGGCAGAAGTTTCATCACCAATGCAGTAATGGCCTGGAACAAGCTTCCCCTACATCTTAGAAGTATGACCGATCTGTTGGCCTTCAGGAAGTCCCTAAAAAATGTGGCTCTTTAACAACTAACCTGCTACTCCCACTTTGACATTCCATGGGTAGGACCTCACCATAGCGCCAGAACACCTTAGGGTAGCAGCTGCGCTCTACAAATCCAGGTAACATTAACATGAACTCATTTTCCTACAATATTTCTTCCAAGAATGTATTGTCATGCTTCCTTCGCTTCTGCGGGTCTGGCAAAGTGAGGAGTAGTGATTTATTTTTGTAGGGATCTCCCTTGGGAGTTTGGCCAGGTGAAGCGAGATCCTCAGGGGAGATGGATATGGTTTGAGACTAAATTGAATGGTACAAGTCTGCATTTCATTAATTATTACGGCCCTATTGTGGATGGCACGACTGCCCTGTGTAAAATTAGTGAATTAGTAAGAGGGATACCCGGGAAATTGATTATGGGAGGGGATTTTAATTTTATCCAGGATCTTAAAAAAGATACCTCGAACAAAAGTAAAAAAGAGCCTAAACCAAAAACTAAAAAGGTGATTCAGGCCTTAAAACAGGAACATATTTTGATTGACCCCTAGCAAATCGCTAATCCATCAAAAGCGGAATTCTCATGTTATTCCAGTCAATTTCATATGGCCTTTCGAATCGATTTTTTTTTTATTTCACAATCCCTGGGTTGTACAACCTCTGATAAAGAAAGCAATCCATTTTCTGACCATTCTCTTATCAAACTTAGTATAGTAATTGGGGTAAACAAGAGGCCAAGATCCAGGTGGCAGATGGATCGGCTCCTTCTACTGGATCATCAATGGGTGACAGATACCAAAGAATGGATTGTTGAATTTTTAAAGATTAATCTGAATACAGCAGAAATGTTTTCTGTTTGGGGAGCCTTCAAGGCTGCCCTTCGTGGGTGAATGATTGCATTGTCCGCCTCTCTTGTTAAAACAAGAAAAAAAGAAACACTTTAAACACCAGCAGGCCATAGCAGAAGCATCAAAAACCAGATATACACAGTCCGCAGGTCGGGGGTATGCTAAAGCAAACTTAGACCAGGTCAAACTTGAGTTAAAATAGTTTTTTACTCTGGAAGAGATTGCTAGCTCGAGAACCTACCAACAGCGAGTATATGAGGAGAGTCAGATGATTGGTAAGCTGTACGCTGGGACTGTGAAAACTAAACAGGAGGCATCCACTATCACAGAAATTACAGATCCCAAAACCAGTGTGTCTATAACAGGTAAAGAGGAGATAGCTCAAGTTTTTTAGATAATTACTTCCAGCTATATACAACTAAATATAAGGCTGGAGCAAGCCAAATTAGAAATTACTACGACGGAGTTGAGCTTCCCTCCCTCTCAGGGTTTAGGGCGGAACAGCTTTTGCTTGATATCTCCAAAGAAGGGTTATTAAGTCTATTTCAGGAGCAAAAGCCTGTGGAGCTGATGGCTTTCCTATAGAGTTTTTTTTTAAACTTTCTCCAAAGAGCTGGCCCGTTTTTGGTAAATCTTTTCAATAACATCAACCAAGGAGGATGCGTTCCCTCAACCTTTAAGGAATCTATATTGGTTAGTTTTGTAAAAAAGCGTAAAAATGGAAAATATGTAAATTCATACAGGCCTATTAGTCTCCTTAATGCTGATTTTAAAATGAAAATCTGGGCACTGCACTTTATGCCAATTGCCCAGGAGCTTATCCACTGTGATCAAACTGGGTTTGTTGCGGGGAGGTACATGTCTACAAATACTCGATTTTTAATTCAAGCACTTGATTATGCAACAAATAATAAAATACCTACTCTCATTTCTATGGTCGATGCTGAAAAAGCATTCGACCTTGTTAATTGGGAAGCACTTTTTTTGGGTTTAGGTAAATTTGGTTTTCCGGCTCAAGTGTTAAATATGTTAAAAAATATCTACCAAGGTGCTCAAGCTCTGGTGATAGTCAATGGAGATTCAGTAGAGACCGTGAAAATAAATCGCGATACTAGACAAGGTTGCCGGATGTCCCGTCTTTTATTCATTTATTTCATTGAACCCCTTGGGGTAAGAATTCGTGGAAACGCCCTTATTAGAGCTCCATGCGAAGGGATATCAAAAGCCGCTTTGTTGTTTGAGGAGGACGCCTGCACTGCACAGAGTGGGACTGCAAGTCCCAGGGAACCCGGAGTTACTGGCCCACACCTGAGACCCCTTGCCTGAACCTTCAAAGCACCTCGCCGCTCCCGCTTCGCAGGAGCCGCTTCGCGGTAGCCGCTCCCGCTTCGCAGGAGCCGCTTCGCGGTAGCCGCTTTGTTGTTTGAGGAGGACGCCTGCACTGCACAGAGTGGGACTGCAAGTCCCAGGGAGCCCAGAGTTACTGGCCTGCACCTGAGACCACTTGCCTGCACCTTCAAGGCGCCTCACTGCTCCCGCGTTCCAGGACGCATGCACGCACGCGGTGGGCGAAGCCCGGGCCAAGGGCAGGCCCGTCGGAGCCCATCGGAGACCGGACGGGGCCGGGCTGTGCCCCCCCTCTAAATTTGCTTATCCCGCAAGGTCAGTCTTGTTAACATAATATATACCACAAACGACTATCTTTGTTTCCATGTCTGCTTGGGTTTGGACTTCTATCTTTACATCAAGATGAGCAAACGTGATGGGAAGAGGTTAGGTGCTTTCTAGGGCAGTAGTGTGGCGGGAACGCTAGATCAATTCATATTAAGGGCCACCTCTGCTCTAGAAAAAGAGATTCAGATAACTGAGCGCCGTTTATCTTTGGACCTGCAACTAAATAAAAGATCTTCTTTAGGTACAATTGCTACAGCTTGTTCACCAGCTCATCCTGCTGTAAACTCTACTATGCCTTCGATCTATCATGAGGTGAGTGACGATGCGTCTATCCCACCAGGGCCAATGGAGGACTCCGTAAAATCACCACCAGCCCAAACTAACATCGCTGCCAGTATGTCCCTGCGAGGATCAGTCAGGTCCACGACCACAAATAATAACACTAACCATTCTACATCCGACCCTGCAGTGAAAAGGAAGAGGGGAGGAGATCCCCAACGGCCCTGCATGGCAAAAGAGCCAAGGATAAACCAAACTCGAGGTCATGTCCCAGTTGACGAGGGCAGCACACCTGATATCGTTGCCCCGGCTGGCTCTGATTTTAATCTTGCCTCCATTGGGGGCCCTAGCCTGAACTGTGACCAAGAACTGTGGAGGAGACTTGAAAGTACACTATCAACCTTGTTAACTCCCATTACACACAGACTGAGCAGGACAGAGGAACGACTAGCCAACTATGAATCTTTGTTCAAGTCAGGATTCTCTGCCCTCGAGTGCCTCCTGGTTCAACCCAAGCCAACTGTTACGAACACAAACAGCTATCGGGGGAATACGGTGTTACCCTCGGCCATGCTCAATTCCAAGCCCTCGAGTTTAACAACCACAAAACCAATTGCCCCAGGGTTCTCAACTAATACAGGTGCAGCAATTTCCAAAAAGCCATCTCTTTTGCTTAGTCTTGATGTCGAACCAGGGAATCAGTCTAGTCAATTCGCCCAATCAATAGTGAGCACCCCAGGTGTTGGCAAAGTCTTAACAACACTAGTCCAAAATAATGATAATACCAGCAAAATTTGCCCTCTGGATATACAAGCCTGTACATCTAATTGAATAGAAGGATTCAGAGGTTTGGCACATAATGCCATGCAAATCAGTCCTCCAGCTCTTAACCTGCCTCCGGAAGCAACCTCTTTAGTGGTTGTTTTAAAAAAAATTCCACACCTGCGGGAAACACAGTCTGAATCTACGGACCAATTAATGTGTAAAGTTCTGCGTTGGTTTAATTCCCGACTTAGTGAGGGTGGGATTTGGGAGGAGGCTAGGCATATGATTATGGCTAGACGCACACCGTGGATTGGTCCTTCTAGGAAGGAAAGGAATGGTGATTGTGTTGTTGTCAATTTTAACAATGTGCATATAACAACATTTTTGTTGGATAAACTGGGTGGGATGATGGGTCGATATATGTATACGGTGACTATCTTACCATTAGGGTACTTCTATAAACCAGGGCCCAATTTCTTTAATGTTCCAAAATGCCTGGAGATGGAAAGGCGTCCCTGGGCACCCCATGGATTAGACAAAAGATCAAAAGAGATCCCCTTGTCCAATAGATTTGCACCGTTATCTGACTTAGATTCATGCGATTGACTACAAACACCCACCCTGACATTGGTAGCGTCTTCTGTTTGTCACCCTATTGTTCCTTTAGGATCAAAGAACGGACTCCACCGAATGGGGGTTAAGAATCAGCAGTGTATGCTGCAGCCATTAGTTCAGATGAAATCTAAGGGTCCTCATCTTCCCGCAATCTCCTTGTTATCATGGAACATTGTGGGTTTACTCTAAGCATGGTCAGAAAATTTGTTCCGCTCATGGAATTTGCTGATTTTTGGCAATTTCGCAATCCGTGAATCGCGCAAAATTGCCAAACAATCCGCAATTTGCGAGTTGTTTTTTTTTTTTTGCTTGGTCGCGCTTCAAAAATACAATCTCGCGCGCGCGGCATTAACTTACCGTGATTCTGACTTCGCTGAGTTGTTTTCCTCCCGGTTTGCGTACGCTGCGCCATTTTGGATCTGGCTGCGTGATCGCGCAAGACTTTTCGACCGCGAGTACGTCATGGAGTCCCGCCATCTTGCACTACGAGACTTTGAGAATGCGAATACGTCATAAGGGCCCGCGATCACGCAACGCGAGAGTAAACAATAGCGAATACGTAGATGTGATGCGCAGCTGACATCCGGCGGGAGATTTGAACAGCTTGCTTTCCCGAAGTCGCAAAAATTGCAATTCTGCACAAGAAATCTATCGCTGGTGGCATAAACCTTCTGAAAATGATGATTTGGAACAGAATAACTCCTCAATTTGATAATTGGCTGCACTTTTTTGTTCAAGGAGTCAATTTTTTGGGGGGTGGGAGGAAGGAAGTGCACCAGAGTCTCCAACTTCCTGTTCCTGTCCAGCAGGCTCCTCCCAGTTCTTTGCCCATGTCCTGGTCACTTTTCATTTGGATCTGGAGCTGAAAGGATTACTCTTTGTGGCTGCTGCTGGATATTTGTATTTAAGGACTTTTTGTTTGGATCACTTTTGTATTTGAGATTTTTCAAGTAAGTTGGTGTTGTTTGTTTGGGGCATTGCAGTTGCTGCAACTACAATTTATAAACTTTTTCACAACTTAAAAAAAAATATATTGTGGATGTAATTCATCTGACGAGTGTTCCACCACAGCCGCAACGTCAACCACAGGTGCAACAAGGAGAGGCGCAAAGAGAGGCGCAAGTAGAGGCGCAAGTAGAGGCACAAGTAGAGGAGCTAGGAGAGGCGCAAGGAGAGGCACAAAGAGAGTCACAAGGAGAGGCACAACTGCCCACAATACTTGTTCCTCTAGAAGTAGCGGCACATCAGGAAATCCAGATTCATGCGGATCTATCAGCCGAGCAAGCCACTCCTGATGATCCATTGTCTTCCAGGTCCCCAGCAAGGAAAAGGTCTAGGAGGGCTAGTACAACTTCTTCTTCAAGCCCCCTTCTTTCTGATGATCTAGATCTTGATTGGCACCCACCAATTCAGTCTGAGAGGGAGGCACGCCATGAGTCAACAAAGCTAGGTAAAAGGAAGGTTCCCGCAAGGCTTTCAGTTATGGGTGATGACGAAGAAGAAGAAGTGGTGTATTCTGCTGCTTATGAAGAGTCTGACGATGACAAACCAGTCATCACAGTCGTCACTCCAGCCCCAGCAGGCATGCAGCAGATAGACATTTTTACCTTATCCCGAAATGCTGCGAGGGATGTGGGCGGCGTGGCACTGGTACTAACACCAACACAGGTAACTACTACACCAACACGACCTACAGCTTCCATATTTTCTCTTCAGAAGTGCCGGCAGGGACCTCCATCCAGCTCGACCTCCATTACCTCAAGTAGTGTTGCTGTAAGTGCACAACAGAGTCAAATTCCACCATGCCCATCCTCCACTTCATCTGGCATTGAAAGTGGCACCTCCACCACCACCAGAAATCTCAACTCCCCAGTTTGGGACTTCTTTAATATTAGCAAAAAGGTGGAAAACCACGTTATTTGATTGATTTGTAAACAAGTAGTTAGTCGGGGTAAGCTTGGTACCAACTATGGTACCGGAGGCCAGAGAGGTCATCTCCAAAAACACCACAGCATCCAGTGGGAGGCGCACCTAGGTAACATCCTGAAAGCCAAAAGTACAAATCCAAATGTAGCCATTGATATTGCAACTGATGACAAGGAGCTGATCGTGCAGGCGGGAGGTGAAAAAGCGAGAGATATTTTTTCTGGTACACACAGTACCCCTGGCAGCAGCACTGCAGTGGTAGCGCCCACACCCTCTACCCCAGCAACATCTAGGAGGCACAGTAAGAGTCTGGTACAGGCACCAATGCGAAAAAGTACATCAATGAGCCTAAATGGGTTGAAGAAGTCATCATCACATATGAAAACAGTCCAGACCATCATTAAAAGCATGTTTTGGTCGGAGGCGCCATTTGAATGCAACCACCCAAAGGCACGTCTGTATAATGCAATGCTGGCTAAAATGTTAGCACTGGACCTTCTCCCTCTTTCTTTCATGGAAGGGGTGGGTTTTCTAGAATTTGTGGCAACAGTCTGCCCTAAATGGAAGGTTCCTAGCCGGTCCTATTTTGCCAGAGTTGCGGTTCCAGCACTACATCAAGATGTGCTGGACGTGATTGGGGCAGCTTTGCAGAAGAGTGCTGTTCACACTATCCAACTGACAACAGACATGTGGACCAGTTGCCAAGCCGTTGATTACATGTGTATCACTGCACACTGGGTCTCTTTCGAGGGGGTTAGAGAGAAGATAGCTGCAGGTGTTGACAGTGTCACAATTTTTCAAGCTACTCGGAAACATGCAACAGTAGCCATGTTTGCCATGGAGAAATCTCATACTGCAGTAAACATTTTGGAGGAGTTTAACAGTAAGGTCGTTGAATGGCTGTTGCCAAGAAGGCACATGTTTGGTTATGTTTCTACGGATAATGGCAGTAATATAGTTAAGGCCATGGCTGATGGTGGCTATTTCAGAGTGCGGTGTTTGGCGCACAGCATTAACATTATTGTTCAAGATTTCTTGAAAAAAGAAAATACAGTCAGCAAGTTACTGACCACCTGCTGAAGAATCTGCACACATTTCAGCCATTCTTTTAAGGCTTGGAAGCAGCTGAGGATCATTCAACTTGACCGTAGAGTGCCAGTCAGAGGACTCATCCAGGAGGTGGAAACACGTTGGAACTCAACCTTCTAAATGCTTGAGCGTCTGTTTGAGCAGTACTTGGTAATCAATGAGTATGTCTTTCACGCATGGGGTGCTTCTATGAAAGTCATGAGGCTAGAGGTGGAGGAATGGGACCTAGTTAAAAGCCTGACAGACATGCTTCATCCTTTTGAGGTCTTCACGCGTGAAGTCAGCAGGGAGGACTGTACTTTGGACAAAGCTATCCCATTGTTGCGCATGCTAGAGCACCAACTGAAGGCGGTGTCTTCAACGTTACAAGTTGATGCTGAAAAACAAGACGCATATCGGTTGGCGGAGAGCTTATTAAGCCGCCTAGTTGACAATGCAAGGCTTAAAGCAATACATTCAGAACAACATTACATTTGTGCCACTATTGTGGATCCTTGGTACAAAAAGGCACTGGCCAGCAATACATTCATTCCTTTTTCTGAAGCAGATGTTTCCCAGTACAAACATTGGTTAGCTCTGTCAGCCACTCGGTTCAAAAAAGAGCGGCAGGAAATTGAAGGAACCAGCACAAGTACGACTGAAGCAGCAGGCCATCCGGCGTGAAGGTCCACTTCTGTGGTCGAAGGCAGTTACTTTCCTTCAGAGCCGTTACCGACACCAGCAACCGTATCATCACCTGCACCAGGCCCAGTCATAATATTGTCGGAAGCGGATTGGATAACTCAAGGGTTTGCTCGTTCAAGTGTTGGTGCAAAGGCAACAGATGGTACGCAAAGTGGAGCACATCTGGAGGACCGTGAGTGGATAGTACAGGCCTATCTGGATGACCCAACAGAGGTCTTCTTTGATCAGAACCCATTGGTGTATTGGTATGGGAAAAGGCCTCAATGGCCACTGATTACCAAGCTGGCTATAAATTATTCGGCTTGCCCACTTGCAAGCTTGTCTTCTGAACGTGTTTTCAGTGCTGCTGGTGCCAATGTAAATTCAAAAAGGACCCGCCTCTCGCCCAAAAATGTGGAGAACTTAACAATGATCAAGATGAATCAGCACTTCATACCACCAGATTACAAAATATGTGAATCCACACAGGAAAAAGAGGACACCGACTTAGGTGACGGAAGTTCTTCTCTGTTAGCTGACCTACTCCCGGTTCAATTCACAGAGTTTGAGGACGAGCTCTACTTCCCTGACACCTAGGCTTGAAATACTTACTTTTTTTCCGTCTTTAATCACTTTTATTTCTATGTGTCTTTCTTTGTTTTGCAACTTTTAGCACAACAAAACTTTATTCACAACAAATCCATCAGCAGCACTGTCTTCGTCTTATTTCCATATTGAAGGTGCCGCTGTCTGCATTCCTGAAGTTCACAAGTTCACAACTCAGTCATGCTCCTCTATCCTCCTCCTCCAGACTCCCCCTATTCATTTAGCTCAAGGGAGATGGCCGCATTATGGAGAATCAAGAAACTTTCGCTTTGTAGACGAGTCCCCTCAAAATAAGTGGGACTGGAATGACTGACTATGCTGACTGTTACTTCTGAAATTGACACGAGAGGCTGCCCTGTGGCCCTTTACTTAAGAATAAGATACTGACAAAAAGTGGAACAGGTAAAGAATGCTGAGATGGCATGCAGTGGACAACACTGGCTGTCTGGCTCTGATGAAAGCAATTGCTGTTTGTTTGTTGTGCATGAAATGAATCCTATGTGTTCTGTTATTATTTAATCTTTTACACACTAAATGTAACTCAAGTCTACTCTGTTTACCTTGTTTAATACAAATTGTAATTCTACTGCAGGCGCCACTACATTGCATTTTTTAATATGGAAAATGTCCTTGGACTCACTGTGTGTAGACTGTGACTGTATGAACATCATTGAGCTTGCCAACACCATGATGATCATTAGTCATGATAACCAAAGTTACATAATACCTTCACAGTCACTCACTGGGATGGATGGATCATCATTGTCGATTTACGGAAGAACTATGGCCATTTCGTGAGTGGCATACAGGTAAACAAGTCAACAACAACCACAGCAGAACTACATGTCTGTCTAGTCGTGGTATGGAGTGGTCGACCCAGTGTAGTGTTATGCCAAATTCTAGACAGCAGTTCATGTAAAATTGCGGCTATGTGGCTTGCTGTAAAAAATTATATCTGCTTTGTCTGTCTGTGTCAAAGAGGTATGCTACTTGGAGGTTGGTTCACTCAGTGGTGCCTGCCTTGACCATCTGCATGGCCCTGGCCTGCTGTGTGCTAATTATTATCCTGGAAACAGAGACTCAGAGTAGGTACTTTAGAAATGATGCATGTATGTAATACTGTCGCCTCTGAAAGTGAAAGTGTTATTTTTGCACTACACACCGTACCTTATATTTTTCCTCCGGGGTGTTTTAATATCCCTTTCTGTTTTTCCATCGACAATTACAGGCCGGCACTTACCCTGTGCGATGGGAAAAACATTAACTCAAGCTTACCATAGCAATCCGCAATTCCGCATATGCCAGGCAGGCAATGAACAGTGTGGTCACCAAGATTGATCGACGGAGCGCCCGTTGTAATGGAGGAGTACCGCGAATAGGAGGAATGGTTGGATGCATGCAACTTCCCAATTTGACCAGGACAACTACAACATACAGTTACAGTATCCACTTCACTTGTCCTTATCTTTTAAATAATGTTATTGTTGTGAACTTCTATGAGTGCGACTCTGTGCATTTGCTCTCTGCTTCAAATTCTTCCCTACAGCTATTTGATTAGTTTCTTTGCTATTTTTAAAACTAATGTAATGTACTACTAATTGTTTATTCTCTCTGAGGGTAGATAGGCCAGTGAAATTACTGCAGCCCTGTACTGTCTAATTGTTTGGTAATAGTTAGTAAGTTGTAGTATAAGTACTACTTTTCAGTAACCTAACCATCCATTTAGCAAACAAATTCATGTATCCACTTCCTTTATGTCCCTTAAAAGATTAATGGATATGTTTGTATCCAAAGATTTGTTTTTCTTCATTTGTTGTTTGTCCATGCTGTGTTTTTTTTCTCTCTCCCAAAAACTTTCGCAAAAATCCCCATTACCATCCATTTTTCAAACCCTAACCCTCTTCCCCCGGGCTGTGTGGTTTTCATTGGGGTGTGACTAAATGACACCAATAATTCCACATGCTTTCTGCGGAGGATAAGGTCAAAAGCAACAGAAAATCAATTTCAAGGCAGGTCAAGGAATCCGAGGATATATTCTTATTCTGCTTGACACACACCCAAGATATTTGCAAATCAATTCAGAATTTCATGTCCGCCATCGAGTGGATTCATCACCAACAACATCCTCCTACACGTGACGAAAGCTTATGCTGCTGTGTCCTTCAGTACTAGTTCTTGTAGTAGCCATAATCCACGCAACTAGTAGTTAACTTTTGATTGAATACTTTAGCATTGCTTAGGCTCCAAGTTATGGCACTGTTCTTGTGTACTGTACTATCGTACTGTTCTAACGCTCCTCTCTGGCCACTCAATATCTCATTTCCTTTTTTTTCATATGCTGCTACTGCCAGTGTGTACCACTACTACTACCACCACAACAATGCCATTTCATCATCCAGGATTCCATAGCCAACATTAATCGCCATTTGCCATGCAGCCAGCCCTGTGCCTAGCCCTATTCTCAAACACGAATCACAGGTAAGATAAGCATTTTGGGGGAGGAAGAATAATGGAGTAGGAGGAGGGGAGAGACTGACGGTAGTACTAGTAAAGTAGTAGGACAATTGAATTCACTAACTCTGTCAGTGGCACTTTTGTAAAAATTTGGGCGATTACTTAGACAATTTGAATCAACCAGCCAGTTAAGTTTCAGAAAAACAAATGTACAGTTAACCCCCCCTGCCTCCCCCACAAAACAGTAAAAATGCCTATGCTATGTTTAAGTGGAAAATAAATAATTATTTCAACCCTAACAATAATAAACTATCCCACAAGACCCGACCTACCCCCCTCCCTAACCCCAACCAATGTCCATGAAATGTCCCCAAAAGTTAAAAAACCCCAACACCAAATTCCCACCCCCCCAAAAGTCTTTAAAAAAGGGGCAAGGGACATTCTCTCTCTACTTTGGCCGGCTGTGTCCTGTGGCCAGGTGGTCACGCAGCTCTCTCCGGAGGGCCTTGAGCAGGACTTTCTGCCTCTCCACCACCTGCTCAAGGTAGGCCACGCGCAGGGTTAGGCGGTGCACACGCGCCTTGCAGGTACTGTGGGGAGGCAGCTGTTGGTTTCGCTGCTCGGCGGTGGCGGGTGGCTGCCGGACCACGGCACCATACCGCTGGAGGATTGTGCTGGCTGTAAGACCCAGGGGCAGTGGAGGAGGATGCAGCTGTTGTTGTTGACTGAGAGTCATCCTCCTGAGCCACCAGCCACCGATATTCGGCGACAATTGCCTCCAGCTTCCGTCGCCTGGCCCGGATAGCCAACTCCTTCCTTGATAGTTTAGAAAGAGTATCTATATGAAGAAAGAAAAAAATACTGTAACCAATACTCTTTAAGATTAACACAAAATAATTCAACAGAAAGTTGTGTCACAGTAGCACTATTTGTGGCATGTATCTATCTAACTGCCCACTTCATCGCCTTTGCTCTAACATTAGTGGGAGTTTCAGGAATTCTACTAGCACTATGGACTCACTACATTAGACTCAGACAGTAGACCAGTCTTCTTCTTCTCTCTTGTTTAGCGAAATTAGTACTTAAACTTGTTGAAACCAGCATAATGCCAGCGAAGTCAGCTTGCACCCAAGAAAAACCGAAGCAAGCCATGATGACGCAGACTCGCGTTACTGTTACCAGTACATGCAGGTGGGGAAGCTCTAACTTTTCTATTATGGGTGGCACTGGCCATACTCTGTTACAAGGGTTACTGCTCAATTAATTTAACGTTCACCCTGCCCTGCCCCTGACTACTACAAAAGGAAAATGAAGAAGATAATATGATCATCTATCCCTTCACATGATATTTGCTTATATAAGGGATGACTTTAGGTGCTTTGTTTTTATTGATTGAGTGAACACCAATAGGCCACACATGAATGACAGAGAGTTGAAAAAAAATTATTAACATAGGTAGTGAGTGGTCCCCGTAATCGCCGGAGGAAGGCACTTGTGACTTGACTTGATAATCTGAACTATACTATATAGATACACAATATATGCTGTGCTTGCAAACTACTGTTAGTCAAGGCAGTATTCTGAAAAATTACAACTTCTACTTTCCTCGGCTTTGCTACTCTGGCACGGACGTGCGGTGTTACATGCTCTTCAAACTAACACTCTTCATCCAGTGACCGTCTTCTCTCTCTACATACACCTATGCTATCTATGAGGAAGATACCATCCAGGCATCCATCCATTCAAAGTAAATGTCAATCATTCTTCTTAATGTCTCAACTGGACAAACCTTACTTTTTCTCACTGAAAAACACCCTTTTTATTTTATTTTGTAAACCGCCACCCATGCATCCGTGCTTGACTTGCATTTGAATCTGGCCCAAAGGATATATTGCGCACACATACAGTTTCTGTTTCACTCACCCAGGCAGTCCTCTTTTCTTTCTCCTTCCACCCATCCTTGCTTCAACCGGCCATGCATCAGATTCCTACCAGCCACCTCTGCCTGCATTCAAAAACACGTATCATTCTTTGCCAGTCATTAATTTAACTCGCTCGTCCTTCCTTACACCCTTCTTTCCCTTTGCGTTCATCCCATCCATCACATTCATCTCTGATCTGACGGCTTCTCGATAAAACTTTTACAGCTGAATTGAAGTCAAATTTAGAGGAGGCCATTGGTTACTCGTCAACTCCCGCCTCTAATGCTATTGCTAATGCGAAGTCAAGGGTCTTCTACCTGGTTGACAAAAACTTAGTTCTAAATTTGTAAGTCTTCTTAACAGTAAAGTGTACTTGTACTGTACAACATATACACCCCTAATGCGAGCCTACTCTGCAATCTCAATAAGTAAGGAATATATTAGCTTACCACTGCCCGCCACTACCGAGGCATCCCCCACAGCAGTTCCTGCTGGCACTGGTGGCACTGCATCCGCCCCTGGAGTGACCACCTCCGAGCTGGCCCCGGCACTGGTGGTGGGCTGTGCCGATGGTGTTCCGCCTAGAAAATACATTTCATATTTTTAGATACCATACACAACACTCCCTATTTTGTCTAGTAATTAAAAAAAAATTTACTACATAAACAAATTTAATTATTTGTGACTCTCTAGTCTAAACTAAAAATTCCCCTTTCGGAAGGGGAGGGTGTTTTTATTTATCCTTAGCCATAACATGCTACACTTTTTGGCACAACTGATGAATGCTTGCTTTTTAACACGCACCATTTTTCTCCTAACAGACAGAAGCTTCCCTTCTACGAACAAGAGCAATATGTTACTCATCATCATCACCACCAGTACTTTAAGTTCCAATCAGGTGAGGGGTCTCCCACAATGTTTCTCTTCTATGAAGTTGATGTTAATAAATGTTTTTATATAATGCACAATTGAAAATTAATATACAGAGTACACACAGAGCTAGTTGTTTTACTTTTAATAAAGCTTCAAAACTTATATAGACTCTGTGGTTTCTAGTTATGAGTGAGTGAGCGAAAGGGTTTTCAATTTGCAAGCATGGTTCCGTGACTCTGAGAGGTCGGGACTCTGACTCCGTAGTCTTATGTTCTGGGTTGTATAATCATTGGGGATCATCGCTGCATTCGGGAGATAAATAATGACTCTGACACACTAGCTAGTCAGTAAGGAGAATGGGGGTTCAGCTTCTGTTATGACTGAGGTATGTGGAAAGTCTAACTGCGCCTATTATCACCAATGCCCTATTTCTTGTCCATAGTTCTGTATGTGCAGAATAGTCCCTGCAACAGTAGTAGTATGTCCTCCTATCCAATCAAAAAGTGAACCAGTATCTTATTCTTAGTGGCCATTGACATTTTATTGTTGGTAATTGCCAAAGCATAAACATTAAGAAGACTTCAATAGACATTATGGACAAACCGGAGGACTGCACTAGAGCTATTGCTGAATAGGAGTTTTGTTTAACACCTTTTGCCAACTGTGCACGCTTAGCTAGCTACACAGACAGACTAATAATAATAAATAGTAGTAGCACAGAGAGTGATAGTAGAGGCAGGATAAGAATTTAGAAACAGTCTACAAGAAGATCAAAGACGATTTAGGAAAAAATAGAATTATGATGAACGTTTGGAATAAGTAGGTGCTGTAAAAGTTAGGGAACTATAATTATTAATATTAACAGTAAAACTTACTGGGGCCAGCAGAAGAGCCCTCGGTAGACCGTGCCTGGCCTTCCTGCTCTGCCGGCGCCACCACCGCCACCTCTGGCCTCTTGCCCCTGAGAGGTGCTGATGTACATGAAAGAAAGACACAAACATGGATGATTGTTGTCAACAAAATCAAACATTTAAAAAAAAAAACAAATTATTTCGAGGGAAATAAACAACAATTGCACTAAATTTATTGACCTATCTGATGTGGTCTACTAGGATATTAGTATTGCTGGATTTGCAACGTTATGTAACTCACTAAACCAACTACAAAAAGGACTGGCAGCACTCAGCAGCACGCAAAGTGACAGACACAGTCCGTCATGATTGCAGACCACTAAAAAAGGTCCTACTAAATAACAAGTCATAATATACTCAACCTATCAATCCACCACCACTATCTTTTCTTAGTGGCAGGAGTACAAAGGAAGGACTGGACTTGAGTCTCTAGTCTCTCTAGCATTACGCAGTTCTGTAAAGTACACTCATACATAATCACTCAGGCCAAATGAGCACAAAATTTAAAACAAGTAAGCATAGTAGCACCGACACTGAGCAGGCGAGCACCTGCAATCATAGAAGCTTTTGAAACATAATTTACCTGCAATGTAATCTGCAGCATTCTTGCTCTTCGGGAAAAACATATATTTGAAATATAACACAGAGCAGAAGTCAACAAAGTAGTTATTAAATAGCTAGTTTTACTCACCAAGCCCAGGGATCTCGATGCCAAGCAGGTCGAGCAGGTCTTGTTCCCGGTCCAGGATGTCGGACCACCGATGCGTCATCTGGTTGTAGGTGCGCGGACCACTGACTCCTGATACATGACCCGGCACACCTTACCCCATAGCTGGTGAGACGTCTGGAGCCCGTACCCGGTACCGGGCCTGCCGCATGCTGCGATGGTCTTGGGGAGGTGGCGCTGCACAAAGAAGACCAGTGCGGCCACCTCCACCGCGCTGAAGAACCTCCCTGGGACTTACAGACGCCCCCCTTAAACAGCCCGTAAGGGAGCCAGCTGCGGGGTGCCGGACTCTTCCCCTTGGACTTGCCGGCTCCCTTTGCCATGGTCCTGGGTTAAAGAAAGGAAAAATAGGAAAGAATAGGGGAAACAAAGTAAAGAAAAGAAAAGAGAGAGCTAAAAAAAAAGTAGTTATTAAAATAACAAAAAGTAGAAAAAAACACAAAATATAGATGTACAAAAATAGAGAGATAGATAATGAGTAAAAAAGAGTTTAAAAAAGTGAAACAAACAAAGGATTACAAAGATTGAAGCAGGATAGTAAAGGCATGCCTAGAACCATAGTAAAAACAAGATGGCCGTGCACATTGCAACCACATGGGTAAGTTTGTGCGATATTTTCCTCGCGAGCACGCAAAAATGGGCGCGAACACGCAATTGCAACCCAGAACAGGAAATGCACAATGCGAGCATGCAACTAGCGACCGGAAACGGAAATACGCAACGCGAAAAGTGAAAACAAGATGGCCGCGCCCATATACGACCGAATGGTTAACTTCGCTGGTAGCCGCGGTGAAAAAACAATCCCGCAAACTCGCAAAAATAAAAAAATCCGCAATCTCACGAAAGTTCGGGTATTTTGCGTATCGTTGTGGAAAAGTAAATTTTGTCATGTTCTGTGTCCCTACGTGTCATCCATCATATGTTATGTGTGCATGATTAAATATGCATATGTACTCCCCATGTCTGATTAATGACGCAATTACAGTTGTGTCCCCCTCTAGTATGCCAGTTTCCAGTCCTCGTGAATACTACGAATATCAGGCCTATGTAAAGCTACGTTGCCACGTTTCTCAGTGTGCACGTTATTCTATTATAAAGTCCCCGTTTCTAGGCCTCAAAAGGGCCCGGACACCAGATTCAGCTCCTGTCTCCTGAAGCCTCGCTGAGGAGGGATACAGCCCCCACCTGTATCCTCGACCCTTCACTTACTTCCTGCCTCGCAGTGCCCGGCCCAGCCTGGCTCAGTCTCTGAGTCTGCCAAGAATATGTTATGATTCCAGTTATCAGTTCAGTCCTCCTTCTCTGCATTCCTAAGCTACTGAACTGCATCCATAGTTTCCGTCATTGTCTAGCCTTCACGTCTCCACGTTAGAGAAATACTGCATTTAATGGTCATTTAATATTCTTCATCACGCACTACATGTAGAATAATGCATGGTCCAGTCTTAGAATCGAGTTAGCCTTTCCCCTCTTGACTTCTAGTTTATATGAACATGTTCCCTAAACATCAGATACTAGATACTGTTTAGGTACATGTCGCTCCGACCCTCCAGACTTCAGTCTCTGCTCCTAGCACAGAGTTCATAGCCCCCAGCTTCTCCTAGTGATACGTCATTGCCAGTTTGCGCGCACCACTAGGTTAGAGGTCCCGGCTCCCCAGGTAGCCCCCTCCATGGTTTCCGCCCCATTCATGACATATTCTGTTACGTTTGCATCACATGTCTATGTATACGCCCAGTTACACCTACTTTTACCCTTATCTTTCGCGACTGCTACGCGTCACGCCTTCTGCTCCACCCACTGCTACGCCTACTGCAATGTAATGCTATGTGTTTGCGTTATGTATATATGCTCATGTATTGTTATTAAAAGTCAGCGCGCTCATCCCAGATCCAGCCCCAGCAGCTGCTGGGCCCTGCCATCCTATTCCCATGCAGGTTGTCCTGTTCCTGTCCTTATGCTGTATTAAACCTGCAAAACTCCTACTACCTCGAATCTTGACTCTTATTTATTGAGCTATCTGTTATGATATATGTCTAGTCAAAAATAGGGTATTATTTATTTATTTACCACATAATGGCGCCCGAATAGGGACTTGCCCTTTCCCCACGCGTCGGTGAAGCCACGCCGACCCCCTGACCCTCTGCAGTCGTGACGGAACTCTTCTGCGCAGTGGCAGATATTTCTGCTCAAGTATCCCTCAGGCCCACGGAGGAGACGGAGGAGGCGGTCCAGCATCCAGACGAGACGGTGGAGGAACGCGGCGAGTCCCGACCAGAGCCCAAGCCAAGAGTCCAAGGTCCGAGGTATCCGGAGGTCCACCCGTAACTGAAGTCCGAAGTTCGTCGTCATCGTCGTAGCAGTGCAGTCCAGTCCGAGGCCTTCCGTTCTTGCTGCCCGGTGAGTACCGTTACTGGGGTGGTATCTAGACAGGGTCAATTTAATTGACTCTGGTCTGTGGGTTGGTGGTACACAGTCCCACAAACGAAGTGTCCACTTCGGTGGATGCGGGTCCTGACGTGTCTCTTTATGAGACCGGTAAGTTTCGTACTGTTTCAGCAGTGCATCTAGTTTCTGTTCTAGTCAGTTTCTGTTCTCGAGAAAATTTATGTGTTCTGTTCTCAGTATTTCCAGGTAGTATTCTGTTCGAACTGATTATTTTAAATGTTTTCCATGTATTTTAATGTCGTGGTATGAATGGGGTATAAGTATCGTGTTCATTGTGTATTGTATTGTGTCTAGATTACAGTCCAGTCATGCCACTCTTTTCCAAGTTACGTCAGTTAAAAACTAGAAAGGGTCTGCTGGAAGCAGCAGTTCCCGTCCCGCCCAGGGACAGTCCAGGTCACTTTATGTATCAGAAACATGGCATAAGTGCCATATTGTATCTAGATTTATGGGTAGAGTATACCAAACAGTTAGAAGAAAAGTATAGATGGCCCGTATCGGGTACATGGGATGCCGAGTGCATCATGCGAGTAGAAGAAGCATTATGGAAAAAGAAAGCCAGACAGTCACAGAAAGATGCCATCGAGTTATGGCGTAAAGAAGCTCATAAAAGAACTGAAAAAGAAATCAGAAAGTCAGAATTAAGTAGAGAATCCTTAGAGCGAGCTCAAGAAAAAGAATTAATCGAGATAGGTGAACAAGTCAAAACTGAACAGAGAGACAGACAGAGGCATGCCCTTATTAAGGGTATGTATCCTCTTCTTGCCGAGGGCTTGCCAAAAGCGACCCCGGAGGCATCCAGTAATTTCCCGCCACCACTAGTTCCGACCAAGCTACGTCACAAACCGACCGCAGCTGATATTTTTATTTCGTCCTATTTGGACGACACAGTCCCTGAATATGCAAATCCTGTTCGCGCTCCGCCAGTCCCTGTAAATCAGGCACATCCTGCTCCTCCAGACACCGGGGCACCCCATGCAGTACCTGCTACGGTACCCCCGGTCCAGCCAGCATTTCAATTACCCGCTCCGCCACGAAGAATATCAGTCGACGATTCTAGTCTAGGGGCCGCAGGAGGAGGTCCTCCTCAAACCCCGCCGCCACGCAAGCGTTTATCAGCACTCGAATTACATGCTCAAGCATCACAGCGTACTCCCAAGAGTAATAAGTCTGTTGCAGAAATCAGGCAAGCCCTTGGCGAATGTGCCTATGACCCAGTCCCAGGCGAGAATAATATGGTTTTATATTCAGTACGCGTAAGGAGGGTGACCGAGTATCTAGTCACCCTACCCAATATGAAAGAAGATCTAGACAGAATATATCGTTTCATCCGTACAGGGGATGATCCAGAAAGTATTAGTGATGCCATGTCTCAAAGGAAAGCTGAGATCCAGCGTATGATATTAAAGTTCTTAATTAACTGTCTAATAAGAGAACAAGATTACCCGTCTAAAGATCCGGCCGAAATGAAAACCCTGACAAAGTGGAGTGATAATATAGCCGAGGGTAAGCACAATACCATTAGTGCCATGGAGAGTATGTACAAGAAAATCCGTAGAGAAATAATAAAGATACACGAACAACGTAAAGCAGCACAAGTAAGCGAGAAAGAAAGTAACTCTGATCCTGAAGAGGTAGAGGACGAGAATACCGCCAGAATAGCGTATGTAGGAAAATCTAGATTTCCAGATCGCCATTTACGCCTAGAACACAAGTCAATTTTCCATCATTCAGCACCAGAACAAGGTTCCCTAGAACAAGTATTCCAAGCTACCGATCACATTCTGAAATCACGAATCGGTTACAGTGAATTAAGTACCATGCATGAACAAGAACTAGCCCGATCAGCAGTCCGATGGATTACTGATTCTACCACTTTTCCAGACGAAATAGTGGCACAAATGTTTCTGAAATTGCCCCCAGCCGAGCAGCGACTGGTGGGTATGTATATGATCCAGTACCTCATTACTCTGTATGAGGGTCAGCACTCTGATCCAGGTCCGTTACATGATATCCTGAACGAGTTACTCCAGTATAGATGGAGAAGTCTAGGTACCGATTTAATTAGTGTCATTCTAGAACAGCGCCACAAATATAGAACGTTTCTGAACCCGCATTTTGTTCATGTCTCACCCCCAGAAAGTAAACCATTTTACATGGAAAGACAGAACCCGTTACGAGAAGTGCATCCAGTTAAGACAGAGGACGGTGAAATGCAACGAGTGTTTGTATACACCCCGATTACAAAGATGGAACTCCTCGAAATGAAGAAATTAATTCCCTGTCATGACAAAGATCCAGCAGGGTTCCATAGAGAATTAAAAGACATGCTCCGTATGGGAGAATACACTTACCCAGATATCATTAAAATGTTAAAGGTCCTGTTGCCCGCAGGGGTGTATGAAAAGCTAAAGGAAAAAGAATGGGAGGTGGGAGAGAAAAAGATCGATTGGGCAGTTCTAGAAGCTGAAGACAAGGCACGAGTACCAGGTACCGGTCTAGGAGAGAAATGTAAAGAATTACCAGAATTATTGATTCAAGTTCTACCTAGATTATTGACAACTAGAAAAGAAGACTGGGATGCAATCTCAGCCTGTAAACAGAAGCAAGAGGAAGACATTAGTGATTTTTATTCTAGGTTTGAAAAATGTTTCAGTATCAATAGTGGCCTCAAGACAAGTAGTGAGTCATACCCTCACCTTTTTGTTACTAAATTAGTCGAGAATTCAAGCCCACAAATTAAAAATCGAGTTTTGAAAGTCGAAAGCACCTGGCAAGCTAATACCCCGTCCCAGATGTTGCAGATGCTCCAGTACCACCAGAATAGAATCAGGGAAGAGCAAGAACACGAGAGAAAACGTATGAAAGACACGAAAATGAAAGTACTAGTTGCACAATCTGTTCCTCAAGACAGTCAGAAGAGGGGTCCGAATCAAGCCAGTCATCCTGCAGCTCCCGTTAAAGGGAACTGCAATTATTGTAAACAGCCAGGTCATTTTATAAATGAGTGTGCAGTTCTGAAACACAACATAGCTACTGGTAAGACTAAAGAAAGACCACGTCCGCCTAGACAAGAGCAAGTTTCACAGACTCTTCAGCCACAGAATGCACAACAGATAGTTACCGCACCGCAGCCTATCGCTGCAACACAGCACGTTACATCGCAGATGTACCAGTATGCACAGTCTGAGTATCCAGAGTACCAGCAGTATTCATGAAACAGCCTAGAGAGGGAGGTAGGCTTGCCTCTCATCGAGATACCTGTAGATCAAGAGGGTCCCTATGTTCACAGTCAAGTATTAGGGAAAGACAGAAAGTGTTTGATTGATACAGGGGCAAGTAGGACCACAATTAGTCACGCCGAAGTTCCAGGGGCTCCGCTCTCAGGCTCAAGAAATGTTTCCCTTGGATTTTCAGGAAAACCTATCGTAAATGAGATTTCAAAGCCAGTTACTCTAGAAGTAGGTCCATTGTCCCGCACTACTGATCTGTTACTTACTAAGTCATGTCCAGAAAATCTATTAGGCATTAAAACACTGAAAGAGTTAGGTGCAGTTATATGCTGTTCCCCAGAGGGAATACGATTGTTCCTACGTGACTTCAAGGGTCACTATGTATTACGAGATTTTGATCCCAGACTGTCTAACGTTCCACAGCATTTATGGGCGCAAGGTCCAACAGATGTAGGTTACATGCAAATCACACCCTATCGTGTGACTCTCAAACCAGGTGTAGTGTTACCACGAATCAGACAGTACAGATTGCCACCCGAGGCTGTAGCAGCCTTATCCAAAATTATTGACGAGCTCATCGCTCAAGGAGTGGTTGTAGAAACTGACTCCAACGTATGCAATTCTCCGATCATTCCAGTTATGAAACGTACTGATCCAAATGCACCCCCAGTATATCGATTAGTGATCGACCTACGAGAGCTTAATAAATGTATTATTCCGCAGTACCCAGTTGTCCCAGACATCTCTTCCCTATTGACAGCCATTGATTCCGAAGCCACGTTCTTCACTGTCATAGACCTTAAGAATGCATTTTTTAGTGTTCCCATCCATCCAGACAGCCAGTTTCTTTTCGGATTCTGTTTAAATGGAAGGAGCTATATGTTTACACGAGCTCCTCAAGGTTTCACAGAAAGTCCTAGTATTTACAGTCAAGCACTTAAGAGACAACTAGATAACATTCACATGCCAACTGACACTGCCCTGCTCCAGTATGTCGATGATCTACTGGTCACAGCCCGTTCTGAACGTGCTTGCGAGCGGGCATCCCTTACAGTCTTGTATTTCCTAGCCGAGATGGGGCACAAGGTGTCCCCTTCTAAGCTTCAATTCTGTGTCCAGCAAGTGGTCTACTTAGGACACTTACTGTCCAAGAGGGGTAGGCAGTTGACACCAGACCGTATCCAGTTAATAGCGAGTCTTCCTCAGCCCAAGACCCAGAAGGAGGTACGTGCCTTTATCGGCCTTACTTCTTATTGTAGACAATGGATTCCTCAGTATGCATTTCTAGCCAAACCACTGATACAGTTAACGACACAGGAGGCAGCCGTATCGACTGTTCTCCCTTGGACATCTGAACATACACTTAGTTTCAACGAGTTAAAGAAAGCTTTATGCCAAGCTCCAGTCCTAGCGACACCGAACTACAGTAAGCCTTTTACACTTTTCGTTACTGAACGTGAAGGTACAGCATTATCTGTTCTCACACAAGATCAAGCAGGACAAAACAAGCCCTGTGCTTATTTTTCGAGCACATTAGATCCAGTCGCCCAGGCTCTGCCTGCGTGCCTCAAGTCAGTTGCAGCCACAGCACTAGCTATCAGACAAAGTGATTCCATAGTCTTAGGACACTCTCTGACAGTACAAGTTCCACACTCCGTAGAAGTTCTTCTGAACCGAACACAAACTCAGCACTTGACAATTGCACGTTTAACTGGTTATGAATTGACACTGTTCCAGCCACACATAGATATCAGACGCTGCAACGTCCTGAACCCTGCTACACTGTTACCATCAGTTAATTCAAATTCTGACCCACATGACTGTGTGGAAGTAGTTAACATTACGACAAAGCCAAGACAAGATCTGACAGATATTCCGTTACCAGACCCCGACCTGACACTTTATGTGGATGGTTCATGTATGAGAACCAGTACAGGAGAACTAGTCGCCGCGTATGCAGTGACTACTGACACTGAAGTTATTGAAACACACCGTATTGACACTCTGTCCGCTCAAGCAGCAGAGCTAGTTGCTCTGACACAAGCCTGCATACACGCCAAGAACTTGAAAGTTAATGTTTATACAGATTCACGCTACGCATTTGGAGTTGTACACGACTTCGGAGTGCTTTGGCAGGAGAGAGGTTTCATGACTTCTCATGGAACCAAGATTCAGCATGGTCTCCTTATTCAAGCTCTGTTAGATGCCATACATTTACCGACATCTATTGCTATCATGAAGTGCAAAGCACATACGAAAGTCACTGACATTATTTCCCAAGGTAATGATCTAGCAGATCGCACAGCCAAGCTTACAGCGCAGACTCCAGACATTCAAGTTAATCCGACACAGACACATACTCCAGATCCGACTACATGCATGACAGTTAAGGACCCTACACAAGATGTCATAGATATCCAGTTACATGCTACTCCCGATGAAATCAAGAAATGGTCCGAACAAGGAGGGGTCCAGACAGATCAAGGATGGTTAACAAAGGGTAGAACCACATGGTTTCTCCCCGACTCTATGGTTCAAGTCATTATTAATACCGCACATAGTCCAGCACATTTAGGAGAAAAAGCTATGTTAGACAGTATCCAGAACATTTGGTTCAACAAGCATTTACGAGCTGCAGCTAAGCAGAAAGTCCGTACCTGTATGATATGTTGTCAGTTTAATCCAGGTAAAAGTGTCCCGGTGGAACAAGGTGGTTTCCAGCCCCCTGACCACCCTTTTGAAGTCCTCCAGATGGATTATATTCAGATGGAGCGATGTCGAGGTTTCAAGTATGTCCTTGTAGTTGTATGCGCTTTGTCCAGGTGGACAGAAGCATATCCAGTCCCAGATTACACAGCCGCGACCACTGCCAAGCAGTTGGTTCGTGAATTCTTCCCCCGTTACGGACTCCCTAGAGTCGTATATTCTGATAACGGCCAGCCATTCTCCTCAGAGTTAATGAAGCATGTTTCCCTTTTGTTAGGGTACCAGTGGAAGTTCCATTGTGTACGCCATCCTGAAGCAGCCGGTCTCGTTGAGAGACATAATCAAACCCTGAAAATCCGCATCGCCAAAGTCTGTCAAGAAAAAGGTGTGGACTGGCTAGTAGCTCTGCCAGTCGCTTTATTTTATATGCGCATGGTCGCACATTCCAGATCAGGTCTGTCCCCGTATGAGGTCGTTTTCGGCCGCCCCCCTAATATGTGGGGTACTCCTAGACCCCGAAGTATTACCGATGTTTCAAGTAATATGCTGACAGATTACCTAGCTTCCTTGATGTCTGCCCTCAACTCATGTCGTTCACAGGTTGCCGCCGCGTTTCCAGACAATACCGAGGTGGCACCGCATGAAATCGTTCCAGGATCCATGGTGATGGTCCGCAACTTTGACAGATCAAGTCCGCTGGAGCCTCGTTGGAAAGAGCCCCGACAGGTCCTCCTCACCACCCGTACAGCCGTGAAGTTGGAGGGACGCAAAGGATGGATACACCTTTCTCATGTTAAACTTTTTAATGAACTGAAACCCGTCTTTAAGAACATTTCCCAGGATTCAAAGGATTGCCAGAATATTGTTCTCAAGGACTGTCCCGCAAATGACATTGGCACAACCCCTCCCCTGTTAGAGAAAACTCCACAGCAGGAGTATAAACAGAAATTACGGTCTAGTAAATTAAGTCAGCCAGTTTGATTGTCTAAGTCCTCCCCTAGGTGAAACGGTTAGACTGTTTCTGACATGTATAAAATAGACCCCCATAGTGAGAGAGTTAGTCAAAACTCAATTCGATGTATCATTTTTCTATGTTTTATATTATTTCTCAGCCTTATGATTTCCTGCACCAGTTATGCATTTTACCTATGTTTCCCAGTTTCACATGTAAATAAGTCTGCTAATGCTACAGTAGAGCACACGTTTAGTGATCTGCCCCCTCATGAACTGTCCTACCGCCTCGCTATGCGTAATAACTCCTTTATCCGTATGTTACATTACTCACACCAGACCAGCAATGCCACTAATTGTTGGGTATGTGGTCGACTCCCCCCTTTCCAGACGTCAAAGGGAGTTCTGCCACTCTTTCCTTATCCTTTTTCACATAATGGTTCGTGTGGAGCATGGTCCACGTTAACGTCATCCTCAACAGATATGTCTTTTCTTAACAGTACATGTTTCCCAGACAAGCAAGGTCTCCCTCACAGAACAGGTTTAGATCTAGAAAATGAAGTGTATAATTTAGGTAATTATTCGTCGAATTTTATGGTCCTGAATGTTCAGTCTGATACTACTCCAGACTTACCTGCTATTTCAGTACTACCAGTCAAAGGCGAATTATGTGTCCGAAATAATGGTTCCGTACATGTAGGACATAGTGATTGTACTACTGTTGTCAAGTATAGTGACAGTGGGAAATCTATTTTCAAAGCTTCACGTCATTCATATTTTATTTGTGGTCAGACCGCATATATTCGTCTGCCCCTCGATTGGGAGGGAACCTGTTACATTGCCTTCCTACTGCCACCAGTTTTCCTAGCCCCACCTGATTATCATAGAAATACACATCTAGTACACATTAGACATAGAAGGGAGTCCCCAATTGTCGATTATACTGAAACTGCTCTAGAACAGTATACAGATTTCAATAGAGGTTTCTTTTTCTTTATAGGACCTATCCAGAATAGTAAACTAATCCGTAGACTAACCAGAACCCTTGAAGCTGTAATAAATGAGACTGCCTCTGCTCTAGGTAACTTAACCGAAGAGCAATCTGCTATGAGATTTGTCGTTTTACAGAATCGTCTCGTCCTTGACGTCATACTGGCCGATAGGGGCGGGGCCTGTAGAGTCATCGGATCTAGTTGCTGCATTTTCATTCCAAATAACGCGCCGTCTGTTTATTCAGCTATAACCAGACTCCATAAAATTGCCCATCTGATACACCAAGATCCAGGCACCTGGACATGGTCCGGTTGGTTCTGGAATATAATTTCCGCATGGGGATGGAAAGTCCTGTCCTTTCTAGGTATCGCAGTAGCGATCATATTCAGCTGCTGCCTCTGTATACAATGTGGCCCTGCGATTTGCGGCATGTGTGCTACCTCTTGTATTCCTAGTTCCAAGCCCCGTTCTAAATCTCGTTCCAAGACAATTCGAGATGAACAAATGGTACTGTATGAAATGATAGATGGTATCATGAATATTGATGTTTCCTGATGGAAACGTAGTGACAAGGAGGGAATGTGGAAAAGTAAATTTTGTCATGTTCTGTGTCCCTACGTGTCATCCATCATATGTTATGTGTGCATGATTAAATATGCATATGTACTCCCCATGTCTGATTAATGACGCAATTACAGTTGTGTCCCCCTCTAGTATGCCAGTTTCCAGTCCTCGTGAATACTACGAATATCAGGCCTATGTAAAGCTACGTTGCCACGTTTCTCAGTGTGCACGTTATTCTATTATAAAGTCCCCGTTTCTAGGCCTCAAAAGGGCCCGGACACCAGATTCAGCTCCTGTCTCCTGAAGCCTCGCTGAGGAGGGATACAGCCCCCACCTGTATCCTCGACCCTTCACTTACTTCCTGCCTCGCAGTGCCCGGCCCAGCCTGGCTCAGTCTCTGAGTCTGCCAAGAATATGTTATGATTCCAGTTATCAGTTCAGTCCTCCTTCTCTGCATTCCTAAGCTACTGAACTGCATCCATAGTTTCCGTCATTGTCTAGCCTTCACGTCTCCACGTTAGAGAAATACTGCATTTAATGGTCATTTAATATTCTTCATCACGCACTACATGTAGAATAATGCATGGTCCAGTCTTAGAATCGAGTTAGCCTTTCCCCTCTTGACTTCTAGTTTATATCAACATGTTCCCTAAACATCAGATACTAGATACTGTTTAGGTACATGTCGCTCCGACCCTCCAGACTTCAGTCTCTGCTCCTAGCACAGAGTTCATAGCCCCCAGCTTCTCCTAGTGATACGTCATTGCCAGTTTGCGCGCACCACTAGGTTAGAGGTCCCGGCTCCCCAGGTAGCCCCCTCCATGGTTTCCGCCCCATTCATGACATATTCTGTTACGTTTGCATCACATGTCTATGTATACGCCCAGTTACACCTACTTTTACCCTTATCTTTCGCGACTGCTACGCGTCACGCCTTCTGCTCCACCCACTGCTACGCCTACTGCAATGTAATGCTATGTGTTTGCGTTATGTATATATGCTCATGTATTGTTATTAAAAGTCAGCGCGCTCATCCCAGATCCAGCCCCAGCAGCTGCTGGGCCCTGCCATCCTATTCCTATGCAGGTTGTCCTGTTCCTGTCCTTATGCTGTATTAAACCTGCAAAACTCCTACTACCTCGAATCTTGACTCTTATTTATTGAGCTATCTGTTATGATATATGTCTAGTCAAAAATAGGGTATTATTTATTTATTTACCACATCGTGAGTATGCTTTCGCATGAATTTGTGTACCGCGAATGTGCAAAATTCGTCTATAATTAGTTTACTCCCCAAAACTTTGTCCTCTGACTGGTCAAGTTTTATCGAGGGGTACAATTTAATTGCCTTTCAGGAAACTTGGTCGCTAGATACGATTTGCCTACAGAGCAGATACCCCGGTACTCTAGTCATTTATTTCTATAGTTTAACTGAACATTCTTTAGTGCTGAAACGAACACCACAATGATGAGTGAAACTTTCTATCACAGGAGTTATGTACAAAGACAGATATCCTTAATTTCTTTCAGGTGTTTATTCGCAAGTAGATATCAAAGGAAAATGATTCTTCCTCACTAGAACCACAACCAGATTTTTAAAACATTCACAAAAAACAAAATTGATTTCTGTGATTTCTGTGATGTATTCTTAGTTCCATTCCTTAGACAGGTAAAGTAAGGAAACAGCCAACGCGCCTTTCATCACCACCGTGACTTCCTCAAGGCCTATGATATATAGTCTACGAGCCCTAATATCAATTTCTTTGGCTCTGTTATCCCCGATATTGCTGAGGGTTCTTGGTCCCGATTCGCAAATAAACAACAGATGACAAAATTGTAGTGGCTGAATAAAGATCCTGGCGTTTCCTAATAAGTTCCGGGCATCAATAGCATAAATTGCACATCTATTTCCAGCACCGAAAAAACACAGGTCTCAGTCAAGGATACTTGGCCAGGCTTGGGTCGAAACAGAGTGTATATGTAACTTAGAGGAGTCGTTTGAACAGACGTTCTAGTCGGTAAAATATTGACAACAACGAAAGAGTCTGTATTAGCAGAGTCTTCACGCATTTAAGTATCCTCGACCTTGAATTGTTATGACCAAGCTCATCCCAAAGATATGTCAACTGCCATTATGTTCAAGGTGCAGTTCAATTGTAGTGTTCTGGGTATTATGATAAGACCCTGTGGAACGAATGGCAACAGTTCCCGCATGCCAGTAACGTCTTGTTTCGCCGATTTGCCGTCCAGGCTATTTGGCCTTTGGTAAAGCGGCAATCGTAAATAGAAATGGGAGACCTAGCGGGGGACTGATCATATGGGTTAAGCAACAGACATCGCTCCAAGTAAAGGTACTACCAATAGATAGCTATGACAACCTTCCTATTAAGATCTGTTCAGAGGGTGAGCCGGACCTCATACTAATTAATGTGTATGCGAGAGGGATACCGGGGGGGAAGTGTCACGAACCATCGCCCTCTTAGACACATTCATGGATGGCCTGGATAGCTCCAATGTTTTGGTCATTGCAGGTGATTTAAACTGCACATTTGAGCCTCTAGGCTTAGATGACTTACCGTCCCTGTTGCTGACACCAGTTAATAAATGGACAGAGGCAGTGCTCCAATTGAAAAGTTTATCCCTTGGGCGAGGGATTAGAGCCACCAATGGGAGAACCCCTCAAATATGGAGGGCAGTGTCACATTCTCCAATGGGATCAGAAGTAGCAGGATAGATTACATTCTTATAAGCTTAGAGCTCCGGTCTAGACTTGTGGATATGGTGGTATACGACAGACGGAGAGTGATCATGATCCATTACTACTGACCTTAACTAGGATGGGATTGGACCTCCCAATGGATGATATCGTATCTACAATAGGAGAAGTGATTATGTCTCAAGACTGCCGCCGGTTAAAATCGGCAGTAGTTTTAGAGGATGAAGGCATACAAGAGCAGATTAAGTCATCTACGGAAGAGACTCTAGCATAGCTGGGTTCTTTGCATATTAATGGTAATCATCCCTTAGATCTTATGAAGGCTCATGAGGATCATTTTGTAAAATTGAAGACTCTGCTCATATAAAAAAGGAACTGGGGCGCACAGTGCCCCGGTGCTCATGACGAACTCAGCTCGTCATGAGCCACGGTTCTCGTGTGCTCATGACAAGCTGAGCTCGTCATGACCACACCCGTTTGTGTAGAACGTTCGCACAACAGGGGAATTTCTCCAGCGTGCAAGCGTCCTAATGGTCATGACGAGCTCAGCTTATTAAAGGCAAAGTAGCAATGAATAATGCACCTTTGGAACAAACTGATACCTTTACTTATCTAGGGGTGACTATGGGTAGGAAGATGAACTGGGCACCCCAACTAGATGTTCTAGTTCTTTGCGCAACCAGCTAGTACTTGTGCAGATATTGTTATCGCTGTTGCAAAATTTTTGAGTTGGTCATGGGCATTGAGAAGGAAAACACTGGAGGCTGTTTGATGAACAAGATCCAGTTCCTGAGTGTGTTAATGTAAACAGGCCCCCCCCCCCATGAGAGTAATTGCAGGGAATTGTTACATTTGACTTGATTTTATAAATTTTTACTTATAAGTATTTGTTAGGACTTTCGATAATGATTGATATAACATTTTGTATGAACTGTATGTTTTTTTAGGGTGTTATCCCTTTTACTGACACTTTTATGTTTGTATTGTGTCTTTTATGATTGACAATTATTGAATAAAGATTAACTGAACTTGAACTTGAACTTGATATCAAAAGTACAATTATTTGTGGATGCCATAATCTTGTACTTGTCCCCGGAAAAACAGAACGTGGAAGAAGCCCTTTTAGAATTTAGCAAATTTGAACAGATAGGAGGCTACAGATAAACCAAAAGAAAACGGAGGTGTTATTACTTAACTCGAATTGTGACTGTCTTCCCACGAGTTTAAGAACCCAGGCTCAGAAAGATCATCCAATCATATACCTTGGCACTAATGTCTCAGGCCATATAGACCAACTATTCAACCTAAACGATACAGCTGGGGGAATTAAAATTAAAACTTTACTAGATAATTGGTCCCTTTTGCCCTTGACACTGTTTGGGCATGTTGCACTCCTAAACATGTAAATTCTTCCTTTATTAATATTTTTGTTTGTTAATGTACCCTTAAAAATTATTGCTAAATATTTTAAGGAAATCGACACTATGTTCAGAGAATTTGTCTGGAAAAAAAGACGGCTAGGGTCAAACTGCCTTTACTACAATTAGAGACTAATCAGGGGGGTTTACCACTACCAAACACCCGCACATACTATGAAGCCGCATTATTAGATCTTACGGCACAATTGTTGGAACAGAATGATCAGATGGACACATATTTTTTTAAGAAAATTATTGCTGAGTCCGGCACACAGATCCTTACGCTTCTAAAAACATCTAAACTACCAAACAAGTTGCACTATAAGACTGCGCGTGATTATTCTAATCGACTTCAATTGTTGTTTAAACAATCTAATGTTTCCGGATTTGCCTTTCTGAAATTAGATGAATGTAAGGGGTTTGGTCTGCATATTCATTCAAGCCATGTTAAGATATGGAAAGATATTGGCCTTGAGTATTGGGGCCAGTTTCTTATCGGTAATTAAATGATTCCCTGGGAAGGAGTAACAGGCAGGGTAGGGAGCAGAATGAAGCCTGGGTTTTAAGAATATATACAGATAACAACGTTTTATTAAAAAATATATAGTTCCAGAAAGTGGGACTTCAACTCCCATAGCTAATGCGTTATTCAAAGTAAATCTGAAGGGAGTGGGAAATTGGTATTCCTTAAAAAAGGTACTTTCCTTCGTGGATGAATTTTTGGGAAAAATAACCCGGGAAACGAATTGCGTTTTTTCTCATCAGGAATGGCAGGTAATAGCCCAGTTAGGAAGTAAGGCCCTAAGAGCGGCTAATTTTAAAAGGATGGCCTTCCTGTCGTGATTTCTGTCATACTATACTCCAGAAAAATTAAATAAATGTTATCCGAAAGTAGATAATAAATGCTTTCGATGCCTCTCCCAAGGTGAGGGAGATTGGCTCCATATGTTTTTTACATGCCCGAAGCTTGAGACCTTTTGGGAAAATATTTTTTTAGCAATGAGCCAGTCAATTAAAAAAAAACATCCACCACAAAACAGAGGTGGCTCTCTTTGGACTTACCAAAGCTAGGTCAGAACTGACCAGAACTGAAGATATATATATATATATATATATATATATATATATATATATATATATATATATATATATATATATCAATTTGCTCTACAGTAGCACACTCATTAATCCTCCAAAATAGGAGATTGGAGGAGGCTCCATCTTATCTTAAATGGGTAAATAGAATGGTAAGAATAGGGAGATTCAAGGAAGCATATGCTAAACAGGTTGGTGCAACAGAAAGATTTGCAGTGGTTTGGAAGCTTTTTGACAACTTGGCTGTACCACAAGATCTTTAGCACCTTAGCACGTTTGCAGTTTAGAAAATTAAGCACTTTAATGCACAGCACTTTTAATTGCAAATAAAGGTTTTGTACTGTTGTAATAAAGCTAAGATCTGTTAAATGGAAAAAGGAACCATTGAACTACTAATTTACTTGTATTCTTGATGATTATCCAACACTAGTCACTTTTGGTAGTTTTTAGATGTGAAGGGGTAATTAATTGCTGTTTTGATACCTATAAACTTAGGCTGTTGAGGACTCTTTGCTTTGCTTCATTTCTTCATTTCTTTTAAAGATGTATATATCCTGGTCTGGCGGATCCCAGCTTTTAACTGTGCACAGGGTATAGGTGTTATGTATGTATGATTTATCATATATGTGTGCTATTTGTGGAAATATGAGTATTATTCCTCCCTGTTGACCAATGCTATGTTATTTTTAATTTTTTTGGTTCTCTGCTCTGCGCATAAAAAAATTGACTAAAAAATAATGTATAGGCTTGATTAGATTATTCATTCTGCCCTTGTTCCTCCAGCCAATTGGCCCTCTTATGCATGTTATGGTGGTCTATGATGATGTGGTTCATATGGGTCCGCTCTTCTCTCCTTATGCCATTTGTTCAATTTCTTCTAAAAGTTAAGAAGAGAGAGATCTCAGCATGCAAAAATTAATTGACATTTTTAAGGAAAACAATTCACACTTTTCTGCACAGCACTTGATAAGCAAAATTGTTTCCACATTTTGTACAGCTCTAGTGCAGACTGCACTTCACTCCACATGTGGAGCAGGCAGTATTTAGTACATTCATCATAGCAGCTGCCGTAAGCACAGGGTGAGGTCTCACAGTGGCTACTGGATGGTAACAGTACTTGTGTATTTTCTGACCACCCTCCTATATCACCCGGGCAACCCACTGTGTGCGACAGCAGGAAAATTCAATCAGTGCAGTCTAAACTGTGCTTTGATCGACACAAGCAAACAAGCACGCAGGGGGAGTGTGAGCAAACATAACCCCTCTGCGGATGATATGCACAGCCCTAAAACAATACTACTTGGTCTTAAATCTACCCTGCCAATTGTACTACAGATTGGAAAATAGACTATGTAACAGTTCCACATGGATCAACTCAGAAAACAAATGGATAAGCAAGCCATAAGAATTGACATGGTGGAACGCAGAGCTTCTGGTCAATAATATACAGCATCATCTCATGAAACTCAAATATCTATGGCGAGCATAGAACTAGCAGGGGACAGAGCCAAAAAGGAAGACCTGGAAGCTCACTCATGTAGCAAGAACCCACATATTTTAGGCATTTCTCAATCTGCCAACACCAGCACAATGGAGATCTTTGTGGAAACTATACGGGTGGAGCTCTTTGGGAGGGCTGCCTTCTCATATACATTTATCGTGTACTGTGCACACTGTTCACTGGTGCAGTGCCCACCGCCGGACACTCCACCTCGTCCCATCATATCGCAACTCCACATCTGTCACAACAGAGACATAACTCTTTGAATGTCTTGGGAAAAGCAGGGCCTCACATTTCAAAGTTACTCAATATCATTGCTTCCTGATTTTATCTCCTCTGTCCAGACGACCAGGTGCACCTACATCTCTACTATAAAGCAACTCTAAGAAGACAGCATCATATATGCTATCCTCTACCTAGAGTGGCTCCAAGTTCTCTTCAATGACGAACCTCCCATATTTAATGACACATAGGCAAGCACAGAGTTCTTCAAATGCTTCAAGAAATGGTATACACCAGCAGTGTCCCTGCTTTGGTATATCAATCTGACAATTAAGACATTTAAGACTGCAATGCTCTCTACGTAGGTCACACATGCACAAACATGGACACAAATAACTGTGAGACCGATCTCCAATATTCAATGACTATCACTTCCTAATAATTCCTAACCAGCTATAAAGGCTCTGATACTCCAGGATGGAGCTTTGAGCTGTTATGTCAAGATGCGCCCTCACCCCTGTATGCATGCTTTTGTGTAGCCACATATGTTACTCTTGGGGGAGGAATAGTTCACTGCCCAATTGGTGGTTGATGTGGGGAGGTAAAAGTGGTAAGTTCCTATTGTTTTGTTTATGCCAGTGATATGCCTCAATGAAATAGGGATTGTGCCATATATATGATAGAGGAAGGATTCACTGACACAGGGGGGCTCCAATTTGGTCCTAATCACGTGTCAACAGGGCATCAAGCACAAAATATACTACCCCCATGGCAGTCAAAACACTGCAGCAATCAGTAACTCACCTTCATCTTGTGAATCTCTGCAGACTCCACAATCCAGAAACCAGAGGTTTCCCCTACTGTTCTTCAGCCTGCGTCCCTTTATCCAGATTAGATTACCAGCTTACCACAAAAGACATATGTACTTGGGTGACAGATATTAAACTGCTAGTTCACTTATTGTCCATCACCTCTCCTGTACAACTCGCACAGGTAATTTCCAAAGAATGCCACCAGCACAGATACTGGCACTTCTCATCGGAGGCAGATGAAGGCTTCTGATCAGAATTGTGGACATCAATTGTCGAGTATTTTCATAACAATGTCAACTTGGTGCCCAGCTTAGGCAGTATGTGAGTAGCCTTCAATGTAAACCCAAGGGATATATACATATCTATGGTCTCAGGTATGCTTAAATCTATTAGGGGTAGATTAGGAACACTTAAGGGGACGATTCAGTCTGGAGGGGCAGATAAGAACACTAATCTGCAGAAGTATGTGACATTCAGCAGACATTGCATGAATGCTATGAGTGGACAGACAGGAAAGTCCACTTCCCTATGAAAATATTATTCAGCATATAGATAAGAGGAGGGTGAATGCCGAGGCAGTCTCACTGGGAGCCATGGACACCGTGGGCAGCTTCAGGTGTTATCAAAATATATGTCACTGAGAAAGAAACCACCATTGACCCTCACACTCTCCTGTAAACATTTGGACACTTCTCTGGAACTCTATACAGGTCCACAAACAAGATCCCTCAATCCATGGTTGATAGCTACTTAGACGTGATAGCACTGGTCTGTCTAACAAAAGGACCCAGGGAATACCTTGTTTACTGAGGAGGAAATTAGAACGACAAGCTATAGGACGACAATTGACAAAGCACCAGGTAGAGACAGCCTCACGGCTGAGTTTTATGAAGAACACACCACTCTTATTACCCCACACCTTCTCCAAGTTTATCAAAGGAGGACATGGGCACTAGTCATCACCCTAATACACTTTGGGTGGCTTGCTAAAACAAACAAAGATCGCACTAGATGCAATTCTTAAAGTCCACTCTCCTTAATAGAAACAACAACCTTTTGGCAGAAACTGCTGGCTAGTCTTTTCCTACCTCTTATGCCCACCACTGTCCTGCACAACGTTTATTCTACGTATGATATTCACCTTCCTACACCAAATAGACCGCAGGCGCCATGCCACAGCTGTGTTATTTGATCTAGCCAAGGCGGTTGACTCCTTAAAATAGCAACACCTTTTGAGAATCCTTGGCCACATAGGCATAGGCCTAATTTCGACCTGTAAATACTTGGTGACAATATTGTACTTCCATGACAATATTGCATGTCAATGATAGGGTATCCCAAGTAATAGATATACAGTGTAGCAGGGGGCACAGAAGCCCTGTTGTTCACCATAGGTATGGAATCGTTTGCCTTCATACTCGATCATCATAACCATAGAATACTTAGCTTCAAGACATGACACATTATTATACCACTGTACTCAGATAATATTTCTTTCTTTGTCAAATACCCTGAATCGAATCTGATTCCCATCACTATAGCAATAATAAGATTTGGAAATATAATTGGACTACTCATAAATTGGGGTAAATCTACTGTGCTCCTCATAAGCAAAAACACACAACCACGTCATTTGGACTAGACACTAGACTGGACCCCTGCCTCAGTGAGGTATCTGGACATACAAATCCACAGTCATTGGGAACGTGCTAAATGGAAACAATGCCAAAGACCGTACTACACTAAGAGACCGAGTGGACAAAATGACTGCTTACAGTAATTGATAAAGTCGCCTTCATAAGTAGGATCGTGTTGCCAACATTTTGATGCCAATTCAACAATAACTTTTTACATTCTACCAGGCATTTTTTTCCTCTCTCTACAGACACTACGGACTAGGCTGACCTTAGCAAACACACAAACCTGTATACATTGGGATGTGCTGATCCACCCATACCCAAACGGAGGACTTGAAGTGCCTGACCCCACCATGTATATTATGCATGTGCACAAGTGCAGTTTGCCCACCATTGCTATCATTCAACAATACTTCCACAGCAGATGGTCATGGAGGTAGATACAGATGACCCCACTACATTACCTGCCACCATATGCCAGAAATCTTGTGTTCTACAAGAAGTTAACCTGATGGCCGCCACCACCTAGGCATGGCAAAGCTTGATGAAATACTCCGGTTTCTTACATCTATATTCTCCACATTTACCCCTCATAGACAGCTCTCTCATATCTTTGACATCTGTACCTAAAGCCAAGCAACAACTCTATATTAAGGGGTGCACAACCATGGGAAAATTATTGTCTGGTGGTTTATTTCCACCAGAGGAGTTTATGGGGCCTGGCGGGAAACTCCACTGGATGCATTCTTATACCATAGAGTCAAAGCAACATCCATGGCCCGCCCTCCCCTGTAAGTCATCTGAGCTCACTCAGATTTCTTACCTTATAGTAGCACCTGGGCTGCAGTACATAGTTTCGAAACTCTACCTCATGTCATGTCTGCAAAAGCAACAGCAACACTCAAAGTTAAGTTAAAATGGGAGATGAGCCTCAGAAAAGTATTTTCAGCCAAGCGGTGGGATTTTTGCTGTCAAATGTAAAAGGTGTTCATAAGTGACCATCACAAACTTGTTTGTGACTTGACACTTCGGGAAATATAAAAATACAAATGATGTGGACATTCTGAGGCAGAACTTTTCCATTTGGCTAAGAATTGCTCAGCAGTTCTGCAATACTGCGAAAAAAGAGACTTCGCATTTATGACAGACCTTCAGGTGAATCTGGACCTCCTGACAGCACACCTGGGGCATGTCAAAAGACCTTCACATAACTGTCAGATAGTATTCAGGTCTGGCATTGCTGCTGGCCATGAGACGCCTGGCCATTTAAAGGGGCTGGGGTCCCCTCCAATTGCAGATGCGTGGCACAATGATCTATGAAAGTAAAATAAGAACTGTGAGGTCTATAAGCACCATTGCAGCCCCCTTTTGCACAACTTTATACCCAACGTAACCAGAAGATTGTTAATGTGTACGCATTCTGCTATGTGAGTAACTACTTATGAGCCTCAGAAAAGGCAAAGCAGTGGAATTTCTGCTGTCAACAATTACGAAAGGTTTCCATGAATGGCTATCACAGAGCTATACATTATAAATATCTACATACGGCGTACCTCACCCAGTCTAGCCTTTGTGATTTGAGACTTCAAAAAGAAGCATTATGAAAATGATGTGGATATTCTGAGGCAGACTTTTTCCATAAGACATGGATTTGCCCACTAGTTCTGCAATAATGGGGGAAAATGTACAGACTTTGCACTAATGAGAGAGCTTGGGGTGAATCTGAGCGCCATGACGGCAAACCTGGGGTATATAAAGTCCCACCAAAACTGTAAGAAAGTATTCACTGCTGGCCATGAGATGCCATCCAAAGGGGTTGAAATTCCTCTCTAACTATAGATGCTGGCACGAAGATTTGTTCAAATACAATGAGAACTGTGAGGTATTCGCACAACTGCAGCCCCAATGAATGCATCTCTTGGACTTCTGGCAACGTCTGCACAACTTTATAGCCAACATATCCTGAAGAGTGTTAATGTGTAAGCTTTCTGCTATATGAATAACTGCAGGTATGTATAATGCAGCTATATGCACCGGTTACTTAATTAGAATCTCCAGCCAATCAATCAATCAATCATAACACTTGTATAGCGCACTACTCACCCGGGAGGGTCTCAAGGCGCTTGGGGGAAGGGGGTTGCTACTGCTCGAACAGCCAGGTCTTGAGTTGTGTCCTGAAGGCGAGATGGTCCTGGGTCATCCGAAGGTGGATGGGGAGGGAGTTCCATGTCTTGGCAGCCAGGTAGGAGAAGGATCTTCCTCCGGCGGTGGCTCTTCGGATGCGTGGTACGGTGGCGAGGGTGAGGCTGGTGGACCGTAGCTGGCAGGTGGGCGTGTAGAAGGTCAGGAGGTCGTTGAGGTACTTGGGGCCCAGGTCGTGGAGAGACTTGTGTGCGTGGCTGAGGAGCCGTAACGTGATCCTCTTGTTGACGGGGAGCCAGTGCAGGTCTTTCAGGTGGCCGGAGATGTGGCTGCGTCGGGGGATGTCCAGAATGTGTCGGGAGGAGGCGTTCTGGATGCGTTGGAGTTTTTTCTGTAGCTTGGCTGTGGTTCCGGCGTAGAGGGTGTTTCCGTAGTCTAATCGGCTGGTGACGAGTGCTTGTGTGACCGTCTTCCTGGTTTCGGTCGGAATCCATCGGAAGATCTTTCGGAGCATACGCAGGGTGTTGAAGCACGATGAGGAGACGGCGTTGACTTGTCTGGTCATCGAGAGGGAAGAGTCCAGGATGAAGCCCAGGTTGCGTGCATGGTCGGTTGGCTTGGGTGCGGTGCCCAGGGCGGGGGGCCACCAGGAGTCATCCCAGGTGGAGGGCGATGGTCCCAGGATGAGGACTTCCGTCTTGTCTGAGTTCAGTTTCAGGCGGCTGTTCTTCATCCACTCGACGACGTCTTTCATCCCTTCGTGTAGGCAGGTTCTGGCGGTGTCGGGGTCTCTGGTGGGGGAGAGGATCAGCTGGGTGTCGTCGGCGTAGGAGATGATGTTGAGGTTGTGTTGGCGTGCGATGGCTGCAAGAGGTCTCATGTAGACGTTGAAGAGGGTGGGGCTGAGTGAAGATTCTTGCGGAACGCCGCAGATGACTTCGGTAGCCTCGGATCAAAACGGGGGGAGGCGGACTCTCTGTGTTCTTCCGGCGAGGAACGAGGTGATCCACTCCAGTGCCTTCTCTTGGATGCCGATGTTGCTGAGGCGTTGAACTAGGGTGCGATGGCAGACAGTGTCGAACGCTGCGGAGAGGTCCAGGAGGATGAGGGCAGCAGTTTCCCCGTTGTCGAGCAGGGCTCGGATGTCGTCGGTGGCTGCGATGAGGGCGGTCTCCGTGCTGTGGTTGGCTCTGAAACCGGACTGCGAGGGGTCGAAGGATCCGTTCGTCTCGAGGAAGGCGGCCAGCTGTCTGTTGACGATCTTCTCGATGACTTTAGCAGGAAAAGGGAGGAGCGAGATGGGGCGGAAGTTTTTGAGGTCGGTGGGGTCCGCTGTTGGTTTCTTCAGTAGGGCGCTGAGCTCGGCGTGCTTCCAGCTCTCCGGGAAGGTGGCGGTGTTGAAGGAAGTGTTGATGATGTTCCGGAGTTGGGGTGCGATGGTGGAGTCGGCCTTGTTGAAGACGTGGTGTGGGCAGGGGTCGGTCGGTGATCCGGAGTGGATGGTGTTCATCGTGCGGGCTGTGTCCTCGGTGGTCACCGTGGTCCAGGTGTGGAGGGTGGTGGGGGGGGCGTTGGTTCGACGGTGGGGTACGTGGATGGTGCGCTGAAGCTGTTGTGGATGTCGGCAATCTTGCGGTGGAAGAACGAGGCGAGGGAGTCGCAGAGGTCTTGTGACGGAGTGATGTCGTTGTTGCCGGTGCTGGGGTTGGAGAACTCCTTGACGATGCTGAAGAGTTCCTTGCTGTCGTGGGCATTGTTGTCCAATCTTTCCTTCAGGGATTTCTTCTTGGTGGTGTGGATAAGCTGGTGGTGCTTGCGGGTGGCGTGTTTGAGGGCGGTCATGTTGTTGGTGGTCTGGTCGAGGAGCCAGGCTTTCTCGAGGGTGCGGCAGGTCTTATTGGAGTCCTTGAGTTCGTCAGTGAACCAGGATGCCTTCTTGCTTCTGGGTCTGCTGGGCGGGTTCTTCAGTGGTGCGAGGTCGTCGGCGCAGGCGGTCAGCCACTGCGTGAGGTTGCGGGCTGCTTCGTTGGGGTCCGTTGCGCTGGCGGGTGGATTCTGGCTGAGGGAGGTGGTGAGCTGGTCGGTGGTGATCTTACTCCAGCTTCTGTGGGGAACCTGGAGCGGGTGGTGGTGGGTCGTGGTTCTTCTGAAGCTGAAGTGGACGCAGCTGTGGTCGGTCCAGTGGAGTCCGGTGGAGTGGCTGAAGGTGATGTGCTTGCTGGATGAGAAGACGGGGTCAAGCGTGTGGCCGGCGTAGTGGGTGGGGGTGTTGACCAGTTGCTTGAGTCTGAGGTTGGCGAGGTTGTCCAGTAGGGCGGCGGTGTTGCGGTCCTTGTTGTTCTCCAGGTGGAAGTTGAGGTCTCCAAGGAGGATGTAGTCAGCGGAGGGGAGGGCGTGCGGGCTGATGAAGTATGCAATGTCTTCGCTGAATTGTGTGCGCGGTCCCGGGGGTCTGTAGATGAGGGTGCCTCTGAGGGTCGTCTTTGGGTCGGTGTGGATCTGGAAGTGGAGATGCTCGGCTGCAGCGAAGGTGTCGTTGGAGTCGGTTGTGATGCGGATGGTGTTCCTGTGGACGATGGCGATGCCTCCTCCGGTCTGGTTGACACGGTCCCTCCTGATGATCTTGTACCCGTCCGGGATGGCGATGGCGATGTCGGGGGCTGAGGAGACGTTCATCCAGGTTTCCGTGAGGAAGGCGACGTCTGGTGATGTTGCGTCGAGGAGGTTCCAGAGTTCCACGGCGTGTCTGTGGACGGAGCGGGTGTTGAGCAGGATGCACTTGAGGTGGTTGCTGCTGGTGCTTGGCTTGGCGGGTGCAGTGCAAGTTCGGAGGCAGGTGAATTTGCAGGCTTTGCAGGTGAAGGGTCCGTGGGTGCGTCTCGGGGTGGCTCGGCAGCAGGCGGGCTTTCGGCCGGCATTGAGTGAGTTGAGGTGGCGGCGTCGTAGGTCCGTCGGGTCGTCTTGCATCGGCCAGGGGTCCTGGCGCTGGGCGCGGGCCAGGCGCGGACGGGCGCAGACGGGCTTGCCTTTGGCGCACCTTTGGCGCACAATCGGCGCGCCCGCTGCGCGTGACCGCTGCGCGTACGCGCGGTCGCCATTTATGGTGAAGTGGGAGGGAGGGAGGAGCAGCTGGGAGGCGGGAGCGGGGAGGGCACAGAAGGCAAAGGGGGCGTGGCCGCTAGCACGGCGGCGGGAAGCGGGGAGCAGGGCGGGCAAATACAATACAATCACGGCACTGGGGTACAGAATGCAAATGGAAAAACAATAAGGGGATGAAAAGGTTAACAGCAGAAAAGGGAAAAACTGTGATTATACGGCACAAATGGTGAAATAAACAAAGAAAGTAATGAAATACGGCACAACAAGGGGAAAGAGAAATACAGCACACGCAGTCGAGGCAGGCTCTGCGAGCAGCAGTGTGGGTGAGGAGCACACGGAGCAGCTGGTGGCCGTGCGGTGCGGGGGTGTCATGGGACAGGTCACACTCACCTGCGCCGCGCGGTCGCCATTTATGGCCAAGTGGGAGGGAGGGAGGAGCAGCTGGGAGGCGGGAGCGGGGAGGGCACAGAAGGCAAAGGGGGCGTGGCCGCTAGCACGGCGGCGGGAAGCGGGGAGCGGGGCGGGCAAATACAATACAATCACGGCACTGGGGTACAGAATGCAAATGGAAAAACAATAAGGGGATGAAAAGGTTAACAGCAGAAAAGGGAAAAACTGTGATTATACGGCACAAATGGTGAAATAAACAAAGAAAGTGATGAAATACGGCACAACAAGGGGAAGAGAAATACAGCACACGCAGTCGAGGCAGGCTCTGCGAGCAGCAGTGGGGGTGAGGAGCACACGCAGCAGCTGGTGGCCGTGCGGTGAGGGGGTGTCCTAGGATATATAATGTAATCGGAAATAGAACGCACATTCACCATAAGGTTTCTTGGCACTAAGGTAGAGGAAGCAACAACAGCAGCAAGATTTTCCATAAGCTTGTCTAAACAGCCATGTTTTTAAAAGTTTCCTAAAGCGCCCATAGTTGGCTGATGATCTAATGTCAGGGGGAAGGGTATTCCAGATGAGGATAGTCATTACAGAGAATTTGACACCTCTAAGCTTCATTATTTTACTTGTTGGAACAGTTAGAAAATTCAGGTGAGCAGATCGAAGCTGGTGGATAGGAATATAATGCTGACTTTTCGAGGACATGAAAGCTGAGGTTTTGCTGTGAAGGGCCTTAAAGAAAATACAGGCTGTTTTAAAGGTGGCCCTCTCGGCTACAGGAAGCCAATGCCACTTTTTCATCATGGACTTGGAGCGGCTTACTTTTGGGCCAATGGCAGCCTGTGATTTGAGGCAATAGGGAGTTCCAGATAAAGAGCATTGACATAGTCAATCCGAGACTTCGCTATGGCAATACTCATTTGGATGACAGCATTCACCGTGAAGTATCTCCTGATTTTCCTTATTCTACGAAGTTGGAGAAAGCAAGAGGGCGAGACAACCCATATCTGCTGTTTCAGTGATAGGTCCTCACTGATAAAAATTCACAGACTTTTCACTGCTTTCTTGCGTGTTGGGGGGGATTTCATCCCATGGAACCCAAAAGGAAGTATCCCATTCATGAAGTTTATTCTTAGTAACCAGAATTTCAGTTTTGTTGGAGTTTAGCTTCAACTGGTGACTACTCATCCAGTCCTGAATATATTATATAGTTTTTTGGGGGAAATACTGAGATTCAGTTGTGTTGTCAATGGTGAAAATCATCTGCATATCATCAGTGTAGTTGTATATTTTCACCTTTTGCTTCTCTATAGAATGTATCTGTGGGTGAATGTAGAGATTGAACAAGTAAGGAGAATGGGAGGATCTCTGGGAGACTCAACAATTTAGTTGGACCTTGACTGAATGAAAAGGGGAGAGGTGGACCAATTGAGCCCGGTCTCTAGATAAAGAGGCCAACCCTGCAAGGGCAGTGCCTTGCAGGCCTGCAGAACTGACACTTTTTTTTTTGCAGAGTTTTATATAGCGCGAACTAGACCCGAACTGAATCAGGTATCAGAGCGCTTTACATAGCACCAGTTACGTTACATGAGGACACGCATTCATTTTAGGCACGGGGAGAGTAAGTGATTTGCCCAGAATCACAGGAGGTTTTTGGCGTTGTTACCGAGACTCGAACCCAGATCCCCAGGTCCGAGGTCGAGCGCCCTAGCCGTTAGGCCAATTCCTCTCCCAGGTTGATCAGAATAGCATGACTTGAGCATGTCAAAGGCTGCCAAGAGATCTAAAAGGAGCAGTGCATGTGTGGTACAACTATCTGCTTCTTTCCTCATATCATCCATTAGAGAGAGGTTGATTGTCTCACTTGAATGGGCAGAGCCAAAGACCACCTATTGAGTGCATAGATGTTGGGAAACATGGGGCTCTCGAAATTTTGCTATCAGTGAGATCGGTCTGAAGTTTTTCCGGACAGCCGGGTCCTCACCAGGTTTCTTCAATAGAGGGAGCACAAAAGCCTCCTTAAAATGTTGAGGGAACCTTTAAGGGAATGGTTGAGACGGGAGGTGGCCATCTCAGGAAATATGCCTGCTGTCCTGATGGCATTTATGTATGGCAAGAATATTTTGTTACATGTAATGTTATTTATGCAATGTTTTTGTTTTGCCACATTTTTTATATTTTTTGAGGCCCGCCTTGGGTAAATCACAAATCCCGGATAATGGACATTATTTAGGGTTTGCTGGCATTTCAGTTGGATACCAGCCCTTGCCTGTCCCTTCCAACTCCTTGCAGTGGGCCAGAAAAGAAGTGCCAGTGATAGCCAAACTGTAGTCCCAAGAGTGTGGGACTGCCAGAGATACCGTGGAGGTGTATGAGAACCACACTTTTGCAACTCTGTAGAGAAGGAGAGCCTAGGTTAGTTTGAAAATAGAGATAGGTAATGATTTTCTTTGTTTCAGATGATGAAAATGGCATGTAACAATATATATGTGTATTGTTTGTACACTACCTTGTATGCAAAAATCCAACAGGTATTGGGAAGAGGAAAGTTTGGAAACTTTGGGATATAAAAGGAGGCCAGTAAGGGGTTGTAGGACAGCTACCTTCTCCCCAAAGCAGTCTAAAGTCTAGTTTCCAGTTTCAGACTTTATAGCTGAACCAGCCGTGGCCTGTGCAAGGTAAGAGTGGTCGCTCGGTGGGGCCGGGTGGGTGGTAATTTTGACAGACAATGACGACGGAAAATTAAATAAATAAATACTTTTCCCTCGTTGACGTCTGCCGAAATCCCCCTCACCTGGCCCCATTGACTCACCGCTCTTACCTGCATTGGCCGCAGCTGAGCCAAACCACTACATACTTGAATGGAGTGGTCTTGATGCTGAAAAGTCTGTAAGATGCTGAGGATAATATGGAGATGACAGGTGACTTACTGGTGCTACACCTCAGTCCACTGACCAGACTGGCCAGCTCTGGCCACAGGAGTCGATGTTCCTTAAAGTCCTCTTTGGTCCCGCCAAAGTCCTGTTACCTCTGAACTACTGATCTGGTCACAACTAAACCATTGATTCCCTTTTGAGTAGGCTAGTGTCCATCTTGGGTGACCAAACTGCACTACAATGACTCTCCCAGGTCCAGCAGACAATTTTTCAGTATTGTTTCATGGTCGTTTGGGCTGCACATTAGCTGTTAAAGGTGATCAAGCTATTTTTGCTATTGACTGGTCAGAACGCATTTACTCGAATTTTGTGGCCATGGTGCTGTAAGAGGAAGTCAGCCAACTGACTCTAGAAGTTCACTTCCTCTGGGAATCAGGAGTGGCCTTTCCATGAGCCAGGCACCATAGACACAGTCCTCTCATTGCTAGTCCAAGGATCAACATGTGTAGTCCAAATGGTTGGAGCAACTGCACTTGCCAGGTCCAAGGAACAGAAACGTAGTCCTTCCTAGGTCCTCTCTCCAGTGATTTGGTGCTAGGGGTGCCATAGTTATGCCCAGAAAGTGCTCTCAGGGATGCACTGTTTACAAGCCAATTGGCTACGGGGACATTTTCTACCTGATGATGGCTTCCTCAATGTATGGCTCTAACTATCCCATAGTTCGCTATTCTACCCACTTCCAAGATAGCCGAAACCCTCTCTCGATGTGTGTAACTTGGAAGCCCACTCTAGAGGTGTGGTTACCTGAATGTTCCATGATCACAGAAAAATAGTATTATAACTGATCTACCTTCTCTGTCCCTGACACCAACCCATCTACCTGAAGAAAATAGCAGCCCCTCTTGTGTGTGTCGACCAATTGCACTTTAAAGGAAGCTTCTTTTAAGCTCGCATTTTGGGCTCAGACCCTGTGTGGCTTCTTGCCAGCTATAGATGGCAATTCTTCCAACAGCAGGCCTCTATTATTCTTACTCCTGGGAATCGTTCACATCTCTCTCCAGGAGGGCAGGAGGCTGTCTTGAGTCCAGCATCTGTGAATGACCACTGGAAAACTTAAGCAAGAGAGTGGCAACTTTCTAAAATCTACTTTTCTTTAAAAGTTACATTAGGGGGGCGAGGCCAAGATGGCGACCTAGAAGGCAGCAGATCCCGCAGGCTCCCCATATCAAACCCTCCCCGGGGGCTATATATCGCTTAATTTCCCCCCGCAGAGCTTTGTTGGTGGAAGAGTTGGAGCTAATGCTGAAGGCCTTCGGAGATGTGGGTGTCATCGAGGGAGTGCTTTGTGTCCCACCACCGATGGCCGTGTAATGGTGGCCTAGCAACGTGACTGCCGCCCGGAGTGAGCCGAGGGTTGGTAGAGGTGCCCTTGTGCTTCCTGGGTCCCACATACTCGCTGGTGATACACCATCAGCCCGTGTGACCAGCCCGGGGCTATAGCGGAGTCCAGAAGGCGAGGGGAGCAGCCGGTGACAGCCCGGAGGCCGACATGCGGCGGGAGTGCCGGTGGCGTGAAACTTGAGCCTGTGGCTGTGGGGCCTTGACTGAACTGGACGGGCCTTGCTTCCTCCAGCGCCCTGAAGAGATATCCGGCTCTCCCCCCTGAGGCTCCCACCTGCCGCTGGGCACCGACGGCACAGACAAGAAGGTCTGCTTGCAGCGGAGGTGAGGAGACGGGGGCTGGGGTGCGGTAGAGGCCGAGCCCCGGAAGGTCCCTGGTGCCATTTTATGAGAGAGGGAGCAGGATCAGTGGGAGGAGCAGCGGACAGCTTGGAGGAGGTGGCCCGCAAGTCCCACATCGCAGGAGTGCGCCCCCATTAGCAGAGGAGGCGGCACGGGGGTTCCTGGCGGGCCTACCAGCCACCACAGTAGAAGTTGAACACGGGACTCCTCACCCAAGGACTGTCATTGCGTTGGCCCCGAGGGAGACCCGGAAGCCAGGACACCATAACGGCGCAGATTGGTAGCGGTCACTGCAGCGAGGGGGACAACTCCTAGGAGGCGTAAGGGGTGAGGAGACCCCCAACTCAGTGCATCACGGCGGCGCAGGGCTGCCAGGAACTTGTAGCCTCGGATTGTGGCTGACCCTTAGGGTCACTGGACAGTGGAGCGCGCACCCGGGGAGCTCTGGCCCTGAGAACGAGAGGGAGAGACTGCAGCCGGCTCAGCAGTGGGGCTCGCAGCATACCTGTGGAGTGGGCCATCGCAGCATGGCATAGATACTGAGACCTTGATGTGCGGCCTGCTGCAGGAGCACCAGATCGATGGGCGCCGCTCTAAGGGGACCTTAGCGGCAGGGCGCGAGCAGCAGGAAGGAGGAGCGGCACGCAGTGGCCTTAAACTTGAGTAGTGCAGCGAGCGGGAGTCCAGTGGGGTCCATTGGACTGGGGCCTGACCGCTCCCGTTCAGGGTACAGATGACACACCGTGGAGGAACAAGCAAGCGCCGACCGGACAGGGACAGAGGTGATAGCGGATTTTGGAAAAGGGGGGTGGTGATGGACAGAGTTTCTGAATGATGCAGAATACTCTTACCAAGTCAAGAGATCATGGTTTTAATCCATCACCGTTTTTTAGCTCACTGCACCATCCCAGCTCAGAACCTGGCTATATGCAAATTAGTCTGTTCCTGTCCCAGTGCATGATGGGAACAGGGCAAACCAAACTACCAAGCCAATTCTTATACTGGGAAGGAAACAAGCTCCCGGGGACCGGTTTCTGGCATCACAGCCTTCTTCGGCCCGGTTTGCTTGAATCCTGATGGTGCAATGAGCAAGGGACTCACGTCTGAGTATACCCTCCCACACATAGTGTGGATAAAACCGATTTTGGAAAAGGGGGGTGGTGATGGACAGAGTTTCTGAATGATGCAGAATACTCTTACCAAGTCAAGAGATCATGGTTTTAATCCATCACCGTTTTTTAGCTCACTGCACCATCCCAGCTCAGAACCTGGCTATATGCAAATTAGTCTGTTCCTGTCCCAGTGCATGATGGGAACAGGGCAAACCAAACTACCAAGCCAATTCTTATACTGGGAAGGAAACAAGCTCCCGGGGACCGGTTTCTGGCATCACAGCCTTCTTCGGCCCGGTTTGCTTGAATCCTGATGGTGCAATGAGCAAGGGACTCACGTCTGAGTATACCCTCCCACACATAGTGTGGATAAAACCGATTTTGGAAAAGGGGGGTGGTGATGGACAGAGTTTCTGAATGATGCAGAATACTCTTACCAAGTCAAGAGATCATGGTTTTAATCCATCACCGTTTTTTAGCTCACTGCACCATCCCAGCTCAGAACCTGGCTATATGCAAATTAGTCTGTTCCTGTCCCAGTGCATGATGGGAACAGGGCAAACCAAACTACCAAGCCAATTCTTATACTGGGAAGGAAACAAGCTCCCGGGGTGATAGCGGCCTTACTGAGTGGACGCCCCCAAGAGCCCCAAATGGACAGAGTTTTGGTGGAGGGAGCTACTAGTCCAGAGGAGGGGAGCCCGGAGTGGTGGAGCGGGTGGGCCCAACGCGAGGCTCACAGAAGCTTTGGGGGCATAAGAGCCCTGACCGGAAGCAGCGGAAAGCGGTGGTAGTGGGTAGCTGTAGCACAGAGGGACCGTTGCAGCAACCCAGTAGAAGTGTCAGTGACAGTGACACCGCAGGAGCCATGGGAGCAGCGACGGTTGGCGATGCATGGCCGGCTCGAGGAAGACGGGGGAGTGCACACTCACTGAAATGCTCGGTAAAGGCCAACCTCGGGGGGACAGGGGGCCTTCCTCCCCAGCGATGGTGAAGCAAAACACTGAAACAAGTGGTGGCGAGGTACCTTTTCTAGAGACTTTGTTTAATTCCCTTCGGAAAGTCTTCCAAACCCTAAAGCAAGAGGTAACTGGGGAGGTCCGGGAGCGGCGTTGGGAAGTAGACGGCCTAGGAGAGAGAGTGGTAGCCGTTGAAGAAGCGGACCAAACCAGAAGCGAGGAGGTAGAACAGCTCCAGCAGGAAATCATCAGACTTAAAGAGCAGCAAATCGATCTGCAGGTACACGCGGAAAATTTAGAAAATAGATCCCGACATAATAACATTAGGTTCCGGGGCGTCCCTCTCAAGGAGGAAGGAACAAATATCACTGGATATCTGCAGGGCTTGTTTAGAGAAATTATAGGGGAAGCGGCGGACTTTGACATCCGAATCGACAGAGCACACAGGGTGGGGTTGGCGCGCGCCCGCGCACCACCCCGATATTCTAGCCTTCCTACCAGACTTTCCGCTAAAAGAAAGGATCCTTCGGGAAGCACGATGGAAACAGCCCATTCAGTATCAGGGACAGCTGGTGGCCTTATATCAAGACCTATCAGTCATTACACTTCAAAAGAGGAAGACATTTAAAATTGCCACAGACTTCCTACATGACAAAGGGATACCATACTCCTGGGGACACCCGTTTCATCTGATATTCAAATGGAATGGCACCCTGCAGCAACTATGATCGCTCCAAGACACGTGTGCCTTGTTGGGGATTGAACAGATGGAGAGGCCCTTATCATCACGGCCGTCCCAGCACCCTAACGGAGGAGGATGGCAGAGGGTCAAATGCAGACATTCTCCGACTAAGAATCTGAAGCCAGAAACGCACACTATATCACAAGAGAGGGCCCTAGCCATCCAGGAAGTTTCCAGGGATACTTCATTGACGGACTGATTTGTCTAAGAGAGGAGGGACTCATTAGCACTTATGCATTGCAGGGTCTGAGGGGGTGGGCGGGGGGCGGTAGAGGTCGCCACAGTTGCTCATTCTACTAGGTAACTTCACCACAGGCCTGTGAAGCGGTCTATCAGGCCTGGGGCTATGTTCACATGTTGGGGTACAGGTGTTGGGGTTAGGGTGGGGGGAGAACTGTGGTATGGGAGTTCAGGCCAGGGATGGGGGCAGCAGGTGGTAAGGGCTGGGGGACCGGCAGCTGGCTTTGTTGGGGGAGGGAGGGCGGGGGGATTGGGGGTGGGGTGGGGGGAGGAAGTGAAGGGAGAGCTTCGGTATGTCACACTTCAGAGGGGTTCAGGCATGGCAGCTGGAGGGGTCTTGTTCCCCGAACATCCGCGTAGTTCTGGGCCGAAACAATCATGGCTGATGCTACCCTAAGGGTTCTTACCCTGAACATGAAAGGGCTTAATAATCCTATAAAGCTGAGGGCCGTCATATCATTTCTAGAGAATTCGGGTGCTTCGATCTGCCTTCTCCAAGAAACGCACCTGCTCTCTAAAGACTGGCATAGAATGCATTCCAGAGCTTTCCCTCATCAATTTTACTCCTCCACTATGGAGAAGAAGGCCGGGGTCGCTATTCTTTTTGCCAGACATTTTACACTCCTTATTGGCGACAAGGTCGCTGAAATTAAGGGCAGGCTACTCGCTTATAATGTACAGGTGGGAGGCAGGTCCTTGGTTATCGAGTCAGTATACACTCTAAACTCCAAGCAGGAGGCTTTCATCACAGAGGCTCTAGCCGATGTCCTTGCTTTTCAATCACGATACACATTGGTGGGCAGTGATCTTAATCTGGTGATGGACCAAGACAGGGATAGATCAGGCCGTTGCTTTGGTGCCACAGGGGCGATCTCTCTGGAGGGAAAGCAGTGGTTGGCCATCAGGGGCCTTTTAGACCTATGGCGGGAGGCGCACCCTAACTCTACTGGGTGCACATTCTACTCTCACGTGCACCATACATATGCTAGGTTGGATCACTTTTTGGGGTCCCCTGACATGGCCGACACAGTGACAGACATCGACATAGCCCCGGCTGCACTTTCCGACTATAATGCGGTCACACATACGATAATGGTCCCTAACGCGAAACCTCGCAGAGGCCGATGGCGCTCACGGGAGACCTTGCTGCAATGCAAAGGGGTCATGCAGCAATTACACAATCGCATTACGGAATACCTTAACAGTAACAACAGTGCAGATGTTCCAGTGACGGCGGTGTGGGGGGCACTCAAGGTGGTAGTGCGTGGAGACCTCATAGCAATAGCTGCAGCCAAAGCCCGAGAATGCAAAGACAGATGGCAGTCACTCTCGGCGCAGGTGTCGGAATTAGAAAGGGTACACAGCTGCACCAGGCCCCATAGGATCTGGAGACAGCTAAAGGCAGCCAGGGCTCAGCTCACGGGGCTAGACCTTGATCGTGCAGAATATGCAGGCTTACGCTTACGACATACATATTATGTGGGCAGCGATAATACAGGGCGCCTATTAGCGAGCAAGCTCAGAGCCCAGTTCCATAGGTCCAAGATTTCCGCTATCCAGGGTCAGGGGGGCAAACGCTTCATGAGGATGAGGAAATAGCGGAAGCGTTTCGGGCATTCTATGACTCGCTTTACACTGCGGACTCAGCTCTAGATTCAGAGTGGGGGACGCCTACCTCAATGAGGCAGCTGTCACAGCACTCACCAAGGCTGGTGCGACTTCCTTAGACACCCCAATATGGATGGAGGAGGTGGTTTCCGCGATAGCATGCCTCAAGCCTCTGAAAGCACCAGGACCAGATAGCTTCTCCGCCGGCTTTTACAAGGCCTTCTGCCTGCTGCTGGCGCCTCTCCTCAGCAAGCTAATTAACTCCTTTCAGGGGCCGGGCTCAATTCCTCCTGACATGCTCGCTGCAGATATAATTGTACTACCCAAACCTAGCAAGGACCCCATACCGTGTGACGCCTACAGGCCCATATTCTTTCTCAATTTGGACATTAAACTTTTCATGGGTATTCTTGCGGCGAGGCTTGGGCTGTGCTTACCGGGCCTCATAGAACCCGATTAATCGGGTTTCATTCCCAATAGGCAGTGCAGTGACAATACAATACATGTCATCGATAAAGCTCACTTTAACAACTCCAATTCTGCCCTCCTCTCTGTTGACGCCGAGAAGGCGTTTGACAGGGTGGACTGGGGCTTCTTGGACAAGACTCTGACGCGCTTTGGTATTGAGGAGCGCTTCCGTGCATGGGTCGCCAGCTGCTACGATGCACCTCAGGCAACGGTACGTGTTAATGGCATTGGCTCGCAACACTTTGATATCAGGCGAGGCACCAGGCAAGGGTGCCCACTTTCGCCCCTACTGTTTGCGCTCTACATAGAGTCGTTTGCGCAAAGAATAAGCGACACCCCAGATATCACTGGCATCACCTTTGGAGGTGAGCCACATACCATCAGCCTATACGCCGATGACATCTTGGTGGCAGTAGATAACCCTACATAATCAGTGCCAGCTTTTTTGACTGAAATGGAAGCCTTTGGTAAGATCTCAGGGTTCAAAATGAATATAGGGAAATCCATGATCCTCCCACTGGGCCGTAATGCCCGTAAGTCCACAGGCGGCCTCAAGAAGTTTGGGGGACTGTCCTCACACGTCACTTCCGTATATGGGTATCACCCAGACTCCAAGCACAACGCAAATGGTCGTTTAGAATTACGCTGCTTTTTTTGCCCAAATTCAAGGGGACCTGAAGAGATGTCGGCAACAACCACTATCCTGGCTGGGACGGGTGGCGGCGGTTAAAATGTCCCTGCTACCCAAGTTCCTATATGTGTTCCAAACCATCCCAGTGACTCCACCGTTAGGAATGCTTCAGAAACTGCAGGACGCAATACAACAGTTCATATGGGCCAGGAAGCGCCCACGGATCCGCTCGACGGGGTCCTCTAGAGGGGGTATGGGTATCTCCAATCTTTTTAGGTACTTCCAGGCAACGCAGCTCCGCTACCTCCTGGAATGGACTCGCCCAAAGTCAGAAAAGAGGTGGCTTTTCCAGGACAGAGCGATGGCCCTTATGTCGTTCTGGAAGGTCCCCTTTTTGAAGTGTTCAGATAGACTAGTGTACCTTAAGAAGTCACCGATCACTCGCTTGATACTGAAGGCGTGGGACGCAGTGGCAGTTAGCAGGGGCCTCACCACTTCCCCTCTCCTCTTACGCCACTGTTCAACAACCCTGCTTTTCCCCCTGGGATGGAGCCACAGGCGTACTGTCAGTGGAGAAACTCAGAATGCAGGTCAGCGGGACACATGTTTGACTTAGACTGCTTTCTCCAGCTCGACGCGCTGAGGAAGTTGTATACTTTAACAGCACCACATCGGTTCCAATATTTCCAGATTAGACATTGGCTAATGCAAAAAGACATGCAGCCTCTAGTGACTTTTGAGAAATGGCTCATCACGAAAAGGACGGACAGACAAGAGATTACAGACCTCTATAAAATGTTGAGCCCAACCCCTCCCCTTTCGCGCTCTGCTGGCCAGTGGCGATGGGAATCTGAGCTTGGGAGAGCCTTTACAGATAAAGAGTGGCAGGATATCTATCAAAGGGCCCATCATACCGCCAGGAACATGGCAAGTAGAGAGTCTTCTGTTAAGATTGCGTCTTATTGGTACTTGACGCCGGCTCGGCTGCATCAGGCTAATCCAAACCACAGCCCCACATGCTGGAGAGGGTGCGGCAAGTTAGGGACCCTGACCCACCTGTTGTGGGAGTGCGAGGCGGTGACGGAATATTGGAAGGTAGTGCTAGATGACGTCAACACATACTTCGAGACGGAGATTCCCCGCTTCCCTGCCTACACACTACTAGACCTCCCAAATGCACTCACTTTGCCACTAAAATCGATCGGGGGAAACAAATGGGGTTAGCGGTGGGGGCTGCTGCACACCATATTCTCTCGCTCTGGGACACCACGAGAAGACCTACGCACACAGGCTGGCTACATAGTCTCTGGTATATGCTGGATATGGAGTGGATTCAGGCAACTCTCACGCAAAGCACAGACTCATTTAACACCACCTGGCAACCCTTCCTCAATTTGCTAGCCGGGGAATTTAACAAACGTACTTGCCAGAGATACCTTAGACTGCTGCGGCTGACTGACCGTCCTCCGGGGAGGCCACTTCCATCTCATCGGGACATCGCAGGCACGCTATTTGTATAACTCCATGGGACGACGAGGTGACACACCAGAGGAGGGTATGGGGGGGGGAGTTGGGGGTGGGAGAGTTGGGGAGGGGTTTGTTCGGTTACCTGGTGCTTGGGTGCGCAGTTTGTTGAAGACTATCCACAACTTGCTCTCATGGGACTCGATAGGACTGCTGCAGGGCTGGCATATATATTAAAAAGGGAGACTTGGGCCTTATCATTAGTTTAAATGGCAAAGTTGAGTTAGCAGTTTAAAACTGCTCTGCCAGTCTACAGGGCAGGCTTGTTAACTTGTTTGCGATAGCTAGGGTGTCACAGCTAGGGTGGCACAATAAGTGCTGCAGCCCTGGTGGGACTCTTCAACTTGTAGGCCCTATGTAACCCTAGCACCCTATAATAGGAACTTAAAAGTAAGTAAAGTTATACCAATAGGGGGTTAACCAATTTACCATACTCTATTAACTGTCTCTTTTAGGAGGCCTCAGTGCACTCTCAGAGTCCAAAAACCAGCAGAATCAGTCCAAAATGTTGGTGGTGATCATGCAAAAAGAGGCATTTACGCACAAAAAAAAATACACCGCCATGACAGAAATTCTTTTTAATCCTTTCAGTGCTCATGACAGAATGGTTCCATTATGAGCATCGGTGCTCCTGTGCTCATGTCGGAACCATTCCATCATGAGGACAGGGGCAGGAAATCCCGATTTCCAATTTGTTTGTGTCTCACCAGGTGGGGAAGAGCTTCCACAACCTCCTGAGTTCAATCCCTGGTTTACCAAAGCCATATATTTCTGAAAACTAGCGACCCAGGGGAGTCTAGAGAGGTATGGCTTGCGTGGATCCCCCAACGTTTTCCTACCCAGAATCCCCTGCAAACCTCAAAATTGATGGAAAAATCACTTTTTTTCTCAAATGTCTGTGTGGGAAAGTTCTGGAATCTACGTGGATCTACAAATTTTCTACCACCCAGTGTTCCCCCTGGTCTCTCAATAAAAATGATACCTAACTTGCATGGGTGGGTCAAGTACCTGTGACCGGCAAGGGCCCAAAACATGTTGAGGAGACATCAAAATGTCCTATCATAAAACAACTTGGTTTGGCAAGGGGGGTCATCAGGGTTTTTGGCCCCGGGCACAGTGGCCATCTTGGAAAACTACCGAGCCCATATATTTTTGAAAACTAGACACCCGGGGGAGACCAGCGAGGTATGGCTTGCGTGGGTCCCCCAATGTTTTCTTACCCAGAATCTCCTGCAAATCTCAAATTTAGTTTAAAACACTTTTTTCTCAAATTTCTGTGCGGGAAAGTTCTGGAATTTATGTGGATCCACAAATGTCCTACCACCCAGCGTTCCCCCACGTCTCCCAATAAAAATTATACTGCACTTGCATGGGTGGGTCAAGTACCTGCGAATGGCAAGGGCCCAAATCGTGTTGAGGAGACATCAAAATGACCTATCACATAAAGGTCACCTGGGTTTTTGGCCCCGGGCTCATCGGCCATATTGGAAAACTACCAATCCCACCCATTTCTGAAGACTAGATACCCGGGGGAGTCCAGCGAGATATGGCTTGCATGGGTCCCCAAACGTTTATCTACCCAGAATTAACCCTGGGTGTAGTTCACGAAGTAGCGCTACGCGTAGCTTCATGAAGTGCACTTCGCACTATGCGAACTGCGTAGTGCGCTGTTTGCGATGATTGCACAGTGCAGGAGGCTTGTCTGCACTGTGCAATCATTCAAAATGGAACCTTGCACAGTGCGAGCGGTAGTTTTCTCCCGCTCTAGTAGATTTTTACTCTAGCTGCAGCTTTCTCAACGCCGACTGGTAGTTTCTCATTGCGAGTGGTCGTGAGCATACGCAACCACTTGCAACGAGAACCCTGACCTCCCCACGTTGAGAATCTCACCGGGAGGTTTATTTTCCAGGCTCGTGATCGGCAACTTGATGTTGCTGATCGCGAACGGGGAAAAAGTCTCACCGGGATGTCATTTTGCTTGCTCACGGTCGCCAACTTGACGTTGAGGACCGTGAGCTAGCAAAAAATGACCACTGCACGCCGCTCCGCATGTTTGCACTGTGCTACATGCAATTCGCGTATTGCGAATTATCGCAAACTTCGCAAACTACGTGAGCGTAGTGTAGTGCTTTGCCAAGGCTTACCCAGAATGCCCTGCAAACTTCAAATTTAGCTGAAAAAAAAACACATTTTCCACATATTTGTGGGTGGAATCCCCATGCCGGCACAAATGTCCTACCACAAAGCGTTCCCCTCAGTCTTCAAGTAAAATGATACCTTACTTGTGTGGGTGGGGCAAGGGCCTAGGACTGGGAAGAGCCCAAAACATAGGGAATAAGTGTATAGCACCAAGAAGTCTAAGCGCTACATTTTAAAAAAATATATATGTTTTAGCCAATTCTGCATTGGACACCCACACAAAAGAGGTATCATTTTACTCGGGACACTAAGGAGACCGCTGTGGGGTAGGACATTTGTGCTGCCACTGTGATTCCACACAACAAAATGTTGAAATGCGTTTTTTAAGCGAAATTTGAGATTTCAGGGGATTCTGGGTAGGAGAAATTTGGGGAACCCATGCAAGCCATACCTCACTGAACTTCCCTGAGTGTCTACTTTCCAGAAAGGTGTGGGTTTGGTAGGTTTCCCGTGGTGGCCACCGAGCCCTGACCAAAAACTCATGGGACCCCCCTTGCACAACCAGGTTGGTTTGTGATAGGTAATTTTGATGTGGCCTCGATAGGTTTTGGGCCCTTCCCTGTCGTGGGTCCTTGACCCACCCACGTGAGTGATGTACCATTTTTATTGGGAGACCTGAGGAAACACTGGCTGGGAGGAAATTTGTGGATCCATGCAGATTTCAGAACTTTCACACACAGATATTTGAGAAAATAAGTGATTTTTCAGCGAAATCCGAGGTTTGCAGGGGACTCTGGCTAGGAGAATGTTGGGGGGCCCATGCAAGTCATACCTCGCTGGACTCCCCCGTGAGTCTAGTTTCTAGAAATGTGTGGCTTTGGTGGGTTTCCCTAGATGGTCGCCAAGCCCCGGGCCAAGAACTCATGGGACCCCCTTGAAAACTAGGTTGGTTTGTGATAGGAAATTTTGATATAGCCTCAATAGGTTTGGGGCCCTTGCCTGTCGTGTGTACTTGACCCAACCACGCAAGTAAGGTACTGTTTTTCTCAAAACACTTTGGGGAATGCGGTGGGTAGAATTTTGTGGATCCACGCAGATTCCAGAACTTTCCACCACAGAAATGTGAGGAGAATTTGTTTTTTTGAAATTTTTTTAGGTTTGCAAGGGATTCTGGGTAACAGAACCTGGAGAGAGCCAGTCAAGTCACCCCATCCTGGATTCCCCTTGGTATGTAGTTTTCAAACATGTATAGGTTTGCTAGGTTCCCCAAGGTGCCGGCAGACCTAGGGTTCATAAACTACAGCTAGGTACTTTGCAAAGAAAGGGTCATTTTTCATTGTCAAAATGTGGTGTGTCCACATTGTGTTTTGCGCCGTTTCCTGTCGCGGGCACTTGGCCTACCCACACAAGTGAGGTACCATTTTTCTCTGAAGACTTTGGGGAACACGGAGTGTGTAGAATTTTGTGTATCCACGCAGATTCCAGAACTTTCCACCACAGAAAGGTGAGGAAAATTAGTTTTTTTACCAATTTTTTAGGTTTGCAAGGGGTCCTGGGTAACAGAAACGGGTGAGAGCCAGTCTAGTCCCTCCGTCTTGGATTTCCCTGGGTATCTAGTTTTCAAAAAGGTATAGTTGTGCTTGGTTTCCCTATGTGCTGGCAGAGCTAGAGTTAAAAACTACAGCTAGGCACTTTGCAAAAAAAGGGTAATTTTTCATTGTGAAAATGTGGTATGTCCACGTGGCGTTTTGATCCGTATCCTGTCGTGGGCACTAGGCCTACCCACACAATTGAGGTACCATTTTTATTGGGAGACGTAGGGTAACACAGATTTGTACAGCAACTGTTATTACCTATTGAGTTTTGATGCATTTCTGCCTTCCAAATGAAAGACAATGTGTAAAAAATAAATCATTTTGAAAAATGACCTATAATTCTCATGCCAGTAGGGTATTCCCAGTTTCGTAAATGTGCAAATATCTACTGTTTCTAAACTCCATATTTTGTTCCCATTTCAGAAATACGTAGGTGTCTTTCATACCGATTTTTCCATGTATACATTTTCCGAGAATAATTGCTATATACCCGGAACATAATAAAAAACATTGAAATTCGCTGCTCAGTTATTGGCTCTGGGTTCGTTGGGTTCCTGTTGAACCTACAAGTCCTATATATCCCCACAACCAGAAATATCCATCGGATGTAACGGTATATTGCTTTCAAATAGTTGTGATAATTAGAAGAAGTTACGGGTGAAAACGTTGACACAAATGGCTGTTTTTTTCAATAAATTAAAACATTTTCCTATATTCAATGGTTAGTTTTTATAAAGAAACCTTGAAGGATCTACAGAAATGACCCCTTGCTGAATTCAGAATGTTGTCTACTTTTCTAAAATGTATAGCTTTCCAGGATCCATTATTGCTTTCATACCCATTTCTACCATTAACTGGAAAGTGGTTGAAAGCACAAAAAAAGCAAAAATAGGCTATGTCCCTGGCAAAACTGTGTAAAATATTTTTGGTTTTCTGACAAAAGTCTGCTTGTCCCTGAAAGCAGGTAAGATGATAATTTCAGCACCACAACCCCTTTTTTGATACCATTTGCATCTGTAGCCATGTTTTCCCATTTTTCCCCACAAAAAAAAATGTGCTGTATTTTGGCTCATTTCTGGGTCCCCTCCAGGGGAAACCACGAACCCTGAATACCTTTAGAATCCCCATGATGTTGGAAAATAAGGACGCAAATTTGACTTGGATACCTTATGTGGTCAAAAGTTACAGGGGCCTAAGTGTGAACTATCCCAAATAGGCAAAAAAAGGCTTAGCACAGGGGGAGAAGGGCCCAGCACCGAAGGGGTTAAATAAAAACACGAAAACGACGAATGGTACACACTTTTCCTATTTTCAAAATTGTGAAAAGATATGCAAAATAATCATATTTAGGTGAAAGTGAAAGAAATCCAAAATTCTACTATAAATGTGGTGTGAGGGAGAAATTCACAGAGGGAAAGTTTGAAAAGTTAGAACTGCAGTTTTATGCTATTGTTTGTTTTAGCGTGAACTGGGTAGCTTGTAATATGCTGAAGTTGTGTATGGGCGAATTACATGATGCTGCTCTCTGCTATTGGAGCAAAATATCATACTGCATATTTGATAAAGCCACTGCACAAAAATAGATAGCGCCAAACTACAACGGAAGAGGGTGTTGTTTCTTGGTAAGTACTACAAAATAAGTGGAAGGCAATACACTGAATTATTTGAGTCAGGAAAAGAGCTGCATTAATGGGAAGGGCAGTCGATCTACAAAAGAATGGCCATGAATCAGGCTATGCAAAGTGGGGTTCAAGTTTGGGGGAGTGGAGGTTCTATACTTCGGGGGAAGAGGGTAGAAAACCCCACACTACTAGTGACACCATTTCAGAAAGGCGCAAGAATAGCAGAAGCTGCTTCATTTCCTAAATACCATGACAGGAAGTGACCCCATTCAATAATTTACGATGTGATAGGCCATTTAGTGTATTTGTAAACAAATCTTCATCCATATCAGAAAGCAGCATATTGCTAATAAAAGTCGAAGGCAAGTTACCATTTTTTAAAAATGGTGAAAGTTAAAGGCATTCTTAAATCAATCACACTGGATGCAAACTATACTCCTGACTCCGTCAGTAGCGGTCGCTCCCCTCGCTCCCTGGCTCCTGCAGATATCGTAGTGCTTCATTTACTACTTTGACTGGACTGGTATCGTAGCGCTTCATTTGTTTGCATTGAATGGTGATATAACTTGTACAGCGCTCCGTCCTGACCATCTGTAATTGCCGCTTTGCCTCATCAGAGCGTAACGCGATTATGTTAGCATATTGCAGCGCTTGTGTACTAGCGTAGCGCTTTAACAGGCTCTCACTGCGCTCCTCCGTTCTAACTGTGCCTGATTGTGCCTGCGCCTCTACCCACCCCAACCTCGTCCGGTTCCCTTTCGTGATTACAGCCATATTGTTGTTGTTGTAACTTCCAGCCCGCCCCTCCACCACGCTCCCGCCTCCCAGCTGACCCTCCCTCCCACAGGAAAGGTTAGATCGTTCTCATTGTCCAAAGCGCTGTGATCGTCCTGACTCCGTCAGTAGCGGTCGATCCCCTCGCTCCCTGGCTCCTGCAGATATCGTAGTGCTTCATTTACTACTTTGACTGGACTTGTATCGTAGCGCTTCATTTGTTTGCATTGACTGGTGATATAACTTGTACCGCGCTCCGTCCTGACCATCTGTAATTGCCGCTTTGCCTCATCAGAGCGTAACGCGATTGTGTTAGCATATTGCAGCGCTTGTGTACTAGCGTAGCGCTTTAACAGGCTCTCACTGCGCTCCTCCGTTCTAACTGTGCCTGATTGTGCCTGCGCCTCTACCCACCCCAACCTCGTCCGGTTCCCTTTCGTGATTACAGCCATATTGTTGTTGTTGTGACTTCCAGCCCGCCCCTCCACCACGCACCCGCCTCCCAGCTGACCCTCCCTCGCCCCTCCCCCTCCACTATCCACTTATGACAGATGCTTTTGCACGCAGCGTTAACGCGCAGCGGATGTGCCCCATGCGCGCCGAAGGTGCGCCAAAGGCAAGCCCGTCTACGCGCGTCCGCGCCTGGACCGCGCCCAGCGCCAGACCCCCTGTCCCTCACAATACCCACTCCATTCTCGTATCGTATGACGCAGCTACCCTCCTTGCCCTTAACCCCGGACGCACCCCACAATGCTGCGATGCTGCCACAGGACACACCCACGGACCCTTCACCTGTCACTCCTGCAAGTTCGCCTGCAACAGGACCCTCACCAAACCCACTACCTCTAAACAGAGCTCCGACTCTAACCATCTGAAGTGCGTCCTGCTGAACACCCGCTCGGTCCACAGACCAACTCTTCACCTCGCTCAACCAAAACCCTCCTGCCACGTCAGCAGACCCAAACCAAGCCGCCACCAAACTCACACAATGGATCACCCACAGCGCTAACGAATTAGCATCCTTGAAAAACAACCAGATCAAACATGGTAGCAAAAAGGCACCCTGGTTCAACGACGACCTTAAGAAATCCAAGAAGTTATGCCGTACTCTCGAGAAAACCTGGAGGAAAAACCCCACCACTGACAACCAGACCACCTTCAAGGACGCCACCCGCAAACATCACCAATTGATCCGATCCACCAAGAAATCAGCATTCAAGGATCGACTTAACAACAACGCCCACAACAGCAAGGAACTATTCAACATCGTCAAAGAATTTACCAACCCCACCGCCGGCACCAACGACATCACTCCCTCACAAAACCTCTGCGACTCTTTATCCTCTTTCTTCCACAACAAAATCGCCGACATACATAACAGCTTTGAAAACCAGCCCGAAGAACAGTCCACTCCACCCACCTTCGAACCAAAACAACACCCTCACAACCTTTGCGCCTGGAACCCAATCACTACTGAAGACACCATCCGCCTGATGAACTCCATCCACTCAGGATCGCCAACCGACCCATGCCCTCACCACATTTTCAACAAAGCAGACTCCATCATCGCACCCCATCTCGGCGATGTCATCAACTGCTCCTTCAACTCCGCCACCTTCCCAGATAGCTGGAAACATGCCGAACTCAGCGCCCTTCTAAAAAAAAACACAGCAGACCCCTCTGAACTCAAGAACTACCGCCCCATCTCACTCCTCCCATTCCCTGCCAAAGTCATTGAGAAAGCCGTCAACAGACAGCTCGCAGCCTTCCTCGAAGCCAACAATTCCCTCGACCCCTCACAGTCCAGCTTCCGAGCCAAACACAGCACCGAAACCGCCCTCATCGCTGCTACAGACGACATCCGAACGCTACCAGACAACGGAGAAACAGTTGCCCTCATCCTACTTGACCTCTCGGCCGCCTTCGACACAGTCTGTCACAGCACTCTCATCCAACGCCTCAACAACGTCGGAATACAAGGAAAAGCTTTGGACTGGATCATTTCGTTCCTTGCCGGAAGAACCCAGAGAGTCCGCCTCCCCCCATTCAAATCAGAAGCCACCAAAGTAATATGCGGCGTCCCACAAGGATCATCACTCAGCCCCACCCTCTTCAATGTTTACATGAGTCCCCTCGCATCCATCGCGTGACAACACAACCTCAACATCATTCCCTACGCAGACGACACCCAAATGATACTCTCCCTCACCAAAGACCCATACACCGCCAAAACAAATCTACACGAAGGTATGAAAGAAGTAGCCGAATGGATGAAGTACAGCCGTCTAAAACTAAACTCGGACAAAACGGAAGTTCTCATCTTAGGATCATCACCCTCTGCCTGGGACGACTCATGGTGGCCATCGGCTCTGGGCACAGCACCCATACCTACAGATCATGCACGTAAATTGGGCTTCATCCTAGACTCCTCCCTTTCGATGACCAGACAAGTCAACGCCGTCTCATCATCATGCTTCAACATCCTTCGCATGCTCAAAAAAATCTTCCGTTGGATCCCCACTGAAACAAGAAAGACAGTCACCCACGCTCTGGTCACTAGCCGACTGGATTATGGAAATATCCTCTACGCCGGAACCACAGCCAAACTACAGAAAAAACTCCAACGCATCCAAAACGCCTCAGCCAGACTCATATTGGACATCCCCCGTCAAGCTCACATTTCCGGTCACCAGAAAGACCTCCACTGGCTTCCCGTCAACAAGAGAATAACGTTCCGCCTCCTCACCCACGCACACAAGGCCCTATACGACCTAGGACCCGAATGCCTCAACACACGACTGTCCTTCTACACACCCACCCGCCAACTACGATCATCCAATCTAGCCCTCGCCGCAATTCCGCGCATCCATAGGTCCACCATGGGAGGAAGATCCTTCTCCTATTTAGCGGCCAAAACTTGGAATTCTCTCCCCACTCACCTCTGCCTTACACAGAACCACCTCTCCTTCAGAAAACAACTAAAAACCTGGTTATTTGATAAGTAATGCACCCCCCCCCCCTCAAGCGCCTTGAGACCCTCTGGGTGAGTAGTGCGCTATACAAATATCTGAACTTGAACTTGAACTTACTTGGCTTACAAACAGCTTGATAGGGGTGTCAATTGCTACTCGAAGGCCCTCATTATGAGTGTGCTGATACCAGGTTTTCCCCACTACCAGAAACTCCAAGTCTAAGAAACATCTAGACCATTACAAGCAGCTGCCTGAGGGTCCACTAAAAATGAGGAATTACCGAGGGATTTGGAAATTCCAGGCTCAGTTGCAGTCAGGGGGCAGCTCCTCTGCTATGGTGTAAGAGCGTCGCCCCCTGATTTTAAGCAGTGCACTGCAAAAGAAACAAAATGATAATAACTTTGAGTTAATACCATTTTATGTTTCCTGTTGCTTAGCGGGACGGATGGGTGGAAAGGCGATGATTCTCTGCTCTTGGAGCAGGGCAGGGTTAAGCGCGCAATGACTATTTGGTCTGCCCTCTCGGGCACCCAAACCAGTCATGGGCACTTTCCCCATTCCACTCAGGGTGCATTACAGGCTGCTTGGAGAACAAGCTCAGGCCCCCATTCCCTGGTTAAGAGTCAAGCCAGGACACTCAAAACCAATCACAATGCTGCCTTGCAGAGTTGTGATTGTTCAGGGGAGCCTTTTCTGTGGAGAGTAGGAGCAGAGAGGCAGGACTGGAGCGGCTAGGTAAGTGTTTCTTTTTTATTTCCGTTTCATTCATCCCTCCCCCTCCACTCATGACCGCCACCCACGAACCATGCCAGCCGCCACTGTTTGCAGTGGCAATTGCTCAATGCACTCCACTTGGTAGGGGATGGAGCCTAATACCTGAAGGGGGAAGCAGACTTAAATACTGTGGAAGGGAAGAGCTAATTTGTTGTGATGTTGGTTGGAAAGAAACATTTTAGTATATGCAGGACGGGAAACAGCTCCTCTGCAGGCAGTGGGAAGAAACTGCTCTACAGGAGACATGAAGAAAAACGGAATATTTCAGGGAAGTGAGGAGCTTCACTACAAGAGATGAGGAGAAAAGGAATCAGGCCACTAACTGCGGAAGAGGGACAATGAACTGGGATCTCTTTTGCAGTTGAAAATTAACTGCAGCATCTGCGCTTCCATCAGATGTGTGTGAAATGAATGGGCATATTCCGAAGAGCTCTAATTGACACATACCAAAATCAGTTTATCAAAAACGGTGTGAACCATCAACCGAGATGACAAAGAAGCTTTAATGGGGGGGGGCACAGGTTACACCTGTTTAAGGCCATTCATGCTCTCTTCAGCACTGTTGACAACTGAGCACTTCATCCAGGGCTTTCTTTTTATCTTTATTCTGCTTGAGGCTGCAAAAAGAATTCGTCAAGGAATTAAGGCATACGGCAGTGCACACACTTCTCAGAGCCTAAGGACTAATTTCCCCTTTTACGCTGTGAGATGCGCATCACAGGTTCCTAGGCAGATTTTTTTTTCCGTTTCACAAGTCACGGCCCCCTTGATGAAGACTAGTTGCGAAATCTACTGCCTGTTAGGCCTCAGCTAATTAGAAAAAATGGGATTTTTATTCTTTTTTTCTCTTCCTCTCTTTAGCACCTTTTTTTCCAAGCATTTCGTCTCAGGAGGGCGATCCAGCCTCACGGCTGGAGCTGTTTTGAAAACACGCCTTTGAATGCTTCTCTCTAATTCACGCCTTTTGTTTTTCATCTTTTGTGTTTGCCAGTTTGACCATATAACGTTATGCATCTGGTGTAGAGCTTGTTGGGGGCTTTTTCTTCTCCCGTGAATCCTATGCATTCCCTATAGGACCCTCCTGGGCTTCTCTCTGAGTGATCATGTAAAAGAAAGAGGAATAAAGAGGGTTAATGCGGGGATGGAGTGGGAGGGCACGAGGGGGAGTGTGGAGGAGTGAGGGTGCTGGATGGAGCAGAGGAGGGGGAAGAAATAGTAAAACAGAAGAAAGCGAAATTGAAAAGAATTATTTTCCCTCTTCTTTCCTTCTCTGTTCTTCAGCAGGACCCTGCTTCGGTCATCAAGGAGCTCTCGGTGGGAAAATGATGCCGACATAGAATAAATAATTAATTTGAATTCTAGCAACAGATTCGTAAATAAAAGGGGAGTGAGGGGGAGCTAATTGAGAAATTCAAAGACAGCTTGAAGCTCTAACATGTTCCGTTTAGTGGGTTGCAACCTTTTGTGCAGGGCAAACTGCTAAGAGCATGGCTATAGTGCACATATCTTTTAAAGCATCCAGCCTTAAACAAACACTGTCAGCTTGTAAGCTTTTAACACACTTTGTCTGTCCAATCACATCTGCATAAAAAGACAAAGATGTACATTTTAAAATTAAACTTAAATCAACGACTTGCACAGAAGGATAAAGCCACTCAGGGGAAACATGCCAGGGCAAAACTGATTATTGTTTTTATTGTTCATCAATATTCCTCCAAGAAGGATTGGACCCGATGTAGAGCTTTTTAAAGTTTGCTGCAACATTAGCATGACCAGGAGCCATTTCGGACTTATTTTAACTTGAACCTGAGTTTTGGGGATTATCCTTTAACATCTTTTAGATGATTAATATCACATCAGAAGGCTAACGGAGATAGGAGAGGACATTTCAGAAATTGATCAGTGGTATTACTGATATAATTTTTTTAAATGTTCGTAATGTTACATAGGGGTGCAAATTCCCAGTGACACAATGTATGATCATTTTCCCCTTCATATTTCCAGGAAGATATCCATTTCATTGGTAGAGAAGTAGCATGAAGGTACAAGATGCTGCTATGGACCCCTTAATTCAAGCTTAACAAGGCCGCCTTCGCTTTGACCGTGCCTAGATGGATAATGCCATTCAGATGTACGTTCAAAACAATAAAGCAGAGAAACCTGCAGCACTGCTGTTTTAAACTTTGGTTTTTAACGTAGTTTATTACACGAAAAGAGGTGCCACAGGCAAATGTAATAGCTACTATTGTCATAATTTAGATTTTTCTCTCTGCCCAGTTCCTAGAATAAAGACATCAGATTTCCAGCATGAACAACAAACAGTCGGATACAAAAATCTGGTGTAAGCAGTTTTATGATTTATTTGCATTATTTTGTGCCCTCAGAGAGTTTTATTGGCAGGGGGGTTGAAGAGCACTTTTTAATTATAGGAATTTGTAAAATGTGACAGGGCTGGCTAGGGTATATTAGGGTGTGGAATAAGGTATTGTATACGATCTGAAATAAAAGAATAAAAGAGTAAATAGTAATTTTGAAAACGTTAATTTCTGGAGATTTGTAGTAAAATAAAACAGCCATATTTATTTGTAAATAGATGTAAAAGGGTTGTTGGAAAAATACATAATGTAAAGACGTAAAGGTTTATCTAAAATGAACTTGGCCTGTGCAGTTTTACTACTTTAATAACAATATATATATATATATATATATATATATATATATATATATATATATATATATATATATATATATATATATATATATGATATATATATATATGTATAGATATTTTGTGCATATATATATATATATATATATATATATATATATATATATATAGATAGATATTTTGTGCAATAAGTGGTGGCTTGGACTACATTTTAGTGGCGTACAGTTACACCTTTATATTGTGTTGAAGTAGGGTGTAAATTTGCAGGCATACTTGTTATTTTATTTACCATTTTCATATGATACTTCAATTTTTATTTGTCATGCCGAGGCTGGACTAAGTTTATAGGAGAAGTCATTGGCTTAGCACCTTTGATCCTGAGGATCAACTGTTGGTGTAAACCCGAGGCAGGTCTCACCGGGTGCTTTCTTACAGATTGTTTAGCCCTAGATAACATGATGTTGAATCCTTGGCTTACTTATTTGAGGGAAACATTTCAATGAATAGTTTCCCCAGAATTTCTCATGAACCCTGAGAGTTCCAGACCCCAGTGTAAAGAAAAGACGAGCCAATTTATGTTTACCACTGCACGAGGTCGCTGATGGAAAGGGTCAATTCCTTGGAAACAGTGTTTAAGTAGTCTAGGGTTACAACTCCAATGGGAATGGAACCTTACTTACTATTAAGAACAAATCCAACCTATCGACTTTATTTGAGTTGATTACGACTGAGCACAGTGCATTGTTTGGTTGCTTTGCAGCTGCAGGGAATATGGTCACCAAACCTACAGAAATGTCCATGTGACAATGTCTATACTCATGCCCAAAGCTCAACTCCATTTATACTGCTTTGAACTTTATTTTCTGCTTCACGGTTTTGTTTTTTAGTCCAGTTCACACTACATCGGTAGATCAGCCGTCAATCCTGTCAGGGTCGAAACGTCGATGGTTTGATATGTCCATACATCAATAGGTCTCGCAGCTTTCGAATCACTAAGCAATCAATTCTTGTGCCAGAGATACTTGTATAACATAGTTAAAATTGGACTTACCCTCAAATTAATTCCCCTACGTAAATGCATTATCAATGTGTATTTTTTCACTCACATGTATAATACACAGATTCTGTCACTTGGTTACTTTATATTCACTGTAAATATCTGTCACTTGCGCCGTTTCATGCAATGAATTATTAGAAGGCCTGTTCCTTTTGTAGTTTTGTGCTGTTAACCAAAAAAGTCTTCCGAAAAATCCTTTAAAGAAAAAAGTAAAAACTCTTTTGATACCATAATTCACATTGTCTCTACATGTGTTCAAGCGTCGTCTTCAGATTTATTAATTTGTATAAATGTCATGAATGAAAAAGAAATTGTCTTAACTGACAGAACCAATTGTTATTTATGTTTTATTCAGGGCCAGCACTAGGGCGGTGCCACAGGTGCGACTGCACCGGGCGCTGACTTCAGATGGGGTGTTTGCAAGAATGTTATGGTTTTAAAAGAAACTCCTGCCACGTTCCTGGAATCTAGAAACTTCCAGCCAACAATATCAATGTCAAGATAACTCCAATGATTAATGTTCTTCCTAGAGAAAGATTGGAGGTTTGTCTACTGGAAGTTTTGGCTCATCATAAGGTAGTGCAGTGGGTTAATATGCCGGCTGCAAAGAACGTGTACCATTCAGATAACAGAGTGCATATAATGTAAATAGTTCAGTGGGTTATTGATTTTGTCTGAGAGATCCTTTTGTCTCTTGCAGTTCATAGCTATTATCCTGGCATAGTACAGTGAGCTTTTAACTGTCATCAAATAGCTGAATGCAAACTGCAAGATATACATTCGAGCCTTATGATGTTTTCCTCAGTCTTTCATTATCCTAATGTTGGTAAAAAAGATTCATTTCAATATAAATAAAGTCTGATTATTAAAGAGAACCCCCAATTATGGTGTTACATTTTAAATTCTAAGTTTGTGCTTCTCCAGACCAGGCACTCTTAAGCTATACTGCCTACCAGTATGGATGACCTGTGACTTGTAGTCCTCTGTCTTCTGTAACATTTCCTGTGCACTGATTTACACATGTATGATTGATTGTCTCTGTGTAATATGTGTGTGATGTGCTCTGACACCCTTCACTAGTATGAATGGGACTATAAAACGAATTAAACCCATCTGAGAGAGAGGAGTTATGGATACTTGAGGGGCACTGTTAAAGGGTGGTAATGAGGGAATCCATGGCAGAGGTGGTCACTGGGGGTGCCAACAAATCTTGTCGCACTGGGCGCCACTAGCACTACAGCCTGCCCTTCTTATATTATATACATTCTTAATATGAATTCCACATACCTCATAAGGTTACTACTACACAAAATATGTTCTCTGACAGAAAAAAAGTGATTCTTATACAAGTTAATAAGAGACTGTTGGTGATAGCATATACATTCATAGTAAACAAAGTAATAGAATCCATTTCTCATTCCTCAAATAATCAGAACACCATTTAGGGTACATTATACTTGCATGGTACTGGGGCATGGAAACATCAAGTCTGAAATTGTCATTTCAGTCATAGGATTTCTAACTCTGTTCTCTGCAGTTCCGAGTTTGCTGGGGTGAAATGGGGAATAAGATGTGGGTCCTGAAATTACCCCGTTTTTTTTTACATGTGATTCCCCTATTCCATGCAGTTTTCAACACTCATTTTCCAATCTGCTGTCAGGAAGTGTAAAATAATGCACAGGAAAGTATTTGGTTTCACAGGGTGCGTTCCTCCACCTAATAAAACGTGAAATTATGAGAGGCACTGCTCTAAGCGCGAACAACTTCATAAATAGGTGTCCCGGCGCTGATCAAAAATGAAGAAGGTAAGATACTTAATCCATCATAAACTATAAGGAGGAAAAGAACATATTTTTAACAGTTTTCTCAATTTATTTACTTCCTCCACTTTAAAAAATGATGGGGAGAGGTAAATACAATGTAGGTGAAAATAATAGGAAAACAGCAAAAAAATATACATTTTCTTTAAAAAAAAGCATTATAGTGTGACCCTGTAGACAATCTTCGTTACAAATAATTTTAACATTAAAGGGGAAAAGGTAGGGAAGAAGTCAAAGGTAGTTTTAACAGGGTAGTCATATTGTTAAGACAAAGATTTTGGGTAAGGAAGGAGGACCCATACAAAACGTTAAGAAAGGGAGGAACATTGAGAAGGCAGAAACATGGAGGTATTGGAGGTAGTAGTACTGGTATTTGTGGTGGTGGTGGTGGTGGTATTGGTGGTGGTGGTATTGCTGGTGGTGGTATTGCTGGTGGGGTATTGGTGGGGGTGGTGGTATTGGTGGTGGTTGTGGTAATGGTATTGATGGTGGTATTGGTATTGGTGGAGGTATTGGTACTAGTGGTATTGATGGTGGTAGTATTGGTGGTGGTGGTGGTATTGGTGGTGGTGGCATTGTTGGTGATGGTGGATGTATTGGTTGTGGTAGTGGTCTTGGTGGTGGTATTGGTTGTGGTTTTATTGGTAGTATTGGTGGTGGTTGTATTGGTGGTGGTGGTGGTAATGGTACTGAGGGTGGTGGTATTGGTGGAGGTGGTGGTGTTGGTATTGGTGGTGGTGGTATTAGTGGTGGTATTGGTGGTGGTGAGATTGGTGGTGGTATTGGCATTGGTGGTGGTATTGGTATTGGTGGTGGTATTGGTATTGGTGGTGGTATTGGTATTGGTGGTGGTATTGTTGATGGTATTGTTGGTGGTGGTGGTATCGGTGGTGGTATTGGTGGTATCAGTGGTGGTTTTACTGCTGGCGGTGGTGGTGGTGGTATTGGTATTGGTGGTGTGGTACTGGTATTGTTGGTGGGATTGATGGTGGTGGTATTGTGGTATTGGTGGTGGTATTGGTGGTGGTGGTTCTGGTGGTGGGATGTGAGACAGTGTGCACCCACCCTCCTCCTATTTGAAAAGGCTACTTTGAGCTAATGAGCTGACGATCTCTGGTTGATGCATCTGCCCCCAGCGATTGGTACAGTGACCTGAGAAGACTTTGGACAGCATTTCCAGGGCCCCCAAAAGAATGTGTTGCTCTCTACTGAAGAAGGACAACTATCCTGAAACAAGTGTCTAGAGATACACAGCACTGGCTGCACCAACAAGGGTGAAAAACTAAAGCCTGACACCAAATTAATTGTTATCATGCACTGCATTTATTATGATGCATCAGGGTAAACTGAGATGTGAGGCCGTGTGTGCCCACCCTCCTCTGGTATGGGTGGTGGTATTTGTAATGGTGGTTGTGTTATTGGTGGTGGTATTGGTGGTGGTGGTCGTATTGGTGGTTGTGCAGGTGGTGGTTTTGATGGTATTGGTAGTTGCGGTATTGGTGGTGGTGGTGGAATTGGTGGTGGTGATATTGGTTGTGGTGGTGGTATTGGTGGTGGAGATGGTATTAGTGGTGGTTGTGTTAGTGGTGGTGGTATTGGTGGTGGTTGTATTGGTGGTGATATTAGTGGTATTGGATATTGGTGGTGGTGGTATTGGTATTGGTGGTGGTAATGGCATCAGTGGGGGTGTTGGTATTGGTGGTGGTCTTGGCGGTTGTGGTATTGGGGATGGTATTGATGGTGGTATTGGTGGTGGTATTGGTGGTGGTGTTGGTTATGGTGGTAGTATTGGTTTGGTATTGGTGGTGGTTGTATTTGTTTCGATGGTGGTGGTATTGGCAGTGGTATTGGCATGGCTGGTGGTGTTGGTATTGGTGGTGGTGGTATTGGTGGTTGTGGAATTGGTGGTTGTATTGGTGGTGGTGCTGGTTTTGATGGTGATATTGATGGTATTGGTGGTATTGGTGTTTTTGGGGGTGGTGGTATTGGTGGTGGTGTTGGTGGTGGTGGTATTGGTGGTGGTGGTGTTGATGCTGTTGGTGGTGGTGCTATTGATGGTAGTGGTTGTATTGGTGGTGGTGGTATTGGTGGTGGTGGTAGTGGTATTGGTGGTGTTGGTGGTAGTATTGCTAGAGGTGGTATTGGTTTTGGTATTGGTGGTGGTTGTATTGTCAGTGGTGGTGTTATTGGTGGTGGTATTGGTGGTGTTGGTGGTATTAGTGTTGGTGGTGATTTTGGTGGAGGTAGTGGTTTTGATGGTGGTGGTGGTATTGGTGGTTGTGGTATTGGTGGTTGTGGTATTGGTGGTTGTATTGGTGGTGGTGCTGGTTTTGATGGTGGTATTGATGGTATTGGTGGTATTGGTGTTTTTGGGGGTGGTGGTATTGGTGGTGGTGTTGGTGGTGGTGGTATTGGTGGTGGTGGTGTTGATGCTGTTGGTGGTGGTGCTATTGATGGTAGTGGTTGTATTGGTGGTGGTGGTATTGGTGGTGGTGGTAGTGGTATTGGTGGTGTTGGTGGTAGTATTGCTAGAGGTGGTATTGGTTTTGGTACTGGTGGTGGTTGTATTGTCAGTGGTGGTGTTATTGGTGGTGGTATTGGTGGTGTTGGTGGTATTAGTGTTGGTGGTGATTTTGGTGGAGGTAGTGGTTTTGACGGTGGTGGTGGTATTGGTGGTTGTGGTATTGGTGGTGGATGTTTTGGTGGTATTGGTGGTGGTGGTATTAGTGGTAATGGTGTTGTTAATAAAAAAGACTTTTGAAAACAACCAGCTAGGTGGCTTTAATACAGATGACATGTAACACAGATGTGCTCTTGTCTGCTTCAGCCCATTAGCACTGGATTATGTGCGACCCGGAATTCGCATGACTTAATTCGCTAATCATTTCTACATCCAGGCGTCGTGTTGCAGGGGCGGCCGTGCTGCTTAAAAAAAACACAGTTTTAGCTGAAGCAGCACAAGTCTTGCATGCAGTAGGAGAAACTCAATAAAGTAAATAGTGCTTACAGACTAAATAACAGGTACCGTGGAACAACCAAAGTAAAGGGGCCAGTCGCCATGGGAGAGTACAAATGAAGACAAGGCCGTACTAAGGAGGGACTAACAAACCTATTAACGAATCTGAAGGCACCATTTACGAAAGACAATGTCACAAGCCACTGAAAAATATGGGAAGAGAGTGGGCGTGGCTTTTCTCCCACACTCTACTACAGCAGTCTCACATACTCTACTACAGAAGTCTCACAGAGCGAGTAGTTCATGTGGGCTGCCGCTAGGCTCAACCTAAAAAATAGTTTCTTTGTGGGAGTGAAACACCATTAGTGAGTAGGTTGTTGGCTAGAAAATCAAGTAGCTAGATAAATAAGTAAGCGTGTGACTGAGTTAGTATTTGTATGTGTAAATAAGTGTCTGTGGAGATGAAATATTGTTTTGCAGTTCAGTTGCTAGGACCCCAATTCCAAAAGCATCCACATCTTTTTAAATAAGTTTTACATTCACTTAACTTATTGTGGATTTTTTTTGTGTTGCAATGTGTTATTGGAGACCAAAGAAGCAATACAAATGAGCAATACAGAATTGGGTAGGAGGGGCAAACGGGAGGTAATAGAGCAGTACATACATTGCAGTCATTATTCTCACAAGCTCTATACATAGGCAGTCAATAAGGGTGTATCCAACTGACATAGAGAGGGTAGCACTACATGCTACATATGAATCGGGGATCTCAGAGTCCCAAACTGGAGGCAGGTGGTGTCCCATGTTATTGTGAGAGGTTATGAGAAAGGTGGTGAGAAGGAGGAAATAGGGTGGAAAGAAAGAGGGGGAGGAGGGAGAAGGGTGATCAAAAGAAGAGGGAAGAAAGAAGGGGGGAGTATCCAGAGTTTGGAAAAGGACCTAAGGCGGGGTACATTCCAACGAAAGCAATGGGCTAGTCTTTGTGCCAACATCAGTTAGAGTGTCACAGGAGGGGAGTATTTTGTGTTGGACCCAGTTTCAATGTGCAGGGTAACGGAAGAAAGTCACCAATTTCTGGAGGAATATCTCCGTTCTATCCTGGTGCCTGATGGGTGTGGCTTCCTGGAACATCACCACAAGCCACTCCTCATGTAAGGGGAGCACCAGTGGTGGAGAATGCATATCTTGGCTATTGCTGAAGTCATGCGCAAAAAGGCACTACTGAGTACGGGAGAGGTCAAGGGTGGCAGGCCGAAATCCTTGCAGTTGTTTTCAGGGGGGTTAGAGCTCTGTCCGCAATGACCTGATCCAGGTTGTGGATGACTGCCACCAGCCACTGTTCCCAGTCGAGGAACTTCCCTCTGAGGCATAGGCAAGGGTTGTGGATCTGGCTTCCCAGGGCGCATATAAGCCATCTGGGAGAGGTGAAGTGCTATGGTGTAGTGCTCGAACGAGGATAGACCCAGGCCTTCACATGAGCAGTGTGCCAGAAGTTTGCTAGGAGCCAGGCAGGGCTAGAGGAATCCCAGACAAAGGAGTGTATACCCGCATCCACCAAAAACAGTGTAGACAGGGGTGTAAGAGAGGCTACATTCCAAGGGCATAGGTAAAGCGCGGGAGAGTGACCTTCTGCAGTGTACTCTCCTCCACATAGATAGGACTTGATGGGGCCACTTTTCAAAGTCCAGTTCCACATTGGCTAAGGGGGAATCCAGATTGTCTGCTACCATATGGTCCAGACCCCAATTAATAAAGATCCCAAGGTACTTCAGGTTTGATGGTGTCCAGCAAAAGGGATAGACATTGAATACCACCATTGTGCTCCAGCGCTATAGGGGTAGCACCTCGCCTTTGTCCCAATTCACCTGGTATTCTAACAGTGTCTTGAAGTCAGTAATGATGTCCAGCAGGGCCGGAAGAGAGCGGTGGAGGAATGTGAGGGTGAGGGGTATGTCATCTGCATATAAATAGATCTTGGATGCCCTGTCTGGCAGAAGTACACCAGTGAGGAGCAGCGGCTGGTGGCTGCAATGGGGCTTCATGGCGAATAGGAACAACAGGTGAGATAACAGGCAACCTTTGTCATGTTCCCCCCCAGATCGGGAAATGGTCTGATAGGAAGCTGCCACAATTGATCTGTGCAGTGGGGAAGTCATACAGCCAGCGGATCTTGTTAATAAAATGATCACCTAGGCGAAATGTTTTCAAGGCGACAAAAAGGTACCTCTACTTAATCCTATTGAACGCATTCTCCGCATCGAGGTAAAAGGCAAGGGTCTCGTTCTATAGATCTTTGGCCTCCAACAGGGTATGTGCGAGGGAACTGAGGTGGTTCAAGGAGGAGAGACCAGGGACAAACCCTATCTGGTATGGTGTTTTTAAGACTGGGATCACCTTACGGAGGCAAGCCGCTAGTATGCCAGCGAGGACTTTTATGTCTTCGTTAAGTAAGGAGATGGGCCTGTAATTGCCTCACCGGATATGGTCCTTCCCCGGCTTGGGAAAGATCACTATGTGCGCCCTGTTATAGATGGAGCCCAGAAAGCCTGCTTGGTCAGCCTCTTGGAAGGTGGCATAAAAGATGTCAGTGATGACACTGCCCACCATTTTGTAGAACTCTGCCGGGAAGCCACCTTCTCTGGGAGCCTTATGGTAGGGGAATCTAGAGATAGCTTGTAATATCTCGGTCATACTGATTTCCCTATCATGTAGGGCCCAGTCCTCCTCTGTAAGACTAGGAAAGTGCATGCCCTTAAAGAAGGCTTCCAGTTGGTCTGCGCTGGCCATCGTCTCTGAGGTGTATAGTGTCCAGTAAAAGATCACAAATTAATTGACTGTGTCTTGTGGATGGGTGAGAACATCACAGCCCGCAGAGTGTGTGATGGGGATGGCCAGTGCAGCCACTAGCTGCCCTGCTCATAGTAGCTGCCTTTAAGCCTCTGTAGTGCATTTCAGCCTTGGATGTACATAATGCATTCAGGTCCACACAGGCCTTCTCCAGCGGATGCCGTGCAGAAGATGAGGGTTTTACGATGTGATGGCATGTGAGGGTCATGATCTCTCCCTAATTCCCTCTGGCAAGTCACTCTCTGTGCATTTGCCAGAGCTACATCCTTCATGAGTTGACCCCCATATAGTTGTGGCTGCCCGCAAGATCCTTGAGAGTGCAGCTTCCAGTAGCGGCTCCTGGAGAGAGTGCTGCAGGGCGGTGGGCGGGTTAGGGGAGGGGCATGGTGGAGGGTAATAAACTACAGCATACGACCGAATGGAGGTAAGTACATAAATAAATAAATAAAACAAATTAAATTGTGCACGCCACAAAGCCAAATGGCGATGCAGCCACCTAGTGGCATGTAGAGATTTTGTCCTTTTTTAAAAAAAAAAAAGCATTTTTATAAAGAACAATATATGGTCAGATACCATCTAACTTTTACAAGAGAAACATGAGCAATTTTAAAGGTACAAAAGGAGGTTTATTTACATATCTGAGTATGGCAATCTTACTTGGATATATATATATATATATATATATATATATATATATATATATATATATATATATATATATATATATATATATATATATATATCCATTCCGTTAGGTCCACAAGGCGGGCTTCCAGGCGCTCTAGGGGCGGTGCGTTCAGAGCGTGGCAGAACCAAGCCACGAATTAACTTATTCCAGTTTCCCCCGAGGGGAAGATTATCTCCGCGCACTCCCGGATATTTAGATAAATTACCAAGTCATATAACCAAGATAGTAGTTCAGTCTTCGATTTATTTCAGCAAGCCAGCTGCACCTGACGCGTTTCGGTCTCTACGGAGACCTTGCTCACAGGAAAACATTTCTACATTTTTTTTGTTACGTTTAAATAAAATAAAATAAAAATAAAAAAATTGCAAACATCCTCCATCGTGTTACATCACTTCCTGTTACTAACACAGGAATTCTGGGACCTGTAGTTTTTCAACTTATTTCATTATCAAAGCAAATTATTAACTTTTTGGTGATTGAGTTTGAAACAATAATATTTCTTATGCTTCTCAAAGTCATATTAATCATATTTGACCCTCTGGTGGGTCCATAACCATTTAATAACACCCTTGTCATCAAGTAATTAACTTATGATATCAGCTAAGTTTTCAACTCAGATTCACTCATGCAACCCTCTGGTGGGTGATTTATAGATTAATCGTAATTCCATTCTCTATGTCTCATGTCTGCAATCGAAGAAATTTAAACAATATATTTCGTGAAAAAATAAGTAGGTTAAAAGGTTACTGAGAGAGATAGTTCATGTTTGTTTCCTTTTCAATACAGTTTTAGAGTTTCAAAGATGGCAATGAAGTTCTTCATCCAAGTTAATCCCAAAAGGGTTCATGGTTCGAAAGTTCATTATATGTTTAGATTCTTTTTGCCTCATTATTTTCTCGCGATCTCCTCCTCTTTGATTTGCTCCCACACTTTCAATCCCATAGAATGTTAGTTCTTTCCAGTTGCCTTTGTGTTCTTTTTCCATGTGCTTGGCCATGGCGTTACTTCTGTCACTGTTAATCGTTGCACGGACATGTTCCAATATTCGTAATTTGAGCTCTTTTTTTGTGCTCCCAATGTATTTGAGTGAACATGGGCACTCTAGCACATAAATTACGAATTGTGTTTTGCAGTTTATCAGTTGATTAATTGTCCAGGTCTTGTTGTTTGCCATTTTAAGTTCTTTGGTATTTTGGGCAATACAGCACACCTTGCAACTTGAGCATTTGTAGAAACCTTTGGACTTGTACCAAGCCTTTGTTTTGATCTGCTCCTGAAAGTGGCTTGAGATTAATTTGTCCTTTAAGTTTTTGGCCCTGCGATACGTTACATTTGGATGATCTCCTACAATTTCTGCAATTTTTGGGTCCATGTGCAAAATATGCCAATTTTTTCTCAGGATTTTGATTATCGAATCATTGGCTGTTGAATGTGTGGTGATAAACCGGATCTTTTGATTCTCGGTTTCTGGTTTTGGTTTTTCTTTCAGCAACTCAGCTCTGTTGATAACGGAGGATCGTGTCAGTGCGTTTTGGATCATGAAAGGCTTATATTTACGTTCTTCGAATCTTTTTCTTGTCAATTTCTGGTTGATGATCCAATCCTCTTCTTTTGAGCATATCCTTTTGATTCTCAAAAACTCCCCGTATGGAATATTACGGATTAAAGTTGGCTGGTGAAAACTTTGGGCATGCAGTATTGCATTCGTCGCTGTGCTTTTACGATGCAAGGTTGTTTGTATTGCATTATTTTCGATGAAAATTTCCGTGTCTAGGAAAATCACTTTTGATTCACTGATTGTGTAGGTGAATTTGAGACCAAAGTTGGAATTGTTCAATATTTCAAAATAATTTGCAAACTCCTCCTCCGTTCCATCCCAAATCAAAAGTAAATCATCGATGTATCTCAGCCAAGCTATGGTTTTTGATACTGACACATCGTTTTCACATCTCCAGGCCCATGTCCTTTCCCAATGGCCCATCGTTAGGCAGGCACGTACATATATATATATATATATATATATATATATATATATATATATATATATATATATATATATATATGTATATATATATATATCTATATATCAATGCTCGAAGGTGTCCACCTTTGAGTAGCACGCGAACAACAGCTTGGTTTATGTATAGGTGAGGACGGGGATCCACTCGTAGACGCCGCTCCGTACGGGATCTGCCCGACGCGTTTCGAAGCTCCATATGCTTCTCTTCAGGGGCTTTAACGGAAGCGGTGTGCGCAACCGCCGACCCACTTCTCTATTTTATATGTAACACAGCCACCGATGGGAGGCTAAAATGAGACTGTGCATTCTGGGAAGTGTGGTCCGGGAAGCACACAATCAAGTCCTGTATGGACTCCACAAGTGGACCCGTCCTCGATTCAAAGTACGACTGCTGCTACACTTTCGTGACCCCCAGGGTACCGGGGTGGTGCATATTCCGCGGCTGGACGGTCGCGTATAAATCAATGCTCGAACGCGTCGGGCAGATCCCGTACGGAGCAGCATTGATATGCTCGATATATATATATATATATATATATATATATATATATATATATATATATATATATATATATATATATATATATATATATATATATATATATATATATATATATATATATTTATATTCACTGAAAAAACCATAGGTTTCACACCAGTTATAGTTAGGTGGAAATTTTACTCGCACAAAACCATTGAAATTCCCACGTAATAGTTAGTTGGACTCACTATAACTTGCGCGTGCAATGCACTGCTGATGACGTCACATATTACATCATTCATTACATGGTTAGTGACATCACTCATGACATCACTGATGACATCTCAAATGACATCACTGATGACAACATCCTTGTGACAAAGTGGCAGACCTCCTATCAGCATAAAATAACCTTTGACACACACATTCAAAAATAGAAACTAACATTTTCTTAAAAAAGGAGAAACCAATACCAATTACAACAACTTATTAGGTAATTCCAACATCTACATACACATCCACTCATTCACCAACAGTTCTATATAGTCACTCATGCATGTACTTACTAATCATATGTACTCATACACCTATACATCCTGTTACACACTAATACTCATCCATATAGTTACTCACACACAAATTCACACATGCAAATAAACTATCAAAAAAACATTTACTTGATTATACTGCTATATACACACCACTACACATACTTCTACAGAAACGGAAACATATTTACTCTCTTAAACAATCAATTATAAAAACACATACTCACTAACCCACCCGTACACACAATCATCCACCCATACAGTCTTGCACACATGCTGTCTTCAAAATATATACAAATAGTGAGTCACTCATTCATGCATCTGTGCTCTAAGTAATATCCCCCACCGAACCATACAGACACTGATACTGATACTCAAAAAAACAACTAATAACCCATATACACACTCATGTAGCTACTCACCAACCCATGCAGCCACTTATACACAAAGTGAGACACAGATACAGATATTTAAATATTTAAACATTACTCGCTAATATATGTATTCACTAAGATACATTTAATAAGTCAGTTAACCAATCAATTTTACACAAAAAAACATCCATTTAGACATTTATTTACCCATTTATTCTTCCATCAACCTTTAGATATACATATATAAAAAATATTTATTTTTCAGAAAGATACACATTCACTGGATGATGTCTTCAGTGATGTCATTTGAGATGTCATCAGTGATGTCATGAGTGATGTCACTGACCATGTCATGAGTGATGTAATATGTGACGTCATCAGCAGTGCATTGCACGCGCAAGTTATAGTGAGTCAACTAACTATAACGTGGGAATTTCAATGGTTTTATGCGAGTAAAATTTCCACCTAACTATAACTGGTGTGAAACCTATGGTTTTTTCAGTGAATTTAATAGGTTTTTTAAATGCTAATTCCTAACTATAACTGGTGTGAAACCTATGGTTTTTTCAGTGAATATATATATGTATATATATAGATATATATAGAGATATATATATAAATATATATATATATATATATAGAGAGAGAGAGAGATATATAGATATATATATATATATATATATAAATTTCTGTTGCAAAATGAAACCCCTCATTTTGTTCCTTTTAAAATTAAATGTATTAAGTGTTACCACTTTATTCCAATCAAGATGACTTCAGGTGTGCCATACTTTTGTCATAAGTAAGACTGTTAGCGTTCTAGTTGTTTTTTAGAACACTCTGGGACATTCTGTCATTGGGCTATAGTTGGGCTACATCTGGCTGATATTTGGGCTACATTTGGGCACTTTTGTCTCTGGTGGCCATCTTGGGAGACTGCATATCAGAATTTTTTTAATGAAATATAAGAGGATTTGAGAAGTCACTCAAAATGTGCCCTAATTTTTCTTTCTTCGGCACTAATCATAATTTCTATGGCAAAATGAACCCCCTCATTTTGTTCCTTTGCAAATTAAATGTTTTAAGTGTTAACACTTTATTCCAATCAAGATGACTTCAGGTGTGCCATACTTTTGTCATAAGTAAGACTGTTAGCGCTCTAGTTGTTCTTTAGAACACTCTGGGACATTCTGTCATTGGGCTATAGTTGGGCTACATCTGGCTGATATTTGGGTTACATTTGTTTTTTTTTGTCTCTGGTGGCCATCTTTGGGCTACATTGGGCTACATTGGGCTACATTTGGGCTCTAACATATATATAGCCCAATGTAGCCCAATATATATGTTTTTCAAAGTTTATTTTCGTAAAAACCACTGGAGCATATATCTTAAAACGTAGCAAAGGCACATCGGGGTAGCAGTCCCTACTTTGCAAAGGGCGAAGTAGGCAACACTACGCCCACTTCGTGGGCATAGCGAAGTTGCCCGCCACCCGCCTCCCTCCCGCCCTCCCTAAATGCTTAAATGAATATATAAATGAATTATAAAACCACTTACCTTGTCCGCCGCGTCCCCGGAGCTCCCGCTCGTCATCGCGCCGCCGGCGCCGCCGTCTTAGATCCTAATGCGCATGCGCGGGTGGCCGCGCATTTCTCACGAGAAATGCGCATGCGCGGGCGGCCGCGCCTGTGCATTAGTATCCAAGACGAGCGCGCCGGCGGCGTGATGACGAGCGGGAGCCCCGGGGACGCGGCGGACAAGGTAAGTGGTTTTATAATTCATTTATATATTCATGTAAGCATTTAGGCAGGGCGGGAGGGAGGCGGGTGGCGCGTAGTGGGGCTACGCGAAGTGCGCAGGTGGGCGTAGTTTTTTGCCCACTTCGCGTAGCTTCGCGAAGCCCCACTACACCCACTACGCCCAGGGTTAAATATCACTCCAATCTTTGTTAAACTTGGTAAGAACTTTTTGCAGCAGCATTCCAAGTGACAATGCATTCCATGTTTTCCAAAAGTCTGGTGTCATCTTTTCACCACTATCCCAGATGATTAGTGGCAGCACTCTTTTCACATATGCCTGTCACTACACCTTGCACTGAATGTTTCAAGCCTGGGGTGTTTGGCAATTCTGACTATCAATACTGACTCACTAGAAAAGAGGGCTGCTGTATCAAGGGTTTTTACCCATTCTCTGTGGTAAATGTGATGGTACATATTGGGAAAATTCTTATCAAACCAGCCATTTTACCTATCAATGATAGAATGAAACCTTGTAAAAAAAATCTAATATGATTTTCATATTTCCTGATTCCCTACAGTTTTTAAAATAATTAAACAAGACCTTAAATCCTGCATCTTTAGACCACAGACTACAAAACTAAAAAACGCTAAAGGAGGAAGAAACAACATTTTAGTGACATCCCTAGACAACAAAACTCAAGCAGAATAATATTAGCCCAGTGTTTCTTGTTGCTACCTTTTATAACAAGGTTACATTGTATTGGCTTCTTCAGGAAAAAATAAAAATTACTCTTTCACTCTTATTTTCTTTTCTTTGAATGGCATTAAGTTTGTGGTTGTGCAGGTGTTTTTTCATTGTTTATATGTTTACACTGGTGAGGGCTATTTACCTTTCGGTGGGGTTTTATCAGTTATTATATGTTTAAACCTAAAACAGGACAGCCTAGGCATAATGCACATAATATTATTTTTGGTGAGGCATGGAAAGGGAATTTGGTATGCTATGAACAGCAAGGCCAGATTTATCTAGGGTTTGTGTTGCCTGTCCATCATGCATTGTAACAAAAGGGCAAAGCAAGCCCTCAAGGGACATTTACTATGCCGCAGAGAGCCAAAGTGTCTCTATGTAGCACAGTAAATCTGGAGTAATGCAAGGCAGGGGAAGTTGCTGTTTTGCATTACTCTGCCTAAGGAAGGTGTTTCATGGGTGGAGCGTGGGAGTTCCCATACATCCACCCATCTTTTTGGTGCATTCCCTGATTTACTACCACTAGTAAAAATGGGACTATGTCAAAATGCTACACAATCCCATAAGAGTCATAACAAGGAGGTCTGTTTCTCTACGTTTTTTCTTTTCCTAAAAGTCCTGCATAGTGCAGCATATATAGAGGAAAAGGCATCAGAGGATTGTTTTGTGCAGGAAGGAATCCCTTCCTGCACCAAAATGATCCTGCCTGCAATGCAGGCACCCTTACACCATGGTGCAAGGGTGCCTGTGTTGGCAGCTACTTGAGCATCATCGCTAGGAAACAGCAGAAATTCAACATGCCTTTAAAAATATGGAGAATATCTGCTCTTTCCCTTACACGCATTGCAGTGCAGCGCAGCAAGTTGCCTTAAAGCTTTGCGTTAAATTAAAAATTCATAAACAGGCAGCCAAATATGCACTGATTCTCGCGTGACATAGATTTCAGTTGCAGAATGGGTAGTGACAGCTCAAATAAATGTCTGTAGAAAATTTAACTTCACCAGTCCATCATGCTTTTTACAAATGTATGCCTCCATGTGCATTTAATCCTTGACCTCAGTGAAATCTTAGCCTGCCCACAAGAAGGGGACTTCAAATTGCCACTGAGCTTTCCTCAAAGTGCACACCTGTTAAACATAAGAGAGCAGAGACGAGCGATCAATGTCAGATCACTGAATCTTTTATTAAACTGCCATAGAGCACCCTCCACTTTGGAGAAATGTCACCTGTTCCGAATAGAATGTATATTCTTACCTACAAATAATACTTCAGCTTTTGGCTTGCCACCACAAAATTATTTTTAATTGTGCATCCATAGAAAGCAGTGTTTTTTTTTATATGTATTTGAAGAAAGGTCACTGAATTGGATCTGGGAATATTGGTTTGAATAACACTTCGGGTATAGGGTTTTATTTAGGTCCATCTTTACAATACACGTAGAGTGGGCTTTGGCACCAAATTGAGGATCATTTCTCCCTTACCCGTGCTATTGTCCTTTTGGGGTATATTCCTGCAGTCTAGCATCACCAAAGCCAATAGGGTAGGCGCTTATTTGATAAGTAACTTTTGTGCATGCAACACCTGAGCACTGTACCAGGATAGCATTTTGATAATACTGTCTGAAATAATATGACCGAAATATAGTTTATATAAATATTGCTCTACTGAAGTTATAATTAAAATTACGATGTTATTTTTGTGAATGTTCATAACCAAACATTTACATCAGACAATGCTTCTTTTTGCTTATAGTCTAACAGACCAGACAACCCAACACATGTAAACAACATCTGTGAATTCCTGTTTTTAAATGCCTTGACATGGTAAAGCTTGACTCTTTCTTGTTTATATAGCACTTAGACCACATAGGTGTATATTCTCAAGAAGCTATCAGCACTTTATCGCAGCCAAAGTTGCGATAAGTTTACCTCCCCATTCACAAGCAGCCCATATCACCAGTTTACCTGTGATAGCAGCCGCAAAAAACATCACCACAGATGGCCCCGGCAACTATCGCTATAATTATTTGTGTGTTTTGTATAGCGCACAGCTACCCCAACGGGGTGTCCCGGCGCTTGTGCTCAAAATGTCAGGTCTTGTCCGTAAGGAAGTTTAACAGAAGAGGAAGGTTTTAAGTGCCTTGCGGAAAGATAATTCCTCCTGGATCTTACGGAGGTGAATGGGAAGTTTGTTCCATTCAGAAGAGGAGCTTACTTGAAAGGTTCTGCCTCCCGAACGAGCTTTCTTAAATCTGGGAATGGTAAGCAAAGATTTCGAGTTTGACCGGAGGTTTCTAACATTGCTATAGGGGAGGAGACAAGATGAAAGGTAAGCAGAGCCATGTCCTTTTATTGCCCGGTGGGCCAGAGTCAGAGCTTTAAACTCTGCCCTTTTGCGGACAGGCAGCCAATGCAGACTCTGCCGATGAGGGGATATATGCTCTGTGAGGGAGATGCCACAGACTAGTCGGACCGCCGCATTTTGGACTATTTGTAGTCTGTTGCACAAACCCGAGGCAAGTCCGAGATAGAGACCATTGGCGTAGTCCAGGTGAGATGTAATTAACGCCTGGACGATAATTTTCCTGGTATGGCTGGGAAGATAATTAATGATTTTTTTAATCATTCTGATTTTTGTGAAGCAGGCAGCAGAAACAGCATGAATTTGGTTGTGAAAAGAGAGACATGTGTCCCATCTAACCCCAAGGTTTCTTACTGATTCCTTGGGTGAGGGGGCCACGCTCAGATCTACTGGCCACCAGAGGTTCGGATCCAAAGGGGAAGGTTGATGGAAGAAAAGAACCTCAGTTTTTGCTGCATTCAATCTCAGGAAATTGTTGTCCATCCAGCGGGCTATATCGCGGAGGCAATTTTTCAAGGGGTCAAAAGTGGTAATGGAGGGATCCTCATATGGAAACAACAGTTGTATGTCGTCGGCGTAAGAAGTCACCTTTATTCCAGTCTTGGAAACAAGCTCAGACAGAGGGGAAAAGTAAACATTAAAAAGAAGAGGACTCAAAGACGAGCCCTGTGGAACGCCCCATTTAAGCGGGCGACTGGAGGAGGTGTAAGGTGGAGTAAACACTGCTTGTGTGCGATTGGACAAGAAGGAAGACACCCAGTTAAGAGCCCTACCCTGAATGCCTATTGACCGAAGACGGTCCAACAGGACAGGGTGGGAGACGGTGTCGAATGCTGCGGAAAGATCCAGCAGCACCAACACCGCTCTTGATCCCCTGTCCAGCGTCCAGCGTACGGAGTCGGCCATCTCTATCAGTGCCGACTCGGTACTGTACCCGGGTCTGAACCCATGTTGGGAGTTGTGAAATAGTCCATGAGTTTCTATAAAACCGGCCAATTGCTGATGCAGAGTAGGCGTTCCCGTGCCAAAAGCTGCAACAACATCACTCTGCAACATTCTAAACGACCAGCCAGATCAGCAATAAGATCCCAAAACAGGCGATAAGGCTCGTTAGCAGCAGGAAACTAACTCCTGCCCTGGCCTGGTGTAAAGTCGGACAGCAGCCTGCACCAGAAAAAGGAGCCCAGCACAGAGCCACACCTGAAGGGCAACAAATACCATGGGTCCACTGATCATGCACCTCGGAGCCCCAACAGGGCCACAACACCCAGGGCACACACACCCGGCACCCCCCCGGGCAAAGACATGCCACATCAACGGCATGAAATCATGTACTAAAGAATCTGCGTGATGTCGCACAATCGCATTTGGTGACATGCATGTGTCTTCACAAAAATTAGCATCACACATTCACCTCTGAATTACCAAACGAAAATGTATTCAAATAAACACAGAACAGAAATGAAGACACATGGTGGCTCTCCTCAGGGCAATCTGTAGGTCACAGCCTGCAAGACAAAAATCCAGATAAGAAGGTGTGTCTTGCGCTCATCAAAGGACAGAGAGAGAGCAAAGGAGAGAGAGAGATACAGAGAGAGAGAAAGAGAGGGAGAGAAAGAGAGAGCAAGATGGAAAGAGAAGGGGAGAGAGAGAAAGATGGAAAGAGAGAGGGAGAGAAAGACGGGAAGAGAAGGGGAGAGAGAGAAAGACAGAACGAGAGGGAGAGAGATATACAGAGAAAAGAAGAGAGGGACAGAGAGAGAGAATGCCGACACAGCGCACCCAGGCCTCACTGCTCACCTGCTGACACCGGTGTGTCTCCAACCATGTATGTAGTGCAGTTCACCAGGTCCCACATCTGAAACAGATCCCTCATCTGAAACAGAGTCCAGATACGTGAATGGCAAACTACATACAATTGCACACGCCATTATCGCCTGTCCGCCCCTGCGCACCCAGGCAGCTGCACCTCAGCCCCTCTCGACCCCCAGTGGTGCATGCCCGCTCCTGCGCTCCCAGGCAGCTGCACGCCAGCACCTCCCGCCACCTAGCAGTGCATGCCCGCCCCTGCACACCCGGGCAGCTGCACCCCAGCCCCTCCTGCCACCCAGCGGTGCATGCCTGCCCTTGCGCACCCAGGCCGCACTGTTCACCTTCCGCCACCGGTGTTTCACAAAGAGGGCACACCACGTGCCGGTGCAAGCCCCGTGCCCGGGGCCCACGAACATGGCACATCATGCAGCTGCGCTCCGTGGGTCACCAAGTCTCTCATTTGATTCTGGGTCTTGATTTTGCTATGGCAGAGGACATACCAGTGCACAGGGCATCATCGCAGGCTGCACACCTGCTCAGCCCTTGAAGTGCCATTAACTCCATGACCGAGGAGGCCACACCACGTGGCAGTGGGCATGCACTGCCCGCTGGCTCAGGCCTACACTGCAGTCTAGCAGGGCTCACATCGATCGACACCAGTCTGGACCACCAGGATGGGGCATCATTGCAGGCCGCTCAGCACTTAAGGTGCCCCTACCTTCGTGCACTGAAAGTCACCGTCCCTTGGTGGTATGGCTGTGCCGGCCGCAGTGTATCCAGTGCCACCAAGTCTGTGCCCCAAAAGTCATGGACCCTCTATCATTGCGTATTGTGGTGCAGTAGACAGCACGTCATCTCCGTTCCTGGGGAATGTGATGTTGCAGGGCCATAGGCTCTCATACCTACATTGACACCACACAGATGCACCCAGATAGAGAGTGGAAATGGCATCCACCATGTGCGTCCAGCCCTTTTCAATGGCAGGGTCACATGTCTTGTGATGCGTGTTCTGGATAGGTGTGGTGTGGGTGTAAACCAGCCGTGAGGGAGTGGCTGTGGCATGCTGACAACTAGACCTTTGATCTGCACTACCGGGAAGACCTGGCACATGTAGCGTTGTCCCCCCCCTGTGAGCGTAAGTGGAGTGGGCTGGCCTGGTGTATGGCAGTCCAGCGTAAGGGTTAGAACAATGACCTTGGGGCTCTGGGCGTGGTTTCGTACTAGGCTGGACAAGCAGGTAACTAATGCGTGTCCCCCCGTTGTTGTGTCGGCGCCACTCGGACCACATCCGAAAACGTGTCACCCTGTGACCCAAGTCCCACAACATGAGCAACATGTATGTAATGGGGAATCTCTGAGCCTACATCCATCCATACTTCTATACTTGGAAGACTAGAGACATGACACATCTGTGTGATTATGTATGTTTAACGCACATTCAGTGGAGTGTTGCAGCTGGAGAGGTACAGGGCCATGCAAACCCCACTTTACAATGTTGCCCCATGGAGGGCCAGCCAGCGTCCTTTAGTGAATGACAAGTCCAAAGGAAGAGGAAGAGTTCAGTCCGCAGTTTGATTGCTGTGTCATTGGTAACCAAACAGAATATGGCAATCCATGTCGCGGTCCAAGGTGAGTGTCACAGAGTGCATCGGGGGACAGTGTAAGGTGATGATGCAGAGGGCAGAACCAAGCAGATACAGGCCCTATGGCGGAGATGCATGCTACTGCGTCCTTCTTACCACGATGGTAGATTCATCCTCATCTTCGTCCTCTACAGTTTCATGTGCCTTACATGTGGGTGGTGGTGTTCTGTCTCCAGCACTGTGTGGCAGTGGCACATCAGTGGCCGGAGGTGGAAGGACTGACGCAATGTGGGGCACTGACACATCAGTGGCCTGAGGTGGAATGTCTGCTGCACTGTGTGGCCCTGACACTTCAGGGGGCGGATATGTGGATGTAGTGGTAGCAGCAGCATGCATCAGCACCAGGCCTTGTGGCAGCAATGCCATGAGGATGGTCCTGATGTCATTGAGGAACCCAGCTACCTCTCGCTGATGTGCAGCCGTGGCAGCCACTCTTTCTGCCTTCGTCCACTCCATGGTCTCCATTGACCTCCGCATGTGCTTCAACACATGTGTGACATCGCTAGTGCCACTCTGACTGGACAGTTGTTCAAATCTCTGAGTCAGGGCTGTAGCGATGTCAGCCATGGTTCATTGGAGAGCATGGAGCAGAATGTGGGTGTAAGTTAGCGACCCTGAGTGGTCACTGATGGGACTTAGACACCCACGTATGGCATCTAGTTTGGCTGCCAAGCGGTCGAAGCCCACCCGCACCTGTTCAACCAGATTCTCCTGGCACCCCAACACACAGCGTTGGATGGCCATGTGTTCTTCGTGGGGATCCTGGGAGACAGCCGTGGTGGTGGGTGCTGCCTGCTGCATGGTCTGTGCAAGGGGTGGGTTCTCCTCATAGCAGCTGGACAGCCCTGCTCCAGGAGGTGGGGTGCAGAGGCTCTCCACGAGCTGTTGGAGGGTGTCGTAGTCGAAGCTGTGGTAGGCCTCTTCGTCATCAGTGGAGAGAGGTTTGGGCTGCTCTGCAGGAGGTGTTGATTGTCCCTCTGCAATGTGAAGGGGAGATGCAGTTTAACAATGTGTTCACATGTATGTTGTCGCATTGTACATTTTTTCATTAGGACTGCATGACTGTGTACATTGTGGCTGTTTGGGGGGAGCTGCCTATTTGATGGGGGACAGTGGACATTTCGACAACATGACGGATGTGTGTTTGTACTTGCACATTCTCAACTTACATTTCCCTGCAATGCCAAATGTGATTGGCCAGTTTCTATACATAAACTGCACCTGTTGTGTCCTTTGTTCTGTTGTGGATGTGTTGTGGTTTGTACCACATTGTTGTCAATGTTTATGTGCTCTGCATGTTATGTGTGTGCGTGCTGCATTTCGGGGGAGTCGCCCCTGCAGCTCTAGACTTGCTGCCCCTCATCCATTTCATGCGGTGTGCCTTTGACTTCTGTGCTTATATAGTGCTGAGATGTTGCATACTTGGGTACATTGGTCCTTTGGTGTGAGTTTGATGGTCTGGGGCATGGTTTGTCTACAGATGTGCTCTACTTAATTGTGCATGTGTGCCATTGTGCCAATCTCCCCCATCCCCCCTCACCCTGGTGCTGTTGTGTCCGGTCATTTTGAGAAGTGACCGGGCCCCCAACTCCTGCCACCGTCTCCCCACTGATGACTGTGGACATCATTTCCTCCATCTCGTCCAACTCCTCCTGTAACTCAAGACTCCCACCTCCAGTCTGCATTGCTGGCTTCTGGTTGTTGTTGAGTTTCAGCTTGGTTTTGCGCTTGACATCATTCCAGCGCCTCTTGACCTCTTCCATTGTCCTCTGCAGCACTCCGACTGCATTCACCTTGTCCATGATGGACTGCCATTGTCCATTTTTTGTTGCCAATGACATAGTGGAGGTGATGAGCAGTTGTTGATGGTCTTCTACCACCTTCGTTATCAGGATCCCGTTTTCCTGCGGACTGAACCTTTTCTTCCTACTCTTATTCTCCTTGCCCTTCCTGACCCTGAAGTTTCCAGGCTGGTCCTCCATTGTGCTTTGCTATTGTTTGCCATTTGTTTGTTTGTGTTTTTTCTTCTTTTATGGTGATTTTTCTCATCTGACGTGTGTGAGTTGCAGGTCTATCGCTGGTTTTCGCTGATTTTTGTATTGCGATTGACCTCTGCTGATTTTTGTATTGCGATTGACCTCATCGCAACTTTTTTGCGTTCGTGTTTCGCATTTTTGCGGCATCATGTTGACTTTATCGCACACATTTGACGCATTGTGGTGGGCCTATCGCATGGTACCTTCGTGTTGTGAATACTTAGTTGACACAGCGTTATTTTACTGTGATGGAATGCGATATGAAGAGTTGCATTAAGCTAATTTTGCTGTAATTATCGCACGTTCTTGAGAATATCCCCCTTATTTTTCGATTTCTAAGTACTGTTATTGTTAACAAATATCACTTTTCGACCTGGGAAGCATGAGAGACTGAATAGTCAAAGGCATTTCCCGGCAGTACATGCAGTAGGCACAACCAAGGCAGTTAGTTTAAAAAAAAAAAAAACTGCGCTTCTTATTTTATTAGGTCAATCTTTATGCTTTTTTTGGCGCGGAAGAGTCCACAGTAAAAAGATTCTTGTTGTAGTGATGAAGCCGTTAGGTTTGTCATGAAGAGTGTTATCAGCTGGTTCCTTTGACACTACTTGAGCTTTTCAGTGAGTAAGACAAGCCTGAAGGATTAGATTGTCAAACTCAACCTGTCATCTTCAGAAAAAAGCGGAGCGGATTTTTGTTACATCTTCACAAGGCCTTAGAGACAGCGGCCTAGTTAATGCAAGACAACCGCGGCCTCACATTGATCATGGATGCCCTGTTTTTTTCCCCCTTAACACAAGGGAGCCGGCCAGGCTGTAGGGCTAATCACCCCGCGCGAGTATGAATTTATCTAAGGAGGATTCGCTGTGAAGCCCCCCAGCAGTCAGCCCAACGGATGAGTGCACATTCTGAAAAGTTAGCAGGCCATTCTCCCAATCAGCTGTCAGCGGGCATGAAAGGGCCTGGAATGAAATGACTTAACCGCACAATATTTACCAGCTTTGAGGTAGGCCCGGGAACACACACTGAGGGAGCTGGCATACGATTTTAATGTGCACAAGCGAATACCATTTCGCCTCTAGAAGGTGTCTTGCCTTTGCAACACAATGCGTCCTAAACTAAGGCGAACTTAAATGCAGCACAGTCCATAGAGTGTTTGCCAAACTGTGTTTTGCTTTAAACCCTAGAGCTGTCTGGCAGCAGCAAGATTTCACCGCTGAGTAAAGCAAGATGAAATAAATGCTCTTGACAGGCAAACAGTATGCCAGGTAGCATTCAATTACAAATAAATGTGTTCTTTTATGCAAATTGAGAGTCACGTCGATGCAATGACTAACCGGGTTCGTAATCTCTTGCTGCATAAAAAGAAATTGCAAGGAAGCAATACAAAGTGCAAGCATTATTGTGACTATAAACGTGTGTCTTAGATCTGTAATTTAAGGATTGATTTTAGTTGCATAAATGTTTCAATAAAAGTCCGTTTTTGTAAAGTTGATCATACAAATATCGCTCATTGAGGATGACCTAAAAATACGAATAAAGAAAATATTGATAAGTGTTGTTTAGATCGTTAGGTAATTACTCTTTTTGGCAGCGTTTGACACCGTAGTTTTGCATGTGGCGCTCTGCATAGCTTTTGCACATACAGTTGGTTTTCACGAGTTCTGTTTGAGTAAGCGAGGTAATATGAATTAATTTCTGACTTAAAAGAGTCACAAAATTAATTTCAGGCTTCAAGCATCAAAAATCAAAATAAAGGTGTAAAGTTGTGTTCGCGCAATAAAATGAAAATATATTCCATGACATTGACACATTTTTTTACTAAAACCACTGCATCTTATGTCACCCTTGCGTTCTGTGGTGCTGGATCAATTTTCAGAGAAGGGGTACTGGCATCATTGTAACTGAAGTCATAGAGATTGTGAAAAATTCAAGTGTCATACAAAGAATAAGTGTAGCAAATGATCCACACCCATTCAGCAGCAGAGTGGCAAGAGTGTAGTTTGTAGCCAGTGATGCATTTTGGAGCACAGTGTGCTAAAGCATGGTGTTTCTGCACTGTAATTACGGACAGCACATTTTCCATTGATATGGTCACTAAATTTGCACATAAACTGTTTTATTAGTGAAGGTATATAATGCACAAACGATAATGTGGAGAAAATAGTTTTCTGCAAATATTAATCCATTGCACCATTGTCAGTAAATGTAGGTTAATGTAGCTTTATTATTCTTAAATCCATGTATATTTGCCTAAGCAATATATGTGTGCGAATATATATATATATATATATATATATATTTTCTCACTCCTCCGTGATCACGAAAGTAATGGGCGCACTCGCTCTGATTTTCCACAATTGTGGAAAATCAGAGCGAGTGCGCCCATTACTTTCGTGATCACGGAGGAGTGAGAAATTATCAACGGCGAGGTTCCGCCGTAGGGCACGCACCCACACTGAGCGCTCGCAGGTTGGGAAACCAGGAACCGGCGTGTGAAGATATATATATATATATACATATATATATATATGTGTATATATTACACAGTGTAGCTATATTAAGGTCAGACTTTACATAGGAAGAGCATTTATTGCTTAAATCAAACTTTGAACATGCCATTACAGCCCATGCGCAGTTTTAAAATGCAATGTGGACATGACAAAAAAACCTTTAGCCAGGACCAAACCTTCCTTTTTAATACATATCAGTCACCGCTATGGTAGGCACTGGTGCAATGTTTGGGAGCAATGTATTTAGAAAGTTGACACATATTTTTTTTATATTTTAAACGTGTTTATTGCCATTTAAAGTTATTACAAGCATCTTATACGTAACCGTTTTACAGATGTATAGACTATGCGAGTTTCATTTACTGCAACATCAACAATAACAACAATAAAATAAGGAAGAACAACAGGTTCTACATGTTAATACAGTAGACATTACTAAATTCCCACGGTCCACACATATCTATGAATTACAAACGTACATCTATCAGGTCAATATGGCATGACACATTTACATTATTGTGGGGCTATGAACAGGTGAATCTAAGTTTGGGTGTTCTATGCCTCATTGTTCACCTGGGTGATGCTCACAGATCCGTGGGTGTGTCGGGTCCTGATTGGTATTGTAGGTTGCAAGCCAGGTTTGGAGTGGTCCCCATATATCTTTGGGTCAGGACGCAGTGGCCATCAATTTCCAAAATGTACCCAGTTGTTCTTGACAAAATGTAGTATCTACTACCCAGCTCTTGATGGTGGGAGCAGTTAATTGTTCTAAGTGCATAGCTACTCTACTTTTTGCCAGAAGGAGCAGCATGGCTAGAAGACATCTGCTTACCATAGAGGCATCTTTTAACATATCCCAATATTCCCATAATGGGTTTAGGTTCTGTATTTCTCCCTAGTATTCTTCTAATCGTTTGAAATATCACAACCCAATAGGAGGCTATCTTTGGGCAGCACCAGGCAATGTGTGCAAAGGAGGTCTGCTGTGTGCCACATCTCCAGCAATTTACCTCCGGACGAATCCCCATGTGATGAGGTTCGATAGGGGTTCTATAAACTCAATTTAAGAATTTAAAGTGTATTAGTCTTAGGTTGCAGTTGGGTGATACAGCTTCTAGTTGGCCACAGCAAAAGCTCCATTGAGCTTTAGTGATAGGAACCTCAAGCTCCGAGTTCCACCCCTCAATCGCATTAACTTTGTTACTGGAGCCGACTTTTGCATTGTGTTATACAATCGAGTGATAAGTTTACATGGAGAATCATTAAGCAGCATTTGTTCGAGGGGTGCCAAAGTGGGTGGAGGGTTTGGAAACGTGATATGGAGCTTACGGCACGTACCTCTCATACTATAGTAGAATAATAAATCTGAGAGTCTGGAGGACATATCTTGGCTGGGTGGAGGAGGTGCAAGGAAAGTGTCTCTGGGGCAGAGACCAACAAAAGTATTTAAACATAGTTTAAGGGCTCTCCCAATATTACCTCTGTCTTCTAACAAGGGAAGCTGTGGTTTCCGTGCAAGTGGGATGGAGGGTGCATATAAAATTGGGTGTCTCACTCTGATGCCTAACCTGTCCCATGCCCAGCACAGTGTTTCATTTGTGTTTATTTTGGTGGCGCTCCGCCTGCGTGTTTGATACATGGCCACCTCTAAGGGTCTTGGGGCATCTCTGTCAGCCTCAAATGGTAGATGGGCTTGAAATGGCATAGGATACAGCCAATGATGCAAAAACTGCGCATGAGCCCAATATGCATATAGCTAAATATTGTGTGTGCCTATTCCACCCTGCTATAGGGGAAACATCGGCACCTCCCACGAGCCTGCTTGCCCTCCCAAATCAACGTGATACTCAATGATCGAAGCCTCTTAAGAAATGTTTGGGTTAATGACAGTGGAAGATTTATGAATAGATATAATAGTTTTGGAAGGACAACCATTTTGCCTATAGCTATTCTACCAGCCAAGCATATTGGGAGTTTAGCCCAAATGTCTATTTTCCCCTCTAACGAGGTGATCAGCCGCCGGTAGCTTGTGTCCCATAATTCCTGAAAGTCCCGGCTCAACCATATTCCTAGGTATTTAACAGGACCGCTACCCCAGGTTTTCTTATATTCTGTGTCGACTTGACTGGTCAAGTCTGTGAGCAGTAGAAGTGTGGACTTATCCCAATTAATTTGTATGCCTGATAACCCCCCAAATCTATTTATTTTGCGAAACACAGGGTACAAATTCCCTTCAGGCTTTTTAATATATAGCGTGATGTCGTGCACATAGAGTGATATTATTAAGTCTCACGTAGAAAATTCCAACACCCTCGCCTTGTGATGCTGCCTGATCCGGGCTGCAAGCGGCACCATGGCTTTGGCAAATCGGAGAGGCGACAAGGGGCACCATTGCCTGGTGCCACGGGTGATGTCAAATGAGAGCAGGAATAGACCGTTTATGAGTAGTCGAACTGTTGGCTGAGAGTATAGTAGTTTGATTTGCTTAATAAACCTTGGGCTTAGTCCTAGCCTGTCTAGTACTGTAAAAGATATTGCCATTCCAGCGACTCAAATGCCTGAGTGGCATCCAACAGAGCCGCCAGTGCTGGCATCTGAGGTTCGAGGTAGTGTAGCACCGAGAAGAAGGGGTTGTGGGCCGTAGATCTGCCTGGTATAAAGCACGATTAATCCGGTCTGGCAATTAGAGGAAGTAGGGGTTGTAATCTATTTGCTAACAATTTTGCCTATATCTTATTGTCTATGTACATGAGAGAGAGGGGTCGGTATGAGTCACATTTATTTGGTGCATTCCCAGGCTTAAGTAGAGTTAATATTACTGCTTCCCTAGTAGTGGAGGGGAGTATTCCACTTTTCAACGACTCTTGGTACATGTCTATGAGATGGAGTGCGAGAATATTTGCATAGCATTTGTAAAATGACGTTGTCAGCCCATCCAGTCTCGGAGCTTTGTCACTTGGAAGGGTATTTATGACCTGTATGATATCTTCCTTGGTGAATGGCTCATCTAGATATTCCATGTGCGCCCAGCTGAGCCACAGTAGTTCTAGTGAGTCTAAATATGCGGTTAATTCATCCCCTACGTTTTGGGCTCCACAGGTGTACTGTGTGACGTAGAATTTGGTTACGTGCTCGAGAACGTCACATGAAAAGAGTTGAACACATATTTTGCATGTCTTGGTACTGAAAAACTCTTAAACTCTTTTTTACTACTGTAGGGCCTACCTTTCCCATATGATAATCCTAGAGTTACCGTATGCCATTTGGAAGTGTAATTTCCAAATAGGACAGACGACCAGTTCATGTTTGTCGTCTTTCGAATTGTAATAAAAAAAACTAACTTATGGTGAAGTCAGATTTAAAATTACAATTTAAAAAAGCCACTTTTAGAAAGTTATCTACAGAAAAAATGGTCCCAGAGGAATATTAATATTCAATTCAATAATATACTGATTATAAAAATGATCCTCCTATATACCATCAGTATATCACTTATTTACTGTACTGTCATACAGTGCTCATGTACTGTACCGACAATGTATTGATATTGTTCACTGCGAAAACATAGGTTAGCATGGCATTATAGGTTATAAGACACCCCCATATCTTACTCATGACAGCACAAGATTTCAGATCTGTAACTAGGTACTAAATGACCTAGAATCATATAAACTATAAATTACCATTCACCCACATGAACCCTTAGGTGAAGCAAGGTCCTCCTATGCACAGCCTTTGCAATGTGCCGAGTACTTTGTGGATAGCCAAATTCATGTGGCAATTAACTAAATATGAGTGGCCAAGCCTGTGCTGCAGACAATCTTTGCGTGTGATATGTGAGGTCATAAGCAGGGTATGATGGTGGCAAAAGTTATATTTAGTATTCAGGGTCTGCAAGTTCATTCTAGATTTCATTAACCCCAACAGACACAGGACCCCTACGTCCATGTTTAGAAGTTTGCAAACCCATTAAAAAGTTCACAAACTATAAAACTCTTATACTCATGTGTGGTTTCGTGCTATAGTTTGCGGGTGCTGTGGAAAGTTTCTGAACTCTGAAACCTTTGGTCTCATGGTGTGCCCATGTGTAGTAGCTTGCAGAATCTGTACAGAATATGTGAATTGTGAAGCTCTTAGACCCATGTTGGATAAGTCTCAAGTAATAGTTCGTGGACTCTAAGGATGACATTCACCAGCTGGGTGCGTTGTGTGCATAGACTAGGATTTAAGTATGCAAATTGTCTGTAAGCTAGCGGGCATTTTATACAGAAAAGTGCATTATACCTTCATTAAATCTGTTGTTCAAGAGTGTCGGGAAATGTATTTATGTCCACAGAATCAAACTTGAGTCCACAAACATGATGTGCCTAACAACGAGTTCAGAGCTTCTAAAAACATTTGGGCAATTTAAGCGACAGGCTAAGGTGCTAATTGGAAGACACTTCACACAACCTTCTGCCACACCAAAAGGTGTCAGTCCAGAAGACATTTTATGAAAGGAGTAGACCACACTTCTCTTAGTGACTGCTGCAGAATGATACATTTCAGAATAGAGAGAAGGCAGAGAGACGAGAAGAGACGAGTCAGCGACCATCACCTGCTCGCCACGATGCGAAAGAAGTTATTTTACTGGAGTGTGGAAAGCGCAGCAGCAGTCAAATGTTTCAGTGATCTGGGAGTTATTCAGTCAACAATAGAAGATAAAACTATGAGGGCCACTTACAAGTTCTGTGACCAAATATTAACAAGGGGGAATAGAGGTCTGTACACTTTTAGCATATTAATCATGCGAAAATATCTCAAGTCTACAAACGAGAAGGCGCATTAGAGAGTCCAATAGAAGGCAAGAAAGAAAACTGAAACATGGGACACAGAAACCAAGCAAAATGACTCTGTGAAGGGGCTGCAGAAAGAATAGCAGGAAGCTGTAAGAGGGCGGGCCCTAGGCCCTCATGCTGGAAATGACTGGGACGCAGGACACACTGCTTACTCGGTGCAACTGGCCCAGAGCACGTGCGCTCGGCCTCTTTTATTGGTACTGTGTCACGTGACCAGTGACATCAGTGGTGGGTGGGTGTTAGGTGTAAATACAGAGTTAGCACTAGAATGCTAACAGATTCTAGGGCACTACATCCCTTCCCAAATTGGTTAAAAATTAAACCAAACGGAAAAAGTCCAAAACCTGTGGGGGGGAGGAAAACACAGAAAATGACATTGGACTTGCGCTTTCAAAATGAGTCTCTTTGGCTGCTTGCAAGCCGCAGGCAGTATAGTTCTTGCGTTCAGGACTAATAGTTCTCGGTGGCACGGTTCGCAGTTGTTCGGCGGGTTCACTATTTGTCGGTGCTGTCTGTCCGGTGCTCTCAGCTCTTCCTTTGCTTCGCTCTGTAGGTGATGAGAGATAGATGGATGACATGGGTATCAACAGTCATCTGGTTTTGTTCTCTCTTCTGGCTTTGTGATGTTTCCGGGCAGGCTTTAGTGTTGACTCTTGGCAGGTGAATAGAGTAGGTGCAAACATCCCTCTCACTAGGATGCCCCTCTCGCCGGTTTTCTTCTGCCACAAGATGTCCGGGAGGACCTCTTTGCCAGGTTTCCACTGGACTGGTGCTTTTGGTCGCGTTGCTCTACCATAGCCTTCGGGCCGTGAGCAGGGCGCTCCACGAGCCTCACCGTCGTGTCCTAGTTCCACCTGAAGGTTGAGTTGTCGACTCTCTTCATTGCTCTCGAGGCTTTCATCCTCTTGGGTCCTGCAGACGTGCTTCTGTAGATCTGTCTCCCGTGTGGGACTTGCTGCCACCAGAGTTCCTTGAGGCCTCTTCTCGGGTTGCCACGGGTCGGTGTGGAGTGGTCAGTTCATCAGCTGGATGTGTGAGCACTCTCGCCATTCGATCTTCCGCCAACCCCAGAGGTAGATGTCTTCAACAGTCTATCTTGCTCCCTTCTGCGTTCGCCATGTGGATGGATGACTCGTAGGTGGTCGTCTTTGGTCTGCTCTGCCGGTGCTCTTACCAGGCTTGTTCTCCATTGCACTCTGGTGTTCCAGTGCCTGTCACCTTTCTTCTTTTCTTAGTGGCGGTGGCCACTCTGTTCTTTCTTCATTCTTCTTAGCTTGACAGTCGTGCCACTCTGATTACGTCTTCCTTCTTTTCTTCTTAGTGGCAGGGGCCACTCTGTTCTTTCTCCTTTCTTCTTGCAGTGACTGGGTGTCACTCTGACTTCTCTTTTCTTCCTTTCTTCGGTGGCGGCGTGCCGCTCCGATCTTTCTTCTTCTCTTCTCCTCTTTTCGCAACGTACCCTGTTCCCCTTTTCTTCATCTTTTCTGGCCAGGCTTCCCCATGCAGCGCGCGCACTCTGCACGTGTCTTCCTGGTCTTGTCCTGGTCCTAGGACACTATCTTCTTGTTACTCACTTCCCAGGGTGAGCGTCGCGACCTTCACATCTTCTTCCTGTTACTTTCGTTAATTTGTGTGGTTGAAGTTCGTGGGTCTAGGTCGTCGGACCGTGCCTTGTCTGAACTTCTTGGACGTCGTGCTGGTCCCTTCTGCCGATGTCTGGCAGGTAGGATTTGTGGTGCTGAGCTTCTTGGACCTCGTGCTGGCCCCTTCTGCCGAGGTCTGGCAGGTAGGATTTGTGGTGCTGAGCTTCTTGGACCTTGTGCTGGTCCCTTCTGCCGAGGTCTGGCAGGTAGGATTTTATGGTGCTGAGCTTCTTGGACCTCGTGCTGGTCCCTTCTGCCGAGGTCTGGCAGGTAGGATTTGTGGTGCTGAGCTTCTTGGACTTCGTGCTGGTCCCTTCTGCCGATGTCCGGCAGGTAGGCTTCTTGGTGCGACCATCTGGCTGGTCGACTTCGTGCTTTGTGACCAAGCTGAGTGGTCAGGTTGCTTCTGTGTTGAATCTTCAATGCTGCAGGTTGTCAGCGCAACCATTTTCTTTTCATCGCAGTTGAGTTTCTTTGGTGCGCATCTGGGTGCGCTCTTCATGTCTTCTCTTGTGACTTGCTGCTTTGGGCTAGTGCTGTCCGCACTGCTGCGCATTAGCGTCATGCGCTTTCGCACTTCCTCGTGCTGGGTTCCAGAACCATTGTTGGTTTGTGTGGGGGTGTTCTTACTTTCGCCATTTTGTTGCAGCGATGACCTGTGGCCACCAGGCATCGCTGTCTTCTCTTCTGGCGTGGCGTAGATGCTTCTTGGGTGTTCGCTTCTGGAGGGTTACGTCACCACTCCATGGATCTTCTTCTGTTTGGTGCTGGTTGCGATTCTTGTGAACTTCTTCGCGTGGGCGCACTTGTCGCGCGTTCTCTTGGATATCTTGTGAGGAGTCGCTGCACTCCTGGCGCGCTTCTGGTGCTTCAGGCGCGATTCTTAAGTCCTGTTGTGTTCTTGTGCTTCTGGCGCGCTCCTGCGCCGTCGCCTCACAGTGTCTTGAGTGTAGGCCTTGTATCCAGTTTTGCTGACTGTTTCTTGCGTGCCCTTCAGTTCCTTTCTGCTTGGGAGTAGCCACCTGCCAGAAGGTGGTCCTCTATCAGTCTCTAGGCAACGCTTGTATGGGGGTCATGCAGTCTTGGCGGCATATCTGCTTGGTTTACTTTAAGTTTGTGGCGGGGCCGGCGTCTCAGCAGTCCGGCCCCGTTGGCGCTTCATTCCTCACGGCGCTGCAGGCGGGGGCGGCTGGAGCTGCTTTTACCGGCTGCAAGCCGGGAGCTAGGTTTCTCACTCTCCACACCGCCGCGGCAGCTTTAGTCAGACGCTGTGCGGCGGGGCAGAGATGGCTGCATGCAGGCCGCGGGTGGGCTCCGCGAGCTTTGCCTTATCATCGGGGGCATTTGCGGCCGACGCCGCGTGGCAGCAGGCAGACCGCGGGTGGGCTCCGTGAGCCTTGTCTTGATTGCCGGGGGACAGTAGTCAGCGCGGCTCGCACTTTTAGGGCATAGTGAGAGTTTATAGTCTATGGCGGGTGGGCTCCGCTTTTGGTGGTGTACAGTCCGGGGCTCACCTTCGGCCGACGGGCCTGTTCTTCCGCGGGTGGGCACCGCGATGGCTCCGCTTGTCCTTTCAGGGCACCGCCACGGCAGGGCGGACCACGGCAGGCTGGAGAGGTGCGGGGTGAGCTCCCGGTCACCTCCTCCTTCTGCTCTACGCCCGGGGCTCGACACACGCCCCACGGGGCTCTCGGCGGCCGGCCCGTTTCTTCGCAGGGGGTGCTCTCAGGCGAGCAGCATTCTCTTCCCCTTTTCCTCGATGATTTTTAGAGCTGTGGCAGGCGTGGACACAGCTACCCTCGTCGCCATTGTAAGAGGGCGGGCCCTAGGCCCTCATGCTGGAAATGACTGGGACGCAGGACACACTGCTTACTCGGTGCAACTGGCCCAGAGCACGTGCGCTCGGCCTCTTTTATTGGTACTGTGTCACGTGACCAGTGACATCAGTGGTGGGTGGGTGTTAGGTGTAAATACAGAGTTAGCACTAGAATGCTAACAGATTCTAGGGCACTACAGAAGCTAATCTTAATTTAAAAACCGTCAGTTTATATTGCATAAGATAAAAACAAACATGGTGTGAAGAGAACAGAACCCCAAGAGTGGGAATTAAAAGATGGATGACAATTACAAAAATTCCATCAATAAACAAAAGTTTAAAATTCAGAAAGAAACAGCGATCCCTTTTATATAATAGTTGAATAACAGCTCATGGAAAACAAAAATCCAAAAACCATGTTTTAATAAAGGAAATAAAAGAAAGAACAATTTTCAAATATGTAAGTGGCCATGGGACACTGGAATCTAAGAGAGCAATGTATGCTTGTATAGTACTGTGGCCTGCCCAAAATATCACTACTGATCAGAGGCAGCCTGGCAGGGGTCCAAGATACATGGTTCTGCGTCGAGGACTAATCAATGGCCAAGCCCATGTGGTTGTGAGGTGCAGGTAATCTGGCAACGAAGACAGTACTATTCAAGCATATATTGCTCTCGTAGATTCCAATGTCCCACTTTACAATCCAATTTGACGATACCAGTTTCTTCTCATTCATATCTAGGTGCAAATACATCGTTCTGACAGAGATTGCTGTACATACTTCGATAGGATTTTACTCTTCACTGTCTCGGACAGTGTTTGATTCAAGTCTTGAGGATGATCCCGTCATGTATGTGGATTGATCGCTAACTGAGCAGACCTGTTTTAATAATGATATTGAAAACACCGGATGCTTACAGATTGTGTAAATTGTGATACGCTTGTTGTGTATTTGTATAACTTTTTCCCTAATACTTAGCATTTATTGTTTTTGGAATATATTTTTTATCCATGTGTTGTTGTTTAACAATTATATATGAGGGACCACTGTTTCTTGAAAACATTGCCAACTTACCAAGGTCCCTATGAATCCCAGGGTTACCCTTGTGTTAGAACACATAATATTCATAAATACCTCTTTGCCACAATAGTTGCACCAACATTTGTGGAAAATACAAAAAAATCTAAATTTGTAAAAACCAACAAAGACACAAAAAATGGTCTTCTGAGAGAACCACTCACAAGTTCAATTAAATAGGTTGTCTCTAATAAATCCTAGGTCTTGCAAAGCTACTTGCTTTGGGTTAGGCACACAGTCTGGCCAAATGCCAAGCTGTGCAGACCACCCCCACTTTGCATAGGCAAAGGTCATGATGATCAGGGGTTGGGTATATGCTGCAGGGTCTGACTAAAGGCCAGATCCTGTGGCTAAACCCATCTGTGCACAGTGAAAGGCTAAGGGTAGCTGCAGATGCCACTAGTGGATGTTGGCACCGAAGTCTAACCTTTGTTCCTAGGTCAGAGACAGTGGTCACCCTCTAATCGAAATGGAAGAAGGTCATTTGCAGTGGTGGTTGACTAACAATTGTGAGTTTGGTGCACCACAGAGTCTGCACCAAGGTACGAAGACTAGGGCCTGTGGCCAAACAACAATGTGCATGGCTGATGGCTGTGTACAGCATGGTTGGTCTCTTATTGAGTGTTGTATGCAGGAACAACGATTAGGTCTTGTAGCTTTCCCCAGTGAGCATGATCATGGTGCACCTGGTACAGGTTGGGTGCAGGGGTGAATACCAAGCACAGGTTCAAATTTAAATTGAGTGCACCATATCAAAACAAAACTACATTTATGTTTATTGAAGTAATGATTATGATTGTTTACAGGACTTTAATATATTTTTTTAGAAAATATAAATTTAGCTTAGAACATAATTAAACAACAATTATTTATGGTTATAATACCTTCATGCCTTCCTTTTGTAAAGCGCTCTGATATCCTGCGGGGTCTTGTTTGCGCTCTATAAAACTTTATAAATAAATAAAATAAAATGCTTACAAATTAAAAATGAAAAAACAATGAAACTCACAGAAGCTCTGCAAACCATAACTCATACAGAAGTCTTGCTAATAATAAGTTGCACATCAAATAGAAAACTCATGTTCTCAGAAAATGTATAACAATAAGTTAAAAAAAACTAAACGAACATCAACAATAAATACCAACCCATATTCACACCAATAAAAATTTACTACTTTCACAGTCATCTATTGATAGTTGTCAAGCCATTTTATTATTGTTTTTGCAATTTGCAATTGCAAGTTTAATAGAAAGTGAGGTCATTAGCACGTCAATTTATGTGCAAGTTACACGACTGTTGTGTGAGATTGGGCACCTAAGCATGACAAGCACATTTCAATTGTGTTCTCTAATAAATATCGGTTTTTTTCACCACTGTATTTTCTGTAATAAAATTACCAAAACACACACACACATATACATAAATATTCACGCACACATTCTATTTCTACACTGATTATTTTAGTTAATGTATGAGATTTTTTAAAGATATGGTAAGTTCTGTTTCAATCTGGGTGACTCATTTATAAATATGGTAAATGTCCCTATAATCAAATCCCAGTGGAATAATCAGGTCAAATTGTGTCTTATCTGATTCTTTTTCACTCCAACAAGGAACAAGACAGGGGTGCCCCTTATACCCCTCCCTCTTTCTCCTAGCCATTGAACCACATTTACTGTTTTTCAACGAAAACCCTTCAAAAGGCAGACTACGTGAACAACATATTAATAATAACTGATAATGCAGACGTTGCTATCCCTGAAATAATGACTAAATAGAATAATACTCTATTGTTTCTCGTTATACTCTTAATAAGGACAAATCAGAAGTACGACAGCTGAACATTTTATGTACCAAAGAGGTTCTGGGTAACTCAGGTTTAGTGAGGCAACCCAAATTCTTTAAATACCTAGGTCTTGAATTCAATCACAAGCTCACTAAATCAATCCAATACAACGAATCCCTGGTCACTGAAATTTCTAACTTGGGAGTGCAACCGTGAATCCATAAACCTGGCTATCACCCCAATAATTAATTACTTCTTAAATATGTCCACTATTCGATACTCAGAAGCATTCTTCAGTATCATAGACCACCTTAAAAAATGATTTGGCACTGTAAAAGACCTCACATCTCCTTAACACAACACCGCCTACCCAAACACTTAGGCAGGGCCAACCTTGCAGACTTAAGAAAATACCAACTTGCCTCTCTGGCAGTCCAAGGTGAGAAATGGCTTGACACTACCCTGACTTCATACCTCTGTGGCTCTCCTTTAAATGATTACTACTAGACAATCTCCCATTGGTGTCTCTCCTCACCTTCCGCAAAGATCATCCCATTTTCAATAATATATTTCTGAAACATGTAAGAGGTTGTGTTGTAATGGCCAGAGCAGCCGACTCTGGAGCTGGGGACCCATGATCGAGTCTCGGCGTCGGATAACATCCTGTGATTCTGGGCAAATCACATAATCTCCCTGTGCCTAGGAACAGCTCCTAAAGATCCTTACGGGTTATTAGCTGCGCTATACAAATCAGAATATTAAACATACTAGAAATGTCCTACTACATCTTGACCATCGCTTCTCAGATGTAAAAATAAAACACTGCCAACAAACCTCAATTTGGTTCCAAAAGGATGTCAAACATGACCCCACCACCCCCATAGATGACTTGCCGTGGTCAAAGGTAATCACTTTAGCTGGGGATTTTTGTTCTAAACACAATCCCTTATCGTTCTATGACATTAAGCAAAAATACAACACTGCTCCAACCAACGTCTATGGCTTCCTTAAAATGAAAGTAGCCATCTCCAAGCACAAAGTTTTTCCCTTTAGAGCTGCCTCACAGTCTATATCTCAAACTCTACTCAAAATATTCTCCCCCAGTCAAAAGATCTGGGTTAAGGATTGAGGACCAGATCTCTGTACTGAGGTGGATGTATGACATTGTTCTGCATTCTGTCCATCAATTGTTCTTTTTGCATTAAAATACATTAAGAGCACACATTCTATTCTCCGTACCCAATATCCTTAAATGTAAGCAAAAAGGGCCCTATAAGATTGCCAGCATTGATAGCTGGAACTGATGAATCCCCCTTGAAATAATTTGTTGTCTACTCGCTATCCAGCTCACTGCATCCACAGTGTCCTCATCTTTACTCAAGATTTGTTCATCCCCTACTACAGTCTTGGAGTCTGGTCTACCTGGCCTTGACAGGCCTCCTACACCATCCACTTGATGTCTCCTTCTTCTCCCCTTCCTGTTTTTGTTTCTCTCTCTTCAGCCGCGGCCGCTGCAGGTAAGAGCAGTGGGGCCAGGTGAGGGGGGATTTTGAGAGACGACCACGAGGAATTTAATTTTCCCTCGTGGTCATCTCTCGAAATCTCCCCTCACCTTGCCCCACTGCTCTTACCCGCAATGGCAACAGCTGTCACTCTTCTCTTATCTACCCTCTCCTCTTCCTTACTCTATTCTTCTTTTTTACTTTCCCACCACTGGGTGGAGCAACGATGATATTGCTACTATACTGAGCTTTCAAACAAATGCCTCTTAGATCTACTCCTAGCCATTTGTACAACACAGTACGATCCCAATGTGTATACTACATTCAGTTCATGTATGTATGCCAGCCGATTGTTTTGCACTAAAGTGCTTAACAAAAATGTTTGAAATAAGAAAAAAGAAGCAGCGCCATCTGGTTGATTTTGCAGCAAGAACAGGCTCAGCGTGAATAGTGCAACGTGCCGAATTCTGCCCACTCGTTAAACTCTGCGAATTCTCATGGAGTTTATATGCAACTCCGCGAAATTTCACCCCTAATGCTAACATCTTTTAACTATCAACCCTTTGAACCCTGGCCAACAACTTTATGAAATGCAACTTTCTTAAAATTACCACGAACACACGCCACCCATGGGGGCCAAACCCCCAATTTGGATATCTCTGTATTAGATAGGTAAAAGTTCAATGTGGTGTGGAACAGCAATGGGATTTATAGTAAATGACATGAACAGTGTGTCAGACAACACAGTGTATTACCTTTCAAGTTAGAATGCCCATATCATTTACAGTTAAACTGTGATAAGTCAGTTAACCTGTGTTATGTTCAATTAACAGATGTTTTAAAGCACTTTTGAAAGCTTAAAGGAAAGGACTGTCCTTGACACAATGTGGAGTCAATTCCAATGCAGAGACCCTAGCAAGAGGAAGGACTTAAACTGCATGCTCGATGCTATAACAGGTAATATCAGGTAATGGCATCATTGATGTCATTACAGAAGAAACAAGCAATTGCATTTTCACGTCTGTTTTCTGACGCCACCAGAGTGTCAAAAAAAGTAACGCTTCAGTGCGGATAAGGGCTTCTAAATATGCCCCTGAGTTTAACCCGTTTACACCGGCGCAAATTTTGCCTCTGTGCGGGTGAAATAAAGGGTGGGCGTGGTTTGGATGGCCCCCGGCCATTCTCCGCACACGCCCACTGTGGCATTGGGCGGCCGGGGGCCGTTGACGCACCAAAAGGGTTAAAGATACTTCAACTTTACCAAAATATTTACAGTGCCAAGTGTAAATTAAAAAAATAAATAGCTCCTCACCTGCTGGAAATGATGGACTTCTGTAAATTCATCGTACAAACCAGCTGTACACAGGCCAGACAGCAGGGGTGCTGAAACACACATCTTTTACAGTCCATTCCATCTTTTAAAACAGCAAATGTATTGCTTCGGGAAATTCACACAGGGCTAGCGCACTCAACCTCAAAGTTGGTGAACCGGGTTCGAGTCTCGGCAGGGAAGATCAACATCCTGTGATTCTGGGCAAATCACTTATGCTCCCTGTGCCTAACAAAAATGAATGTGTAACGCAACTGATGCTCATGTAAAGTGCTTTGATATCTTCAGTCTAGTTTGCGCTATATAAAACTCCACAAAAACCTGTGTATTTTAGTCACACACTAACCCTTGTACTCAATCTCAGCAAACACACAATCTGTTTCCAATGGAGTTTGTTTTTTTCCAAAGTCGAATTCAACTTGTAGTCAATGCAACAAACTTCATACATGGCTTACTGGGAAACTGGTCTTCCTCTGCCGGACTAGTCAAGACTAATATAATACCAATAGTGGACTCTTGGTTGTGAAAGAGGGTTTTTGTACAAAGGTAAGAAGCCGCTTCTCTTGAAAAATGTGCTATACATGCTTCAAGACAGAGATTCGACCTACCCTACATTTTTCTTGGCTAGTGTCTGCAAATTGCTGCCTTTTTAAGAGTTGGCATTGTGCAGATTCCTGGAAAATCTTTTCAACAGTAGAAAAGGAGCAGGTGCCCAAAAAGATGAGTGAAGTTCGAAAACCTCCATGTGTGTCAGTCAATACGACCTAGGTTTCTTGACACTTTACGGAACATTGTATATACTGATGTTGCTACAGCACCAAGTCTATCTTCTTTGTCACAGTATTTGCTTTGTGAGGGTAACTTCTTATCTAGTTAGACAACCACAGTATCACACAACAAAAACGATTGTTTCAGTCTTCCCTGAGGATTCCTTCACTTAAACTGATTGAAAGCTGTCCTCTGACTCATCTAGCCCTTCCTCGCTAAAGCTTCTCCTGGTCCACTACTAAGCAAAATACAAAGATCTCTTTGGTTAAAGTGAAGGGACACAATTAAGACTAGAGGCTTGGGGCAATGAAGACCTCCTCTAAGTAATCGGGCCATTAACATTTAGTAGGTGAACTTTGGTCATTGAGATAAAGCTGAAATGCTTCTCATTAGTTCTTGAGGATTCAGAGGGCACATTGTCTGAATCACGGACTTATAACTGATTATGCATCATGCCCACGTTCCAATCTGTACCTCCTTTGTTTGAAACTAATTGACATGGGCTTCATTTATGAAAAGTGTTGCATCGCTGCGTGTATACAGAGATGCAACACTTTTTAGTGCGCTCTCCTTGCATCACCATGGATGCTCTGAATTTACTGTAAGCCGCTCCATGTCGCAAGGATTTACAGAAATGTTAGTATTTCTGACATATCTGTAGGCGCAGTAATGAGGCATTGCTGGAGTGTGTTGCAAAAGTGATGCTACTCCAGCCATGGGTCATTACACATGGGCAAGCCCCATGTTCAAGGCGCCTGCCTCAGTCTTACGCCTGCTGTGAGGCAGGTGTAAGATTTCAATGCAGTGGCGTCCTAGAAGTGGCATAGTGAAATCTCAGAGATTTCACTGAGCCACTTCTACAACCCTTTCTTGCGGGAGAACGCCTACCCTGCATACATTATACCCGTGCAGGGCTTTACAAAGTGAATCATCTGCTTAGATGCTTCACTTTGTAAATATGGTGCAATCTGGCACATGTTTTATGCTGCAGCAGTGTCACCAACAGTGATGCAAAGGCGGCGAACAGGGCTCATCAATAAGCCCCTATGGATATCAGGTAGGCAGTTAGGGGCAGCAGAGCCAACAACTGACTTTCCCTTTAGTGCCCCTGACACTACTGATCTATCCACGTTTCATATAGGCAGCGCAGGAAAACAAAATAACCTGGTCTCAGGAGCTGTGTTTACATACCCCTCAACTCACCCTCATTTGCAGGGTATCACTCTCCTTGGACTCATCTTTACCATCCAATCACAAGCATCACACTGACTTGTATGTGATCACCCACCTTGAAAACCTTCCTCACCCAGCACAAAATGTCCATTTATTTCAGTGGGGTCTGTCTCCAAGGCCACCCGATCTCGCCAGGCAGGGCTTAATGGAGACCCAAAAGTTTGAGAGGCGTGTGATTATTTTCTGTAGGTCCCACTCCTCCCACTTCTATACCCCTCAGCAACAAATCAGAGGCTGTTGAGAAGCTAAAGAAGGGTACCTGTTGTGTCATACCTGTAATGTAACGGGTACGCTACATAGGGTCATATGACCCAAGGCAAAATAAATGGTGACGCGTGTATGCGAAGCCAGTTGGGCACACAACCGCACTAGCCACGCAAGCATACCAAGGACTTCTGTGTTCTGTTTGGGCCCCAGCAGCCCCTGCAATTAACCCATCTCATCCGACGAGGTCGCATGCTACCACGACCCGTCAACATAACAGCTGGAGACGAGGCTGGGTGTGCCCCGTCTTCGCACTGAGTGGCGGACGAAAAAGGTATTTTACTGACCTTGTGGTGCTCGTGCCACGGTGCATTCAGGCCTGTGGAGTGCGGCGGATCACACAGCGTGGAGTTCCGGATTTTGCACACATAGCGGTGTGCCGCAGCCCAGACACAGCCTGCTACCCACAGAACAGTGGACTGCTGCCCGGATGCTGCTTTGAGCCCCCTGCCACATTTGGTTGACGATGAACGCGGAAGCCGAGAGCGGAGAGTTACAGCGAGTGCCAAATATCGGAGAGACACCCAACAGGCTTAATTAAGATTCGACATCCAACTGACAATCTTGATTTCATCGCGCTAGTCCCGCGTGCAAGCACCGGGCAACATCATTAAATAATCATAACCATCTGAGGACACTGCTATCGCAAGCAATACAGAACTACAGTGCCCCTGAAAGAAATCAGACAGCCGCTCTGCCAAGGCTATAATTCAGTACAGGACAGACAGTTTCCAGTCCAGGTCCTGAGGAGAACCCCTTAACAAACATATGGGTTCGAAACGCGTTGACTCTGTGTTGGAACGAGATTCAGGAAGGGCATATCAGGACTGCAAATTCAGATAAAGTCGACCTGAGTTTTTGACCCTTGTACTTAGAAGGTTCCAGCACAGTCAAGCAAGCAGGCCAGCTAAAAAACTGAACGGCCCCTTGTTTGTTTGTTCTATATCAGGACTGGTGCCTTAAACATTGAGTGAAGATAGGCATCTTCTGTCTGTGTTTTTGTATAAAGTGTTTGTAAAATTTGTGTTGTGAATATTGCACTACATGTGAATTTTGCTACTGAGATGGTGTCGATGTTCGGACATATATGAAATGTTTTTGTGAAGATGAAAAACTAAGCAAGTAAAAATACTTAATGAAAAGTGTGTCCGCTTAGATCTATTGGGTAAGTGGCGCTTGATTAATTTCCTGCAAACATTCTACCTGGCCATTTGTTTTGGTGTTTTACATTTGGTAGCGCTACATCGGCATAAGGCTGCGTGGGCAATTGTGCACGCACACTCCTCGTGCATGTGATATCCTGATCCGCGCTACCACTTGTGCTTGGATCTCGTGGCTGTGATCGGCAGTCTTGCCTGCACTAGCCTCCATCAAGCCATGGCCCTGTAGGTGGAGGAGAAGACTTTAGTGTGCATCAGTGGGCAGGGCAACCGGCTAAGGGGAGGACCAGTGCACAAATATGTGGCCCAGCGGACCAGGGTAGACAGGGTGAACCTTCCCAGCCTCAGGGCTGTGAATTAAAGCCCTGCAGTGAAGAGGACACCGTAGCAAGGGACAGCAGAGAGTCATCATGTCCACAATTCCCCCCATTGAACCATTTACAGTGGAAGGTTCCCCATCTGCACTTGCCCCCAAGTGGAAAGACTGGGTTGAACGCTTGCTCATCTTCTTCGAGGCTACCAAGGTCCACAAGGACCAAAAGAGGGCCATGCTATTACATTTGGGGGGTAAAGACATCCACAATATACCCAAGACACTCGCAGAGGCAACGTCCAAGACTCACCACACGCTGATGAATGACCTCAATGGATACTTTGAACCGATGACTAACCAAGAGTACGAACGGTTCATCTTTCAACAAGCATGCCAATTCCCCAAAGAATCACTTGATACCTTCCACGCCCGGCTCAAGAATCTAGCGTCCACGTGCAGATTCAGGGATGATACGGAAGAAATCAGGGGGCAAATAATTCAAGGCTGTGCATCAGTGAAGCTCCGTGAAAGGATCCTAGAGGAGTCAGGGAAGCCACTAACAGACATGCTGACACTTGGTCGCACCAAGGAATTATCAAAGGCCCGAGCGAAACTCAGGGCAGGCGAAAACTTGCGGATACTGTGGAGGACCACCTCACAAAGCAGCAGAGTGCCCAGCGAGGGGAAAACAATGCTCAGGATGTGGACGGTTTAATCATTTCAAAAAAGTCTGCAGGTCGAAATAGTACCAGAAGCCCTGACAAGTAGTCAACATGGTACCGGAAGGCGGTGGAGAGCCCAATGACCTGGATGATGATGACGAAAAAGAACGGGTGGTGCATAAAGTGCACATGATCGGACCGACCACCCAGAAAGCACAACGAATGCCACAATGCCCTATCCAGGTGGGCCCACATGATATCATGGCCGTGGTAGACACGGGCGCCACAATCAACATAATGGCCTCTGCCCTGTATTAGACTATGGACCCGGCTCCAGTGTTACACTCCACAATCATCACGGTTTTTGCCTATGGCCAGGACACCCCACTGCGGATAAGAGGCAGGTTCAAGACCCAGATATCCCTTGGCACATGCTCCATCACCACCAATGTATACGTAACGGAGGATGGACAAGGCATGCTACTAGGCTGCCGGGCTGTGGAAGACTTGGGAGTAGTCACATTCGAATTTGAAGTACGCCAAGAATCTGTTCAATACATCTTGGTGGAATTTGCGACTGTGTTTGAAGGGATTGGGAAGTTCAAAGGCAAGGAAGAGCACTTCCACATCAACCCCAAAGTGCAACCGGTTGCCCTACGTCACCGGCGAGTGGCCTTCCACCTGCGCACCCTGGTGGAAGAAGAGCTAAAGAAGCTAGAGGCAGGGGGCATTATTGAAAAGGTGAAGGGGCCTACCCCGTGGGTCTCCCCAATCATTGTCACCAGGAAGCCCAAGCAACCAGGAGCAGTCGGAATCTGCGTGGACATGAGGCTGCCGAACGCTGCCATTAAAAGAGAACATCACATCACTCCAACAATAGACAACCTGATCGGGGAGATGTCAGGAGCATGTTGGTTCTCAAAATTGGACTTGAGATCTGGATACCATTAACTCGTACTGGATTAAGCCTCCCGCAATATAACCACATTCTCCACTCAAGTGGTCTTCAGAGATACACCTGCCTCAGTTTCGGGGTGTCCAGTGCGGCGGAAGTATTCCAAAATGTAATCCATGAGCTGATCATGGACATACCTGGAGTCATAAATGTCAGCGATGACAGCATGGTCCACGGCAAGAAAATATCAGAACACAACTCCCGTCTGACTCAGGTACTCTGCAGAATACAGGACGCCGGACTCACTCTCCACAGGGAGAAATATGAATTCCTCAGTAGGAAACTACAATTCTTTGGCTTTACTTTCTCCGCCAAAGGAGTCAATCCCGATCCTGACAAAGTCTGTGACATTAAAAATGCAACAGCCCCAACCAACGTCACTGAAGTCTCCTGCTTCTTTGGAATGGTGAACTATTGTGGGTGATTTATCAGAGACCTCACGATGCTTACTCAACCACTGAGGGAGCTCACGAAGGACTCCATCCCCTGGAAATGGGACAAGGAACAAGCTAAAGCCTTCAGGGACGTTATGGATGCCCTCTCTGAGGTGACCACCCTAGCATTCTTCGATCCCAGGAAGATGGCACTGATTGCTGTACAAGCTGGTCTGACAGGGTTGGGAGCTGTATTGCTACAACAGCAGCACCCGGAAGAAGACTGGGCTCCGGTAGCGTTCGCCAGCCAGTCTCTCACAGACACTGAACAGCGGTACTGTCAGATAGAGAAAGAGGCCATCACGATACACTGGGGTGCCGTCACTTTCATCTCTACGTATATAGCAAACCATTTGTTGTGGCGACTGACCACAAACCCCTAGTAGCTCTATTCTCCGGGACATCCACCAAGCCACCACCCAGGATAGAAATGTGGATGATTCAGTTGCAAAACTACAACTGCAGAGTGGAGTATCAGCCAGGATCCAGAAACCCGGTGGACTATCTGTCGCACCATCCCAGGGCGGCTACTGACCAAGAAATGAAAGATGCCGCTGATACAGAGGAACAACTTGGGGAGCGTGAAGAATCGCGCTCCACACCCAGACGCACTGCGGTATTGAGGATACTAGATCCACTCGTTAATAATCCATTTTTCCAACTCTAAATTTTTCCAAGTATTTTTCAAAAGTATTTGTCATCTTTTTCTTCTTTTCTTTAACTGTAATCCACATATTTGACGTATTGCGTTATTCGGAAACTTAACGTATTAACTTGTGCCCATCCAGGCTTCATCGTACATACGAATCCAACGCAACAAGTAGTTCAGAGCAGTATTTCTTTATTTATTCATGACCCAATGCATTTCGGGCAGATTTCTTGCCCTTCGTCAGGGGTAACTGTGAATCAACAAACAGTGAAACATTCCATTAATAATCTCTAAAACCTTTTGTATTAAACATTTCATGAATTCACTTTACGTAAAATAATTACACAAATACTTTTCCGTTCTATTATATCCGTTCTCTCTGTCTCAAATCACGCTCTATTCTTAAAAGCGATCAAAGTCATACTTGAACCTGACACCCGTGCTTAATGTTTTACCAAATTAGATACAATGTATATCTACTGCAGAGAACACTGAGCTCTTTAACTTACTCGCGTTTTTTGACTTCCCGCTTATTCTACCTCCCGCGATTAACCGACTTCCTTAGTAGATGCCGATGGCTTGTTTTAAAGAAATATTATGATTTCAAACGATCTACTGAAAACAAATACTATCAGATAAACAATTTATATCTAACCGTTACGCATACCTGCTCACATATTTCTTTTTTTCACATAGTCCCGAGTTGGTCTTAGACTACCGATTTCTCCATTGAGATGTTCCCGCGTTCTCTGCCCAATTTTGAACTAATTTAGCTCCACCCCATCACGTGTGCTTCCCAAACGGAACTGAGTTACCACAGTGTTATTCACATAAGACTACAGTGACCATAATGCAATTTAAAAAAATTTAAAATTTTTTTTAACAAAACCATTCCTAAGCGGAACACAATTATATTATATTATATGAAGTGACATCCATTATTATACAGCCGTGATTGGAATGCGTATCTCGTTTCACGTTGCCTCCTTATTTACACACTGTTCTGAGCTCGTTGGTAAATGTTATGTGGAATCTTACATGAAACGTAACTTCGTTTTAAACTGTTTTTCGATAGGGTGCAACACCAACGGGGGGGCAGTAAATTTAAACAATGAATAAGGTGGTGTGCACACCAATGTTTGTCAACATATTCCATTAGGGTTACTTTGCAAGTTTTATCAGTTGCGTGCAGACTGGATTTGGCATAGCCCCTGATGCAACATAAACATATGAACAACTTGGGGAGCGTGAAGAATCGCGCTCCACACCCAGACGCACTGCGGTATTGAGGATACTAGATCCACTCGTTAATAATCCATTTTTCCAACTCTAAATTTTTCCAAGTATTTTTCAAAAGTATTTGTCATCTTTTTCTTCTTTTCTTTAACTGTAATCCACATATTTGACGTATTGCGTTATTCGGAAACTTAACGTATTAACTTGTGCCCATCCAGGCTTCATCGTACATACGAATCCAACGCAACAAGTAGTTCAGAGCAGTATTTCTTTATTTATTCATGACCCAATGCATTTCGGGCAGATTTCTTGCCCTTCGTCAGGGGTAACTGTGAATCAACAAACAGTGAAACATTCCATTAATAATCTCTAAAACCTTTTGTATTAAACATTTCATGAATTCACTTTACGTAAAATAATTACACAAATACTTTTCCGTTCTATTATATCCGTTCTCTCTGTCTCAAATCACGCTCTATTCTTAAAAGCGATCAAAGTCATACTTGAACCTGACACCCGTGCTTAATGTTTTACCAAATTAGATACAATGTATATCTACTGCAGAGAACACTGAGCTCTTTAACTTACTCGCGTTTTTTGACTTCCCGCTTATTCTACCTCCCGCGATTAACCGACTTCCTTAGTAGATGCCGATGGCTTGTTTTAAAGAAATATTATGATTTCAAACGATCTACTGAAAACAAATACTATCAGATAAACAATTTATATCTAACCGTTACGCATACCTGCTCACATATTTCTTTTTTTCACATAGTCCCGAGTTGGTCTTAGACTACCGATTTCTCCATTGAGATGTTCCCGCGTTCTCTGCCCAATTTTGAACTAATTTAGCTCCACCCCATCACGTGTGCTTCCCAAACGGAACTGAGTTACCACAGTGTTATTCACATAAGACTACAGTGACCATAATGCAATTTAAAAAAATTAAAAAAATTTTTTTAACAAAACCATTCCTAAGCGGAACACAATTATATTATATTATATGAAGTGACATCCATTATTATACAGCCGTGATTGGAATGCGTATCTCGTTTCACGTTGCCTCCTTATTTACACACTGTTCTGAGCTCGTTGGTAAATGTTATGTGGAATCTTACATGAAACGTAACTTCGTTTTAAACTGTTTTTCGATAGGGTGCAACACCAACGGGGGGGCAGTAAATTTAAACAATGAATAAGGTGGTGTGCACACCAATGTTTGTCAACATATTCCATTAGGGTTACTTTGCAAGTTTTATCAGTTGCGTGCAGACTGGATTTGGCATAGCCCCTGATGCAACATAAACATATGAACAACTTGGGGAGCGTGAAGAATCGCGCTCCACACCCAGACGCACTGCGGTATTGAGGATACTAGATCCACTCGTTAATAATCCATTTTTCCAACTCTAAATTTTTCCAAGTATTTTTCAAAAGTATTTGTCATCTTTTTCTTCTTTTCTTTAACTGTAATCCACATATTTGACGTATTGCGTTATTCGGAAACTTAACGTATTAACTTGTGCCCATCCAGGCTTCATCGTACATACGAATCTAACGCAACAAGTAGTTCAGAGCAGTATTTCTTTATTTATTCATGACCCAATGCATTTCGGGCAGATTTCTTGCCCTTCGTCAGGGGTAACTGTGAATCAACAAACAGTGAAACATTCCATTAATAATCTCTAAAACCTTTTGTATTAAACATTTCATGAATTCACTTTACGTAAAATAATTACACAAATACTTTTCCGTTCTATTATATCCGTTCTCTCTGTCTCAAATCACGCTCTATTCTTAAAAGCGATCAAAGTCATACTTGAACCTGACACCCGTGCTTAATGTTTTACCAAATTAGATACAATGTATATCTACTGCAGAGAACACTGAGCTCTTTAACTTACTCGCGTTTTTTGACTTCCCGCTTATTCTACCTCCCGCGATTAACCGACTTCCTTAGTAGATGCCGATGGCTTGTTTTAAAGAAATATTATGATTTCAAACGATCTACTGAAAACAAATACTATCAGATAAACAATTTATATCTAACCGTTACGCATACCTGCTCACATATTTCTTTTTTTCACATAGTCCCGAGTTGGTCTTAGACTACCGATTTCTCCATTGAGATGTTCCCGCGTTCTCTGCCCAATTTTGAACTAATTTAGCTCCACCCCATCACGTGTGCTTCCCAAACGGAACTGAGTTACCACAGTGTTATTCACATAAGACTACAGTGACCATAATGCAATTTAAAAAAATTTAAAATTTTTTTTTAACAAAACCATTCCTAAGCGGAACACAATTATATTATATTATATGAAGTGACATCCATTATTATACAGCCGTGATTGGAATGCGTATCTCGTTTCACGTTGCCTCCTTATTTACACACTGTTCTGAGCTCGTTGGTAAATGTTATGTGGAATCTTACATGAAACGTAACTTCGTTTTAAACTGTTTTTCGATAGGGTGCAACACCAACGGGGGGGCAGTAAATTTAAACAATGAATAAGGTGGTGTGCACACCAATGTTTGTCAACATATTCCATTAGGGTTACTTTGCAAGTTTTATCAGTTGCGTGCAGACTGGATTTGGCATAGCCCCTGATGCAACATAAACATATGAACAACTTGGGGAGCGTGAAGAATCGCGCTCCACACCCAGACGCACTGCGGTATTGAGGATACTAGATCCACTCGTTAATAATCCATTTTTCCAACTCTAAATTTTTCCAAGTATTTTTCAAAAGTATTTGTCATCTTTTTCTTCTTTTCTTTAACTGTAATCCACATATTTGACGTATTGCGTTATTCGGAAACTTAACGTATTAACTTGTGCCCATCCAGGCTTCATCGTACATACGAATCCAACGCAACAAGTAGTTCAGAGCAGTATTTCTTTATTTATTCATGACCCAATGCATTTCGGGCAGATTTCTTGCCCTTCGTCAGGGGTAACTGTGAATCAACAAACAGTGAAACATTCCATTAATAATCTCTAAAACCTTTTGTATTAAACATTTCATGAATTCACTTTACGTAAAATAATTACACAAATACTTTTCCGTTCTATTATATCCGTTCTCTCTGTCTCAAATCACGCTCTATTCTTAAAAGCGATCAAAGTCATACTTGAACCTGACACCCGTGCTTAATGTTTTACCAAATTAGATACAATGTATATCTACTGCAGAGAACACTGAGCTCTTTAACTTACTCGCGTTTTTTGACTTCCCGCTTATTCTACCTCCCGCGATTAACCGACTTCCTTAGTAGATGCCGATGGCTTGTTTTAAAGAAATATTATGATTTCAAACGATCTACTGAAAACAAATACTATCAGATAAACAATTTATATCTAACCGTTACGCATACCTGCTCACATATTTCTTTTTTTCACATAGTCCCGAGTTGGTCTTAGACTACCGATTTCTCCATTGAGATGTTCCCGCGTTCTCTGCCCAATTTTGAACTAATTTAGCTCCACCCCATCACGTGTGCTTCCCAAACGGAACTGAGTTACCACAGTGTTATTCACATAAGACTACAGTGACCATAATGCAATTTAAAAAAATTTAAATTTTTTTTTTAACAAAACCATTCCTAAGCGGAACACAATTATATTATATTATATGAAGTGACATCCATTATTATACAGCCGTGATTGGAATGCGTATCTCGTTTCACGTTGCCTCCTTATTTACACACTGTTCTGAGCTCGTTGGTAAATGTTATGTGGAATCTTACATGAAACGTAACTTCGTTTTAAACTGTTTTTCGATAGGGTGCAACACCAACGGGGGGGCAGTAAATTTAAACAATGAATAAGGTGGTGTGCACACCAATGTTTGTCAACATATTCCATTAGGGTTACTTTGCAAGTTTTATCAGTTGCGTGCAGACTGGATTTGGCATAGCCCCTGATGCAACATAAACATATGAACAACTTGGGGAGCGTGAAGAATCGCGCTCCACACCCAGACGCACTGCGGTATTGAGGATACTAGATCCACTCGTTAATAATCCATTTTTCCAACTCTAAATTTTTCCAAGTATTTTTCAAAAGTATTTGTCATCTTTTTCTTCTTTTCTTTAACTGTAATCCACATATTTGACGTATTGCGTTATTCGGAAACTTAACGTATTAACTTGTGCCCATCCAGGCTTCATCGTACATACGAATCCAACGCAACAAGTAGTTCAGAGCAGTATTTCTTTATTTATTCATGACCCAATGCATTTCGGGCAGATTTCTTGCCCTTCGTCAGGGGTAACTGTGAATCAACAAACAGTGAAACATTCCATTAATAATCTCTAAAACCTTTTGTATTAAACATTTCATGAATTCACTTTACGTAAAATAATTACACAAATACTTTTCCGTTCTATTATATCCGTTCTCTCTGTCTCAAATCACGCTCTATTCTTAAAAGCGATCAAAGTCATACTTGAACCTGACACCCGTGCTTAATGTTTTACCAAATTAGATACAATGTATATCTACTGCAGAGAACACTGAGCTCTTTAACTTACTCGCGTTTTTTGACTTCCCGCTTATTCTACCTCCCGCGATTAACCGACTTCCTTAGTAGATGCCGATGGCTTGTTTTAAAGAAATATTATGATTTCAAACGATCTACTGAAAACAAATACTATCAGATAAACAATTTATATCTAACCGTTACGCATACCTGCTCACATATTTCTTTTTTTCACATAGTCCCGAGTTGGTCTTAGACTACCGATTTCTCCATTGAGATGTTCCCGCGTTCTCTGCCCAATTTTGAACTAATTTAGCTCCACCCCATCACGTGTGCTTCCCAAACGGAACTGAGTTACCACAGTGTTATTCACATAAGACTACAGTGACCATAATGCAATTTAAAAAAATTTAAAAAAAATTTTTAACAAAACCATTCCTAAGCGGAACACGATTATATTATATTATATGAAGTGACATCCATTATTATACAGCCGTGATTGGAATGCGTATCTCGTTTCACGTTGCCTCCTTATTTACACACTGTTCTGAGCTCGTTGGTAAATGTTATGTGGAATCTTACATGAAACGTAACTTCGTTTTAAACTGTTTTTCGATAGGGTGCAACACCAACGGGGGGGCAGTAAATTTAAACAATGAATAAGGTGGTGTGCACACCAATGTTTGTCAACATATTCCATTAGGGTTACTTTGCAAGTTTTATCAGTTGCGTGCAGACTGGATTTGGCATAGCCCCTGATGCAACATAAACATATGAACAACTTGGGGAGCGTGAAGAATCGCGCTCCACACCCAGACGCACTGCGGTATTGAGGATACTAGATCCACTCGTTAATAATCCATTTTTCCAACTCTAAATTTTTCCAAGTATTTTTCAAAAGTATTTGTCATCTTTTTCTTCTTTTCTTTAACTGTAATCCACATATTTGACGTATTGCGTTATTCGGAAACTTAACGTATTAACTTGTGCCCATCCAGGCTTCATCGTACATACGAATCCAACGCAACAAGTAGTTCAGAGCAGTATTTCTTTATTTATTCATGACCCAATGCATTTCGGGCAGATTTCTTGCCCTTCGTCAGGGGTAACTGTGAATCAACAAACAGTGAAACATTCCATTAATAATCTCTAAAACCTTTTGTATTAAACATTTCATGAATTCACTTTACGTAAAATAATTACACAAATACTTTTCCGTTCTATTATATCCGTTCTCTCTGTCTCAAATCACGCTCTATTCTTAAAAGCGATCAAAGTCATACTTGAACCTGACACCCGTGCTTAATGTTTTACCAAATTAGATACAATGTATATCTACTGCAGAGAACACTGAGCTCTTTAACTTACTCGCGTTTTTTGACTTCCCGCTTATTCTACCTCCCGCGATTAACCGACTTCCTTAGTAGATGCCGATGGCTTGTTTTAAAGAAATATTATGATTTCAAACGATCTACTGAAAACAAATACTATCAGATAAACAATTTATATCTAACCGTTACGCATACCTGCTCACATATTTCTTTTTTTCACATAGTCCCGAGTTGGTCTTAGACTACCGATTTCTCCATTGAGATGTTCCCGCGTTCTCTGCCCAATTTTGAACTAATTTAGCTCCACCCCATCACGTGTGCTTCCCAAACGGAACTGAGTTACCACAGTGTTATTCACATAAGACTACAGTGACCATAATGCAATTTAAAAAAAATTAAAAAATTTTTTTAACAAAACCATTCCTAAGCGGAACACAATTATATTATATTATATGAAGTGACATCCATTATTATACAGCCGTGATTGGAATGCGTATCTCGTTTCACGTTGCCTCCTTATTTACACACTGTTCTGAGCTCGTTGGTAAATGTTATGTGGAATCTTACATGAAACGTAACTTCGTTTTAAACTGTTTTTCGATAGGGTGCAACACCAACGGGGGGGCAGTAAATTTAAACAATGAATAAGGTGGTGTGCACACCAATGTTTGTCAACATATTCCATTAGGGTTACTTTGCAAGTTTTATCAGTTGCGTGCAGACTGGATTTGGCATAGCCCCTGATGCAACATAAACATATGAACAACTTGGGGAGCGTGAAGAATCGCGCTCCACACCCAGACGCACTGCGGTATTGAGGATACTAGATCCACTCGTTAATAATCCATTTTTCCAACTCTAAATTTTTCCAAGTATTTTTCAAAAGTATTTGTCATCTTTTTCTTCTTTTCTTTAACTGTAATCCACATATTTGACGTATTGCGTTATTCGGAAACTTAACGTATTAACTTGTGCCCATCCAGGCTTCATCGTACATACGAATCCAACGCAACAAGTAGTTCAGAGCAGTATTTCTTTATTTATTCATGACCCAATGCATTTCGGGCAGATTTCTTGCCCTTCGTCAGGGGTAACTGTGAATCAACAAACAGTGAAACATTCCATTAATAATCTCTAAAACCTTTTGTATTAAACATTTCTATTATATCTAATTTGGTAAAACATTAAGCACGGGTGTCAGGTTCAAGTATGACTTTGATCGCTTTTAAGAATAGAGCGTGATTTGAGACAGAGAGAACGGATATAATAGAACGGAAAAGTATTTGTGTAATTATTTTACGTAAAGTGAATTCATGAAATGTTTAATACAAAAGGTTTTAGAGATTATTAATGGAATGTTTCACTGTTTGTTGATTCACAGTTACCCCTGACGAAGGGCAAGAAATCTGCCCGAAATGCATTGGGTCATGAATAAATAAAGAAATACTGCTCTGAACTACTTGTTGCGTTGGATTCGTATGTACGATGAAGCCTGGATGGGCACAAGTTAATACGTTAAGTTTCCGAATAACGCAATACGTCAAATATGTGGATTACAGTTAAAGAAAAGAAGAAAAAGATGACAAATACTTTTGAAAAATACTTGGAAAAATTTAGAGTTGGAAAAATGGATTATTAACGAGTGGATCTAGTATCCTCAATACCGCAGTGCGTCTGGGTGTGGAGCGCGATTCTTCACGCTCCCCAAGTTGTTCATATGTTTATGTTGCATCAGGGGCTATGCCAAATCCAGTCTGCACGCAACTGATAAAACTTGCAAAGTAACCCTAATGGAATATGTTGACAAACATTGGTGTGCACACCACCTTATTCATTGTTTAAATTTACTGCCCCCCCGTTGGTGTTGCACCCTATCGAAAAACAGTTTAAAACGAAGTTACGTTTCATGTAAGATTCCACATAACATTTACCAACGAGCTCAGAACAGTGTGTAAATAAGGAGGCAACGTGAAACGAGATACGCATTCCAATCACGGCTGTATAATAATGGATGTCACTTCATATAATATAATATAATTGTGTTCCGCTTAGGAATGGTTTTGTTAAAAAAAAATTTTAAATTTTTTTAAATTGCATTATGGTCACTGTAGTCTTATGTGAATAACACTGTGGTAACTCAGTTCCGTTTGGGAAGCACACGTGATGGGGTGGAGCTAAATTAGTTCAAAATTGGGCAGAGAACGCGGGAACATCTCAATGGAGAAATCGGTAGTCTAAGACCAACTCGGGACTATGTGAAAAAAAGAAATATGTGAGCAGGTATGCGTAACGGTTAGATATAAATTGTTTATCTGATAGTATTTGTTTTCAGTAGATCGTTTGAAATCATAATATTTCTTTAAAACAAGCCATCGGCATCTACTAAGGAAGTCGGTTAATCGCGGGAGGTAGAATAAGCGGGAAGTCAAAAAACGCGAGTAAGTTAAAGAGCTCAGTGTTCTCTGCAGTAGATATACATTGTATCTAATTTGGTAAAACATTAAGCACGGGTGTCAGGTTCAAGTATGACTTTGATCGCTTTTAAGAATAGAGCGTGATTTGAGACAGAGAGAACGGATATAATAGAACGGAAAAGTATTTGTGTAATTATTTTACGTAAAGTGAATTCATGAAATGTTTAATACAAAAGGTTTTAGAGATTATTAATGGAATGTTTCACTGTTTGTTGATTCACAGTTACCCCTGACGAAGGGCAAGAAATCTGCCCGAAATGCATTGGGTCATGAATAAATAAAGAAATACTGCTCTGAACTACTTGTTGCGTTGGATTCGTATGTACGATGAAGCCTGGATGGGCACAAGTTAATACGTTAAGTTTCCGAATAACGCAATACGTCAAATATGTGGATTACAGTTAAAGAAAAGAAGAAAAAGATGACAAATACTTTTGAAAAATACTTGGAAAAATTTAGAGTTGGAAAAATGGATTATTAACGAGTGGATCTAGTATCCTCAATACCGCAGTGCGTCTGGGTGTGGAGCGCGATTCTTCACGCTCCCCAAGTTGTTCATATGTTTATGTTGCATCAGGGGCTATGCCAAATCCAGTCTGCACGCAACTGATAAAACTTGCAAAGTAACCCTAATGGAATATGTTGACAAACATTGGTGTGCACACCACCTTATTCATTGCTGATACAGAGGAACACGTCAGGTGTGTCACCACACGGTCTTGCCCTCTCCCACTCTCCATGGATGACCTCCGAGAGGAGATGAACAAAGATGACTGCCTACAACACACGAAGCTGGCCCTAAGACATGGCAACTGGCACAGAGCAAAGGAAGAGTGGAAGATACTCACCGTACAGGCACAGCGTATCATGGACAGCTTGTACAAAATCTGGAAGGAACCCACTGAGGACTCTACGGGGTGTTTATTGCGGGGACACCGACTAGTGATCCCGTCTGCCCTGACAGCCCGGGAAGTTCATCTGGCCCACATTGGACACCAGGGGATGGTCAAGGCCAAGTTGCAGCTTTGGACCAAAGTGTGGTTCCCTCTCATGGATGAGCTAGGAGAAGTCACCGTCCACTCCTGCCAGTGGTGCCAGGCAACGGGAGAGGCTCCTCGTGCTACTATGATAATTGCTGAACCGAGACCTCAGAAACCCTGGTCGTGTGTCAGCTTGGACTTTGGCAGCCTTCCTGATGGGAGACACATGTTTGTAGCCATTGATGATCACTCCAAGTACCCAGAGGTCGAGATTGTAGTCTCACCCAATGCCGCGGAAGTCATCCCAAAGCTGGAGAAAGTCATGGCGACTCATGGCCCCATTCAGGAGCTGAGAACGGATAACGGACCCCCCCTTCCAAGTACAGGAGTTGACCACCTACCTCGCTGGGCATTCGGCACCGGAGGATTACACCAAGGTGGCCAGAGGCTATCGGATAGGTAGAGAGATTTATACTGACTTTAAATAAAGTGATCCACATCGCTCATGACAATGGTCAGTCAGTGGAGCTGGCAATCTTCATCTTTCTACGGAGCTACCACCAGACACCACACACAACCACTGGTGTGGCCCCGGCACATCTACTCATGGGGTGAGTAATCACAGGCTCCATTCCACACCACCCCCAGTGGCACCCCGAGGTGCCTGATAATGCTCAAGTGGCGGCTCAACGCCTATTGGCCCATGCTCAAGTCAGCCAACGGCAACAGGCCTAGCCGGTGAGGCTAGCAAGAGGTGACCTTGTGCTACTGAAAAATAGGATAACCAGCAACAAATTTGTACTACCCTACAAGAAAAACCCTTGGACTGTAGTTAATGTGAAGAGCACCTGAATCATCGTGAAAAGGGGAAGAGAAACAGTGACCAGGAATGTGTCATATTTCAAGAAATTCCAGCAGGCCTTGCCGTGTAACCCGTCCAATACCATGGACAAACCCACGGAGTCCCTGAGAGCGATGGGGGTGAATGCGCACATGGTGGCAGAGACATCCAGAGAGCAGGGGTGTGATGAGATCCCTGACAGAACCCCGATTCCGGAGGAGAGTTCTGTGAATGATGCATCAGTCAAAGGGCCTTTTGGTCCCTCTGAAGATCGAGGTGATTCACAGTCCGGTGCTGAGGAGAGGGAGCTCAGTTGGCGTGGCAGATCCCAGTATCAACTCCGAGAGAATCCTGAGCCGACCCGCAGGTTGCGAGATTACTTCACGTAAGAATGTTCAAATTTATTTTCATAAAAGTTATCTAGGGGGCGCCAGTGAGTGTCATGGACTGCCACGGACACAGTAACTGTGGACTGATGGTTGTTCGATGTTTGTTGGGGAGGAATGTTGTGTCGTACCCGTGACGTAACGGGTACGCTACGTAGGGTCATGTGACCCAAGTTAAAATAAATGGTTGCGCGCGTACGTGAAGCCAGTTGGGCGCACTACCACGCTAGCCACGCAAGCATACCAAGGGCTCTTGTGTTCTGTTCGGCCCCCGGCAATCACTGCCATTAACCCACCTCATCCGACGAGGTTGCGCGCTACCGCGACCCCGTCAACATAACAGGTACCAAGGGATCAATCCCTTGATGCTATCGCTGATCAACAGGTGTGTAATGTCACTTCTTCAGTCTGTTAGTGAATTCACATTAAAAAAGAAAATATCAATACAAGTAGTTAAAGCAGCAGGTGCATTAAGTCAGCACAGCACGTTCAGAAAAATACATATAATAAAATACTCTAGTGCCGCTCAGAAGGGATCCCGTTTCTGCAAGGTAATGTCTCATCTTCGCAGCGTTCCTTTACATGTAGTTTGCCTGCACCTTTTTTTCCCTTCTCGTTTCTGGCCCGCAGCCCATCTAAATGTATGATCACTGGCACAATAGTTAAACATCTGAAATCTGCTTGAAGTGCCTCGGGTACTGCACTGATGTGATGGTGCGTGATTGCTTGCTTCTGGGGAAAATAACACCCAGCACACCGTGGTGCTGCCCTCTAGTGTTCGTGATCAAGGATGGAGGGAGAGCTGCGGATGGGATCCAGGCTTCTTCTCACCTATTAATTGGATTTTTTTTCTGTTCACTGCACATCAGAATGATTACGCGAGAACCTTCTATTCAGAGTGAACCTGCGTTCCCAAAGATGAAAATAATATTTTGAAAAATACAGTTCAGGACATGGATATTTTTTAAAGTGCATTCGCTGTGAATTTTTCAGTATGGCCTTTAATTGTTTAAGATAACCCTATGATTTTATGGCATACACCTCAAGAAATTTGGCAACTGAAGTGGATGCTTGCTAGTGTTTTCGTGAATGCCTAAAGAAAACGGGCCAGCCACTTTTCATCTTGGGAAATGTGGAAATGCAAAGACGAAAGCATGCATCTCTGTTGAAAAGCACTGTATTCCATTCTTTTAACAAATTTTCAAGATGTCGGAAACGTATTTTACAGCTTGGACAAGAATGAGATCCTATTAGGTAAAAACCCGGACTGACAGACACGAACGCAGTTGCGTAGCCAGTTTGGCATGGACCTAAGTGCAAGGTGTGGAATGGGCCCCTGGCCCCTGCTTGAACTGTGAAATACACCGATCATCAGGGTTCAGTGAACCTCAAGCCTCCAAGCCCCGGTTGTACTGAACCTGTAGGATCAAAGGAAGCTATGCCCTAGGCCTTGCACCTTCATGAAGTGAAACCCTTCTCGGTTCTCTATTGATGTGTATATTGAGAAGAGATTCGTCTGCTGCACATATATATGACTACACTTATTGTGAATGTCCGTCATACTCTATCTCTCCATATTGAATAGATTATAAGCCTGTGAGGCTTGAAGCGAACCTGAACCATGTGGAAATAGGGCTAGTTTCCAACAAAGCATTATTTCTGAAAAGTTTGTTTGGCTCAGAGACAGTTGGTAACGTCATTTGGCATATATCTAGACTCGTGAAAGGGCTGGGACAGAGTCAGTCGTGCGTCATTCCTCTTCAGCTGGGCTAGAGGTTTTCAGGTGTCATTGGTAACGCCTGTGTCTCTGAAATGCAGGAGAATCTGTTACCGTTAGCCATTTGTCGTGCCAATCAATGCAGTGTATACATGTTACAGGCTGCTGGGAAATATACAGGTAAACATATAGGCCAGTGCACTCAGTCTGTAGCGATGGCCTAAAGCACCACAAGTTTTTTAAAGGGGGCCTCGAAACGGGTCTCTATCGGTCTCTGTTTTGTGCCCTGGCACAAGCGGTCCGTCTTTTTCCGGACTGCAGTGACAGCAGGCACATCCATGTGCGCATGCTCACACTGCTCACTTTTCTCTAGTGGAGAAGTTAAGGCATGACATCATGCAGTCAGCTTTGTAGGGGAAGGGAAATCCTTTAAAGAGAGTAATTTTTTCTCTGGATGTCCCTTCTCTTTTTAAAACCCAGGAGCAGCAGTATTGTCGTAGTGTCAACAGCGTTTTAAGTGGAAGCTTTTTCAATATTATAAACAAGCCATATTGGCTGCTTATTTATCCTATGCAACTAACAACCCTTGACAAAGCCAATAGTACTGACTTGTTGTAGGTATGATGATACTTGTATCATATATCTGGATGCAATGACAGACACAGCTAAATACAAGTCGGGCAGTACATTATGCTATACCAAAGGGGATGATGGACGGAGCGTTTGAGCAAATCAAACACTTACCCCCAGTCAACTGATCTGGGTTTAATCCATCACTATTCTTTAGCTCACTCCACCACCCCAGTTCAGACATGGCCATATGCAAATCAGTCTGACCCTGTGCCTCATAAGAAATCCTTAGGGACGAAACACGTTGGCTACAATCGTGTAATTTTCAAGAAGATTATGAATAAAGACCGTTATACAAAGACCTTCTGAGTGGATTTTAATCTTGTTGAACTTGACTATTGCTTACTTTGAGTGGAGTGCTGGACCATTGTATTTTATTTCAAATTGTGGGAATTTCCCTTGGAGGCTTAGGGGTATTGAGCCTCAGGTCCCTGGCACCCTGTGATTAGGATTACTTATACCAGATTATCGATAGTTGCAGTGATTATTGCCTTATACCCTGTGTTCTTTTGTTGTTTATATGCTATACATAATTGTATAGTGAACTATCACCGTTAGGGGTACCCTGGTGCTGTGTAGCTGTGATATATTAGCCCTGAGAATGCAGGGAGGACTTACTTGAAGAGACAGGTCTTCTGCTTATTGAGAAATTCAAGAAGAGAGGAGGTGTATCTAAAGTGTAGTGGGAAATTGTTTCATGATTTAAGAGCAATGTAAGAGCACATTCAACCTCCAGATCTGCTTTTGTAAATGTGTGGAATGCATGCTAGTAAGAGGCTGGCTGCACAGAGGTGCCTGGAAGGATGATGGAAGTGAATTATGGGTCTATATTGTGTAGCACTCTATATTTGTTGGTAAGGTGTTTACATTGCTTCAGGAGCAAGTGGAGCTCCTTCAAGTGTGGAGTAATGTGACACTGGTGTAGGAGATTGGTTATCTCTGCATAGAAAGAGTTCCCAAAGTCTAGCCTTCTGATGTTAAGAACCTAGATGACATTTTTTCTAGTGGAGTTTGTATATCTTTTTCAGAATCCCAGAGTGTGAAAGCAAGCCACAGTGATGGTGTTGGCTGGGCAGACATGTCCCGCTTGTAACTGGTGAACTTTCTGAGGTTTTTTGCATGAGGGTTCAGGTGGGTCCAAGATCTGTAAGGCACTAGGTTTAGCCCAATAGTGAGGCATCTTTCTGAAAAAACACCACTTCTGTTTAGTCATTGTTCAAATTGAGATAATTGGACTTCATTTAGGAGGGCACTTTGGTCATGCAGGCAGTGGATTTGTTCCTTGTGTTGGGGTTTGTTGGGACAGAAAAGACCTCTACACGATAAAGGTCGAACAACCTTGCCCTGAGTGCCCAACTGTACTAACGTCTGGATCTGTAATGCTGATTTTTGTTGTCATAGGCAAACGCGGATCATGTATGCGCACCATGACATAGGCCTGCCTCACAAATTGTGGTCTTGTTAGACCAGGAGGTGCACTCATAGTGCTACTCGCAGAGTGGTGGAAGGCTACTCCCTTCACCAAGAGTTAAAAAAAGCAAAACCAAAGGGGATGATGGACGGAGTGTTGAACATTGCAATCACTCAACCCCAGTCAACTGATCTGGGTTTAATCCATCATCATTCTTTATCTCACTCCGCCACGCCAGTTCAGACATGACCATATGTAAATCAGTCTAACCCTGTGCCTCATGGGAACAGTGCAGCCCGAACTGCCAATCCATGTCTTCCCTGGACCAGAAACAAGCATCCTGGGACCGGTTTCTGGCTAATCAGCCATCATCAGCCAGGCTAGCTTCAATCCAGTGGCAAAGTGAGCAAGAGACCCATGTCTGGGCATACCATGCCAACTTAGGCTGAACAAAGCAAAACCAAAGGGGATGATGGATGGAGTGTTGAACATTGCAAGCACTCACCCCCAGTCAACTGATCTGGGTTTAATCCATCATCATTCTTTAGCTCACTCCGCCACCCCAGTTCAGACATGGCCTTATGTAAATCAGTCTGACCATGTGCCACATGGGAACAGTCCAGCCCGAACTGCCAAGCGATGTCTTCCCTGGAACGGAAGCAAACGTCCTGGGACCGGTTTCTGGCTAATCAGACGGGCCAAAGTTATAAGCAACACAAAAAACGATTTTCCTATGGAACAGCTATATAAATATATATTTATATATATGATCTATATATCCAATAAAATGGTAAAGTGATTTGGAGAACAAATATTTCACAGCAACCAGTCTACATATACCAGAAGTATGTTCCTATACAGAATATTTGTAGCAGCGTTGTTCTCTAAGGGAATTGTCCACAGCTGTATGCATTTTGAAGACAATCCTACTAGGGGTGAGTGAAATGTTCAGTTCCAACCACGGAGCTGGCTGAATTGTGGCCAATCTGCTTTACTCTTTAATGTGGAGTTCTGGTCAAATTCTGCCAATTGGTGTGTGGAGGAATTTTTCTCCTCCGAGGCTCCAGAATATGCGATCTGGCGAGCGAGATTTGGCTTCACCTAGAGAGATTTTCTAGTGTGGGTGGTGGTGAGCATTGGCAAGTGGTCACGAGCAAAATGCTACTGTTCAAGTAGATTTGTTGCTCAAACGGCAGTAAAATCAACTTGAATGACCACGCGCTCTTGCCCAACACATGGAGCCGCTCAAGCTGATTTTCAGCGTCGCTTGTGCTACTGACGCTAAATTGTGAGGTGAGCAGCGTAAGCTGCATATTTTTCGCCCATTGGTTACATTCTACAGAATCTCACTGGGTATTTTTCTGTAACTCAGCAGAATACTCCTCCTCTATATCCTATAAGGCGGGGCCCAGGAGGGCACCATCTTTTTAAACCGGACAATAGTAGAGGAGGGCACCATCTTTCACAACAGATAGCAGTAGAAGAAGCAATCTGTACCTTAACATGTTCTAGAATATTTTCTCTATAGGGGAAGTTGTGACCACCTACATTAACTATTTTAAGGAACGTTTGCATATGTTTGTAATAATGTCTTCTCAGCAGGCAAGTCCTTTATCCATATAAGTTATGATTAGCAAAATTGCATCATGGGTATGTTTCATATGTAACAGTATGCTATAAGAGAGGAAGTATTTTATTCACTGCAATTTTCTCACTGGGTAACATGTTCTCTATGTCAAGTTTGTCAAAGCATTGACCATTGTCTGCCTAATGGGGAGATAATCCCTAAAGAATATCACAATCATCAGAAGCATATATGCAAAAATAGGTTCAGAAGTACTTTGAGCATAAGGTAGCAATGTCACTACTTAGTCATTGTAATTGCAAACATTCATGTTAGATCATGTTCCTTGACTATTTGTTTTATACTGAGGTTTATACTGTGGCTGAAGGGACCACATGACATCCAGTCATTTGCCTATTATGATCAACCCTAACATAGTATATATAGGGGAAGATGAACCATTTACTAACACTATTGGGCAGTGCATGTGCAGGACACTGCATCCACTAAGGGACATAACTAACGTTGCTGCATCTATATGGTAAATGCCCTTCAACAATGCACACATTGAAGTGAGGTGTCAAGTTATACATTTATAGGTACTGAATATTCCCAGTTTGGCTGCTAATAGAGGAAATCAATAACACTGAGGGGCAGACTTACAAATATGTGACACAATGCAGCAAGACAACGTGCTGCACTGCACTGTGTCAGTTGGAAAGGACAGTAATGTTCCATATCTACAGAGATATGGTGCATTCCTGCTCTCCCTCTGTGCAAGTGCACTGAGTGCAACCTAATTTCAACGCAGTCACCCTTGCGCCATTATGTAAGGGTGCTGCAATACAGGCAGGATTGCTTTTGTGCAGAAAGGGCCACCTTCCTGCACAAAAACAATACTTTGAGGCATTTTACACTTTCCACATGAAAGTGCAGTATGAAGCACATGTAGAAAGTAGTAATAAAGAGGAAAAAGTAAAGATATTTCTCAATGTTACGCCACATATGGGAAGGGTGTAGGGTTTTGTTACATCTCAGGTTTACCAGTGTAAGTACATCTGGCAATCTGCCAAAAACCATGGGCGGAGTTGTGCTAACACCCATACTTCACCCATGGAATGCCTTCCTAGTGCAGAGTCAAGGAAGCGACTTGCTCTGCCTTGCAGTACTCCAGATTTTCTGTGCCACTTAGAGCCATGCAATGTGACTTTGAGTGGCATAGTAAATCTGACGTAAGGGCTTGTGTCACCTTGTGGGAAGCCATCTGACCACCCTTCCGCCTCCAGAGGGTGTCTCCCCTCTAGTTGCTGCAACCAAACCATGCTCCACAGTGCTTCCAACCCCCTCCATCCACCAGACTGCATTTCCCAGCAGCCCCAGAGGTGGGGCCAGCTCGTTGCTCTGAGTTTCGTGCAACCTGGTGCCAATAAAGGGCCCCTGCGGCTCCCGCATCGTGAAAAAGCCGCCTGACCACCCTTGCCCTCCAAAGGATGTCTCTCCTCCGGACCAGGGTCCATAGCACCTCCAACACCTTGCCACCACAGGACTACACTTCCCAGCTATCCCTGCCCTGCCTGCTGTCCCTGTGCTGCCTGATGTTCCTACGCTAGGTGCTGTCCCTGCACTGCCTGCAGTCCCTGTCCCCGCACTGCCTGCAGTACCTGTCCCTGTGCACTTGCTCTCAGTGTGCTGCCTGCTGTCTCTGTGCTGCCTGCTTTCCCTGCACCTCCTGCCTTCCATTTTGCTGCACCAGTTAATACCCCTGAGCTGCCTGCCATCCCTGCAATGCCTGTTGTCCCTGTGCTGCCTGCTGTCCCTGCACTGCCTGATGCCCTTGTGGTTCCGCGGCACTGCCTGCAGTCCCTGTCTCTGCACTACCCGTGGTGCCTGTCCCTCTACGGCATGGTGCTCCTGGCCCAGCATCCCGTCCCAGATCCTTGCCCAGGACCACTAGAACCACCCATCAGGACCACTAATGGAGGCACGCAGCGGTCGTGCACAGCAGGCTTGCTGCCAACACACCGAGGACCCTTGATCCTTCCACCACTTGACGGTACACCGCCATGGAACTCCTGAACTACGAGCTGGCAAGCCCAAACAACAGCTTTGTCTCCTCCTCCCCATGATTCACCAAACAACTCTTTAGCTGCAGAAACTGCCACTTCTTCTGCAACACAACCAACTAAAGATCTTGCACCACCCATGACCAAGAACACCCTGCAACAGCTCCACTGTATCCTGCTCAATGATCCCTCCGCCTGCAAACACGCCTCAGAATTCTGAGACACTATCACCACCCTCTCAATGAATATTGCCTTCATCACCGAAATGTGTCTCAACCCCTCCTCGAACTCCGATATCATCACCGCCACTCCCGAGCGCTACAAGATGATACACTGAGATTGCACCAACAAACATGCAACTCACCTGGACTGACCGCACCATCATACACTTCCCCATTTCAGATGCCCAGCAAACCAGGCATCAGATCTCTCCTACCGCAGCTGGAGCAAGGTCACTGAAACCCAGTGGTCATAGGCTCTTACCACCAGCTGTCCAGAACTTCATCACCTGGATCACAGACTGCACCTACAGAGTAGCCCCACTGAAACACACAAAATCCAACAAGACCACCAAAGATGCCAACTGGTACACCCAAGAATTCATTACCATCAAGCACAATTGCCACCAACTGGAGAAATGATAGCATACCACTAAGAGCCCATAGACTGATGCAGCTCACAAAACAGCCCTCAGCTAATATCACCGGTGGATCAAGAAAGCCAAGAAAGCAGCCATCACCACCCACATCAACTCTGCAGCCAAACACACAAAGGAACTCCTCAAAATTGTCAAATAATTCTGTACCCTAAAAGCCATAGGGAACATCATCTACCCAACCCAAGAACTCTGCAAAACCCTCTCAGACTACTACCAGAACAAGATCCCCAAAATATACAACAATTTCCACCCTCCAACCTACCACCCTCAACCCCAACAAACTCAACCAACCAGTGAACATCAGCCAAAACATTACCACCTGGTCTTCACTCACCGCCCTGACCGCCTCAGCCATCATGTCTTCCATCCACTCTAGGGCATCCCCCGACCCCTGCCTCCACCACCTCCACAACCTCGCAATGAACCCAATCAGCATTCAACTCACCAGCATTCTCAACACCTACATTTCCACAATAAAGTACACACAGTTTTTAGACCCCACCTAAAGAAAGCCTCTGCCGACCCCATCAATAAAAAAAATCATCATCCATTCTCCCTGCTCCCCTTCCTGGTCAAAGTACTCGAGAAAGCTATCAGCCAGCAGTTCACCAAATTCCTCGAACAAAATCACCTACTGGATGCCTCACTGAGGGGATTCCGTGACAACCACAGCACTGAGACCACTGTGTTTGCTCCACGGTTGACAACAGAACACTCCTGGACCCTGGAGAAATTGTGGCCCTGATCCTCCTTGACCTCTCCGTGGTGTTTGACACCACCTTCCACAACACCCTCATCAAAAGACTTTGCAACATAGGCATAAACCAAGACACCCTGAAGTGGATCACCTCCTTCCTTACAGGATGCACACAGAGCATCTGAGTGCCTCCCTTCACCTTCACCCCCAAAGACATCACATGCTGCGTACATAAAGGATCATTCCTCAGCCCCACCCTTTTCAACATCTACGTGACCCCCCTCACAGACATCATCAGATACCACTGACTCAACATAATCTCCTACACAGATGACACAACTGATTCTCTCGCTCACTGAGGACCCCTTCAGCACCAAAACCAACTTTTGCACCGCCATGACCAACGTAGCCAAATGGATGAGAGACAACTGCCTCCACCTCAACTCTGACGAAACTGGAGTTGTGATCTTCGGGAAGAACACCTCGACATGGGACCACAACTGGTGGACTGCAGAATTCGGACCCACACCGACACCGACCAACCATGCGCGCAACCTCGTCATCATCCTCGACAGTCAACTGACTATGAAATGACAGGTCAACTCAGTCACCGACTGCTTCTTCCACATACTTCGCATGCTCCACAGGATCTTAGATTGATTGATTTGATTTGTGTATTTGTGAAGCTCAACTATTACTCCGAAAGGAGCATCCTGGTGCTGTGTGGAAAAAAAGTAAAGAGAATCAGACAGGCATGTGATGTATCTCAATTTACATGAGTGAGGAACAGAATTTGTTGGTGGACCCAAAGATCCAGGTCTTCAAGGCTTTCCTAAATTGGGTTTCTGATTTCATCAGCCGCAATTGTGTAGGCATGAGATTCCATGCTCAGGTTCCCAGGACTGCCAAGGATTTTCCTCCTTTGGTTTTCTACCTAAAGGTAGGGGATTTTAGCAGGTTTGCTGAGGAGGATCTAAGTGTCCTAGCAGTGATATACAGAGTGAACCTGGCTGCTACGTATTTGGGTCCTGATTCTCTAAAGGCTCTTAAAAACTTTAACAGAAACTTGAGTAGAATTCTTTCTTGAATAGGCAGCCACAAAATGGTTTGAAGGGCTGCCGAGACAGAAGAGCACAGGCAGTTTCAAACACCAGGAGGGCTGCTACATGTTATACCATCTGCAGCTTTTTAGTGCTTTATTTAGTACTTTTTTAAGTATTTGTTTGTTAACTCTTAGATGGATCCCAACCAACAACAGAAAAAAGTCACTCAGGCCCTCGTCACCAGCCGCCTCAACTATGGCAACATCATTTATGACGTGTCTCCAGGCAGCCCCTAAATTTACTACAGAACATACAGAACGCCACAGCCAGACTCATCCAGGACCTCCCCAAATGAACCCATATCGACCCACACCGGAAAGATTTTCACTGGCTCTCTGTCCAGAAGAGATGCCAGTTCAAGATCCTCACACACTCCTACAAAGCCCTCCACCGCCTAGGACCTGCTGACATCAACCAGAAACTGAACTTCCACCAACCCTCTATACACCTGAGTTCCTCTTTACTCGACCTCGCTCACACCCCTGCATACGTCATAGTCATTGTAGTGGCTGCCCCTTCTTCTACATAGCCACCAAGACCTGGAATGAGCTTCCCCTCCAACTCCATACAGCCCCCTTACTGGCAGACTTCAGAAAGAGACTCAAGATCTGGCTCTTCGATGGAGACACAGCGCCAAGATACCCTTAGGGGTGGCAGTATTGCACTTTTCAAATGCTGTTGATTGACTTATTGATTGAGTGATGCAACAGCGATGCAAACCCTTAGTAAATTTGGTCCCTGAGCCTCTTAAGGTGAACGTGCAGAAAGCAATGTGTACCTGATAATGTATCTCCAAACCTTTGTCCAAACATCCAGAAAACTCGGGTCAAATTCACAAATAAACCATAAATGCACAAACATGTCATGCAAAAGCAAATTATGATTTGTCCAAATGTGAAAGTTGCAAGAATTTATAAAAGGGTTTTGGATATGTATATGCCTCGTAGCATCTTTAAATCCCAAAAAGACTAAACTAAGCACGTATATGTGAACAAATCTTGAGCACTATGTCCCATATTTATGTGGGCTTGTGCTGTTGTTGCATCACTTTTTAGTGATGATGTGGTGGCATAAACAATGAGCCACATTGTGCCCTATTTACAAAGTAATGCAAAAAGAACAATTGATGGACAGAATGCAGAACAATGTCATACATTCACCCCAGTTTTTTGGCTCTCCATGCCATTCCAGTTTGGACCCAGCCATATGCAAACCAGTCTTGACCCTGCGCCCAATGGGAACAGTCCAGCCCGAACTGCCAGGCCAGTTCCTCCCTGGACTGGAAACAAGCATCCTAGGACCGGTTTCAGGCTTTCAGCCCTCATCAGCCAGGATAGCTTGACTCCAGTGCCATGGAGAGCATGGGACCAACGTCTGGGCATACCTGTCCCACTCAGGGTCACAAATGCAAAGAAAACAATTGATGGACAGAATGCAGAACAATGTTATACATTCACCCCAGTACAAAGTAAGGCATCTAGGCAGATGCGTTACTTTGTGAAGCCATGCGCTATATTATACCTGCATCAGGTATAATGTATGGAGGGTGGGTGTTTCCCCATAAAAAAACTTTGTAGAAGTGGCACAGTGAAATCTATGAGATTTCACTCTGGCACTCCAGTGACTTGACTATTACAATCCTTACGCCTGCTTCAAGCAAGCATAAGGAGTTAAGCAGGGCCTTTTACATGGGACTTGCCTCATGTGTATTGACACATTGCTGGAGTTGAGTTAATTTACAGATACACTAGCAATGCGTCATTATTGCACCACCAGATATGTCAGGATTACTGACGTAGCTGTGCAATCCTTATGACATGGAGGGCCACAGTGTAAATACAATGCATCCATGGTGTCGCTTGGATGGTGCAATGAAAAGTGTTGCATCGCTGTTTTTCCGCAACGATGCAACACTTTTAATAAATGAGGCCATATATAGGCAAGTCTGAAAACGGTGGTTCAGCCTGATTCACAAACGAAATCAAACAACTTGGAAAATGTGCCCAAACCTGCAAGGCACTCCAAGTTGCCACTACTGCTTTTTCCAAATAACCTGTGTTATACCTCACCACTGTGTGCTTCCCAGGCCCCAGGTGGTGATATGTTTATATACATTAAAATAACAAATGCACTTTGTTTTTAGTCCCTTTGATCAATGTCAGATTTAAAAATGATTGCAACTTGAGAAATTATTAGAACCTGGCCTCTAAGTCTAATCCAGAGAAATTCCCCTTTCTCCCATCAAGCAGAGACTGGAATCAATGTCATGCCCTTGCCCCATGTGCTGAACAAGAGGAAATTATTATATAGGAATTGGACGAACATCTGACTTTTTCACATGCATCAGGACATGGCTGAGCAAATATGCACACAGGCCATCCATCAGGAATGCAAATGTCCCATTTGTGATTTTGAGCACTTGTGTATTTTATGACTTCTACTGTGTTGTCGCTCTACTTACTTCCCTTGTGACAAAGTGTGATGTGGCCTGGTTTCATGTTCCAGCTTGGAGTGTTGTGTTGTGGAGTCACCAATGGATGGGTTTTGATAATAAAGCCTCAGCTGAATTAAACCATTTATCCAGTGTGTTCACTTTGTTACACTGGCGACGATCGTGTGTGGAGGAAGGATAAATCAACCCCAACATCGAGAGGCTGAAAGGAAGAACTAAACAGGCTGGTGAAGTGAAGTGCTGCAAACAAATCGGAACAGCATTGTGAAAGAGTGGAAACCACTCAATTACTAAGCCGAAGACAGCGGAAGGTGTGGGGTTCGCTGCATGTAAGATTCAGGGTGAGAAAGGCATTGGAAGGGCAAGCGGAAGAAAAGCTCTGTCTGATGAAATGCAGAGCTCGCCTGCGGTTCACTTAAGGTGACGTGTTCATTCAGCTTGCTTGAAAGTGAGCTCTACCGCCCCTTGAAAAAATACCTAGCGGTAATTTTGCAACGTGGTAAAAACAAGCTCAATCTCCTAAAGAAATAAGGACAAATGTTTACGTAGCAACGTTGGGGGGAATTTCAGAGGCAAGTTAAGGAGAAATATCTGTTTTCTTCAGGAAACTCTTTCGTTTTCGATGTGTTGACACATGGAATTGGTGTTAATTAACACGATCTACAGAGGTTTGGAAAATTAAGGATATTATCAGTAACAGGCTTGCCAGCATGGTGAAACGCACACCTTTGATGTATTTGTTTTCTGTAATTTTGTTGTTCTTGCATTTTTTTCTTGTCCAGATTTAAGAGATCGAAGAAACAGGAAAACTAATTTGGAGGAAGATACATACATTAGTTGGGGTGCAACTGATATTTAAGAATAAATTAACTTAAATTTAAGAAAAAAAATAATACAAGAATGCAAAATGTAACTGCACCACCTTTTTTGTGACAAGTCCTGGGGAGCCCCTGGTGAAGTGGCAGAATTGGAAGAAGATAGTTGAGAACTATGCAAGAGTTTGTGGCACACATTTGAATGTGGAGAGGAAACAGGCACTTTTACTCCACTGTTTAGGTGGTGAGGGGCAAGAGGTTTTAGAGAATTTGCCTCAATTAAGCCCTGCGAGTCAAAAAGGGTTAAATGAATATGAAGCATGTATTAAGCAATTAGATGTACATTATCTGCCTAAAGTAAGCACCATCATGGAACAATATTATTTTGGTTTAAGAGAGCAAGGGAAAGAAGAAACTATTGAGGAGTTTGTGACTGCTCTCAGGAAGTTAGCGTCAAGTTGCACATTTGGTGAACTAGGGGAAGAGAGAATACATGATCAATTTGTGTTAAAATGCTGCAGTGACAAGATAAGAGAGGAACTTTGGTTAAAAGACAAAAGACCTTTGAATGAAGTGATGGTTATTGCAAAACGAGTTGAGCACATGTTGAAATGTGTGAGTGAATTGAGCAAGGTATGGAAGCCAACTATTGCTGCAGAAAAAATAGAAGAGGGTGTATGTCATGCAGCACACAAGTCTGACAGTCAATAAAAAGTGTGGGGAGGAAGAGAAAAGAAACAAGAGTGGTGAAGAAGAAAAGAAAATGTTATGGTCTGTCAAGGAACTTGTTATCGCTGCGGCAAAGTTGGTCACAAAGCAAATGCAAGTTTTTGTCCTCCTCTCAGAGTGGTTTGTAACTGTTGTGGAAGAAGGGGTCCTTTTCAAAGAACTGCCTTTTTTGCAACAAAAGGGATGGCTGAATGAAGTGAAAGAAGTCAGTTTTCAGGTGTATGAGTGTGGTGTGGAACATCCTTGAGAGTGGGTCAAGGTAGGAGAAGTAAAGATAAAGATTAGATTTGACTCTTGCTCTCACCTCACGTTTATTTCTAAAGAAGTCTTTGAGAAAAATTGTATAAATAAAGTAAAATTACTGAAATCTGATGTAAGGCCAACAGGTTATGGGGGAACTCCCATCAGAATATTGGGGTATTTTCCGACTTGTGTGGAGTGCAATGAGAGATTTACTGATGCTAAGATTTATGTGGCAGAGAAGAGAGATAACTTGGACACACTAGGCACGCCTTGGAATTATCCTCAAGTCAAATGCAAATCCTCCTGCGCATTTGCAGTCTGTAGAGAATGTTGAGAACAAGTATGTAAAGAGGTTTGAAGAATTATTCAAGAATACATTGGGGCGTTTGAAGAGCTATAGTCACAGGATTAAGCTGAAACTGGGTGCCAAATCCATTGCAGCAAAGTCAGGAGGATTCCGCTGAGTGTGCAAGAGTCTGTACAAAAAGAGATTAACAGACTACTTGATTCTAGTGTGATTGAGCCAGTGAAAGCGAAAGAGTGGTTGGCTCCCATTGTGATAGCGAGAAAGAGTAACAATGAAGTTCATTTATGTGTAGATCTATGTGCACTCAATAAGGAAGTTGTTGTGGACAAATTCCAGCTACCAAATATAGATGAGATGGTGTCGACAATGGATGGTGCATGTTATTTCAGTACTCTAGACTTAGCTTCAGCATGTCACCAGGTGCCCCTAGATAAGAGTTCTCAGGAGCTTACCACTTTCATTACTCCTATGAGAGCGTTTATATTTTTAAGGATGCCCTTTGGATTGGTTTCAGTGGCCTCTGTGTTTCAGAGGATTATGAGTGATGTGGTCAAGGGACTTTCGGGTGTCAGGTGTTATCAGGACCATCTATTGATTTATGGTAAGGGCATTGAAGAACATGATTGGAGGGTGGCAAAGGTGTAGGAAAGACTCCTTAAAGCAGGTTTGACTCTACGTCTCGACATATGTAGATTTTGGGTGACCGAGGTAGATTTTCTTGGTCACCACATATCCGGGAGTGGTGTCAAACTAAATAAATAGTCGGTAGATACAATTGCTAATCTAAAGGAACCGTGTTTGAAGGAAGAGCTTGCCTTGTTCTTGGGGATGGCTGAGTTTTACAGCAAGTTTATGAGGAATTTTGCGGATAAAACTTGCCATCTCAGAAGCTTGTTGTGTAATAAAACTGAGTTTGTGTGAGATGAGGTGTGCAAGGAAGAATTTGCAAAAGTTAAAAAGTATCTCAAGAATGCTCATGATTTACAGGCTTTCAGGTGATTTGACATACGTTGTAACAGATGTGAGTAAGAAAGGACTAGGGGTCTTGCTGATTCAGAAGCAGTGTTTGATCGCATGTGCTTCAAGATGTCTAAGAGGTGCTGAGGTTAACTACTCAATCATTGAGAAAGAGGAACATACCATCTTCTGGGCATTGAATACATTTAAGAAGTTTGTCTGGGGTACCCAATTTATTGTCAGTTCTGATCACAATCCCCTTAAAGAGATTTTTGAGAAGAACGGTTTGGACTCAATCTCTTCTAGGATCAGAAGATAAGTGATCGCTCTACAGGAATTTGATTTTGTCATGGAATATATTCCTGGAGCTACAAATGTTTTGGAAGGTTGTCTCTCACGTTTGGTTGACAGTGTGGAATGTGAAGATGTAAAGGGAGCTGATGATTTGGTGGACGATTTTGATGTGAAGGTGTGTGAAATCACTTTAGGTGCTATTAAGGAGGATGAATGGAAGCAAGAGATAAAGAAGGATCCTGAAATGTTGAGAGTGATGGAAATGATGTTACTAAATAAAGGGAGCAAGCTTGAGAATCATTGGTCGTTGGTGTGTGATGAGTTAGCCATTAATAACAACATTCTAACTAGAGGGACGAGGTTAGTTCCTCCGGAGAGTCTGAGGAACAACATTATTAAAATGGCTCATGAAGAACACATGGATAGTTGTAAAACCAAAGAACGTATTAGACAAGATTTTTGGTGGCCAGGTATGGATCTCATGGTGGAACGGGTGGTGCGTGATTGTGTCCCCTGTTCTTTCAGCGACAAGATTCTCAAGCCCAGACAATCATCTATGGTTTGTAGGAGATTACCCTTATGTCCTTGGAATGAAGTAGCCGTTGATATTGTTGGTCCTCTTCATGGTGAACATCAGACTCCGTATTTAATAGTTCTACTTGATTTATACTCAAGTTGGATTGAAGTGAGTTCTGTGCGTGATATCACAACACAGTCTGTAGTTAAGTTTCTAGCTGCAATTCCAGTTTAAGTAACTATGCATAACTCACAAGGCTTTTCATCAACAGGTCATCCTTGCCTGCAATATCTGTCTCTGCCAAAGTAAACCTAGGCAAAGTCATTATAGAGAGAAATCTTTAAAAGTTCTGTGCCAATGTCTTTGAAAGAACCAGAGAGAGAGACCCCTCAATGTAATCAGCCCCTACCTTTGAATAAACTATCCAGGTGCTTTAGATATCAATGTAAATACATCACGTTCAGGAATATCTAAAGGTCTAGCCCTTTAAAACAGTTGTGAGGACACCAATGACTGAACAGGACCATTCTTCCTCTTTCCAGCCTAGAGAATGGGCCACATTCACCAAAAAATTTTCTACAAATCCAAATATCTTTGTTATTTCTTCCACAAAGACTTACTTACTAGTGTTGGACTGAACTGAATCTTAGACTGAATTCCCCACATAGGACTCTGAAGTAGATGCAAAGCAGCCTGCTTAGGCACTATGCAACCTCAATGAATAAATGAAAAATAAAGGCATAAATAAATAAGACATGTATGTGCCTCTTTGCAAAACCACAACTAGCACAACGTTTTGGGAGGCATCTAAAATGGACAGCTGTTATGGGTTACAGTTAATGTTTGTAGAAGCTTGCCATGACACACCTTGATGTCATGAAATGTGGGAAGAACTTTGTGTTTGGGGTTACATTATCACGAGCTGATGCTTGCTCTCAGTTTTGGTTGTTCGATTCCCTGTGATGTAGACAGTTAATAAGAATAAAGAGCGAATAAGACATTAAGGGCTTCACTTATAACCTGCCGGTTGGCCCATCACCCTGATGGAGGTACATACAGTGAGATTTAGTAATCTCCTCTGGCCTAGCAGACATTTCTAGCATTGACAGGAACTGCCGTCATGGTGGTTCCTGCCAGATGTGCATTTAGGAATTCGTTATTTACTGCTAAATAGTATTTAGTGGTAAATAACAAATTCTAAAGGTCCTGTGGCACTGTTTTCAGTGCCACCTACATCTAGATTTACCGATTCGGTAAATTTACCGATTCGGTATTTCACCGAATCGGTAAATTTACCAAATCGGTAAGTTTAAGGCCCCCTACATATCAAAAACGAAATACCGGTCGGTAATGGCCGAAATCGGCCGTTACCGACAGGTATTTGGTGACCTACATCTGGCCCTTAGTCATGAGTAGACCAACACCTATTTACTGTAGCACAGTGGAGCATCAGTCTGATGAATAGACAGAAGAAATTGAGAAAACATGTACAGACTGTGGCAGAAGTGATTGGGAGCAGGCTACCCATACAGCAAGACAAAGTTTGAAATACATCTTGCGCATCACTAGAGAGATTGGAAGCTGCAGGGTGTGAATGAACTAGATGCTGTGACCTATGCCTGTGACGCACGCATGCATGGTCATGTTACATTTGTCCATTTTTTGAAACCATTCCAAAATTGAAGGTACAGCTAAAGACTTATTGGACATATTCGATGTGGTAGCTTGATGTCCTCAGTCATAATTCTTTATTAACACATTCATGGTACAGTGCCCAATGCCAACACCATAAGAACATGCATATCAGATGATCGCATTTGGAAGTACACAGTGATGCATACTCCTTAATTACTTATGCAGTATTATAGTATTGAGAAAGATTACCAGGAATCATTCAACACTTAGGTACAGTGATATTAACTTATGTATTGTCGCCCTCAGTGCAAACATCTATGATAACGACACCACAAGTACTAACAGCTCCAAACTATTTCATATGTTCTAATTGTGGAGTGAGACAAACTGTTTCTGGCAGTTGATAAAATGATGAGTACGTACTGTGGTAAGGATGCAACATGTAAGTCTTTCTTTATGATTTTGAATCACTTGGAGACTTATTGATCAGGTGTTGTCTATGATTTGATGCATTCAATATGTATATGGCAGCTGTTAGACCTGGCAATGTTGGAGTGGTTTTCCCCTACGTTTTTGCCGTCAGACCTCCTGTTTTTGCTGACTTCTTTTTTGCTAGCCATAGGACTCTCTGCACTTTGCCACTGCTAACCAGTGCTAAGATTGGCTTACCCAATTAGCATAATTCATTTGCTAGTAAAGTGGCAGTATCTGTGCCAGGGCCTCTAAATTAAATGCTACTAGTGGGCCCACAGCACTGATTGTGCCTACCACTTAAGTGGCACTTTAAACATATTTCAGGCCTGCCATTGCAGCCTGTGTGTGTGCAGTTTAAACTGCCAAAGTAAACCTTTTGCTTATCACAAAAGAGAGAGTGCGACAGGTTACATAAGACTTCATGTCCTCCCACATAACACAAACAACTACACCACAAGATGCAAACGCTCAGGAATTAATTGTTGAATATCTCAAGATTACAAGCCACGCATGAACAGGTTAAAAAGATAATGGTTTTAATCTTTGTTTCGAGACACGGAGAAATAAAACCACCAGCCACCTTCAGCCCTTCAGTCTCAACTGTCATATTTAGAGTCTTGAATCCGGAGTACTTAAGCCATGATTACATAGGTTCTGACTGACATAGTTAACATTCGACTCTACAGAACAGGTACATCATAATACATCTCTTCCCCTTAATTGACAGGATACCAATATAATTTGAAGAAGGAAAATGAAACTTCAAATAGAAAAAGCATTATAAATAGGAACAAATAATACAAATCAGCTTATCCAAAAGCACAATTCAAGAAAATGAAAAATATACACATGCATGACAATATAATCAACAAAATAGTTGCAAACTTTTGCTTATTATTAGAACAGGTAAGAACTATTTAATTTAATTCTTAATTGCATTACTAAAGAATTGAAGAGTACTAAACAAGAACAGGGCCATTACAAATGATGTTTCTTATCAATTGATTCAATTCACCTTAGTCAATCTGGCCATGATCCATGCATCACCAGAATGTTAAACAACCACATTTCTTTTTACTTTGTTTATAACAAATAGTCATTTGAACCTGGAAACTCCTTTCCTTACAAATATTTTCGGAAGAGTGTTTGTCCTCATATCTAACTTTGTACTTTGATTGATACCTCTTATGACTTGCAATAACATCAGCATCAGGATGAAGATCATCACCACTATGTGCTTTACTTAGCTTCAATCACGCCGGCTTCAGCTTGGAATTGGGGATGCTTCCTCTATGAGTGAAAAAAGGAGATATTAGGAAAAACTATTAAGTGTCACTCTATTAGCTTTCCATGTTTCACACAATACTTCCTTCAATGGAGATGTATTTTCCACTGCCCTTTGAACAAAACATTTGACCATCCCATTCATCCATTCCACTAGCCCATTTGCTTGTGGCAAACAGAGAGCTGTCTTCAAATGGACAAAAGAAAGGTCATCCAAAATTGTCTTAATTTCTTGTGAGATCAGGTGCACTCCATTCTCGGTCACCAAGTACTGTGGTATTCCTTCCCTTGAAAATTCTTCCTGATGACATTCCAGCACCGTTTTGGTGTAGAGGATGCTGACACACTTGATTACCACCCACTTAGAGGTACAATGCGCCTAAAGTAAAACACAGAGTTCATTTTGAGGGAGAAGTTCTAATGGACCCACAAAATCTAAGGCCAACTTTGTCCAAGGTTCAGTTAGCACATATACAGGTAACAATGGAGGACAATGTGTTGCTTTACTCTTCTCACTATTGCCACCTAACCAAAAATCCTTAACCGTCACATCTACTTGGCGATCTATTTCAGCCCACTAATACTATAGTCTCAAACTTGCTTTGGTCAAAAACTTACCTAGCTGTCCTTCATGACCCAAATTGATCACTGTCTCTCATAATTATGGCTCCCGGTTTTATGGTATTTATTTTTGCCATTTCTGACTGTATTTATACATATCTAATTTTTGGGCATTTTATCTGTATTTAGCCACATTTATTTTTGCCACAAGCAGAAGACGACGCTGCAGCTAGAAATTTTCCACATTTATTTAAATTGACAATGCACACATTTAAGTTTAAAATATTTATCAAGCGCAACGTACACCTGGGCGGTTTCTTGGCGCTAAAATAGCAGGCAGCCAACTGGGCAGGATCAGTCGCTAAGACATAGACTGAAAAGGCGAGCAGAGCTTACGAAAGGAGAGCCTGAGTGAATAAAAAAGTCTTCAAAGCTTTGCGGAAGCTGGAATACTGGGTGAGGGACCTAAGATGGAAGGGGAGAGAATTCCAGAACATGGGGGCAAGAGTGGAAAATTTCGAGCCACCCTGTTTTTTTTTCCGGTAGCGAGGAACTGCTAGAAGAAGTTGTGCCGAGGAGCGGAGGTCTCTGCCTGGGACATAAGCTTTGATGGCTGAGGATATGAAGAGAGGGGCCAGGCCCGTCCTGGCCTGAAACGCCATGCAGCCTAATTTGAACAAGGCGCGTTCCCGCACGGGGAGCCAGTGGAGGGTCTTCAAGAGGGGAGAGGTATGATGAAATTTGGGGAGACCGAAGGCAAGGCGGGCCGCCTGGTTCTGCACCAGTTGCAGTTTACGCAGGCTATACTGGGGGATGCCATTGAACAGGATGTTCCCGTAGTCCAGGCGGGACAGGACCAGTGCGGACATAATTAGTTTAAGTGCAGAGAAAGAAAAGAAGCGAGAGATAGAGCGGATAGTGCGAAGAGTAAGAAAGCAGGAAGAAACCACCGAACCAATCTGGGTGTGCATAGTGATTTTTTCATTTAGCTTAATGCCAAGAGTCTTAACAGAAGGGACAGGGGTAGGAGGAGAACCAAAGGAGGGGGGCCAAAATAGAGAATTCCAGGGACTGGAGCAACCACCCGTCACCACAAGTTCCGTCTTATCGGGATTGAGTTTCAGGTGGTTGAAGTTCATCCAGTCCCTGATGAAAGATAGAATAGATTGGAAGTTAGAGATGGAGTCAGGGGTAGAGGACAGGTTAAAGATGAGCTGGAGGTCATCGGCATAGTTATATACCGTGACCTCCAGCTGCTGTAGGGCAAAGATAAGAGGCGCGATATAAAGATTGAACAGTAAAGGAGAGAGAGAAGAACCCTGGGGAACACCGCACTGGACCTGGCAGGGGGTAGCTGAAAACTCCCCAAGATGAACCGCCTGGGTCCGGTCCCTCAGAAAGGACAAAAGCCAGATAAGGGCTGAGCCTCCTATGCCCGCCGCCTTGACACGGGAAAGCAAGATGGAATGGTCCACCGTGTCAAAAGCGGCGGACAAATCAAGGAGGACCAGCGCCTGGGATCTGCCTACGTCCATACCCTCTCTAAGGGTGTCTAGTACTGACACCACCACTGACTCTGTCGAGTGCTTGGGCCGAAACCCAGCCTGACACGGAGCCAGCCTCCCATTCTCCTCGACAAAGGAGCTGAGCGCAGATGTAACATGTCGCTCAAGCACCTTCGCCAGAAAGGGTAGAAGGGAGATGGGGCGATAATTGGCCATCACGGAGGGGTCGGCTCCTGGCTTTTTTAAGATGGGGACGATGGAAGCGGATTTTAGCGATGGAGTGACAACCCCTCGAGCCAGTGAGTCGTTAAGGAAGCCAAGAGGAGGCAAAGTACAGACAGAGTAAACCTGCCGTAAGATGTGTGCACTCAGTTGTTATTGTTCAACACAATACATTCATCTGAAAACGTTGCCATTCGCAGAATGTCCCAAATACGCTTAAAAGTGCTAGCACAAGCCATTAGTCTCAGAGCCTTGCCCTTTCTGTCATTGGCACAGAGTGCTACATCCTCTCCCCCAATGAACACTGAATACCATACTGACCCACTGTGAGAAACTCACACTGCCTTCAACTACAACCCAATTGTGCCCCGCTATAAATACCTGGATGCAAATCAATTCAAACTATGCACTAGACAAGAGTAATTTGCTGCATGAAAAAATAACAGCATTCTGGAAAAAACAAACACTCATACGGAATACAACTTAAAGCTTTTACACTCATTATTCAGAAAGCTAAATTCATGTAGCGCTTTACTGGCAAACTCTGTAATGTGGCACTAATGTGTTTGGGTGTGAATAAAACTAATCTGGCCACTTTGCGTCTACTCTGGCTTGTTTTACTTTGTTATGTATTTATTGTTCGTATTTTAAAACCTTTTTTCTCTCCTCCTGAGCCCTTGTTTTGGAATAGAAAAATGTCAGAAAAAGACATTTGCAAGAAAAGTGTTTCCTCTTTTTTTTGGATCCATTTCACCGGGGAATGAATGGCAGACAGAATAGGAAAGAACAGTCACTGTTTTCTGCTAGTGAAGAGGAGCGAAACAGAAAGAGAGGGAATAAGAGGAAGAAAGAGGGGGGCAGCAGAAGTGGACGCTGTCCTTGTCTTGTCCGGGCAAGAAGGAAGAGAGCAACGGTTATGGGCTATGAAGTCCGGTCACAAACTCTGCAAATACTCCAGTCAGTGGTGTAGCAAGGCCTTGCCGAGTTTGTGGTCGTACCCAGTGTACTGCTTTGCAGTCCGGCCACAAACTCGACAATCACTACACAGACGTCACTAGGCTGTGCTGCCCCATGGCACGGGGTCGGGGGAGTGAGCAGGCATCCGATTCCTGCTTTTGCTAACCCGAAAACTGCATATGCCACTGACTCCAGCCCCTTCGCCCGCCCAGCACTGGCCAGAACTGGGCGGCCAGAACTCACTCGAGGGGTGGAGCGGAGTTCCGGACATTGCAGGGGCAGCAAACAAAAGGCTGTCAGGAGCTCAAAAAAGATCTCTCATTGGAAGAAATTTCTAGCAAATCTAAAGCTGGTATTTTGTGTTACTGTAGTCAGCCACAGCCCTAGAATCAGGAAAAGAACATGGCGAGGCAACTCTGCGGGAGCACGGCAGTTCTGCAAAATGTGCTAGTATTTTCCCATTTTTACATATAAGTACAGAAAAGAAAACTTGTTTTCTGTCTGTATTTATATGTAGAAATCTGTTTAAATGAAAAAACGGGAACCGTACTCATAAACTTGTTAGCAGCACCACTTTAGAACCTCTGCATACTTTCCTCTCCTAAATACTTAAATCATTACAGACATTTCAATAGCGCTTGTCCAAAGAAGCCTTGGTCAAGTCCTTAAAACCAGGCTAACCTTTCATTATTCACTCTAATTCTTCCATGAGATCTTTATCTGCATCATAATGCCTAACCCATTCCTGAGTGGGCAAAGCATTCTCTTTTGCCCAACCAATAAGGCTAGGCTCAATTTCCACTTTAACAGTTGGTAAAGGTAACCTGGGCCAACAATCATCTGCTTTATTGCTCACACCAGGAACATAGTGTATTCTGAAATTAAAATCAGCCACTCCCTCCGACCATTTCGCAATCTGTGGGGTCAAATTTCCACTACTTCTGCTACTAAAAATCTGCACCAGTGGACAATGATCCATCCTCACAGCAAAAGGAATACCGCATAAAAAGAATATGAATGATGAACAGCACGAGACCACCATTTTTTTATTTCAACTACAGAATATCTTTCCTCCATGCATTTGATTGAGTGAGACACAAATGCTATCACCTTCTCTTCTCTCTTCACCACTTGAGAAAGAACCCCTCCTAACTCAGCTAGACCAGCATCAGTGGATAACAAAGTCTTTGTACAAGTATCAAATCGGACCAAGGTTGGTAAAACAGCAATGCTTCCTTTATAGCATCAAAAGCTTTGACAAACTCTTCTCGGCCATTTTCTTGGATGCGGAGAAGGCCTTTGACAGGGTCTCCTGGGGCTATCTATGGAAGGTTTTAGAATGGTTTGGCATAGGGGTAGGTTTTATAAAGGCCATTCAGGCTCTGTATGTGGAACCTATGGCAAAAGTGAGAATAAACAGAGGGTATACCGCCGAAATACGAATAAGGCACGGCACACGGCAGGGCTGTCCGGCTTCGCCACTTCTCTTCGCGCTATATTTGGACCCCCTTCTGCGCAAACTGGAAGGAAATACTAACATTTGCCCGGTAAAAGTACACAGCTATGAGTATAAAACACTCGCTTATGCAGACGACGTGGCGGTGGTCACCCCAAATCCGGAGTCGGCAATCGTAGAAATAGAGCAGGAGGCCGCAGCTTTTGGTGGAGTGTCGGGCTACTCCCTAAATAAAGGAAAGACACAAATTGTACAGAATAATTTGGTCAATTTTCAGGATACAAGAGTGGCTCCAGAAGTTACGTATTTAGGTGTAAAAATTACAGCCGACCTAGACAGGCTAGTGGAAATAAATATGGGCCCCCTGCTGGCAAAAGTAAAAGAGAATATGGAAAGAATTAACAATCTGCATCTGACCCTGATGGGCCGGATCAATGTAATAAAGATGGTAACATTCCCGAAGTTTCTCTATCTGTTTAGGGCCATCCCGTTATTCTTTGATAACACATGGTTTATTAAACTTGAAGCGATTTTGAATAAGTTTATATGGGTTAAGGGGAAGACAAGGAGAGCCTATAGACATCTAACGGTATCTAGAGAAAAGGGCGGTTGGGGGGCACCAGACCTTAGGCTCTACTATTGGGCTGCTGTTATGCAGTATTGTCAGGGGTTGATAGGAGGGGGAGGTATAGATCACACAGCGGAGGGTAGTTCGGGATTCATCAATGTTTATACTACACTACTGGGCGAGGGGGCAGAGAACGGGTTTTTAAACACAATTGAATTCAGTTATTTTAAACACACACGGTTCAAGACATTAAAGGCGGCCTATAGGGTCTGGAAAGGGATTGGGAAAAAAATTGGCCTAGGAATGTACAATAACTATAGACGATTGTATACGAATTGCTCATTACCGAGGGATATTTTTAGGGATGTAACTATGAGGGACTGGCATAGCAAGGGGATAGTGAAAGTAGGTAATCTTCTGGATAGCCAGGGGAACATGTTACAGTTTGGGGAGCTACAAGCAAAATTTGGGCTAGAACATCGTAGCTTTTACAAGTACCTGCAAATTAGAAGTTTTTTAATGCAAAAACAGGGCGGCCCTGCAGGGCTGGGTCAATGTAAAGTTATGGAGTACATAGAAGGATCTAATATGTGTACCATAAGGCAGTTGTACGCAGAGTTGAAAGCTAGCAAAACTGACGAAAGGGGGAAATATGCTCTAAAGTGGTCAGAAAAACTGGGGTCAGAGCCAGAAAGCTTTCAGTTATCTTTGGATCTGGGAAGAACGGTGCTATGCTCAGCTACTTTACAATCACAGCATTTTAAGACTGTATACTCACTGTACCACACTCCGGACAGAATCGCCCAATGGGGCGGTACAACTGGAATAACATGCCCCCGCTGTGACTCAACCGATGCAGACATTGTACATATGTTTGCACAATGTCCTCAATTGTACACCTTGAAAAAGGCTATTGAGGAGTTTTTGGATAATACGCTCAAGATTAAGATTAAGCTCACAGATGAACTAATTATTCTGGGGGCGGGGGATATGTCAGATGGATTGCCAGGAGAATTCATGTTTGTCTCCCTTGCGGTGTTTCGTATATGCATAGCAAGAACTTGGTTGGACAAGGCTCCCCCCCCCCTTTCAAGCATGGATTGCAAGCCTACTTGCTATGTATAATCTAGAAAAGGCAATCTACGATAGGAAAGGTAAGAAAGCTAAGCTATTAGGTCAAAGGATATGGCAGCCTATCACAAACTGGAAAAGCCGCAGACTAGACATAGGACAGGCGGGGGAAGGTTGATTTTTGCTATAGAGTTAGGCACATAATGCGGGATAGGTCAATATGCAAGTTGTGTATATCTCTCTTATCTTTATGGATGCTTATTTCTCTTTTTCCGTTTTTCTTTTTCTGGAATGTTTAGAATATACTGTATGTTTATTTGGGGGACCTCTTACGATGCCATGTATTAGAAGTATGCTGTAATTTGGTTATCTTGTACAATCACTTGTGGAACTGGTGTGTGCTGTAACACATACAGGAATTGTGCGGAAAAATTTTCTAAAAAATGTCTAATAAAAATATTTAAAAATAAAAATAAAAAAAAAAGCTTTGACAAACTCTTCATCCCAAACAAACTGTGTTCCTTTCTTAAGCAGAGATCTTCGAGGTAAAGACACACTAGCAGACCCAGGAATCAATATTCAGCCAGGCCTAGAAAAAACGTGCTTGATCTTTATTATTAGATGAAGGTGCCCTAACTATGCTTTTCACAACATCTAACTTGGGACTGAGTCCTTCAGAAGACATTTTATGTCCTAAATATGAACCAAATGACAAACCTAAATCTGCACTTCTTTTTTCTTAAAGCGAGCTTCTCAGCGGATCCTCACAACAATCCGCAAACCAGGATTTAAGGTACTCTGTTCAGCAAGCCTAACTGTGTCCTTGCAGCTGACCTCAGCTCACCAGACCAGATACCGACAGTTGGCGTTTTGTATTTTTTAGCGCAACTTTCACTAAAATAATTAAAATTGAATATTTGTGGTTGCACTGAACTGATTTTTGTCATTTTGGTCTTGTTTTATTAACTATAGAAAGTTCTATTTTTCTAACTTGGTGTGGGATCCTTACATGTGGTATTTTAGTGGTATTATTATTTGAAGTATTGCACAAAAACTTTACACATTGCCTCTAAGTAAAGCCTAACTGCTCTGTGCCAAGCTACCAGACCATTGAGCACAGGTTAACTTAGGGTTGAGTGTGCCTTACCCTGACAAGAATTGTGGCTGGTACTTGACCAGGGCTGACACCCCAGTCAACTTACAACCCAATTTTGTACAACAGCCGTAGGAGAAACAAGGCATCCAGAAGAAAGAAACACGTTGTTTTTGTTACCCAGCTTGGGTTTTGAGGGGCAAGTTCATTATAAAGATTTTCATCCTTAGGAGTTGATGAAGAGAATGATTTGGATGAATTGGAGATAATTGTCAAGAGACTGAAGAAGCATTTTGAAGCTATGCCATGTCTCGTGGTGTTACATCATAAATTATTATAAAGAAACAAAATACATGAGAAAATATAGCTGTTCATGTAGTCTCTATGTGAGTTCTCATTGCTGACTGTCAGTTTGGTAACTGCAAAGACCATTTAACCAGGGATCAAATAATCGATGTTGGGGCAAGAAACTGCAACAAATACTGCTAACTTTGAAAGGGCTATCATTAGATTAGGCAAATAGCATTGTGTGGTGATGTGTTACTGATGTCATATGGAATGTGTTTAGTCGGAGTTCTCAAGAAGGCAGTTGTTCCCTGGATATCTATGCTGTGCCAGCTTCGGTGGCTCTCTCCTACTAAATAAATACCTTTCAATATATCCAGTGTCTTGACATCATTACACTGGCGACGGAGGACGGGTTACACATTGTCAAAAGTAGAGAGGCGTCTTGAGCATGAGAGAAAGAGTTAGTAGGTGGAGAATGGAGTAAGGACCACGTAGTTAGACAGGAAGGTGCTGAGGTAAGGAAAGCAGTGCATACCCAAACAGGGGAAAGGATGACTCAGCATTTCTTCAAGCAAAATAACTATTGTTTTAGGTATGGTGTTGGTTTACAGAGCACAGGGGTAACCATGTCCAGCAAAGAATGTAATGTGTAGGTCATGTGGCAAAGTAGGTCATTTTGTTAAAGTATGAAGTAGCTCAGGGTCAATGCAGTATGTGAATAGGAGAAGGAACAAGTTGTGAGTGAGGTGCTTGACATGGCGATAGGCATTGAAGATGAATAAATTCAGTGCAGAGACCCATACCCTGATAAATGGATGAGAGGTCTCGCGTCTCTGGGCATCGGACGCCAGAGTTGTTGCTGCCCTAGGAGGGGTAGTACCCACGGGTGCTGTGTTGCCTAAACCTTCGGAAGGAGAAAGCCATCACCGCCGCACGGCGCACGCACAGGGACTCCAGCACCCAGGAGTCCGAGCGCTACACCAGCTGTGCTGCAGCCCGCCCACTCACCCTCGAGCCCCTCATTACGGCTCGCGGAACCCGCTGGCGCGGGTCCCGCATCGCGTCTCTGGGCATCGGACGCCGGAGTTGTTGCTGCCCTAGGAGGGGTAGTACCCACAGGTGCTGTGTTGCCTAAACCTTCGGAGGGAGAAAGCCATCACCGCCGCACGCCGCAGGCACAGGGACTCCAGCGCCCAGGAGTCTGTGCGCTACACCAGCTGTGCTGTGGCCCGCCCACTCACCTTCGAGCCCCTCATTACGGCTCGCGGAACCCGCTGGCGCGGGTCCCGCATCGCGTCTCTGGGCATCGGACGCCGGAGTTGTTGCCGCCCTAGGAGGGGTAGTACCCACGGGTGCTGTGTTGCCTAAACCTTCGGAGGGAAAAAGCCATAACCGCCGCACGCCGCACGCACGGGGACTCCAGCGCCCAGGAGTCCGTGCGCTACACCAGCTGTGCTGCGGCCCGCCCACTCACCCTTGAGCCCCTCATTACGGCTCGCGGAACCCGCTGGCGCGGGTCCCGCATCACGTCTCTGGGCATCGGACGCCGGAGTTGTTGCCGCCCTAGGAGGGGTAGTACCCATGGGTGCTGTGTTGCCTAAACCTTCGGAGGGAGAAAGCCATCACCACCACACACCGCACGCACAGGGACTCCAGCGCCCAGGAGTCCGTGCGCTACACCAGCTGTGCTGCGGCCTGCCCACTCACCCTCGAGCCCCTCATTACGGCTCGCGGAACCCGCTGGCGCGGGTCCCGCATCGCGTCTCTGGGCATCGGACGCCGGAGTTGTTGCTGCCCTAGGAGGGGTAGTACCCACGGGTGCTGTGTTGCCTAAACCTTCGGAGGGAGAAAGCCATCACCGCCGCACACCGCACGCACAGGGACTCCAGCGCCCAGGAGTCCGTGCACTACATCAGCTGTGCTGCGGCCCGCCCACTCACCCTCGAGCCCCTCATTACGGCTCGCGGAACCCGCTGGCACGGTTCCCGCATCGCGTCTCTGGGCATCGGACGCTGGAGTTGTTTCCGCCCTAGGAGGGGTAGTACCCACGGATGCTGTGTTGCCTAAACCTTTGGAGGGAAAAAGCCATCACCGCCACACACGCACGCACAGGGACTCCAGCGCCCAGGAGTCCGTGCGCTACACCAGCTGTGCTGCGGCCCGCCCACTCACCCTCGAGCCCCTCATTACGGCTCGCGGAACCCGCTGGCGCGGGTCCCGCATCGCGTCTCTGGGCATCGGACGCCGGAGTTGTTGCCGCTGTAGGAGGGGTAGTACCAACGGGTGCTGTATTTCCTAAACCTTCGGAGGGAGAAAGCCATCACCGCCGCACGCACAGGGACTCCAGCGCCCAGGAGTCCGTGCGCTACTCCAGCTGTGGTGCAGCCCGCCCACTCACCCTCGAGCCCCTCATTACGGCTCGCGGAACCCGCTGGCGCGGGTCCCGCATTGCGTCTCTGGGCATCGGACGCCAGAGTTGTTGCCGCCCTAGGAGGGGTAGTACCCACGGGTGCTGTGTCGCCTAAACCTTCGGAGGGAGAAAGCCATCACCGCCGCACGCACAGGGACTCCAGCGCCCAGGAGTCCGTGCGCTACACCAGCTGTGCTGCGGCCCGCCCACTCACCCTCGAGCCCCTCATTAAGGCTCGCGAAACCCGCTGGCGCAGGTCGCGCATCGCGTCTCTGGGCATCGGACGCCGGAGTTGTTGCTGCCCTAGGAGGGGTAGTACCCACGGGTGCTGTGTTGCCTAAACCTTCGGAGGGAGAAAGCCATCACCGCCGCACGCTGCCGCACAGGGACTCCAGCACCCAGGAGTCCGTGCGCTACACCAGCTGTGCTGCGGCCCGCCCACTCACCCTCGAGCTAACACCCTATAAATCTATAATAGTCTCCGGTGTGCGGGACGTACGCGGGACGCGCCGGACGAAGCCCGGACAAAGGGCGGACAGTCTGTGACAGTCCGGGGCAGAACGAGGCAGGGCTGGGCCATCCCCCTTGGCCGTCGGAACAAAGACCCTTTTACTTAGTAAGTTACAAGTAATGTGAACATTTGACCTTTATATATTTTAAAAATATATTTTCTTATGCCTCTGGTGCCACATAGTACCTTTATATTTCTTTTGCTTTTGAGTCCAACTGCTCACCTGCCGCTCATCCTTCCACACCTCTACATTGGTTTTCCAAGATGTCCAAACATAAATCAACCATGGACAATTACCTAGTAAAGGTGGTGAACAAAATTAACAACGATCGTAGAAAGTCGTTAGGCCGGGAGAATCCTCCGGACTTACCACCTGTATTGCCTGTAATTAGTAATGATTTGCCCGGAGACGATAATGGTGATCCTGCCGATGCTCTAATGGAAATACCAGCTGATCCAGTCCAAACCCAGGATTCCCCTGAATCTACCGAAACACCTGATGCCATTACACCACCGCGCTCCCCGGCCCTGAGAACAGTGGGGGCCTGCAGGAAAATACAAACCAGGCGCGGGGGAACTCATAATAAAAAGAAAGCGGAACCTACCCCTAATAACAACGCCAGCGAGAACGATACTATGAATAAGAACTGCAAGGTTAACTCTAATTTAGAGCAATTTGATTTATTGGTTAGTATTATAGAGTGGAAGATTAAAACAATTGTCAAACCACTTGTGGACAAACTAGATTTTCTGACAGTTGAGGTGGGTAGATTGGGCAGACTACTGATGCGCATACTGGCAAGAACGACAACCCTAGGCCTAGGGAGAGGGGGGTAATTTCTAATGACCCTGACCCGGAGCCACCTGGGAGGTCTAACCTAAGTAATGTAGTTATAGCCGGCCCAACAGCGGATCGTAGGATTGTCCGTGATAATGCCTCGAAGCCACCCGCTAAAAGACCGAGCTTAAATAAGGATCACTGAAATAATATCGACTACCAAAATATCGACTACTCAAAATATCGACGAGAAAATATCTACAACCAAAATATCGAGTTTGTATGTACAAACAGGTAAGTACAAAAATATCGAGTACAAAATATCGTTAACAAAAATATAGTTGTAAAAAATATCGACTTTAATAAAAACAATGTTTAATTACATTAATATAAAAAATTAATTACTAAAATATAATTAACAATACTTAAAATAACTTTTAAAAATTAAATAATTAATGAAAGTAAAAAAATAATATTTTTTAATCATATTTCTTAAAACATATATATATATATAGTAACAAAATGTAATTAAATAATAGCCAATATTATTAACGTACAAATACAAAAGAGTAAAAATTACTATTCCCACTGCAAAGAGTGCAACAGTGGATATATGACGTTACAACGCAACTTTTACAACGCACTACCATTACAACGTAAGTATTGGTAAGTATATAATATTTTTTTTTTATTTAAATTATTTAAAATTATTTAAATATAATTTAATTTAATTTCATTTCATTAAATTAAATTAATGTAAATTTAATTTTACTTTATTTTTACACTGTACCCCTGTACCCCTGTACCCCAAAACTGACCCTGAACCCTAAAAAAACCCTTTACCCAAAAACCCAAAACTGACCCTGAACCCTAAAAATACCCCTTTACCCAAAAACTAAAAACTGACCCTGAACCCTAAAAATACCCCTTTACCCAAAAACTAAAAACTGACCCTGAACCCTAAAAATACCCCTTTACCCAAAAACCCAAAACTGACCCTGAACCCTAAAAATACCCCTTTACCCAAAAACTAAAAACTGACCCTGAACCCTAAAAATACCCTTTTACCCAAAAACTAAAAACTGACCCTGAACCCTTAAAATACCCCTTTACCCAAAAACTAAAAACTGACCCTGAACCCTAAAAATACCCCTTTACCCAAAAACTAAAAACTGACCCTGAACCCTAAAAATACCCCTTTACCCAAAAACTAAAAACTGACCCTAAACCCTAAAAATACCCCTTTACCCAAAAACTAAAAACTGACCCTGAACCCTAAAAATACCCCTTTACCCAAAAACTAAAAACTGACCCTGAACCCTAAAAATACCCCTTTACCCAAAAACTAAAAACTGACCCTAAAAATACCCCTTTAATTTAACATAATTAGCAATTAATCAATTAAATTAAATTAATTACCAATTACATTTTAATTAATTAACAAATATTATTTAATTACCAATTAATTAAATATTACTACCAATTAATACATTTACATATTTAATAAATAATAATTAAATTACTTCCCACCCTATTCCCCTATAAACCCACAACCCGCTACAGGAAATACATTATTTTAATTTACATAATTAGCAATTAATCAATTAAATTAAATTAATTACCAATTAAATTTTAAATAATTAACATATAATATTTAATTACCAATTAATTAATTATTACTACCAATTAATAAATTTACATATTTAATTAATTATAATTAAATTACTTCCCACCCTATTCCCCTATAAACCCACAACCCGCTACAGAATAAAATTACACAATAATTTAAAAAAAATCATTAATTAAAAATAATTATAACATAAAATGACACTTTTCACACATATTATGACATAAAAACACTATAAATAATTACATATTATATAAAAAACGATATTTTTTCCTTTCGATATTATTTACAGTCGATATTACTTCACTTACCTTAAAAACGATATTTTGGCTGTCGATATTCTGTCCTGTCGATATTTTCTCCAAACGATATTTAAAACTCGATATTCTGTCCAATAGATATTTTGGAGTCGATATTATGTCTGTGCACCCTTAAATAAAGCAGCTTCACCTGCTCTACCTGGGGGTAGTAGGATTGCACAGGTAACAACAGTACCAACAAATACGTTAGGTGGATCTGCGCCAAAGAAGAGTAGTTATATCGATCTTCCACCAGACTGTGCTCCTTATGTAGTTGTTTTAACTAATGTTCCGCCTCTCGATATTAGTCAGTCACATACCCCCCAAATTCAGGAGTCACATGATTCTCTAAAGAACAAAACGGTTTCGTGGCTACACAGGCAATGTGGGTTCCCAACCAACTACTCAGACCAAATACTAACAACTAGAAGAGTTAATTGGATTGGGAACTCAAGTAAGTCCTGTAGGGGGGATTGTGTTATTGTTAATTTTAAATATCCTCAGCATGCCGCAACTGTCCTGCTTAGAGCTGCCTCCCTAACCCCAAATGCTAATGATGTACTTGTACGCCCTTTGGGTTACTTTTATAATCATCTGAGTAAGATGCCCCATGCTACCAATAGAGGTATACCCTTTACCCTCAACCAAGGTTCAATATATGAGGTACCATTACAGAATAGATTCCAAGCTCTGAGCTCCTTGGATCAGAACGATTGACATCTAAAGTTCAGCATATCTCAGTCTAATTCACCCCTTAACGTCCAAGAAACACACTTAGGTGGGCCTGGTTTAGATCTGGGGAAACCCAAGGATTCTACCTCTATAGTGTTTGACAGTGTTATGGTATCTGACACGGCTATAGGGAGGGAAAAGAGTAATCAACTAACAGCATATGCCGAGGCCTCTAATATTGATCCCATCGAGGTTGATGTTAATCACATTGTTGACCAAAATGAACATAATAAGTGTACTATAGGGGGAACCTCCATTGTGAGCTGGAATATAGCTGGTTGGGCTTCGAAAAAGAACAATTTGGGTTGGGAGAATATGATCAGGTCTTATGACATTTTATGCCTTCAAGAAACGTGGTGTGTTATAAAACCTAGTTTTGAAGGGTATGTATGTTACAGTTTAGAAGCTGTTGAGTCGAGGCATGGGAGAGCTAAAGGAGGTTTAATCTTTCTCCTATCAGTGGACCTGACACTGAAAGTAGTTAAACATGTAACAGTTGGAACTCACTCCCAAATTTTATGGGTACAATTGAAAGATGGTACAGAGGTCCTTTTAATTAACTTCTATAACAATATTTTTAATAATTCACGGCACAATGTTATAGATTAACTGGAATGAGCCCTCATGAAGCTCGCAGCAGAAGCAACATGTACTTGTACCTTTATTTGGTTAGGCGATTTTAATTTTTCAATTTGTCCTTTGTCACTTTCTAGGGTCTGTGGGGTTTTAAACAATAATGGTGTTAACACAGCCCACTTCCCACATAATGACTATGGGGAGGCAATCAACGGTATTATGTCAGCTTATGATTTGGAGTTGGTACAACCGGATAAAGATGTTAGTGGACAAATTATCCCTACCTTTACCGGGAGAAACACTAATTCTAACATTGATCATATTATGGTTTCAGCTAGCATATCACCATATTGTTCAGCTGCAGTTATTGAGGTACCTAATGTAAGTGATCATAACTGTTTAGCGATGATGAATATAGAAAATTGGAACTGCAGGGATCAGCGGGTACTGAGAACCCTAGATAATGTTGAGCCCCACAGGTCAAATGGGACCAGGTGAGATGGAAAGGGGAAAAATCCGAAATAGTTCTGCCTAATATTATAACCAGAACTTTGACGGATATAAATGACATCTTGACTCTAGGTAGTGGGGATGTTTCTATTGTTAATAATTTTGTCAATATTAACAGAATTATTAACAGAGTTTTTACGGGAAAAAGGCCAGGTTTGACCGACCACAGTATGGGTTGGTTCGATCACACGTGCACAGCTCTTCTATCCCAATTGAAGCAGGCCCTATCCATTAAACCAAGGGATAGGAATCAAGTCTTACTCCTGAGACATGATTATAAAATGGCACTCAACAAAAGGAAGCTGGAGTTACAACAGGAAGCGTGGGATAGATTAACGCAGGCAGCAGTAACTTCTGACAGCTGCCTGTTTTGGTCCACCGTTAATTCCCTCTTCATTAAAGACGCTAAAACTCCCCTACTGTCATCTAACATCAGTAGTGAGGCATGGGTCTCCCACTTTTCAGCCATATTTCAAGCTAACGGCGCAAATGAAGTAGTGCAAAGGCATTGGCCTATAGCCCCTCTGGACATAACCCTGGGAGAGGTCGAATGCAGCATCAAAGCTAGTAAGGGGGGAAAGGCTCAGGGCCCCGACAGAGTCCCAATAGATGTGTACAGGGCTCTTCCTTTACTTTGGGGACCGATACTTACTTTGGTTCTCAATACAGCAGTTATAGCCACGATTCCACCTACCTGGGGAGATTCGATTATTGTCCCTATATATAAGAAGGGCGATAAGACAGCAGCAAGTAATTATCGACCTATTAGCTTACTTGACTCATCGGTGAAAATCATGAGTAGGGTGCTGCTGTCCAGGTTGGAAGACTGGGCAGAGGAGAAGGGGATTCTTGCTACCTCCCAGTATGGCTTTAGAAAGGGTCGTGGGACCCTAGATCAATGCCTGAATTTAGAACTATTGATCGGCAAGTATACCAAGGCTAAGCCGGGTAATTTATATCTCTGCTTTGCCGATCTAAGCAGCGCATTTGATCTGGTTGATCCCTCTCTACTATGGCAAGTCCTGTTAAAACTTGGCACACCAGAGGAAATCGTCTACTTTGTAGCTAGACTATATAACAAGATGCAAGCCTGTGTGCGATATGGGACAAGTGGTGAGTGCACTCCTAATTTTGGTGTTAAGCGAGGGATAAGACAGGGGTGTGTTCTCGACCCCTTGTTGTTCACTTTGTTTATTAATGGCATAGACTCCGTCCTGAAATCAGTTAAGGCCGATGCCCCACAGGTAGCTGGGTCTGGTGTGCCCGTTCTGCTCTATGCAGACGATGCCGTACTTCTATCACGGTCTGCCATCGGCCTACAGCGCCTGATGGATCGGTTCTCTGATTTCATCAGGGAGAGGAAGTTGTTGATCAATAAAAGTAAAACCCATACCATGATCTGTGGGACAAGAACAAATAAAAACCAGGCCTTCTATATCGAAGGGGTGAAAGTACAGAAGGTAGAAAAATGTTGCTATTTGGGTGTTATTTTTTCTAGTAATGGAAGCTGGTCCCAGGATTTATTAAACGTAAGAACGAAGATGGTAAAAAGCTCTTATGGCATTTTTAAATTCGCCTCCAAGTTAGGGGACAGGCGAATTAGAGATATGATGGAGATCCACAAGGCAAGGAGTGTCTCTTTTGCACTATATGGGGATGGGTTGTGGGGTTACACTAATATAGGCTTGTTGCAAAGGGAAGAAAATATCTTCCTTAAAAACTCCTTTGCCTACCTGCCTCAGCTGCAACTGATTTAATCCATAAGGAGGTAGGGGCAGTCTATGTAGGTGACCTAATCCCGTTAAGGCTTTTGATGCTTTTTCTGTCGATTTGGCGTAAGGATGAGACAGTGTTCAATCAACTTGTTATCAAGGATTGTCTCAACCTGGAAAATTGTACCAAGATACCCTGGCTTAAATATGTCGTCGACAGTTTCCTAACCATCTATGGGATCAACATAATGTTAGATCCACGTTCCATCGGAAATATCTCTAAACAAGAAATGAAAGATACTTTTTTGCTATATAGATCCCAAAAGCGTTCTGTAGCGAATAGTTGTCTTTCAACAGTCCAGCTTTACAATAAATACATTGAAAGCGAAGGCTATCAGCTGTACCTGAGTATGGTAACTAGAACAAGCCATAGATTTGTCCTAACAAGACTCAGATTTGGATTGGCTCACGTTTTGGTGGCCTTTCCTCATCCGAAAAAGTACCCTGTTGGCCCTTGCCCGTGTGATGGGCATTCGAAACAAAGCACCCTGCATTTTATGTTAATCTGCCCCCTTTTCTTGAATGTTCGGGTTACCTACCTGAAACCCTTGTTTGTATAGTATGGTATTTACAATGTGGAAGATGCAATGAAATTGATCTATAACATGAACTCCCCGGACAAATGTTTTTATATTGCCACTTTTATATATAAATCAATTGAATATAGGAAAAGTATGACATTTTAATAATTCGTCTATTTTAAATTTTGTTTTAATCTGTATTTTTAAACTTGTTACTGCTCTGCTTGTATTGTATTGTCTGCGCTTTTATGGTCATGTTTTTATGCACCGAATAAAGCTTCATGAAATGAAATGAAAATGGATGAGAGGTGACTTAAAATTTACTAATGGAATCTGGTGCTTGAGTCACATTGATAATCAAGAGATATTTGAGCAGAAATCAGATGATATTTTGTTACAACTGCTTGATCATGACCCAATATTTTAGGATGGGAGGAAGGTGAATCTGAAGGGATTTTTTAGACAGAGATGTGGTTTAAAGGGAAGAGAACTTTCAGAAGATTTATGAGGCTATAAAAGGGTTCAACATTTTGGAGTGATATCTGCAGAGACTATTAAAGATGATTGTAATGCCAGGTGCCAAGAAACAGGTTTTGGCAGTCAAGAAAGAAATTGAGAAGGATTTAGTACTTAAAGAGAATGCAAGTCAGTTTGAAGTGAGGTTTGGGAAATGCTTATGGTTTCAAACTTACAGTTAAAAGAAAAATGTGTGTTGTTCTCACTTAGCATAAATTATGGAATATATCATTCAGCAAAAGAGATGACTCATAGAAGGAAATTACAGAGATGTCTAAGAAGGGAATATTGGAAGCAGTGACTCTACTCTGTGATTGAGACCCTAAGTGGTAGCCCAAGAAAAGTAGTGAATTAAGAGTATGTGTACATTTTAGAAGTTTGTTTGTGGTGATAAAGTCTTCCCTTACCATGCATCAAAGATACTCTTGTCAGAGTAAATGCATCAATGCTATTGTCTAAGCTGGAATTGGCATCTATATATTATCAAGTGGTGCTGATAGTGAATCCAGGCTTTTAAAGGCACAACATTTAATATGTGGCACCTCTCAGTTCTGCAGAATGCCATTTGGATTATCCTCAGTATCTATTGTTTTACAGAAGATCATGTATATCATCTTCAAAGGATTGAAGGGGGTATAAATCTTTAGGGCATGTTTATAAATGCTCCTAGTTTTGAAGAACATGAAAAATGTTCAAAACAGCAATGTGTAGTATCAATAAACCTCCTTAATCCACATCCTACCAGCCTGGACTACGTTATTACAGAATGGAAGTCATGGAGGAAGGTGAATTGCTTGAGAAAGGATAAATGTGGGTTTAGGTCCGAGATGGTTGAAGATTGTGGGGCAGATAGTGTTAGAAGAAGGAATACAGCCAAGACTGGGCCTGATGAAGCAATTTTAATGCACCCTGACCTTATAATAAGTAGCAACTGACAACATGTTAGGCATTTGTGAGTGGTGTGCCACATTTATGGATTTTTAAACAAAACAAAAATGTTTGAAGAGGTTATTGAGAAGAATTGTGATGTTTTAATGGGCATGTAGTGAAGTGTTGGGTTCAATGATGATTTTGAATCAGCCAAAGCACTTATTTTGTATAGACCTGAATTACTATGCTGTATAATAGCTGCCTCTAGAAGTTATGGTTTGGAGGGGCAGAGCAGTTACTGAGTATAAGCAATGTTAGGGTACATGCGTAGAACATTGATAGAGTGTGAAAGTAATATTTAGTAATAGAAAAAGAGTTGCTGGCATGATGATAGGTCACCTACAAATTCTAGAGTTATATCTGGAGAAGATGTTTCTAATTGTTGACAGATCACAAACCTTTGACTACCATATTAAAAGGTGAAAAGGTAAAATATCCCATCCCATGTATTTCTCGCATAGCGTCAAAGTTCAATGTGGAGCATATTTCATGGCACAAAAATATCACAGAAAATTGTTTATCTAGGTTGCTGGTCAGTGATGAATAGGATGAATTGAATTGTAATGATAAGGAAGGGTGTCTTGTTGCATGTGTTGGCAGGGATGGCACCTCCAATAGGGCGGAGGAGCGTCGCCCCACTGCTTTCTCGCAGTGCGAGAAGCAGGAACATAAAATTGTAAAACTACCATTTTATGTTTCTGTGTCTCGCACTGTGAGAATGCAGAAGAGTTTGGTTGCGGGTGTGCGGGTTGGTGGGGATGCTCCAAGGGCAGGGCTGGGCAGGGGAGGAGTGGTGTGCCCACTCCTGAGTGAGCATGACTGGTTTGGTCGGACCTCTGGGGCCGCCCAAGTCAGTCAGGCTCACTCTGCCCTTTCTCCAGGCAGGCTGAAATGCAGCCTACATGGAGAAAATGGCTTCCCCATAGGCACCTGGCTGGGCGCCGTCCCAACCAATCACAACGCTGCCATTGCAGCATTGTGATTGGGCTAGTGGAGAAGAAGGAAACTGCCTGCTTCCTGTTCCTGCCGGAGGCAGAACAGCAGGAGCCGAGAAAATGTGGGACCTGAGCGGCCAGCGGATAGGTACGTTTTCTAATTTATTATTACATTTACCACCACCCCTTCCTGCGTGACCCTTCTTGTGCAACCCACCATCCCCCCACCCATGATTAATGCATGCAGCGACTGGGTGTTGGGGTGGAGAAGATAGGAGGAGATTGGGGGAGTAAATGTGGTGAGTGATCTAGGAGGTTGTACGGTTTGTTGTGAAAGGGTGGCCATAGGACAGATATGTGGAGAGGCATATTCATTCTTTTGCAAAGGTGTTGGAGGAATTGACTACTGAACATGGCACTTTGATGCACCATGACGAGTCTGGTCCACCTCTCCAGTTACATGAGAAAATTGTGGAATTTACCTTGAAGTTCATTTGGGGCACAAAGTCACTAAAAAGAGAGTAGCAGTGGGATTTAAATGGTTATTTGCTAAGCCATTGATACACTTGTGGATTGGTGTAATATATCTGTGACTAGCGATGGACATATTAGAACCACTAAGTTGCCTTTAGAGAAAATGGAGCCACTGAGACAACCATAGGAAAATTGATAATTGACTTTGTTGGGAACTTTCACAAATAAATATTTTATAAGTAAATAATACATATGCACAGTTTTTTTTAATTCTGTGACATTAAATTATATTTATTTATATTTTTATCTATTTTAAATTAATTTACAATTATTTCCTATCGTGTTCTACTTTAATTCCCTACCTCCATTATTTTCTAAGGGAGGGTGTTGCAGTACCAGTGGTTGGAGTTCTATGGTGCTGGACTTGCTACTTTTCTTCACTAGTAACTTACACTTGGATTTTATGATTAAGCAAAATGAACTAAACTTACTCAAAAGCAGTAAGGTTACTCAAAAGTGTAATTTACCTTTGTGACTTAGGCCCTGTGTTAAACAATGAGCCAGAAAATGGGTCTGAGGTCCAAATTAAAATGGGAACCAATCTTGGGGGTTATTGGGGATAACATGACTCTTCTGCTGGTCTTAGATCATGTTAGCAATTATGTATTATAGACACAAACACATCAGTTTAAAGTTTTTACACTTTGTGTATTACACACCAGGAATTATTTAAAATTGTGAAGCTTCTATCAGCTTTAATTGCCTTTGTTGCTCAAAGGAAGGTGAAGACTTTCTCCACCTTGTGTGTGCCTGCTTAGAAATAGTTCTCTCCCTCACCAACGACCCCGCCACCGCCAGAGCCAACCTTCACGAAGGGATGAAAGAGGTAGCCGAATGGATGAAGAACAGCCGCCTGAAGCTGAACTCGGACAAGACGGAAGTCCTCATCCTGGGATCCTCACCCTTCGCCTGGGACGACTCCTGGTGGCCCCCCGCCCTAGGCAGCGCACCCAAACCAACAGACCACGCACGCAACCTGGGCTTCATCCTGGACTCCTCCCTCTCCATGACCAGACAAGTCAACGCCGTCGCCTCGTCGTGCTTCAACATCCTGCGCATGCTACGGAAGATCTTCCGGTGGATCCCCACCGAGACCAGGAAGACGGTCACCCAGGCCCTTGTCACCAGCCGTCTGGACTACGGCAACTCCCTCTACGCCGGAACCACCGCCAAACTCCAGAAGAGACTCCAGCGGATCCAGAACGCCTCAGCACGACTCATCCTGGACATCCCCCGTCGCAGCCACATCTCCGGACACCTGAGAGACCTGCACTGGCTCCCGGTCAACAAGAGAATCACCTTCCGACTCCTCACCCACGCACACAAAGCCCTACACAACCAGGGCCCAGGATACCTCAACAGCCGCCTCAACTTCTACGCTCCCAAACGCCAGCTTCGATCGACCAGCCACGCCCTCGCCGCCGTCCCCCGCATCCGAAGAGCCACCACAGGGGGACGGTCCTTTTCCTACCTCGCCGCCAAGACATGGAACTCCCTCCCGAACCACCTCCGCCTGACCCAGGACCACCTCGCCTTCAGGAAGCAACTCAAGACCTGGCTGTTCGAGCAGTAGCGGACCCCCCCCCTAGAGCCTTGAGACCCTCTGGGTGAGTAGTGCGCTATATAAATGCATTGATTGATTGATTGATTGATTTCATAATGGCGTGAAGTAATAAATATAATTGCAAAACTCACTAACCATACAATTGAAATGCCTCCATTGATATCAGTTTTGGGTTAAGTTGCAAATACACCAGTATATTGTAGACATCTTCTGCTTTTGGCGAAGTGTAGGGTGGCTACAAGGCCAGCTTTAGGCCATGCATCCAGTGTGGCCACACTGGGAACTGACTTGTGTAGGGAAGCGCTGACCGCACAATGCTGTGTTTAGCAATAACTGATGACTGGAGAGATGAGGGGCACTTTTGCCCTGTGGTAGTGAGAGAATCCGAGGAGGCATACATAGGGTGTGATCGCGCAAAAAATTATTGTCGCACCAGGCGCCGACAGCGCTTATGCCGGCCTTGGGTGGCTATGGCCTGGATAGCGCTAAGCATGAGCGCTAAATCCGCTCCGATCGCGGATTTCGCGAATTTTCGGTAAATACACTACAATTATTCTGAGGACATTTATGTGCAGATGTTAGCACTGTAATGCTAGCCGAGGGATATGTGAGGCCCTCTGTGTGAGTATATGAAACGCCAGGCACAAGGGGAAAATTAACTGTATTATGAGTGACGATGACTGGTGCATCTCTGACCCATGAGTGACTCACTGGATAACTTTCTCTGTAATAAACGGGAACAGGGGCGTTCGGCTTTAATTACATCTTCATTGAATTTACTTGCTGGAGATTGTGCTTTAAATGAGCTACTGTTAAATGCAGTAGTACTTCAGGTTGTTTAGATACTGTATTTAACCTGTTACATAGTATCAAAGGGTCTGATATGTATTTATGATTGTATACATTTCGGATAAGTCTGCTATGTTGTGGTTCAATGTTTATTTTCTGAAAACTTAAGTAAACTTAAAAAAAATTTAATTGGTGGAAAATGAAAAGACTGGGCAAAGTGCATCAGGACTGGAGCAGGTCAATATGTCACTCAATTGTGCACACATATTTACGAACATTAGTAATAATGGACATTTTAGTCAGTAAAAGTGTAGGCAGGCTGGTGCACGTAGAAGTTCATTCAGTCGGAGAGTTTCGTTAAGGTTGCTCTGCAAATGTGTTTTTTGTTGGTGGATACCAGGGAGCCAGAGGCCTCATTTATGAGCCCTTGCGTCACTTTTACACCACCGGTGCGTCACTTTTTGTGACGCACCAGTGGCGTAAACAATGCGCCTTTTTGCGCCATATTTACAAAGTGACGCATCTAGGTAGACTTTGTAAACCCCTGCGCCACATTATACCTGCGCCAGGTATAATGTATGCAAAGGGGGCGTATTGACGCAAGAAAGGGTCGTAGAAGTGACGCAGTGAAATCTATGAGATTTCACTGCGTCACTTCTAGGACACCGTTGCGTCAAAATCTTGCGCCTGCCTCACAGCAGGCGTAAGATTGACGCAAGCCCTTTCACATGGGGCTTGCCCCATGTGAAAGGAAGCATTGCTGGAGTTGCGTCACTTTTGTGACACACTCCAGCAATGCGTCACTTTTGCGCTTACAGATACGTCAGAAATACTGACGTATCTGTAACTCCTTGCGACATGATGCATCATACATTAAATATGACGCATCAGGTATGTCGCAAGGAGTGCGCACTGAGAAGTGACGCATCGCTGCTTTCACGCAGAGATGCGTCATTTCTCATAAATGAGGCCCCAGGTATTTATCTTTACATTTTGGAGACAGCAGAGAGGGCATGCTGTGTATGGCTCACCCATTACTCCTCTGATCCTGCTTACCAGTTGAAAGCAGGGAAATATGATTGCGGAGCCTCGGGGTTCTGAGTGACATCATAGACAAATCGAGCTTCGCTCTCATTCTTTATTTCCTTCCAATCAAAACCCCTCGGTGACAAATATCCTCGTAATTCACTAATACTCAGCTATAATTATATCTGCTTTTAGTCAGCTTATTTTGGTTGGAGATTGGAGGGAGAGTTTGGGGGTAAAGTTGGGTAGTGTTACAAGTTGGAGTTAATATTTGTAGAACCTTTCCCATTTCATGGTTTGATGCCATGGAATGTGAGTCTATTGCTGATAGTTAGTACCTGCTCTTGGTTCTGGTCGGTAGTTTCTATGTGTGTGGACATTAAAGTTATGTCTCACTTATGGTTTTCTCTGATGGTCATTACAAAGCATCAACATTATGTTGTCAATGCAAAAGCATAACCAATGGGGCTCTATATGTCAAAGTAACTGTAACCACTTGTCTATATGGAAACGCGAAGTGCAAATCCTATAGCCAAAAACTTGTAAACCCTTTGGCAAATTGTGAGAACGTAGACCCCATTATGAACTGAGTTGATTATCCCTGCCTTGTGCTCATGAGGACATCCTTTGGCAGGACTATGAACCTATGGGAGGCTTCCATTAATCTGCTTGTTCAAGATATAGAAAGACCTAAAACTGTCCGTATGGGATTGCATTACAACGCCAGCGGTTACTTTACTGCATAGATGTGTTCAGGGGAAATCACCTCTAACGCGATGGCCATTTTGAAAATTATCAAAACACTCTCTCCATCTGTATAGCATCTTCAACTCAGTGCTGCGATAGGCACACCTCACCACCGCTGTGCCTCTCATCTGAGTCTTTAACGATTAGATAAGGACCACCATTAACACAATTAAAACATGGAACTCACACTCTAAACATTCTGCGAGCTCTCTAATGTGCCATATTATCACTTCCATTCAAACACCCGGACTTAGTACATTAATGAAAAGAGATATCCAACACCACTGAAAAAAGGCAATTACTGTAATTTGGTGCAATAATGATTTGTCTTTGTAAGTGCTGGACATCATTACTTTAATAATTTAATCATCGCAAGACACCAATCACACTTCCCTTTTTCTCAGTTCCAATTCACTACCAATACATTTTAGGTACAGCCGCATACATATACACGGATATGCCTTGTGGCAGGCAGGAGTGTGTTTGTCTCCAGTTCTTTGTTGTTTAAGCAAACATCCATTTGGAAGGCCTTTCTGTGAGAATTCATCTTTTTAACAATATAGAGGTAAAATGTCTTTAGTCAAAGTGTATGGTAATGTATTATTATCATTCTAGTTTGCATTGATGGTAAGAGGGTTAAGCTGAACTGAGCATACCTGACGTTCTTTTCAATATGTTTTGCCAATACATTCAGACTGTGCTGGGGCGCAGCACCACACAGTGAAGTAGTCATTTTGAAAATGGCTCATTAGTTTGGAAAAAGACTAGAACTTTTCCAGTTAACAGCTATAGCAATTTTTCAATGATTATCTTTTATTTTACTAGTCAGTGATTTTTATTGACGACCTGATTGGTTCAGTTTTGATTTAACTTAGCCACATCAACCAACCCCAGAAAAGGCAGTCACAGTATTGAAAAGAGTTTCAGCAAAAGAACCAGCAACTAAATAGGTACAAAATTATAACTTCCAGTTCATGGGGCAATATTGACCACATGGCTAGTCAATAATGCACTTTATCTGCTCATATCTAACTGATGAAGGCAAACCACAGGCAAATACATATAAGAAGAAATAGTGACCATATTTAAAATGAATGGACTTTTAAAATGGCTCAAATGCTGCATGGCTGTGTAGTTCTTCCCTTCTATCTCATCATTCTTCATGTGTCATTAGAGTGAGAGCCTAAATCAATAAATCCTGGACCTGAAATGTTGCTGCTGCTGCAAAGGCTCCGATTAGCACATTCAAAGCCTTTGTGATTTGGTAACATGGTACTGAAACGCAAAATAGTTATCAGAGTACATATTGAATCACGAATTGAAAGGGGTGCGTTTAGAGCATCCCTCACTATTTACAATTCCCTAAGGCATGTATCAATGGCTTGCGATCACAATTGCAGTCACAAACTATTGATAGGTTATTGACACCTCAATGGAGGTGATGATTAAGCCAGGGCAGAGTTCGCAGACTTCTGCTAATCGGAACTCTGCGATGTGCAAAAAATACTCTCTCACATTTTCAGAGCTCTGCAACCAGCAGAGTTTCTTTAGATAAATACTATTCGCTATGATTTTCAGTGCCAGGTGCTTGTCCGTATTGTGCAATCATCGCCAACAGCACCATGCCCAGCGCAAGGGGCGCTGCTTCCTTTCTGCCGCTCAAGGCCCCCCAGCGCCTTGAGTCCCGTAAGGGTGAGTAGTTTGCACTTTACAAATACACGCTGAGTAGATTTTTACTCAAGCGGCAGCTTCCTCAATGCAAATGGACGGTTTCTCAATGCAAGTGGTCGCGAGCATACTTGACCATTGGCAATGAGAAATCTCGCCGGATGGTTGATCTTCCATGCTCGCGCTCGCCAACTTAATGTTGACAATTGCGAATGAGGAAAAATCCCACCAGGTGGTGGATTTTCTTTGCTCGTCAACTTGACATTGATGAACGCAAGCGAGGAAAAAAACTCTGGAAGCGCCGCGTAACGTGGAGTGCGGAAAACTCTGCAAACTCCGAGAGCGGAGCAGAGGTCACCGCCCAGACTTAGTGATAGCCAATTTGCAAATGGGGAGGGATCTCTAAGGGACCCCTTCTCCTTTGGAAATGTTAACAAAAACATCTTCAGGAGTAGGTGATCCAATTGACTACTGCCTAGTCTTAAAACAAGTTTTTACATCTCTTCATGTTTTTTTAAGCTCATCCTGTTTTGTGTAGGAAAACGGGTAGCATTTATTACAAAAACAAAAATTGCTTCATTTAAAAGAAAACATATACATGGTGTCTGCTTACCCCAGCAGACCACAATCCCTGTGATGGCATTGAATCATAGTGGATGGGAATTTGTGACATACCTCATGAATATTAATTAATTAGGTCATACTGCAACTTTCTATGATTCTCAATTTTGTAAACCGACCTATTAGTACATAGGTGGGTTCGCAAAATTCCCTTTCATTCACAAAAAGTTGGTGCATAATTTGTGATCACTTTTTGCAAATGGGAAGTACGTACATCAGACCCCATATTGTTATTTATGGAATGTATTTCATGTACACTTAAATCAATTTGCCATTGAAGATGCAAATTTGTGTTTTAAGTTTTATTGCCCATAGGTGAGAGCATTAACCATTAATTGCCCACATTGACTAATGTCTTGAACCAAGGTGAAAACACATAATGAAGGAGAAGTTACTTTATAGCTGTTAAGCCCTAACAACGTGTGGAAAATAAACTACTGTTGAACGTTACAAAAATCTCACCCGTAACATGCACAGCCACACCTTAAATGCCTCTATCTTTTCAAGCCCTTTACGACGATTTCACTGACTTTAAAAAGCAGACACAATAATCTTAATGGATTCTACTTGGCTGAGCCTATATCAGCATTTCGTGGAGGATTCACGTGGATGTGACTAAAGACTATAATTCCCAGAATACATTGCACTGTTAAATGGAAGGAGGTAGGTGGCATTGTGTCTACGATGTCATCGAATCATCGGATAGGTAGTAAATACAGCTGTTTCAGAATATTTACACTGTGTAAGCAAAAAAGTGGAATTCTATCGCTCCTTGATATTAATCCATAAAATGATTTTAGAGTATATGCTTTACTTGAAGCCAGAAAGCCACTTTACGCGTTCCATTCAGTGACTCGCGTGCATTTTAGCATCTGCACTCCATATCTTGCGTATTTAACCCCGGTATCAACTGTGCTGCTTTTGACCTACACATTAAAAGCGCAGGGAACTTGGCATTTCCCCAGAAGAAGGAAAGGCTTTCAAAGGACGAGCATTTAAATAAGTAAGACAAAGAGGTGGATGAGTGTGCACGCGCCTGGCCTGTCCAAGCGCGCAGTTATGTCAGCGCGGCTTCAAAGCAGGCGGAGAAAAAATGCAGCAAACACCTCTCAAGTCAGGAGAATACTTCAGCCAGCCAGGGTGTTATAAATTAGAGGCTGTCAGTATTACAATGTATATTAATAGTCACACCTCTTTTTAATGAGTTTGGCATTGGCAGCTGAGAGGAAATACAAGTCATCATGGCTCTGCTCAAGCACACCCCGACAAAGGAATCCGTAATAAATCTTCCTGGAACAGCACTCACCATAAATATGTATCACGTAAGGCATCTGTTTTACATTCTGCATATAAATCAGCATAGCGCTGAATAGCAATGAATCAGTCTCTCAATGCCTGATTTGATAACAAATCGACTTGGATCTTAGCAGGGAGAATTTACAGCCCTCACCCTGAAGACAGATAGTCAATACTTAAGGCGACTGCCAAGTTAACTTTTCTCCAGCGGAGCGATGGGTACCAGGGTCTCAAGGGGGGGCAGGGGCGGGGGGGGGGGGGGGGCTGGTTTACAGGGCAACGAGGAGCCTTTTGTTTTAGATGGTGTCCCTGCAAGGCCGGGAGAGCTGTGTAAGACGGTGGCACGTGCATGGCTGGGGTGCTGTGACTGACTCTACTCCCACCGTAATGGCCTCTCCGAGACACCCTTCCCCTATAAGGCTGCTTCGATCAAGCCAGGAGGCCTAAGCTGTGTTATTGGTGTGAAACTATTAAGCAATAGTGGAGACCCTCCTTTGATATTATCAGCTGTACTGATTGGCCTGGAGGCTTTCCTGTGGGATATTTACCAGGTGTCGTGTTATGTGTAGGACGCAGTGCCGCACTCTGCATGGCGGCGCCCCCATAACCGGAACAGTGCACCCCATTACAATGAATGCTCGTCAGGAGCAGACTCGTAAGTGGTGAAGGCTGCACTAGCTGTTTGAATCTGCCAGTTTGCCTTTACATGTCAGCAGGACAACCAGCCTCAGTTTGGAGGGGTAGTTATTACCCCACAGGTACACGCAGTGACTGACTGCACCCGCCACCTACCTGTAGGTGGATGCCTGAGTGTCCCTCTTTGTGGGTGCCCTCAAGGGCGCATTGACTTTGGATCACATGTGTGGTACACAGTGCGCCTCTCGACAGCTCCTTAAACTCTACGGGGCAGATTTACATGCCCCTTGCGACACTTTTGCGTCACTTTTCCCATGTTAACAGAGACGCAAAAGTGGCGCTAGGGGCTTGTAAATATGCCCACAGGCCTCATTTATGAAAAGTGACGCATCGCTGCGTGAAAACCGAGAGTCTCACTTTTCATTGCCCCCTCCTTGCGACACCAATGATGCGTCATATTTACAGTATGACGCATCATTGCGCAAGGAGTTACAGATACGTCAATATTTCTGATGTATCTGTATGGCGCAAAAGTGACGCATTACTGGAGTGTGTCACAAAATTGACGCAACTCCAGCAATGTGTCCCTTCAAGTGGCGCAGTGAAATCTTATAGATTTCACTGCATCACTTCTATGACCCTTTCTTGCGTCAGAACGCCCCCTGCATACATTATACCTGGCGCAGGTATAATGTAGCGCAGGGGTTTACAAAGTGACGCATCTACCTAGATGCGTCACTTTGTAAATATGGTGCAACAAGGCACATTTTTTACGCTGCTAGTGCGTCACACAAAGTGACGCACGGGTGGCGTAAAAGTGACGCATGGCCTCATAAATGAGGCCCTACTTTTTTCTGTAATATGGCAGGGGCTCAAAGGATTAATGTTTTGCTCATTTGTAGGGGGCTAAGAACCCACCGATGAGCGTTGACCCATCATGATTACGCAGGAACAACATTTATTTAGGCTTGATCCATATTCTAGAAAAGGGCTGCACAACATCTGAAACCCTTCTACAATATCAAGGGGCCTCAGGGAAAAAGGAAACTGGCACAAATACCCATTGCACCCCAGGGCACGTCATCAGATATCGAACATTGACATTCTTTTATCCTTCTAATTACGTTCAAGAACCCAATGGGCAAAAAGACAAATATTGAGGCTTTTGACATTTTGTCATATATTCGAAAACTGTTATTTTATGTTTTCCACGACAACTGAACTCAACAAGCTCACTGAAGCAGAAATCCGTGGTGTAATGAAAAATTATGGGGTCCCTTTGCTGGGGGTGAAAAAGGCCTGATTGGTAGGATTGCCCCCACCTCCCTGCACCGAAGGGGTCTGCATTACGCCCCTGGAGGAGCACAATTATTCCACAGAGTCATTTTCACAAACATGCGGAATAGAAATCTGAAGGGGGGGGGGGTGAGCTAGCAAGGGAGAGTCCTCATTTGGTAGGGGAAGGCATCAGTAGTAGGCAGAAAAGTGTATAATGCTAAATGGGCGGGTGCTCCCTCTGCAGCTGTGGTGGGTTTCATTAAATATGCTGATAAATAGATTTTAGATACATGTCTGTAGGGCAGAACAGTATTTCACCCGATACTGGGTGTAATCTGGGAAGAGGCGTGTACTTCTAGTATGGAGATAAAATATTTGGCCAAAACAACTGTGTCATTTCATTGGTATCCTAAATGTCGCAGCTTTATGAATAAAGGTAGTACTACAGCTGTTGCCTCGCATCATTTGTGGGATGACTCTGGGATTTCCTACAAACAAATTCCCTTTAGCTCAGAGTGCGTGTCAACCCTGCTGTACACATTTTGTAAGAGCAGCATCCCCCTGACTTCACCTTTCCAAGGGTCTGCACCTAGGAGAGCTCTGGTATCAATCCAGCCACACAACAAAAAAGTGTTATTTTATTTTAGAAAATGCAGTTTTCTTGCTGTCTCTGCTGTACTCCTTCCCCCTTCCCCGACGTCCCTGAAGACAGGACCTGTGTCCCCATGCTGTTCTCTCACACAGCGCTGGCATCATCCTTGGTCCTGCGCTCTTGACATCCCAGTGTGCTACCCTGAACATGACTGATGCCACCAATTCATCATCATGACACTGGGGGTGGAGGGGTTCAAAGCGGGGAGACAGTGGTCTGCACGTGAGAACGCCCTTGAGCAATTACAGAGCAGGGGATGTATGCATTAACACGATTTAATCATGATACGGGTAAAGATGTAATATTTATAAATGTAAAAAAATGTGAGGTACGAAAATCACTGACATCGGTAATTGTGGTCTTCTCTCTTTTTGAGACATGAAAGCAATATTCATCCCTGCATCAAGATATAGGCTTGCATACTGTAAAAAAAATATATATCCAACAATAACGAAGTAAATAAGACACCCCTTTACATTTTACGCATTTCAAAACAACGAATTGAGGTAAGAAATGAAACATCTGAAATACGGATCATGGATATCATAAAACAAGTCGCCAGGTACCTCTGATAAAGTTATGTAGAATTCACCTATACCTACAATCGCATTTACATTTAGGGAACATCTTGATGAAATGTGCTCTGTAAACCTTATAATAAAGATTGACTGATGTGTCTAAGAGTAAGAGTCTGTGGCTACAACTCACAAGCACTTCCTGACAAGTGACCTTGAGAACACTGTTTTTCTCAACTTGTTCCTGTTAATTCGATTGTAGCTATTATATGAATAGCAGTCACTTTATAGTTAATTTACAAGCTACTGTAATCATCATCAGGACAGACCTTTAAAGTAACTCTATATGTCCAAGTCACCAGGATTTCTTTCCTCCTAATTTGTGTTTTATGTATTTGATTTACTTCTTTCCCACGAATTGCGCTAAAATACCTTATTTTTATTATTATACTGTTTTTGAAAGACATCCATGATAAAATTGCGGTTGTTCCAGTGACAGGAAATCCCTGAGATCCTCACCCTCGATGCCTATGGCTGATGCCAGGGGGCAACGTTTCTACTGCACGAAGAAAGGCATCATGGTCTCCCTTAGGGGATATTCAAACTCTCAGCAAATTACAGACTGGGGAACATATGCGACCAGGCTCAGGTGGAATACTGTTATTCACATCTATACCTCCCTCTGAGTTTAGTGTGCATGCAGACTGTATGGGCACATTGCCTCCCGTCTTCAGATGCATGTATCCATGTGCCCCCTGATGCTGAAGAGCAGCACTGAAACTGTGTCTGTCTCTGATTGTTTTGTGTTGAACAGTTTCTGTAGGTGCTCACATCACCAAGCCCAGCCAGCGCTCCATCTGTACACTTCTGACTCTGTAAATCTGAAAATTGCCCAACAGTGAGACAACACCATGAACAGTGCTTGACTTTGTATCTGTGGGGGGCCAATGCGAATCTGCACACATCCTCCAATTTTGATGGATCTGCATCCACTTAGAGGTGGGACAAAACTGTGGACTTTGGGTAGTAATTCCAGAGCACTCCACTACAGTTTGCTGTAGTTTGGGAAGTCAATTGTTTTGAGATTCAGGAATTTTAAACAGTTCATACTGGAAATCCACCGATTTTTCTAGTTCACCTGACGAGCGAGCGCATGTGTGTGTGTTTTTTGGACTATATCACACGACACAAAACCAGTAAAAACAGATTCATGCCAGTTTGTTTTTTTTGCACATTTTTTTGCCTAGCACTAAAAGTAAAACAACCCTGATGTGGACATATTCCGAATTTTTAATAGTCACTATGCCTGAATACCATACACTAGAATGTATAAGGAGACACCTGCCCAATTTGAACTATTTCTTTTCACCTAAATTGTGTCAGCATCCTTCTGAGCTTCTTCTGTGTAAGATTTTAGTCTGTAGCTTGAAGATGATAATAACGAAGGCACCTTTTATACTGCCTATATGTCAAGAGCCTTATAATTGTCTAACTATCTCTAACGTTTCTCAAAAGGGTACCTGTAACCATATTGTAATACTTTGAGGAAATGCCCCTTATACATGGTTCCTCGCAGTTTAAAAATGCCCCTCTTTCGAACAACACCAACTGGGAGCCTATTTTCACAAAACAATGTGTCACCAGTTTCATCCTTCCTAAAAAAAACGGGTATTGTGTAAATAGAACTATAAAGTACAAAGTGTTTGCAATGGTGTAATGTGTACATTGAAACACGCTCTGTGAATACTTGTGTTCTTTGTCATTGTTTTTGGAAAGTGTCATTGTTGGGAAGCAGCTGTCCGTTCGTGAAACAAAAAAAAAAAAGGTCTCAAAAAGTGCACATTGCCTTAGAAGCGCTTGGCACTTAATGGAAAATATTAGCTTTGTTGCCTTTCTTCTGAAGACAATGACCCGGAATGCTTGCTCTTTCAAATAAGTTCACAGTTTGCAAATGGTTTGTGAAACAAAGTTAGGATGGCAACAAGCAATAGCAACGCCAATAGGGTGCTCCGATGAATGAGCTATTGGCTTTGCCAATATGTTTTAGCCATGTTGTACACACGCTTGGCTGCTGTTCAGCATGGCAAATAGTGGGGTAAAGGAGAGTGTTATGGTGTGGTGTAAAGTGGAGTACAGTGGAGTGTTATGGAATGGCATGGGGTGGCATAGAGTAGAGTTGAGTGGCACAGAGTGGAGTAAACAGGAGTGTCATGCAGTGGTTAAGAGTGTTGTGGAATGTCGTGAAAGGAGTAAAGTGTCATAGAATGGAAGGGCATATGATGGAGTACAATGTCATAGTGGAGTACAGTGTCGTAGAGTAGAGTGACATAGAGTGTTGTGGAGTGGTGTAGGGTAGAGTGGAATGGCATAGAGGGTGTTGCTTTGAGTGAAGTAGAGGGATGTAGAGTAGAGTGGCATAGAGTAGAGTATCCTAGAGTGCAGTGTCATAGAGTGGAGTGTCACAGAATGGAGTAGAGTTGACTAGAGTGAAGTGGCGTAAAGTACAGTGGTGCAGAGTAGATTGGAGTAGAGTGCAGTGATGTAGAGTGCATTGATTTTGAGTAAAGTGGTGTAGAGTGCATTGAAATAAAGTGCAGTGACGTAGAGTAGAGTGGCAAAGAGTGCAGTGGGATAGAGAATAGTGGGACAGAGTAGATTCTAGTTGCATAGAGTTCAGTGACCTAGAGTGCAGCGGCATACAGTAGATTGTTTCAGAGTAGAGTGAACTGGTGTAGAGTGGTACAAGGTCGAGTAAAGTGGAATAGTGTGCAGTGTTAGAGAGTAGAGTGGAGTGACCTAGACTGGAGTGATGTAGAGTGCAGTGGCAAAGAGTGCAGTGGTGCATAGTAGAGCAGAATAGAGTGCATTGGCGTAAAGTGCAGTGGCATAGAGTGGTGCAGAGTAGAGTGGCCTAGAGTGCATTCGGGTGGAGTTCAGTGGCATAAAGTAAAGTAAAGTCCACATTTGTAAAGCGCACAATCACCCGTAAGGGTCTCTAGGCGCTGGGGGGCCGTCGGGAAGATTAAGTGAGCTATTGCCCAGAGTCACATGGTGCTGGGCTGACCTGCCGCCGGAGCCGGGGATCGAACCGTGGTCCCCAGATTCCAGCGTCAGTCGCCCTGGCCGCGGCGCCACACCTCCGCATAGAGTGGTACAAAGTAGAGTGGTGTAGAGAGCAGTGGAGTAGAGTAAAGTGGTGCAGAGTACAATGGCTTAGAGTTCAGTGGCTTACAGTCCAGTGGGGTAAAGTGTTGCAAAGTAGAGTATATTGGCACAGAGTACAGTGGTGCAGAGTAGTTGGTGTAGAGTGCAGTGGTGCAGGGTAGAATACAGTGGCGCAGAGTGGAGTGGCACAGAGCAGAGTGGAGTGGTGCAAAGCAGAGTGGAGTGGCACAGAGTGGAGTAACCTAGAGTGGAGTGGCACCAAAATCAGTGCTGTAGAGTAGATTGTTTCAGAATAGAGTGAATTAGTGTACAATAGAGTGGGGTGGTGCACGGTAGAGTACAGTGGTGTCGAGTGGATTGACATAGAGTGGAGCAGTACAGTGTAGAGTGCAGAGGCATAAAGAGCAGTGTTGCAGAGTAGAGTGGCATAGAGTGGAGTGGAGTGGCGCAGAGAGTAGAGTGCGGTGGCAAAGAGTGAAGTGGTACCTAGTAGAGTAGTGTGGGTAGAGTGCACTGGCATAGCTTAGAGTGGTGTAGAGAAGAGAAGCATAGAGTGAAGTGTTGCACAGTGATGTGGCGCAGAGTAGAGTGCAGTGGCGAAGTGTGGAATGGCATGTAGTGGAGTGGAATAGTGTGGAGTGGTGCAGAGTAGAGTAGAGTGCGTAGAGTGGAATATGCATGGTGTGGTAGCACACTTCCATTACAGACAACACATCTTAAATTGAAATCACCTTTATATTTGCACAGACTTACAGATTCACTGATAAAAGTATACAGCGGCCAAATATATGTTTTCACCACACTTCAGAATTACCCAAAACGTGCTTCATTTGGGCTTTTCTAATACTGAAATATCTGCACAGTTCATTTAAAAAGAAATTTAAAATGTGTTGTATGCTAGAAAATAAAACACTGTACAGCCTTCTTCAAGTACTCCCCTTGACCCCAGATGATTGCCACATAAATCCGCTCACTTTGATGTCAGAGAAAGAAAAGTCAACACCAAGCTCCCTGGAAGACAGTCTGACATTTGACATTTGTCTTTGAATGCACAACAAATGTCATTTTGTGGGAGATGTCTTCAGTATTCTCCAACAGTGGATTATTAGACATTGTGTTCTTTTTTTAGCTGGTTGGTTTATGTGCTGGTAGTTGTGAATGTGCTGATAGTTGTGCATGGTGTGTGGCACATCTATGTGGTGTGATGCAATTCCTTTGTTCCTCAGTATTCATTACTTGCTGTTTAGTGTCTTGTCACTACTGTGTGGTATCTTTATTTAGTAAGGACTGGGATGCATTTGTGGTGCAAAGTGATAGCGACGTCATCATTTACCAATAATTCTCGTTCTGACATGTTCTGTTTTTTTCTCTTTCCATTCCTTATGACTGTGGATACAAGAATCTTCAAAACTTGTCAAGGGCTTCCAATTATGCTTTAAATCAGGAACCAATTTGCTCTCTAAAACAAGAGAGCAGAGTTAGCACTTTCCAGGGCATTTCAAGTTTGTTCCTACTCACTGACCAGTATTCCAGAGAGACAGTTACACACTCTGCAGCTTTCCCACATATGTACTGAATATATCAAACTTAGACATGAGTTTACTAGTGTCAGGTGGGTGTCAGGCCCCTGGTTAGGTCCACATGTCTAGAACAGGTTGCTCTTTTTTGGGAAGAAACAGGCCACATGATTACAAAGCCGCATACTGTGCTGCAGCAGCTCACACAGCACGCAAATGATCATTTGCATACATATTTCTGCTTCATAGAGCAGCTCATTGCTTTCTTCATGCTGGTGGTTGTTTTAGGCAGCTACTAACAGACAAACTGAAAGATACAAATGGGTTTACTCTTGAAAACACAGCTCACTCCTTTACATATTTAAATGAACGAGCCGTCCAAAGCGATCCATAGTTTTCCAATATATCACAAAAGGTATACTAGAGGAGAAAATGGACTGACTACCACAGTTCTGCAAAATGAGAACCCAACTTTAATTACTGGACGACGCCTTGTTCTTTAAAGAGCATCGAAGTCCTGCTCAGATGGCATGTTGATGTCATGTAAAATCATAAATAAGTAAAAAGATAAAAATGTATTCCAATCGAACAGAAAACACACGTTGTCATGGGAGTGAAACGCATATAGACTCATACACCAGAAATAAGGCAGAACCAGCACATAATAAATGTGAATGTGGGTGACCCACTTGTGGGACACCCCCGCGCCGCACGGCCACCAGCTGCTGCGTGTGCCCCCTCGCTGTGCCTAGCTGCCTCGCTGCCGACTGACCCTGCTGCCGTCCGTTTGGTTTTCTTTTGCCAATCGCTTGTGCCTGTTTTTACTTTCTAATCTCTCTCCCGTGTTAAGCTTGTTTTGTCAATCACTTGTGCTTGTCTGCATCTCTTAGGCTTTTTCCCCCGTGTTAAACTTGTTTTGTCAATCACTTGTTCTGGTCTGCATCTCTTAGGCTTTTTTCCCCGTGTTTAGCTTGTTCTGTCAATCTTTTGTGCTTGTCCATATTTCCTAGTCTTCTTCCCGTGTTAGCGCGATTTGTTTACCATCTGTAATCACTGCCCGCTCTGTTTCCCGCCTCCCTCGCCGCCCCCGCTTCCCGCCACTACCGCCGACCCCGCCCCTTTTTTCCTTCTGTTCCCTCCCCGCTCCCGCCTCCCAGCTGCTCCGCCCACCCGCGCACTTCGCCTTATATGGCGACCGTGCGAACGTGCAGCGTTGACGCGCAGCGGGCGCGCCGATTGTGCGCCGAAGGCACGCCAAAGGTAAGCCCGTCTGCGCCCGTCCGCGCCTGGACCGCGCCCAGGGCCAGGACCCCTGGTCCCCACCGACGGAAGCCGACCCGACGAACCTACAACGCCGCCGATCTCATCGCACTCAACACCGGCCGCATCCCAGGATGTCATCGAGCAGCCCCGAAGTACACCCACGGACCCTTCAGCTGCCACGCCTGCAAGTTCAGCTGCATCCGGACACACCCTGCACCAGCACTCACCAAACCGAACACCAGCAGCAGCCACCTCAAGTGCATCCTGCTCAACACCCGCTCCGTCCACAGACACGCCGTAGAACTCTGGAACCTCCTCGACACCACCGCCCCGGACGTTGCCTTCCTCACCGAAACCTGGATGAACGCCTCCTCAGCCCCAGACATCGCCATCGCCATACCGGAGGGCTACAAGATCATCCGGAGGGACCGCACCGCCAACCAGACGGGAGGAGGCATCGCCATCATCCACAGCCTGCACTTCCAGATCCACACCAACCCGAAGACCACCCTCAGAGGCACCCTGATCTACCGACCCCCGGGGCCACGCACACGATTCAGCGAGGACATCGCCGACTTCGTCAGTCCGCATGCCCTCCCCTCCGCCGACTACATCCTCCTGGGGGACCTCAACTTCCACCTGGAGAACAACAACGACCGCAACACCACCAGCCTGATCGACAACCTCGCCAACCTCGGACTCAAGCAACTGGTGACCACCCCCACCCACCTCGCCGGACACACGCTCGATGCCGTCTTTTCGTCCAGCAACGACGTCACCTTCAGCCACGCAACAGGACTCCACTGGACGGACCACAGCTGCGTCCACTTCACCTTCAACAGATCGGCGATCCACCACCACCAACAACAGGCTGCCCGTAGAAGCTGGAACAAGATCACAGCCGACCAGCTCACCGCTTCCCTGAGCCAGCACCCTCCCGCCAGCTCAGCGAACCCCAACCTGGCCGCCGACAACTTCACGAAGTGGATCAGCAACTGCGCGGACGAACTCGCCCCACTGAGAACCCCACCCAGCAGACCCTGCAGCAGAAAAACACCATGGTTCACCGACGAACTAAAGAGCTCCAAGAAGAACTGCCGAGCCCTCGAGAAAGCCTGGAGAAGGGAGCCTACCACGGACAACATGACCACCCTCAAGCTCGCCACCCGGAAACACCACCAACTGATCCGCGCCACCAAGAAAAATACATACAAGGATCGGCTGGACAACAACGCACACAACTGCAAGGAACTCTTCAACATCGTGAAAGAGCTCTCCAACCCCAGCGCCGGAAGCAATGACATCACCCCGTCGCAAGACCTCTGCAACTCCCTCGCCTCCTACTTCCACAACAAGATCGCGGACATACACAACAGCTTCAGCAACCAACCAACGCAAGCCACAACCGCAACAACGCCACCCACCACCACCCTCCGCACCTGGACTCCAATCAACACAGAAGACACCATCCGCACAATGAACTCCATCCACTCCGGATCTCCGACTGACCCCTGCCCTCACCACGTCTTCAACAAGGCCGACGCTGTCATCGCACCCCACCTGCGGGACATCATCAACACTTCCTTCGACACCGCCACCTTCCCTGAGAGCTGGAAGCACGCCGAACTCAGCGCTCTTCTCAAGAAACCCACAGCAGACCCCACCGACCTCAAGAACTACCGCCCCATCTCGCTCCTCCCGTTCCCGGCCAAAGTCATCGAGAAGACCGTCAACAAACAGCTGGCAGCCTTCCTCGAGACGAACGGATCCCTCGACCCCTCACAGTCGGGCTTCCGGGCGAACCACAGCACCGAGACCGCCCTCATCGCTGCCACCGATGACATACGAACTCTGATGGACAACGGAGAAACAGCGGCCCTCATCCTCCTAGACCTCTCTGCGGCCTTCGACACTGTCTGCCACCGCACACTAATACAGCCCCTTGGCAACATCGGAATTCAGGACAAGGCACTGGAATGGATCATCTCCTTCCTCGACGGAAGAACACAGAGAGTCCGCCTACCACCGTACAAGTCAGAGGCCACCGAAGTCATCTGCGGCGTCCCTCAAGGATCCTCACTGAGCCCCACCCTCTTCAACGTCTACATGAGCCCCCTCGCGGCCATCGTACGCCATCACAACCTCAACATAATCTCCTACGCCGACGACACCCAGCTGATCCTCTCCCTGACCAACGACCCCGCCACCGCCAGAGCCAACCTGCACGAAGGGATGAGAGAGGTAGCCGAATGGATGACGACCAGCCGCCTGAAACTGAACTCGGACAAGACGGAGGTCCTCATCCTGGGCGCATCGCCCTCCGCCTGGGACGACTCCTGGTGGCCCTCCGCCCTGGGCACCGCACCCAAACCAACGGACCACGCACGTAACCTGGGCTTCATCCTGGACTCCTCCCTCTCCATGACCAGACAAGTAAACGCCGTCTCCTCGTCTTGCTTCAACATCCTGCGCATGCTACGCAAGATCTTCCGGTGGATCCCCACCGGCACAAGGAAGACGGTCACCCAGGCCCTCGTCACCAGCCGACTGGACTACGGCAACGCCCTCTATGCCGGAACCACTGCCAAACTCCAGAAGAGACTCCAGCGGATTCAGAACGCCTCGGCCAGGCTCATCCTCGACATCCCCCGACGCAGCCACATCTCCGGACACCTGAGAGATTTGCATTGGCTCCCGGTCAACAAGAGAATCACCTTCCGTCTCCTCACCCACGCACACAAAGCCCTACACGACCAAGGCCCGAGCTACCTCAACAACCGGATCAACTTCTACACTCCCAAGCGCCTCCTCAGATCAACCAGCCACGCCCTCGCCGCCGTCCCCCGCATCCGAAGAACGACAACAGGAGGAAGATCCTTCTCCTACCTGGCCGCCAAGACCTGGAACTCACTCCCGACCGACCTACGCCTGACCCAAGACCACCTCTCCTTCAGGAAGAAGCTCAAGACCTGGCTGTTCGAGCAGTAACGGCACCCCCCCCCCCAACCCAGCGCCTTGAGACCCTACGGGTGAGTAGTGCGCTCTACAAATGTCATGATTGATTGATTGATTGAATTGCAATAAATGCAAGTGGAGTGTGCCACTGTAAGACTCTAAGACACAATGGTCTAAAACAGGACAAAATGTAGAGGGTGCATTACATGAACTTCCAGAGCAATACATCTTAGTTTGGTCTATCCGTTTTAGCACTATTTTACAATGTTGTTCTATTTTCAGTTTGCGTAAACAGCACTATTATGTTGTAGTAACAAGTAAAGTTTGTAGTCTGTCCACAGAGCCTACTGCACAACAAAGCCAACTGTGAAAAAGTTGAAAATACTTCATTATTGCAGAAATGTAATATTCTGTTAAATAGCCCCTCATTAAAAATTAGCACAGACCAAAAGAATAATAACTAGTCAGTTTTGCTACCAAGCTGAATGGAAAAAATGGCTGGAGAGAGGAAGTGGCATAGTAGATTTCTTCACACCAGCTCCCCATAGTGTTCAAAGGTCAAATATTTTCCAGGTGGCATCGACTAATGCCCACTTTTGGGCTGAACATCTATATTGGAAAGGCTTTAAGGGCTGGCTGATGCCATCTTATCCCCCCCCCCCAAGAGATGCTGATTTAGTATTTTTGTCTCTCTTTTTCCCAGGTGGATGTCGGCTTCTTATCTACACAAAACGAGTTGCGAAACCAATATATAGAAATTGTATCATGGAGCTATTCTTCCTTCAGCTTCTTTTTTTAGGCACGCATGGTCATGCTTTCAGAAATTAGATGTTAAAATTACCCTCTACTCACAAACAACTTAAATAAATAGTGAAAGAGGTATGTGGGTGGCATGGTGTTAGGAGCACTGGACAATTTTTGCCTGTGGGTGCTTGTGGGACCCACCGGTGTTTATTTTAGGGAACCGGGAGTTTCCTGTCTCCCTGACCTAACTTACCAACTGCACGGTTTCAGCACTTAATATGGCTCCTTAAGGGGCCATCAGGCGTAGAGAAAAATAACAGTTCTCTTTTCCCAATCTTGCATCTGTAGCCATCACCAACAATCATTATTCTCGTATGTTTCTTTGTCTGATGATCTTAGCTGAGGCTTTGAAATGTATCATGACATAATTAACTAGTTTGCACCTTTAATTATAAACTCTTGGAATTCCCTCAGCTGTCAGACACTTACACCTCAAAGGGTAAAGCTGTGCCTCTAGCACATCTTCCCCTTTAGGCATCATGTAGCGCACACTTTGACACTTAGGTATCTTAACAGTGGTTTGCGACTGCAATTGAGGCTACAAAATATGTGTAGATTCCTCTCCGAAATCAGAGATAGAAGGGGGTGCTTGCTCCTTTCACGCTTCCTCTTGTTTGTGATACGGGCATGGTTGGAAAACAGCTTTTACCAATCAGAATGACTTTTCTGACTCATAAACAGACATTTGCAAAGGTATTTTGCGATCCCAAACTCTGTGCTTTTGCAAAGCACAGGCTTTGCAACCGAAAAATCCATCTGCATCTCAGGCCTGAGTTTCTGAGGCAGAAAAGCACATTCAATTTCGATTGGTAAAACGTACAAAACATAGTACTGCCACATTAGTGGACAGTGACATTTAGGAGAAGAAAATCATACAATAATTTTTATTCTAATCAATTAGTGTGTTTTTCCTGCCATCATATGGAAATCTGCATTTTTCAATTTTTTCACGTCCCTGAAATAGTCATAAAAGATTATTGTCTATTTCACTATGATTTCCTTCAATTCCACACTAAGTGAATATGTATTTTGGACACTAGAATGTGCGTAACTTTTACTCGTCCCCAATGCTTAATTAAAAAAAAACATAATTGCTGGTGCTCCAAAGTTTTTAAGGAGGATTCTGCCCACTTCCACCATTGGCCAGGCCATCGTCTACCACAGGTTTCGACCATACTCTTGTTGTTTTGCTCTCTCTCCTGCTGTCTTTCCCCTCTACCTGTTTGCTCGCTCTAAACTTGCCACACTCTCTCTCCTTTCCACCACTGCCCTCCCTCGGCGCTGTCTGTCTACACCTGGGATGTGCTCTCTGCTTGACTGTTGCCCTGCTTTCCACTTCTTGGCGGCAGAATGCCCATTCCACTTGAATACAATGGCACCTCATGAGATGACTAAACCGTGTGCTTAAGAGCGGTGACTTACGACAAGGTAAGAGCATCACCCTGGCAATCACACACAGTACTGCAAGACTTCCTTCACATTCCACACTGCAACCAGCATCCTTCTATCCAAGACAACCAACCATGCAGTGCTGTACCCATCTACTAATGAACTTTAGCACTTTGTTAGAGATATGAAGGGCAATATAAATGCATCCTAACTGCAATAAGTTATAATGACCCACACAATCTATGCATAACCTATGCAAATCTCACCAGTTTTAGTCACAATTTTTTTCCCCAACTGTCTATGGCAGACAACAAATGTTATTTTTCTATATATAGCAACGATATATACATGCATCCTTAAGTTAAGTTCTTGAGCAACATTACTATAGAAGAACCATGATTTTACATTGTCATGCACATTATTGCTCTCAATAAGGTTTCAATAGGGACTTGTGCCCACTGTAGTATTCGAGCTGCTGCTGCATTCAGACTGGCCTCTCTCTCACAGCCATCCCTCAGCAAAGTCTCAAGTGGACTTTCAGAGCTTGCAAACCTCCAAATGTTTCCTCAGCCATGAACACGTTTTCAAATGTGTAGAGTTCTTTCCTGTCTGCTGGCCAGACTTCTTTCTCCAGCAAATCACATTTTTTTATTGGCCTTCAAAACGCACAGGAATTGCAGCAGACAAATTCTGCGTTCAGCCTAACACACTTGGAAAATTAATAGTAAATCATCAACTGATATTGCCAGCTTCCCTCCCTTTTCGCCAGCCTACAGGATATCCTGTCTAGCAGCCTGAACAAAAAGTGGAAATGAACAAGTCAACAGAGGATTTGCTCACATTTAGATGTTGGTGATTTTGACGTGTGCAGGGGAAGTTGCACATTGAGATGTATATCCAAAATCCGTTGGGACGGCCGTCTGCACTGTGGGATGCGGAGTGTTTATTTATTTATGTTTTTGCAAAACGATTTCACTGGTGAATGAGCTCATTTGCTGTTTGGATGTATGCGTCTCTTCCCATTCTGGATCCTTTGTAAGTTGGAGAAGCAGACAGAGCTGAGGGCCTATTTAGAGTGTGTGATTTGAAGATATGTTTTTCTGTATTTCCCTGTGCTTAGCTCTTTAAATTGGGTTACTTAGAACATTCAATAGAAGAGGAAAGAAAGGGGATTGAAGCGAAATGCTATTATTTATTTATATTATATGCTACTTGACGAAATATGAGATATACAGGAGCAAGTTTGTGCAAGTGCACTTCTACTCCCAATATCATTCATTTGACTGCACATGGTGACCATGAAGAAGCCAGCAGAGATGTGAAATGTCCCACAGTAAAGGACATCCTCGCAACACCACACACAAATTGTTACAAATCAACCTGTGATTTTCTGTCTCATCCATAGAAAATGGAGATTTACTATGCTTTTGCACCGTGTTTGCATCACAAAAGTGATGCAAAACAACGCAGAATCTTTTTTTTGTTATTTACTTAAATATAACATAAAGGTAATGCGAAGCAGCGCATTGCGCTCTTTCACGTTACTTTGCGACATGGGGCGTACCTAGGGTGGTGCATGGGTGTTCCCATGCAACCACCCAAGGTTTCTCAAACGAAGGAGAAATGCTTTCATTTCTCCTTCCTTTTCTGAATTTTCATGTGTGCTGCACTGTGCAGTACGCATACAAAGTGGGAAAAGCTTTCCCTTGTGCCAGGCATAGTATTTTGTAAAGGAAGGTTCCTGTACAAAAATTATGCAGGACTCATGCACACACCCTAGAGCTGCGGCGCTAAGGTGTGTACATGGTGCACAGCAGCTGTAATCAGCGCCAGCAAAGGGAAAGGGGAGGAGATAGCCATATGTTTGAAGTTAGGGATGCTCTCCTGCTCCCTCCCTGACGCGCAAAGCAGCACAGCCTGGCAGGGGGGCTGCGCTGCGTTGCGTGACTTTTTCATAAATCTCCCCCTTAGTGTATCTTACCCCCTGTAATATTAAGCAAAATATACCAAGATGTAACAACAAACAGCCGTAAAAGCGCAGTTGAGAATGGGATGAATTCCTACTTATGAAATGGACATGCCTGATCGTTAATAGGCCTAGACAAAATTTAAATGACGTTGGTGCAATTCATTTCATTTCTATAATTTTGCATTACAATTGTCAAGTGACATTCACAAAATTACGCTATGTTGCATAATTACTCTGAAGTTAACAGCAAAACCTGTAGCTCAGGAGGATGGGAACAGCACAAACAACTAGAATGCGAGTAGTTTTTGTTCACTGCACTTGTTTTTATTTTTCCTAATTTGCGCTATTAGCACCTATTGTGCCCTTGCATAAAAAATTGATGAAAGGATGCATTTTGTTAAAAAATATACTTCTAGCTGAAGGCATCGCATTTTGCATAATAAAGTGTAATTTCTGATGTTTTTCCTGAAATTATGTGTAATTACACAAAAGCAGATTGTACAAATTTTGCACACCAGTGATAACATAACATTTTAGATTAACAAAGTCTCTGATATTTACCAGTTATAGTTATCTCAATTAACTATAACTCATGCCCTAAACTAACTATAACTCGCACCCTGCCATGCACATTTTTATCAATGATGTCATTTCAGATGTTGCAGTGATCTTATAAATGATGTTATATAACATGGCATGGGTGAAGTAATATGTGAGGTAAATGCCATTGCAAGGCGAGGGTGTGAGTTATATTTACCTTAGGACATTAGTTTGAGTTACTGGTGAATCTCAGTGCTTTTGTTTGAATGAAATAGTATGTTTTAGCTGACATTTTCACCTAACAATAATGTCCCTTCAACCTTTGATTTTTTCTGTGAATTTCTAAGGTTTTTTTTTATGTAAAAGTGGGAAATTGGGTTGTTGATTGAGGGGGGGGTGAGTCCTTCTCAAGCAACAGCCAAATTCCTTGTCAGGGCAAGCAACAAAAGTCACTAAACTCTTCAGTAGCTTGGTACAAAAGCAACGAGGTTTAACTTAGAAGCAATGTGTAAAGTATTTATACAGCGCACAAACATCAGTAAAGTGAAAACAAAACATAACAAAAATCCCACACCAATTTAGAAGAATTGAGTACATTTTAATAAATTATTTGAACCAAAATGACAAAAATCCAATCAATAGAACCAGAGATAAGCAATTTCAAAGATTTATGGTAAGTGTGGCCCTTAAAAGCACAAAGCACCACTCATGGGTATCTGGTTCTACGAGATAACGTGAAAGACTAAAGATCCGCCCGACAATGGCAGAGCGTGGGCCGGATACCCGGAAAAGGTTAGCTCCACTGAAAAAGTGATCTTCTAAAGTGCAGTGCAAAGTGTTCCATTTTTCGGTGAGGGAGGCCAGAAGGAACGTAGAGAACATTGCAGATGGTTTTGCTGTAGCAAGAGGAGCAGGCCTGGCGTTGCAGATGGGCACCATTGTAGTGCGAAGATCCTGTTTAGATGTTTATTGCTGGAGCTTCATGCTGACAGTCACCAAGGGCCTTTGATGCTGTATCATGAAGAGAGTTGTTGGTCTTTCCACGTGGTCGCTGTAGCATGAAGAGTCAGGTTTCCCGGAGCTGTCAACGTGGTGATGCAACGGTTGGCATGGGCATCAAGATCTTGGCATGAATGGGCTTGTTCATGGTTGCAAAGAGCCCAAAACTTCAAGATTCCTCTTTTTCTTCTAGGAGGAGCTCAATTTATGCCACAACAATAAATAAATATGAAATACCAGCATTTGTAAAGTGGACAGCTACCTCCGGAGAGGTGTCCCAGCGCTGGGGGCCATCAGGAAGATTAAGCGAGCAATTGCCCAGAGTCACATGGTGCTGGGCTAACCTGTCACGGGCGATTGAACCGTGAACCCTGTGGTCCAAAGTCAGGCACCCTGGCCGCTGCGCGACACCTCTTCCTTGTGTGTGGACCAAGGGTCCTGGACCTGAGAGACACCTCTTGGGGAAAAGGAACTCACTCCAGAAGAGGCCTTAAGGGCTAGGGCAGGTCCAAATGCAGGTTCTGCTTCAGGCTTAGTGCAGCGGATCAGCTGGGCAGTTGCATAGAGGCCTCTGGACCTTGATGTGCCACTGTTGCTCAGAGCAGGTGGTCAGTCAGCTGAACCTTGGGGTCACTTCAGCCTGAGATGAAGGATAAAGGTCCAGTCTTCCTTCTCAGAAAGCAGGGTAGGCACTCCTCCGACAGGGGGCAATCCTCTGACAGTTGGGCTGTCCTTCTTTCATAGTATCCATAGGCTATGGAGTGTACTTAAGGGTGGGTCTGATGGTGCTATAAAAATATGTGCTAGCTTTTAAACTGGAGAACTTTCTGGGGTTTGGAATTTCCTGTGTCTCTGACTTGATCACAGTCTGTGTGCAATCACAATAGCTAGTGAGAAGTTCTTTGTGTGTGAGCTGAGACAGTGTCTTTGTAGTTCAAGTGTGACAGGTGACTGCTCCGCCCCACTCATCAAGTCAGGATGGTCCATCCTACCATCCTACCAATACCCAGACCCTCTATTATGTGGTGGTCTGGGAGAAATACACAAAGGCATAAAGCTACTTTAACCTTCATTTTATTCAGTGAATTTCTATGTTTTTCTTAAAAGTAAAATAAGATGTCCATTCCAGTGCACTATGTAACAAAGGAAAGTGCCTACACTGATACAGCTAGTCGCACATGAATTCAACCCACAAAGGAGGAAATATAATTTCTGCCCGAGATCTTGCTAATTAATAGCGATTTATTCATTCAATTTTTAGAAAAAGTTTTCAATTTTTTTTTACATGTTATATACAATGAGACACTACACCATTAAACTAAACACCATTATGACAATATAGATACTCAATCATACTAATCAGGCATATCACAATCGTTCACCAGTACATACATCCATTCATACAAGATCTAGAAAAGAAAAGCAAAGGTTGCTCAATAAATCGATACATAAGGTATAATACACAAATGCTTATTAACCTGAAATACAGTACACTTGAAATTAAATACAAGATAGATTATTTAGAAAAAACTTGTTTGGCAATGTGTACAAGAACTCGAGTGCAGTATTTTTCAACACATGGGTTTTAAGAGTAGAGCAACACTTGATACAAGGGCCTACGCGTTTCAAGTGTTGCTCTACTCCTTATGTATCGATTTATTGAGCAACCTTTGCTTTTCTTTTCTAGATCTTGTATGAATGGATGTATGTACTGGTGAACGATTGTGATATGCCTGATTAGTATGATTGAGTGTCTATATTGTCATAATGGTGTTTAGTTTAATGGTGTAGTGTCTCATTGTATATAACATGTAAAAAAAATGTGAAAACTTTTTCTAAAAATTGAATGAAGAAATCGCTATTAATTAGCAAGATCTCGGGCGGAAATTATATTTCTTCCTTTGTGGGTTGAATTCATGTGCGACTAGCTGTATCAGTGTAGGCACTTTCCTTTGTTATATAGATATAAGTGCTCAGCCTAACTGATTAGAGCCAACTCTTCGTTGCTAATACATTCCAGTGCACAGCGTGGGGTTGTGCAAGGGCCTGGACTGTGGCCATGTCCTGTGCCTAACCACCCTTGGTCGAACTACCCCCCTCTGGAGACACCGCACCCCACACCACACATGTGTGGTTGGGTGCAGGGTTCGGCCTCCTTCCAGGCCCTGCACCCAACCCCTACAGGTGCCTATCCCCAGAACCCCACATAACTGCTGCCCTACGCACCTAACTATGTCATATAACAATATAAAGGGTATCAGGTTTAGTTAAGGGTCAGAATACAAAAATATTAAAAGTGGCAGGTCTTTTGCCTTTAGCAGTGGGTCAGCACAGCAACATATATAAAACAGACCTGTTGGCTTTGCCAAAAGTCACTAATAACTATAATTAAATGTATTTTTCATACATTTACACATTGCAATTTTTAGTGATAACTTTTGTCCTAAAATGTTTTCAATAGAGCATTATTTAAAAAGAAACATTAAAAATGTCTTTGAAACGCTTGTAAAAAGTTTCAGGCCACAATGTGCAGCCATAGACCCAACAACAAGGGGTCCCTTCACTCCAGCTGAAGAACATAGTGCTGTGGCTCAAAGTGCATTAAAAATATGGTAAGCTCTCCTGAGGTCATGGATGCAATATTCTAGGATACTATTTTTTTCATGTTGCTGGTGTGCAGCTGCACTCCCTGCAGCCCTCCACAACAATAAGAGAAAATGCATAGTGTCCCCCCTCCCCCTTGTAGTGGCATTGTCATCATCCAAATATAGGCTGGGTCTATATTTGGCCTTACTTATTAAAAATCCCTTGCAGGAAATTATGTGCACTCCTTTCACAGAGCAATGAATAATATATTGACACTCATCTATTATTCTTTTTTTTCTTTATTTATATTTTGAGTGTCTTGGCCCCACCTAGGAAACCCAAACGTTCTATTTTTAGCTTGGGGTCACAGGAAGAGCCCCTGCTGCCCCTGTGAGATGCCAGCTCTGCAGAAATTGTGGGCTCTGGGGGGTGCCACAAGACCCTCATCGTTCCTGCCAGCTCTTCAGCCAGCACCCATCCTTATTGCTGTTGGAAGCTGGCACCATTCTCCTTTGCTCCTGCCGGGAAGGAGCAACTTACTTCTGTGCTCCCGCCCGAAAGAGAGCAATGTAGTGTTCCCTGCCCCATTGAGTGCAGGCAGGGAATACAATTTACATTCCCTATCTGCGCGCTCCCAGGCAGTAAACACATTAGTCTCCTGGGGATGTGGTCCATGGTACACAGCTTTGATTGGACCCTGGGAAAGTGTGTCCAAAGGGTGATTTATGGTTCAAGGAGGGTGGCCTGGCAATCCTCTACCAAAGTAAAGTTACTCTGGAGGATGGGGTCCACGGCCTCTCTGAGGTATTGAGGGTTGGTGCATGCTACCTCCCCATAATTAGTGATTCAGCCCTGGGGATGGGTCCCCGGGGCCTTGCAAAGGCATAGGGAGGGAGTACCCCTACCCTTCCCCAGCTATATTTTGTATAACCTTTTTGCAGGATAAGGGACTGCGTCGCCAAGTCTTAAAGTAAGAATTGCCACATCTTTTTTGGTGTGGTGGTAGTCAATCAGATCATATCTTTTGATCTGATAGATCCACAGATCCACCTCAGTGTGATATTTCAATATATTTTGAAGTTTAATTTATCAAAAACTACTGAACAGATTCACAGCAAATCACAACAAGCACATGTGAGTCCTCTTCATGTGTTATAAAATATATATGAATATCCATACAAATTCATGTGTATGCACTTTAAAAGATAACATGATTAGATATTTCACATTAACATGAGGCCTGGAGCTCAAAAGGGCTTCCTATCTGACCTTGACTGGACAAGCTTCAACAATCTATTCTGTAACCCATTACAGGTCACTTTGCTTGTCTTGACTACATGATATGCAAGTGTTACACAGTGCAGAACCTGCCTTTCTGGTCTGCCCATTTCTGGCTGTTTTGCATGGTGCAGACATTGAACATCCATGTCAGCCATATTTGGCTTGGTGCCTTATTTTAGTTCAGCTGACATGGCATTACTTTAGGTATATAGCACCTAGAAACTTGTCACTCTGGGAAGAAGCATTCTGAGAGCCCCTAAGGGGGCAGATCTGACTTCTTCCTTGCTAATTAGCAATGATGCATGCTTTTGTTACCATTAAATTGTATTGTTTTGTATTGTAATTGCATTTATATAGCGCTTACTACCCCTGATGAGGCGTTGAATCACTTTTTCCGCTAGTATCATGCTATTCCAGGACCCATAGAGGATTAGTGTTGAATTAGTATAGTGAAACATGCAAGTACATTTTAAGTGGTGGATAGGTTAGTCAGTTATTTGGATTTGGAATGATAGCAGAAGGATAGAGGAGGACAAAGGTTTGTATTTATATAGCGCTTGTTGACGCACGCTATTCAGGAAGCCTACAAAGGATTAGTGGTGGATGAATATGGTGAAATATGAAGTAATTTCAGTGGTGGATATTAGTCAGTTACTTGGAGTGAGAAGGATAGTGGAGGGATAAAAGGGGAAGAAAGATGTGCATTCATATAGCACTTGTTACCCCTGCTGGGTGTTGAATCGCTTTTCTGGCGAGTAGCACGCCACTCCGGAACCCACAAAGGATTACTGTTGAAAATTAATATAGTTAAAAAAATAAAAAAATAAAAAATATTAAGTAATTTGAGAAGTGGATATGTTATTCAGTTATTTGGGTAGTATATTAGTATAGTTTAATATAGAATTTGAGAAGTGAACATGTTAGTCTGTTAATTTCGATTGAAAAAGATAGTGGAGGGAAAAAGATGGAAACATTTTTTTTTCAGGTCTTAGCAATAGGAGGAGGCTTTTGGATGAGTAAAAAGGAGTTTTGGAGGGGATGACTCAGAGGAAAGAGTTTAGAAAGGTTTGTTGTAGAGGATCGGTATAGTAAAAGAGGTGTCAGATGATGCAAGGAGGGGTACAGTAGGAGAGAGTCTAGAAAGGGTTATTTTGGCAATCATAGTAGTGGTATGGGGTTTGGGATAAATGAGAGAGTGGATGTAGAGGATATATTGATAGATGTATAGGATGAGAGATAGGGTAGTGCATTGGAAGGAGTAGTAGTAGAAGCTTTGCCCGCCCGCCACCCTTTCGGTAATGTGGACCGCCCGCCTACAGGGCGGGGGTCCCGATATTGGCATTAGGATGCACCCGCCACACAGGTGGGCGCATCCTGTATATTTACCATTGTGGCGGGCGGAGCTGAAATCTCCGCCAGCCGCAATGGTAAAAATGAACGTTGTGCATTTCAAGGCACAACATGACAGGTGCCTGCCATGTTGCACTTTGAAATGTGGGGGGGTACCATAGGTACCCCCGATGTGCACCCCCCAAGCCCCGGACTCCCAGGGGGCCCTCAAGGGGCCCCCGCAGGGAGTCTCCGCATGCCTTTCCGTGGCGGCATTGCCGCCACGGAAAAGCATTTCTAAATGCCCATAGTAATATGGCGGGCGGTGTCTAACAGACACCGCCACCATGTTACTCATTTTCCGCCCCGGCCGCAAGGCGACTGGGGCGGAAAACAGGCGGGCGGTGTTTGACACCGTTGCGGTCCCCCCCGCCATCCAAATATGGCGGGGGGGAATTGGGCAGTGGATGTCAGGCGGATTTACTCCGCCAGGCTGGCTCTGGCCACCGCCAGCCTGGCGGGGGAAATCCGCCCAACATCGTAATGGACCCCTTTGTTTCAGAGTGTCATGGTCAACCGTGTCAAAGGCAGCTGAGAGGTCCAAGAGGAGTAGCGCAGCAACCCCGTTGTGGTCAACTGTATTCTTTAGGTCATCCCAGATGGCAAGGAGGGCAGATTCAGTGTCTCTTCCCAGATGGAATCCTATTTGGAAGTCTGAAAGTATGTCATTCTCTTCAATGAATTGTGACATCTGGGCGAACGCTGCTCTTTCTATCAGTTTGCCCAGGAACGGTCCATTTGTAATGGGTCTGTAGTTGTCAGGGTTCAGCAGGTCCAGGTTTGTTTTCTTCAGTAAAGGCCGTATGTATGACTTTTTGAGTTCTTCTGGAAATATTCCAGTAGTTAAGGAATCATTGATGATTCTTCTTACTGGAGTGGCAGCAGAGGTTGTTAAAAGAATTGTCTTGAAAGTTTGTGGCAGACAGGTGTCAGAAGGGCTGCCGGCAGGCCTGCTTGCTTTGACCAGGTCCATAAATTCATTGTGTGAGATGTGTTGGAAGGAACAGAGAGGCTTGATTAGAGCATTCTTGGATTGTTGTTTTGTACAAGGGTTAGTGCTGGTGCTTTGTTTCTGTTTTAAGTACGATTCCAACGTGTCTGCTTTTGCCAGTTTGTCTGTGAAATCATGAGTAACAGGATGAGTTCCTGCTAGGCAATTTGGTTTGCGAAATTCATTGAGTATTTTATAGAACTCTTTATTTGCACATTTAGCGTTTTGAATTCTGTCTGAATAGTGCCTTTTCATAGTTTTTTTGATAGCCGTCTTGTATAATCGTTTAATTTTCTGTAGATGAAGTTTGTCTTGTTTGGCATTTGTTTTGAGCCAGATACGTTGCAGCTTTCTAATTTGTTGTTTTATGTCTTTTATTTCTATGTTTCTCCCAGGCGCTTTTTTTCTTTTGTTCTGTTGTGTGGTTTTGAGTGGTATCAGGATATCAAAAGCTTCCTGTAGTCATTCATATAGATTTTGAACAGAATTTATGCTTTCCAGATTTGTAGTGGATGTTAGTTGTGTTTCCAAGTGTTCCAAATTGAGTTTGTTCCACGCGCAATAGATGGATGGATGTAAGGTAGTTTTAGGTGAGTCGCTTAGCGTTGTTTTATGTTGGAAGGCAAGCAAGTGGTGGTCTGACCATGTGACTGGAGTTATAGTTTGAAAGGTAACTAGTTCAGTAGTAGCAAAAATGACATCTACGATATGTCCATCGGTGTGTGTCGGATTGTGGACAATCTGATGCAGGTTCAATGCGTCTAGGTCGGTGATTATAGTTTTTGGATGGGTCATATTGAGTTTATCAAACCAAATGTTAAGGTCACCCAGAACGCATAGGTTGGAGTGTATTCTTATCAGGTTTGAAACTGTGTCTAAAAGTGCATCTGGTAATGTTGCCTTGCTAAGTGGAGGTCTGTAAAGGAGCAGGAAGTTACAGGAGGAAGACGGTGTAGGATTGCATCTTGTTAAAAGAGCCTCACAATTCTTTATGGAGATGTTGTCAATTTTAGTGATATGTATTGTTTGCCTGAATACAACAGCTAGACCACCTCCTTTTTTGGCTATACAATTTTAGGTGATTATTTGATCTGTTTCGCAACCCATATGTAGGTGTGTCGCATCGGCAGAGTCGAGCTGCAGGGGCTCTTAGAAGGGGCGAAGCAACAACAAAGCCCTATTAACATGCACAAGGTCTTTAAAGACCTGTGAAGTTCTCGGGTGCGGCTGTGAGCGGTCCCGGGCTGCCACACACGACGGGGGGACTCCCCGCGAGAGGTCTGGTGTCTGACACACATGAATCCACCCTGACTGAAAAGCTGCATGAAAAACATTTAAATTCGTAGACTAGGCAAACAGCTCTTCTCACACAACTTAACACCGACTACAGAATGGCCCCATGTCACACTTTTAAAACTCTGTGCTGCATGCGCACTTTCAGACCTGCATTCTGAGTAGGGAGATGTCACACTTGTAACTCTTCACGCCGAGAGGCTGCATAAACGTAGAGAAATGTCCGGGTTTTACAACAACGTCCGGGTAAAATATCCAAATGTCCCGGTTTAATATGCTGTTTAGATCACCCCTGCGGGCCTTCCAGCAACAAGCAGAGTGGAGCTGCAGGGGCTCTAATATGAATACCAACAAAGCCTTATTAGCACATTAAATGGTCTTTTAAAGACCTGTGAAGTGCTTGGGTGCGCTGTGTGTGTGCCCCCGGAAGCTGTCTCAGCCCGGTCCGACACACACGACGGAGGGTGGGGGAGGGATTCATTTGTGGATAGTCCATTTGGCAAAGGGCCCTTCAATGGGTGAATACGGTGGGTTATTGGGTCCAGGGGGTTGGCCTGGGGCAGCCCCGGGATCGCGGTGCATTGGTAAGAAAAGCTACCAAGAATCCCTATAGAAGCTTTCACATTTACATCATTCTGCACGCTGCGGGGGAGGAAGTGGAGAGGGGCGCTGCGCATCTGGGCACCACCAATACAGGAAAATATTAAAATGATTTAAGAATGAAAGCAACATTTTTTCCTCTTTGTCACAGACCCTTATGGAACCCACAGAATATGTTGGTCGGGGGAGAGGGAGGGAGTGAGACAGAGAGGGAGGGAGTGAGAGAGTGGGAGGGAGTGAGACTGAGAGGGAGGAAGACAGAGAGAGAGAGAGTGAGACAGAGGGAGACAGACAGGGGGGAGACAGAGAGTGAAACAGAGAGAGAGATAGACAGAGGGAGATGGAGGGAGAGAGAGAGAGTGAGACGGAGGGAGACAGAGGGAGAGGGAGTGAGGCAGAGAGGGAGTGAGACAGAGAGGGAGGGAAACAGAGGGAGTGAGACAAAGAGGGAGTGAGACAGAGAGGGAGTGAGACAGAGAGGGAGGGGGAGGGAGACAAAGGGAGGGAGACAGTCGGAGGGAGAGAGAGTGAGACAGAGGGAGGAAAACAGAGAGGGAGGGAGACAGAGAAGGAGTGAGACAGAGAGGGATTGAGACAGAGAGGGAGGGAGACAGAGGGAGGGAGACAGTCGGAGGGAGAATGAGTGAGACAGAGGGAGAAAGACAGAGAGGGAGGGAGACAGAGAAGGAGTGAGACAGAGAGGGATTGAGACAGAGAGGGAGGGAGGGGGACAGTCGGAGGGAGACAGATGGAGGGAGACAGATGGAGGGAAAGGCCACCTCTGTCACTGATTTCCTCACTAGTACCCTTTAACAGTGCCCCTCAAGTCTCTGTGTGGGAGGGTGTGTGTGGTGTGTGTGTGGGGGGTGTGGTGGGGTGTGTGTGGGGTGTGTGTGTGTGTATGTGTGGGGTATGTGTTGGGTGTGGTGGGGTTGTGTGTGTGGGGGGGTTGTGTGTGTGTGGGGTGGTGTGTTTGTGGGGTGGTGTGTGTGGGGTTGTGTGTGGGGTGGGGTGTGTGTGGGGTGTGTGGCCCGAACCCACCATAGGTGGTTCGGGCTCGCTCGCTGCGCTTCCTCGCATTACCGTGTCCCTGAATTTTGTTTCACAAAAGGGTGTGTCACCAACATGAAAAGTTTGGAAAGCTGTGGCCTAGAGGAATGGCTTCATGTAGGACTGGAGCCATATCTTCTCCCAACCATGATTCGGCTATGAATAGTATGTCTGGTTTCGCACCGGTGATAAGGTCGTAGATGTGATGCTTGTTTTTTTAGAGAGGGATCGAGCATTTATTAGCAGACTGTTTAGTGAGTGGCCTTTGGTGATAGTGGGACTTTGTTTGGTAGAAGAGTGATCAGTATTGTGTGGGTTTGTAGCAGGTGTGTTTTTACTGCTGGTATTAGCTGTATTAGGATAGCAATCATGTAGCTGTTCTGTATCGTGTTCCTCATCCAGCATGCTAAGAAGGCATTTTGATGGGTCTGCAAAGGTGTTGGAGATTGTGTTTGAGAGTGAGTTGGAGTGCTGTGTTGCTTTTGTGGTGTAACATTGTTGTGAAGTAGACATGGGGAAGCAAAGTTGTGACGTGTGGTATGTTGCTTATATGTTTTTGGTGTGTTTAAGGTGGAAGGTGTATGAGTCAGGGGAGGTGGTGCAGCATGTGGGTCATGTAGAAATGTTCTAAATTGTCCGATGGATGAGGTGCTGCATTGCTGTATCTGTGTTAGGTGTGGTGGAAGAGTGAAAGCTTGGCATTGGAGTTTGTTCCTTTGTGTGGTTTGAAAGGTGGGTATATGTTTGTATTTTGTGATGGTAAGTATTATGAGGTGTTGCGCTTTGAAGATCTTGTTGTTCTGGTGTGTGTGATATGTTTTGCTTTTGAGGAGTAGTGAAAAAGGGAGCTGATGTATATGTTTCATGCAATGGATTTGGTTGTGTAGTATTGTTTGTGAGAGGAGGTTGTGACGAAGAGGGGGTGGTGATGTGTTTATGAGTAGAGTGTATGTTGTGTGTAGGAGGGAATGAAGTAGAGGTGAGAGTGTTTATCTTAGACTGGTTTGTTGCAAGAGTTACAAAGTGTGGTGGTGTGCAGTGTGTGTGTTGTGTGTTAGTGTTATTATGGTAGAAGGGAGAGGAGTGTGTTTGTTGGACAACTGATGGAAGGATGATTATATGTTTGTATGTGATAAAAGGTGATCTGTTATGTGCAATTAGAGCAGGGGGCGTGTGTCTGACTGGGATGTAGTTATGTATGGAGTTGATTGGCGTTGTGTTAGTGATGAGTGTATTGGTTAGTGGTATAGGATAGAGTTGTGTACTGTTTGTAGGTGATGGTGGATATGTGTGGTAGTTGGGGTAGTAGGGTGTGGAGATGAGGTTTGGTTGGGTTTGTAGTGCAGGCTGGTACATTCATCTGTGCATAGTGTTGTGCGTGGTGTTCATTTGGTGTGAGTGTGTTGCTCTGTTTGTGGATGTGGATGGTGTGGGCTGGGTATTGCTAAATGAGAAAAATTGCAGCATTTCTGGCCCTAGTCCCGATCAGTCTCGAACATGCTCAAACAGGATGCTGCCCTTGTCCTCTCAGCCCTTAACAGGCTCAAATAGGAAACTGTCCTTGTGCTCTCAGCCCTTAGCCTCGACCACCGGGCTGAGATGACCTAAGCCTGGCCTTTTTTATAGCCCTAGTAATCAGGTGACCCCTTAAGCCAATGGGAACCCTAGCCCTAACACTATCCAATCACAACACTAGCCCTAACATCTAGAACCAATAGGAGACCAGGACCTTACAGCCAATCTTAGCCCTAGTCCAAGCACCCAATCAGTTCAAAAACCCTGATCTCTACGTCCAATAAAGGCCCTATCCCTATCAGTAGTCCCAAAACAAGTCCATGCAACCAATGGCACCGATAGCCCTAGTCCCTACTTCCAATAGAAAGCCTAACCCTACTCTAAGTCCCACACCTAGTCCAGCAACCAATCACACCAGAAGCCCTAATCGCTACTTCCAATTAAAGGTCTAACCCTAGCCCTAGTACCACCCTACTCCCAACAACCAATAATATAGGAAGCCCTAGTCCCTACTTCCAATAGAAATCGTAACCCTAGTCCTAGTCCCAACCCTACAATGATTGAATCACAGACCCGGAAATCAATCAGAACCCTCAAATACCCAACCAACGAGGAAATTAACCCTAATCAAATAGAAACATCAGATACAACCACCAATCAGTGTAGACATGTACCAACCACTAGCAGACCATATAAGGTCCCAGCGACCTCAGACAAGGTTTGCTGGCCAGGGAGTTGGAAGCTGCTTCTCCTGTTCAGAATCTCCTAGGAGACAGACAGGCTCAATCCACACTTTGGACTTCAGCAGGTAAGGGCCTCACTAACTTGAAATCTAACAATACTGTTTGAATAAAACTTTACACCCCCTGCTGACCAAAAAACGAAGTGCACAGGCCCTAGTAAAACACAATTTAAACAGCTCACAAAGAACCCTCTGATATAGAAAAATCCCTGTTGCTGGGGGGGAGTCAGGGGGGCTTGTTTGATGTAGAAAAAATGCCTGTTGCTGCTATGTCTGGTGAGTTTCATTCATTTGCTTCTGGGAGGGTGCCAGTATTTCCCCATTATCCTGAGCCTTAAAAAACCCCTGGGGACCCCATCCCCTGGGGGCCGGCTCACTTACTGTGTTCCTCGAGCCCACTCCCGGGACACAGTAGTTTTCCTTCCCGCACCAGGGTGGACAGGGAAACATATTTGCTCCTGTCTGTTCTGTCAGGAGGATTTTTAAATCTCCTGCCAGATGGGAGAAAACATGCTGGCTCCCGCTCCATGCGGAGAGCCGTATGGGACCACAAAGGTCCTGGGGCTCCCTCAGTGGCCCCCAACATGTTGTTTATGGGTGGCCTAAGGTGAGCACCAGGGCACCAACCTTTGGCCCTGGGGATGGGGTCCCAAAGGGCCCAAGAAGGCTTGGGTAGGGGACCATGCAGTCCTCCTCTCTTTTTAAATATGATACAGCTGTAGGAGATGGGGTCCCCGGGGCCCAGAAAAGCTCGGGCAGGGGTGCTGCATGGCTCCCAGCCCTTTTTTGTTGAATTTGACTCCAGTCTATGGCATTGACATGGCCCTTCTTTTGATACTAATGAGGATCAGGGAGGAGGACTGTGTGGTGCCCCTCCCCCTTTAAATGTATACAGCCCCAGGGGATGGGGTATCCAGGGCCTAATGAGGCTCAGGGAGTGGGCCACACAGCCCCCCTCACCGTTTCAAGTGAATTTGGCATCAGTATACTTCAATGACGTCATAGAAGGTGTCATGAATGATGGCATATGCAAGGGTAACTGACTATGCATGGCGAGGGCGCAAGTTATAGTTTCCTTAAGGCAAAAGACATAGCTACTTGACATAACTATAACTGGTGAATTTCTGTGTTTTCTTTTAGTTTTAAATGTTATGTTGTTACAGAACATTACACCTAGCTATAATGTAACCTATGTTCATTCTTGGTGAATTTTTAGTTTTTTTAATGTAAAAAATTATTGTGTTACCATGCGTAAAACCAACCCCCACTGTGTGTGGCACCCCTCCCTCAGCTTTAATAGGCCCTTAGACTGCACCCTCTCCCCCTGAGCCGAATTCAAATAAAAATTGGAAGGGGACCCCCTCACTCCCTGAACCTTAACAGGACCTAAGGACCCTATCCAAGGGGCCAGTTCTAATTATAGGACAGTGCCCCGGTGCCCACCCACCAAGTAGCAAGTTTGGGGCTCAGAGGGGAGCAGCAGCTGTTTCTGCTTGCTCCATCTGGGCAGGAGCAATATCTGTTTCCCTGCCCGGACACCACCCAATGGGAGCATTTTTAAATCTTCTGCAGGCTTGGAGCAGACTTGCCTTCCATGCCCGTGCTCCTGCAGGCAGGGAAAGCTGTTTGCTCCTGCCTGGTGGGAGACTTCAGAATGCTCCTGCCGGATGGAAGCAAACATGTTTCCCTGCCTGTAATGGAAGCAAACATGTTTCCCTGCCTGTAATGATGCGGGCAGTGAAACTGCTGTTTCTCAGGTGTGGGTTACCCGGGACCCAGTCTGTGAGCCAGTCCCAGGGTATGGGATCCCCAGGGCCATAACAAGCTCAGGGAGGAGGGTCATGCGGACCCCTTCTCCTTTTTCAATAGGGTTTGGCCCACGGGATAAGACTCGGGGAAAGGGGCTGAAAGCCCCCTTACATTTTATGCCTCAGAACCAGGGACTCCCTCACTTGGGGCCAGATCACTGACTACCTCTCAAGGAGCCCACACCCAGGGCACAGTAGTTTCTCTGCCTGCATTATCAAGGGCAGGGAAACATATGTTTGCTCTCATTGGTGGGAACATTTTAAAATCTCCTGACAAATGGGACCAAACATTGAAATCTGAGCCCTGCTGGAGGGAGATTTAAACATGCTTCCGCCCGCTAGGAGAGACGTCTGTTCTGTTGCCTGCCTGCACTACAACAGCAATGAAGTGTGTTTATATAATTTGTTTGCACTTGGCACTTTATCGCAAACATGCCTTGTTGAATGTAGCATGTTCTTTATTTTTGTTGGTTTGGTAGATTCCTTATATGCAACTTAATGGCATTGGTAGATTCCTTTTATGTAACGCAGTGAAGTTTGTTTATATAATTTTGTTTGCACTATGTGTTTTGTCTGTGAAATGAATTGGTGTTTTCTGTGTTTTTGGATTTGGTTTTACACACACACGTATTAATGAGAAGGAAAAACATGTCATCCTTGTGTGTGAACAAAGCTGTGTATGCAGCAGAAATGCATTACATCAGTCTGCAAATAGGTATTATTCTGATGCAGTTACTGTGATTTTTGGAGAAAAAAAGATGGATATATATATATACATATATATATATATACATATATACATAATAATACCTACACAAAACACATTTATATACATATATGCAATCATATATATATATATTTATATATATATATATAAATATATATATATATATATATCTCGAGCTCCGTGGTTCCAAAAAACCAATAGAAAAGCACTCGCAGCAGGTTAAACTTCGTTTTCAAGTTTTATTGCGCAAAATAATCTCAAAACAGACGCGTTTCAGCTCTTGCCTTCGTCAGTGTCAGCTGGCGGCGACAAGGCGGAAGTGTAATAAAGCAAAACCATTGAAACAAACAATGGACCACTTTCTGCAATGTATGAGCGCCATCTTTGAATGGTTGATTACCCAATTTATTCAAAACAAAAACAATCAAGCAATGTTTGAACTGGTCAACACAAACCGAATATTAAGCAGACCGACTACATTAGTTGGACAATTATTTACATGCTATATACACGATATTTACATTATTGAGCCCTGGATGGGCTGATTCATCGTGTTTGCTGAAATAAACAACTCGTTCTCTGTAAGTCAACCAGACCCACATTGCACTAAATCAATATACACTCTCATTGGGAAAGGGCATCTGTAGGCTAATTCCAATCATCTAACCTATAACAAATGTTCTTTATTTACAATTATGGCCTGGATGGCCCATTCTGTGTATTATTAATGACATGCATTCCTATCCATACACTTTAGCTTAAATAACCTAATGTCCTAGATTAATTTCGGATTCAAATGCCCGACCACCAACAGAAATTTCATAATAATTCTTAAATAAAGCAAAATATTCTCAGGTAAAGACACTTGTATTTTCAGCCCTATTGTTATCGATTACTGTTTCTCAAAGGTGTGATATATATATATATATATATATATATATATATATATATATATATTTATTTTATTTTTTTTCACCAAACCACCCTCCGGACAAATTTAGGATGCACACAGCCTGCTGTTGAAAACCCAACAGTTTATTTTCAAATGGCAACCAGCAATTAGATCCCAGTCTTTAACATTTATCTGGCCGACGCGTTTCGATGTGCTCTACATCTTCCTCATGGGCCGCTGTATTCAAAGTCCTCACTGCGTTCTGCATGCTAATGTGCCCTCAGTGGGTGTCACTGAGTTCAGTTTACCTCGTGGTGCATGCTGGAATTGTAAGTCCATATTACGCATCTTCCCTAAGTGGGTTCCGTGGACTTTGTAAATGCAGCTTTTACATATTATTTCCCTTCGTAGGGCTCCAGAAATCTTTGCCAGTTCATTAAAGCCTCAACAGCCGCGCTGATCGGCGTAGAAAAGTTCATGCCTCTGCCTCTCATGCTCTTCGAGATGGTGCAATCCAGCGTGACAGGGCTGACACGCAATATTTTTTTCACCAAACCACCCTCCGGACAAATTTAGGATGCACACAGCCTGCTGTTGAAAACCCAACGGTTTATTTTCAAATGGCAACCGGCAATTAGATCCCAGTCTTTAACATTTATCTGGCCGACGCGTTTCGATGTGCTCTACATCTTCCTCATGGGCCGCTGTATTCAAAGTCCTCACTGCGTTCTGCATGCTAATGTGCCCTCAGTGGGCGTCACTGAGTTCAGTTTACCTCGTGATGCATGCTGGAATTGTAAGTCCATATTACGCATCTTCCCTAAGTGGGTTCCGTGGACTTTGTAAGTGCAGCTTTTACATATTATTTCCCATCGTAGGGCTCCAGAAATCTTTGCCGGTTCATTAAGTCTATATATATATGCTTTTCCTATGGAAACCAGGTCCTAACTATAACTACCTACTGGCGACCGCCAGTAGGGAATACATATATGTATATATATATACATATATATATATATATATATATAGGGTATATATATATATATATATATATATATATATATATATATATATATATATATATATATATATATATATATATATATATATATTCCATACTGGCGGTCGCCAGTAGGTAGTTATAGTTAGGACCTGGTTTCCATAGGAAAAGCATATATTTTTTTCTCAATAGCTTTTGCGCCGGTTGACGAATCTTCACGAAATTTTCAAAACTAGTGGCCGGCTCCACTCAGCTTATATCTTTGATGATGTCGCATATTTCTAGATTTAATGGTCAAGATGTAGCTCAAAAGTAAAGCACCACATTTTACTCTTTCTGCTATGTTGTAGTTATCTACTTAACTTTATAGTATGTAATGACTCATGTATGTGTTCAGATGGTATTTATATAGTTGTATGTATATTTGTTGAGTTATTGAGAGGTGCTTGACTGATTACAGGAGTGCAAAGGTAGTGAATATGTGATTTTATAAGTACATGAGAAATGATTTACTGATCCTATATTGTGCAATGACCCAGTTATTATGCAAGCACTCCAAATGCATTCATGCAATGACTCATGCACTATCCATTCAGTCCCCTAACCACCTACACCGTACTGATTCACTCCTCCAATTACCCAGGTAGTACCCATGCAGTCCCGTAATCACACTGTCACTCTCTGTGCACTCTTCTAATCATCCAGCCGGGAACATGTCCTTATCTAATCACTGCGCCAAAACCCAAGCACTTATAAATTCACAATGATGTCAACTTGCAGCACTCTAAGTATCCACTCGCTATCCGTGTACTTGTACAGTGACTCAGGCATTAAGAAATGCAGTGCAGGGTTGATATTTTGTAAGTTCCTTTTCCATTGCTTTATTTTTTAGGGTTGGCCCCTTTTTGGAATTACCTCGATATTGATGGAGAATAGGATGCAGTGATGGTGATTCCAGTCACATGGGGTGATGGATTCTAATGAGACGGTGTTTGTTTTTGCTATGATGAGGTCCAGTGCCTCTCCCTTATTGTGAGTTGGAGTGTCAGAGAATTGAGATAGCTCCTGGTCTGACAGAAACGCTTTAAGACAGCCAACACCATGATCGTTTGTGTTGTTCCAGTGGAGATTAAAGTCACCCAAGAAAATTTGCGGTACTTGTGAGTTAACGTTGGATGAAATGACCTCCATTAGCTCATCAATGAAAGTCAGGTTATCACCCGGGGGATGGTAGAATACGTGAAGCTTGCTGGTGATGCGCTTATCACGCACTGGAGGCCGACGCTTCTCTGTGAAGGCTTCCGCCGGATGGAACTCACTCCCCCGCACCCTCAGACTGGAACCCAGCTATCTGGTTTTCAGAAAAAAATTGAAAACACTCCTATTCCCTAAATAACGTCCCCCCCTTTTTTCCTCCATCTCATCTGGATATCAAAATCATCACAGCGCGGGGATGCCTTCGGGTCACCAGGCGCTCTACAAGTCGTTAAATAATAATAATAATAATAATATCATCCGATATATTAATACAGAGATAATCGCAGGAGGATAGAGCGATGGAGTCTGCTTGCTTGACTAAGATTGAGTTACGATATATACAGGCTACACCGCCACCAGGTTTCCTGTTTCTGTCTAGGCGGATTAAGTCATGACTAGGAGGAACCAGTATGTCAAGTATGGGAGAGGAGGAACTATTTAGCCATGTTTCGGTGAGGACAATAATGTCTAAATCATTCTCGAGGATGAGGTTAAAAATGTCAGGAGCATGTTTGCTAGTGGGTCTGCAATTAATGAGTACACACTTCATCTTGTTAATAGAGTGGGTTAGGGTAGTCTGCTCTAAGTTAATATTTGTGAGGTTTTATCTATTTACGGATCTATTGCGGTGAGTCAGTTCTCTGAAGGGGTTGGTTACCATGGATTGGATAGTGCCACATTGCGGCTTACTGTTATCTGTTGCCCCGGCATAAGATATGAGGAGGTCGTCAATGTCTCTATCTGATAGATCGTCATTTGCCCTCCTAAGCCAGGATGGAGAAGGTAAATTACCCTGATTAGTGTTCTTGGGGTGAAAGAACTTGGGTATGTATCGACTAGGTTGGAGACTGGTTTGGTTACTCAGACTCTCGGGATGTGAGTTCTTCGGGATGTCATTTCTCGTTTGGAGACTGATTTGGTTCACAGAGGCGTTGGTGGCTCTGTGTATGTTTAGAGGTTCTTTAGTGATGGTTGATAGATTATGCATCTCGGTCTTGAGATGGGATAGGACTGTGGCTAACTCATTGAATCAAGTGATCTAGATGGAGTTGGGAAAGTTGGTAGTATGTGTGGGTGTGTTATCACATATGGAGGGCGATCCACAGGTAGGGTCTGTTTGTATGATCACGTTATCCAGTTGCTTGGTGATATCTTCATTAAGGGTCGATGTGAGAGGCTGAACCGGGAGGTTCGTTGTGGGGTCCAAGTCAGTGTGGTATGGTATTGAGGCAAGATTGAGGAATGGTCTTCGCGCGCTGATTTTGGATGGGTGGGATGAGTATAGGAGGTGTTAGGGTCCTCTCAGATATCGTGGTATTCAGTAGGTTAAGGGTATCATTGTAATCTGCTTTGGATGAAAGGGGGAGAGGAGGGCAGTGTGAGAGGAACTCCATTTGATGCCTTCATTCACAGCCGTCCGGGATAATGGTGGTGAGTCTGCAATGAAGTAATCAGTAGCTAAGACTAAACCAGTCCCTTCAGGGCTGGGGGATCCAGGTGTGGTAGCAAACAATAGGACTGGGGGGTAGGGATCACTGGGGATGACTGCACTGATGAGATCGGTGGATAAGTGCAACCCTGTGTCTCCTTGGCCAGGGGACCCATGTGTGGTTGAGGCCGATGTGTCTGGGCGATAGGGCTCGATGGCGGTGTCGGCAGTTGTCGGTTTGGTTGTCACTGGTAATGATGCCAACCTTACTCCATACAGACCAGACTGTTTATCTATTAAGATACTGACATTGTGCCACATAGGTGCTTTTTTGTGCAGTTGTGCATCGCATTTGAGCAATGTATGTGCATGTATCCATGCCTTAATCATGACCTGTATGATGGGGTTGACAGTAAAGTGGTGGGGGGTTCCAAGGGCATACAGTATACGGAGGCCCTGGCACGATCCCTTTGTGAGGCACTCCATGTGGATCCAGAGTGGGGCGCTCTGCCCTAGTCAGGATAGAAAATACTAGTTGAGAAAGGTATAGTGCAGTGTAGTTATGTTCCACGTTCTGCAGGCTCAGGCCTCCATAGAATCTATGGACAATCATTCCAAATTTTTCAATTGTGGTCTCATGATCCTCATATGAAGATTTTGATGCATTTGTCAATGTATCAAAATACGGGTGTCCAAACCACCATTGATATTATTTGTAATCCCTTTTTATACCGCGAACATGACCTTGTGGGTATCAGAGCCAGTGGTAGTCTATGCAGGTAAGTGTGGTGGGGCGAGGTGGGTGAAAGTGACAAACAGTGGAATAGGGAATGTAAAATAAATAAATAAATAAAACTGCTTACCTTGCGCTTAAGTGCTTTTATTTATTTTACATTCTCTATCCCGTCGTTTGTCACCCTCCACCTAGCTCCAACCCACCGCGCTTACATGCTCGGACCTCCACTGATCAGAGCGCTTTACAAATTTACAAAGAGCAGAGTAGTGATAACAATAATATTAAATTCACACATAAAGCAGGAGTAGGTAGTGTATAGAAAAGGGAGGGTATGCATTACCAGGATTAGAGAGCAGGGGAGGTAAACTTAATAATAACAGAGTATCATAGTCCAGAAAACTGCAAGTACCAGGCAGTGTTGAGAACCGGGACGGTAACGTTGGTACTGATAAGACGAGACATTAAAGTAGCCAATGATAAATAGGCATGCATGTAATTGAGTAATCTTGGGATCTAGGGAAGACATTTGTTCATAAGGAGTATTTTGACTTCTTTCTTGAAGGAGAGAATCGAGGGATTCATTCTGACTTCAGGAGTTAATATGTTCTAAATTCTTACGGCAATCCGAGAGAAAGATCGGTTGTAGGATTTCTTCTTGTCAAATCTCTGAGACTTTAGAAGAAAGGTGTTTGAGTGTCTGGATGATCTTCAGCTGCCAGAGAGTTCAAGGTTCTGAACGAAATATCTAGGGGTTTAATAGTGGAGGGCTTTATGCATCATGCAGGCAATTATTAGTTGTGTTCTTGATTCGTAAGGGAGCCAGTCGAGGGATTTAAGATCCGGGTGATGTGGTTGTGTCTTTTAGAGCCAGTGATGAGCCTAGCAGCAGAGATGAGTAAGGCCCTTAGAAGAGCCAATTTGGATATGGGTAGTCCAGAGAGTGTTGCACTACCATACTCCAACCTGGGAATCACCAGAGCTAGTACCGCATGCTTGAAGTCATTAGGAGGGAGGAAAGATTTTAATTTTCTTAGAAAATTCTTTCAATGATTTTCTCCTTTGGTGGTTGCACTGATGTGTTTCTGCACATTGACTTTCGTGTCAAGAGTTATGCATAATGAGTTTGCAGAGTCAATGAATTGTGGAATGCAGTTGAGGGCTGTTAGCTGTTTCAACCATTGTTCGATGACCGGTGACTGGTTGGGTGGGGAGATAAGGAGGAATTCCGTTTTTTGGATATTTAGTTTGTGGTGATTGTTTGCTTGCCAATTTTGAGTTTTCTGTATTGTTGTTTTGAAGGAACTGATGTCTTCTGGGGCAGATACTTTAAGGTGTAGTTGGGTATTGTCAGCATACACGTGGTAGTGGACGTTCGATGAAGTCAGAATTTTGGTGAGAGGCTCCATGAATAGGTTGAAGAGAGTGGGAAAAAGAGATAAGCCCTGTGGGACCCCTAATGTGATTGGCCTGGTCTCTGATAATGAGTGATTGAGCTTGACTGTTTGAGACCTGTTTTGGTGATAGGAGGAGAACCAGTTAAAGACTGATCCTGTTAGGCCCTTATGGTATTCCAAAAGGTCTAGGAAGTTGTCATGCTTCACCGTATTGAATTTTGATGACATGTCAAGGAGGACTAAGAGACAAGCTTGGTTTTGTTCCAGCTTTTTTAGTGCATTGTCTACTACGTGTGTTACATAGCTGCCCTGCACAGAAGCCAGATTGAAATTGGTCTAATAGTTGAAATTGATCGATGAGGTTACATAGTTGGATGTGAGCACATTTTTCCAGGAGCTTCGCCAGGGTAGGAATATTGGAAATAGATTGGACGTTTTTTAGGTCATTTTGGCCTGCCTTTGATTTTATAAGTACGGAGGTAACTTGATCAGACTTTAGACAGTCAGGGATAGTGCCTTGAAGGAGGGAGACATTAACAATCTTGGCACAGATTGGGAGTATTGCAGGTATGATCTCCTTGAAGAAGTTAGAGGGAAGAGGGTCCTTGAAATAGTTTGACTGTTTCAGCATAGCTAGGTTTTTATGAATGGAGTTTTCCTCAAAGGTTCTGAAAGAGTTCCAAGAGGTGTTACTATTGGGGAAATGCCCGCAAAGACATGCTGGAACAGTAGCCCTGGAGGCGGAATGAATGGCCCAGGTTTGAGGGGGATGAGGACATTGTTCCAGAGCCTTCTGAAGGTCAATTCTCATGGTTTCTGCCTTCTACAGAAAGAAGAAAACGAATTCCTAAGAGTTTGGTAGCGAATTGGATCCAGCCAGTGACTGATTCGGTGCAGAGTTCTATTGTGCTTTTATGAGTTAAAAATGTTTTTGGGGTCAATTACTGGCTTGACCTATTGGGTTTCTGAAGAAATTTGCTTTTTGACATTATGATGTTTTGTAGTATCTGTTCCTCAATGATCTCAAGTGCTTGAGGTGCTCAAGTGACGGTGCTGATCTCTATTGACTTTCAGCTAGTCTCAAGTTACATCTTTCTGTGCTGAGACCACCATTGTACCAAGGTTTAGAGTTTTTAGTGGACACTCTTTTTAGTTGTAATGGAGCAATCAAGTCAAGAACAGTCTCTTTGGAGCGAGGGTAGTGATTTGTAAGATCACGAACATCTGAAAACTCATCAGTGGGAATCAAAATGTTGTGGCTGAGAGAAGACAGAGCCCTTCCATTGATGTTGTGTATGTTCCTTTTCCAGATTCTGGGTTTGGACTGTTGAGCTGTGTTTGCTATCACAACTCCTGTGATGAGGAATGTTATGCGGTGGTGGTAATTCCAATCACATGTACACCAAGCGAGGAACAATAACTATTGTGACAGCCTTTGCCCTACCAAAAAGGGAGAGATTGAGGTGGGTCCATTTTGCATATTCCTGCTTAGTTTCAGCCATAAGTGGATCCAAGTTGTATGGCATCATCTTCTCTAGGAAACAGTTAATGTACTCCTTGAGGTACTTCATATGGCTTGCCTTCACTTGAAAGTCTTCCACAGCCTCTTTAGTGGTGGTCTGGGAGAGTGGCAAAGCCTCGCTCTTGCTCCAGTTAATCCGATAGCCTATTAATGTTGATGTTCGGAAATCACAGATGGTCAACATGAGAGCTGGCAAATATGTGGGTAGGTAGTCCATGGTGAGCAGGATATCATCAGCACACAGAAGGATTTTAGAAGCACCCACAGGTGTGGGAACACCCACAATGAAAGGTTTTTGCCAGATTGCAACTTCCAGGGGCTCTATAGCACATAGGAACAGCAGAGTTGGGAAAAAGGGCATCCTCAGCGTGTTTCTCTTATTCTGAAAGGAGTCTGAGAAGAAGCCATCTCAGTTGAACTGTGCCATTGGTGCTTCATACAACCACTGAATATTGTAAATAACGTTTTCAACGAGTCTGAACAGCCAGAATGTCCAGGAAAGGTAGGGCCATTTGATGCAGTCAAAGGTAAAGAACGTTTTTTTCCTTACAACTAGGCTTGTGTGTTTTTCTTTCACAAAAATGAACTTCGATGGTCTGTCACCATGTTCATGAATTTAAAAGGAGGAATCTGAAGATACTGGAAGCAGATTTTTGCATCTTGGTTGATGTAGAGTTTTCTCCAAATGTGCATCTGCTGGCATAGGCAAAGCACTTTTGACAAAAATGAACTATGGGTGTCCCACAATGCAATGTGTTAGGAGGCATCAGTGGAATTTGTTTTACATTTTCCAAAGGCAAACCACCAAAATGGGTTTTATTTTGGGAAAATGTTAAATTAATATCTATGATGCGCTAATAGTTTTCTCGCAGTGTATGGCGGACATTGCTGTGCTGTACACTTGCCAGTTCTAGTCTACAAAAAAACATGGCAGGCATAGTGTTGCAAGCCTTGCCCAAGCAGGGTTGGGTTTTGATGCTATGTTCCCCACTAAATACCAGCAGCTGATCTGCGATGAGAATTTTTCTGATGCCAAACTACTCTGTGGCTCTGCTATCACAAATAAAAGTAATTTCCACTAATGTAAACTAGCCGGGGAACCGAGAGTCTGCACATGGGGCACCTACTGATGTTTACTGTGAGTTGTTACCGTCCGACCCTATTTGATCCTCATGATGTTGCAAATAGCAAATCCGTTTTCTTCACTGAAATACATTAAAAAATCAAATACACAACAAAAATTGTTCTGGTAAATGTGGTGATGTCTCCAGATGTTCTATATCTTACTTTAACAAAGCCACTTTGTTTTAAGCCTTCCTGATAAACGTTTTGAACTTGAGCTTGTTTACGAAGTTGAATCTTTCAATACTGGATTTGTTTCCTTCCCATGGGGTCATTTTTGCTGGAAAAGCATTAAGCTGGTAAAATCACACACATAAACTAAGAAAATATGTGCAAACTCTAAGTGCATTGCAGGACACACCATTTCGCAGCCTCCACTGCCTCTTCCATGATGCCCACTCAAATCATCAAGGCTGAGTGAAGCAAACTACACAAACCACAGAAACCTATCAGAGGGCCCTGGAGATTCTGAACAAAGATCTAATGAGCTTATTTCCCACTTTTAAGCTGAAGTTTCAGAAAACGACCCAACCCAAGGCAGCACAGGGAGTTTCTGTTCTAGGGTTCGCCGGGGATTTGAGGAGACCACCGCTCCTGTATCACGTGTGGCCTTGGCGTTGATCATGTTGATGAACTGCCCAGCTAAACGAACCGAGATCCCTCAGGTGGAAGGACACTGACTCCTTCATTGGACCACACAGCGCTTTTTAACAGCCTACGAACAGATTTTTGTGAAAGGATTCCGCCGCTCCCTTTCGCTTGAAGCCGAAGAGTGAAGCGAAAAATCAAAATGAAGCCTACAATTAAAAGAAGGCGACAGGATGTCAGATAGTGGGGAGAGACCTGCTACGGGAAAGATTCCAGAAGGCAAGAGAAAACCCTAATGGGATCCGTCTCTACAAACATACAAATGATCTTATGTTAACAGTTGGGATTGAACATCTGTCTCGCGGCTGCGTGATCATCACAGATGCTGCGTGCTGACGCTCCCTGCTAGCTCTGTTTGTTATTGTTGTTTGCGCAGCACGTTGTGCCTGGGTTCGGCTTAGGGGATACAGTTTTTATTATCCATCTGCGCTGCCAAAGCAAACCTGAGATTTCCGTCAATGCAGCAAAGCAGGAGGTACTTTCGAAACGGATATTGTCAGAGTGTCCTGACGGACTTCATATAGATGGATCCTTCTCCCACGTGCGCTTTTGTGCCAGAGGTTTGTCCATATTATAGTCATACTCATGAATTTATATCTTCAACGCAATTTTCATTTAGGAAAAAACTGTTTAAGTACGTGATGAGGCTATTCGCATGCCTTCATTAAGCAACGATAGAAACACCACCTCCTCTGACATCACAGAAAATGGCATAATGCACACTTTGATCCTCGTCACATCCTAAAAACGACATCACGCACACTCTGGCCCTCTTGAGATCAAGGAAGAGGGTGACACTTATCCCACAATAAATGTAAACTTAATAATTTTAACATTTTACTGAAGCAGATAACGTGCAAGTGTGAGGTTCATAAGAGGGAATACAGAGAATGCAACTGCAACCCCCGCTGATCGGTAAAAGATAAGATCTTGGCATCCTTTACTATGTGATGCAATGCCTGAGCATCAGCTCTTTTCTGGTTCTTGTAGGCGGGGCTTCAGAATTTCACCACCTGTCGTCCCCTACATTGTGTCTATGACAAAAAAAATGCATCATACGGAATCAGCTCACAAAACATAACAGTCTTCGTGCAACCACTACCTCATTACTATTTATAAGCTGGAGCCACTGTGCAGTGCTGTGTCTGGAGATGGCTGGTGGTGAGAGTTTCTGATGCATAACCCAAGAATGGGGAACCTACTTACTGTTCAAATATATTATGTGCACCAAGGGTTAGAGGTCAAAGACGGAGAACACCTAATCATGTTACTTCACTCCATGTCCACCAGTAGGGATGATCAGTCTCATAACGCTATTGTTGACTCTTTTTCTGTTTTCTCCTAATTTGTGGCACAAAAAGAGAAACGAAAGTAAAAAAAAAATTATAAGCATTTTCTCTGAGCACACTATTTGGTCAAGTGGGACGCCATAATTATGATTTAGGGGCCGATTTATATACTGGCGGAAGGCCCATTTCGCCATGCCACTGGAGTAAAATACTCCGTCGCCATAGTGGAGGGATTGCTTGCCAGATTTATAAATGACTGCCAAGGAGGCAGTCTTCATAAACAATTGCCAGGAACCTGTCAAAGTGGTTCCTGTTTAATACATTTCACTGTTTGGTGCAGGGCTCCATCAGCATAACTGAGTCCTGCATCAGACAGTTTTCTTTTTTTCATTTTCTAAAAGAAAATACTGAAACACGATTTCAATTTTAAAAAGAAAAAAGAAAATGCTCCCCTCCCCATTGGGATATCCTTGTTAAATATCAATAGTGGTAGTTGTGTCGATCCTTTTGATTTAAACCATGCTATTAAAGGAATAATCACATGGATTCCACATGATTACAACTTCTTCAATTATTTACTAATAGGTACTCAGAACTCAGAATAATGAAATTAACATTATTTTGCCTAGACAGCTGCTATATTTCGTTTGACTATAAAGAAAATACCAAAACGCCCTCCCAACACTGAAATTAAAGGAACCACTCTTATCGTGAGGAAAAATCATTATGTGTAGATGGTAATTTACTTGATATGACCTCCAATTGATTATTTTGTGCCTGCTACACAAATATCACAGAAGTTATTGATTGTAAAACCTACCAAATAGATCTTTAATAGCTTTTACTGGATAGAAATAATTATACTGGCCCTGTGGTCGAAGTCACATAAACCAACGCAGAGGTATTAATGTAGCGCCTCATTGGCTATTCACCTAGAAAGAGTGTAGAAGGTGGACGCTCTGCAAACACAATCAATTTTATGAGAAATTATATGACTCTGTTTGTAAAACCAACAAAGATAATATCAGAAGATTGCTGTTCTTGAATGTGTGTGTGTGTGCCTGTGTCTGCATGTCTGTGTATAGGTGTGGGGGGTTGTGTCATTAGAATGCAAATTGAACATTTAAATATCTTTACAGAGAAGGCAACACACAAAAAAAGTGTTTGGAATATTTTTACTGTGTTACTGCTACTCAGAATGATTTTTATAAATAAATAGAATTTGACCTCACTCTAAAGAACACAACTCTGTATTAAAAAGGATTTATTTCAAGATTGTTTTAAAAACTGTTATATAAAATAATTGACCCTGATGCCCCTGCACATATGGTTGCTATGTGCCTGTGTTAAAGATGTTCCAAAGGTGAAGAGTACGTGTTAACACAAATAATACAATAATTATTAACTTTTAGGTAAAGTGTCAGAATAAGGATTTGGGGTAAGACTTGTATTATGGATAACAGTAACATATACGTTCTCATTATGACTGGCTTTTTAATTCCAACGTGGCTGATAACAGCAGTTATTGGTCCCAAAGGAATTATGAGGACCGCAGGAAGACCTTGGATCTATTAAATTTCACTTGAAAATGATTCTCTGCATGACAGTCAAGAAGAAAACAGTCAAGAAGAAACAGCAATTAGTTAGGGAATCGAAGCCAGAATTACTGAATCCCTCCCCTTTCTCAGGAGACCCTCAAGATCCACCTGTAATTCCTGTTAACCCCTCCTTCCCCTGGAACTACTGGAGGTGGGGAAAGCAGGGTAAACATAACAGATCCAACCTAGAGACTTCGTAACAAAGCCCATAGTGAAAGGGTTCAGTTTAGAGTTAACTTGATGCTTAGAGATAGTGACAGAGCTGAGGCTAGAGTTTGTTTAGGTATAGAAATAGGATACGGGTGATTTGAGGACGGGGTGAATAAAATGCATTTTTATGGTAAAGGAATTGCTTGAAACTGTTTTGTTTCAGGAATCCTAACTAAAAATTGTTGTTCAGGTGTTTCTGTGCCAGCTTTCCGGAAGAGGCCTCTGAATGTGATGTTATTTCTCTGTAGTGGTTTTTCTGTAAAAAGTATTCCTCTTTAAAGAAATGTTTATAATAATGCAGATCCTGATCTAATTTTTATTTTCACAAATGTCCTTTTTCTTTTTGCGGAACAACGATAAACAAAAAGAACATTGGCTATGGTAAAGGATAATGACTAACTGGCCCACAATGCATTTTTCATCTAAGTATTTTAAATGTTATGGAGATTGAAGAACAGGTCACATTTTCATATTTTACTTAGTACACACTTGGCTGATGTAAGTTTTCCATTGACTCCCCAGGCACTGTAGAGCAAACCATGTAATTACCCCTCAGTAATTTCACATTTAGGCCAAGTTCGCAATAGAACAAAAAAATAGTCATTCTCTCTTTGCATACTCCCTGAATTCTCAATATGTTTGAATTATTTTAAGCTTACTATAGTTGTCTTTAAAAATGCAAAACTGATGAGGCTAGCCCTGTAACACATTTATTAAGAAAAGGCAAGAGAAGTGAAGATGGTGACTGGCTAAGAAGCTTAGTCAAAGGATCCCATCCATAGACTTGACTTGCTGCCCGTAATACACTTGAAAAAAATGAAAACAAGCCCCCGAACTTTGTAGCCGACATAAGCATTCCTGAAAATAAAGAGGTGGGAGCAAATTGTGTTGTCTGAGTTTGATATCATGAGAGGGTTTTCACCCGAAAGCTTTTGCCCTTCCCCTTGAATTCATGTGGCTGAAAATGAGGGTCTAGCACCACAACTCACCTCCAGATATTTCAGATTGAGCCCCGCCGTGAGACTAAAGCCGCTGTAGGCCCTTGGTGTAGGAGGCACTTTGTGTGGGAGTAGCTGACACTTTTGGCATGGGACAGGGAAAAGGCAATTATTTCTTAAGGGGTACTCGTGGAATTCCTGTGCAGCAAACGTAAGTGGAGATCCAAAGAGATCAAAGGAGAGTTTGTAGGAGAAGCCACAGTACAGGAGAAGAGAAGCCATAAATGGAATGTAGCAGCAACTTCAAGATGGCCGAGGAACTCTACCATGTCTTCAGCTTTGGGTGGCTCATGCTTCCCACATACACCCTCTTTTTGCTTCTTTTCTGAAAACAAAGTAGGGCAACTTTGAAGGAGGAACACTGTAGATCATTAGCTGAATATGCATGGGTTTCAGGAAGAAATATTAATGTCAAGTGTATATTCACTGGTAAAATATGCCTGTCCTGTTACCAGAGGTGGGAGTCAAGGCAAAGGTAGTGGCAAAGTTCAAACAGAAGGTGAAAGAGTCATCAGAGTCACTGCATTGTTGGCTTTCACTTTTGCCTCGGTGCCTGTATAAAAACCTGTCTCTAAATTCTTCATAATATGTGACTTATGACACACCCAGTTGCCTATTATTATTAAAAAATGACATAGCCGCTCAACTGTAATAACCTATCACAGTTGAGTTCTGACATCACACTGCCTTCTGCAGAGCCAGCAGCCAAATGGAAAGGCAGGACAGGACAAGGAGCATTATCAAAGCAGCTGTTTAAAGGACAAAAACAAAACCTGGCTCTTCTTTCTGCTGTTCTATTTTTCCAGCTGAATATTGACAAGCAGAAAGGAGATATGTATGGCAAGATGTCTATTTTTTGCACTCCTTAGATAATTATAGAAAAGACAGGATCTTCTTTATGCATGTTTCTGCACATTCCGATCACCTAAACATATAAAAAAATTATTGCATGTATTAAACTGATTTTAATATCTTTTTCCAATATTTAACTAAGAGATTATTTGATGTGTTTACGTTTGCTCTGCAGATTCTACTTTTATCCTTCATGTTTGCAAACATGCTTCTTCTTTCATATCAGAGAGTTATGGACCAATGATTTAGGTAGTTTGTGGGAAAGGTGATGGTGTGGCCATGTATTATGATGAATAAAGTCACCTTGGAGTTCCATTTCCTTATAAAGGAACACAGCTTTGGCCTCGTTCCTCTGTATGGTCATGGAACTGCTTGGTGACTTGCAATCTCCTGAGCATGTATGGAAGGGGGTACTTTTTCCCACATATCTCTGTTCCCATGCTTAGGATATACTTGTCCTTCCTGCTCCCTGCTGCTAACTTAGCAGCCAACATGGGCTGGGGAGACATGGAAATGTGCATCAGAGTAAAAAGCAAAAGCATAATAGAGTCTGTGGCAAGATAACCCATAATTGTTCAGTAAAGTAGAGTAGATGATCACAAGTGAGAGAGTGTTGCATCACAGTTTAAGGGCATAATGATACTCCAGTCTGAGCTGAGAATCTTGGAACTACTTGAAAAGTCATTCCTAGACCTCTGTGAGGTAACACCAATAGCACATGTTTTGCTATTAAGATGCCATTGAACAAAAATTTTAACATTTAAGATATCTCTGTATTGTAGAATTTATGGCAGCTAATCTAATATATGACCTCCAAAGAGCACTGTTTCTATTTAAATTACCTCATTTAAATGGTTTGAATAAGTCCCATAGGGTATGATGAATCATCCAGAAAATCATCAGTAACTATTACATAACCAATAAAAATAAATAGAGAGGGAAACTATTTTGGTGTACATATAGTAGTTCCTACACCTGGTGATTAGCAGCAAAAGAATGGGCAACACATTTAGCAAGACACTCTCTTGAGAGACGTCACGAGTCAAAAGAGGGTAAGTAGTTTAAGACCTGTTATCAGAAGATCATAGACGCTTTCTCCTTTAAGTCAAATCAAAATATACTTTTATTTGATTCATTAAAAATCATAAAAGGATGGACAACCATCATAAAACGCAATGCTTTTAAGTATACATTTTAAAAACATAAAAGGACTTGAGGTCAATAACACAATAAGGGGACGATTATGACAGTGCATTTGGGAAATATGTGCTAATTAATTGGCTGCTTGGCAGAGTCGCATTTTGCCAATTCTTTTGCTGCGATTTTCCATAGTATTATGGCTCTACAGGACAGGGGAATTGACGACCCTTCGAGACATTTAATGACCGCTACTCTACATGTTCTTATTTGTTCCTTCCTTAGAGCTTCATGGAGGATGGATTTTCGAGTTTCCAATAAAAGAGAGCAAGTACATAGTAAATGTAGTAATGACTCTTCCTCTTGACCGCAGAGGCGACATTCCATGGATGGCCGTATTTGTTTACATTTTGGGGTCAAATCCTTTGAGGGGAAAGACCCCATGTGTAGCAAAGTCAGATAATGTTTTTTTCTGATGAGAGAATATTCCAACAGGTATTGTTGCAGCTTCAGCCTCTGGTAGTCCCAGCCGCGGTCGGTAGAGGAGTACCTGCCGGGGCGGTGACGTGGGGAGGGGGAGGGGCAGGGTGGGGGTTAGTAATGTATGGATAAATAGGTTTACAGGTAAGTAAACATTTAAATAAATCAAACGAATTTCCTTGCGCGCACTGCATCCCCAAATGCAATGCAGTGCGCGCAACGAAATTCGTTTGATTTATTTACATGTTTACTTACCTGCAAACCTCCATTATCCATACATTACTAACCCCCACCCTGCCCCTCCCTCTCCCCACGTCACCGCACCGGCAGGTAGTCCCCTACCGACCGCAGCTGGGTAGTCCTTTATCACAGCCCAGGCGTGATTTTTTTTGCAAAGGACGTTTTATCAGTTAATAAATAGATCCGTTTAATAGCGTTATTGACTACGCTTTTAAATCCGGAGTACGTTGCGAGGGTGAGCCAAGCATCCTCTAACTGTAATGCCGACAGGGATACTTCAGGGCTGCTGTGGTTAAATTGGCTAGGCTCATTTGGTGTTCAATCTCGACCCAACAACGATGGGCAAGGCTATTGTCTTCTGCCTCCCTCATCCTCCAGTAGTATTTTACTAGGGCGCTTTGTCTGGCCATAATCAGTTTTTTTAATCTATATTCTAGGTGGATTTGTGCCTGTGAGGCATGTAGCGGTATTGAAAACAGTCTCTTAAATAGTGTGGATTGTGCTGTATTTAGTATTCAGAATTTCCGAGCCATATGAAATGGAAGGTAAACATTTTGCAGCAATCACTTTAAGGAGATGGGCGGTAGAGCATCCTAAAAGTTTTTTCCATAGGGTTTTAAAAGCGAACAACAGTTGTTTGGCTTTCATGCAGCATTGGTCCAGGTGTGATTTGAAGTTAAGCTTACAATCTAGCTGAAAGCCTAGGTATTTATAGAACATAACCCTAGTCAATGGATGCTCACCCAATTTCCAGGAAAAAGTTTGCCTTTTCGATGTTCTAATAGATTTCGAGAAACACATAACTTTTGGTTTTTGGTGGTTAATCGTGAGTTGGTTCAAGGTAGCATAGTCTCCTAATTCTGTAATCAGTTTCTGCAGGCCTATAGGAGTTTGTGCTGGCAGGACGATGTCGTCGGCATATTGGATGCACTGTATCGTTTTTTTCCCAATTTAGGAGGGTCGGCTTGGATTAACCGAAGGCGCTTATCAAGGTCGGAGGTGTAAATGTTAAATAGGCAGGGTGCTAGTACGCAACCCTGTTTTAGCCCATTGAATGTTGGAATTTTGCCAGTAAAACTGGACCTATCTCCTTTCTTGATTTGGACCCACGAGTGTGAATACAGATTGATGATGGCCGTCCGAAGTCGTGGTGGGACCCCCCAGTCTTGCATTATAGCCCATATGTTAGCTTTGAAACTTTATTGAAAGCTGCTTTTAGGTCGATAAAGCAGGCGTACAAAGGCCTAGATTTTGCAAATGCTTGATTGACTATGAGAGTAACCGCTGAAATATTGATGAGGGTGCCCATCCCTGCCCGAAATCCAGTTTGCGTGTAGGGTATTAAGTTTGATCGGCTGACCCAAGCCTCTAACTCAACCAAGTATAATTTCGCCTCCACATCTATCAATGCGATTAATCTGTAATTGGAGGGATCCGATCAGGAACCCGACTTGTGGATTGGGTTAAGGATACTTCCTCTCCAAAATGGAGGGTCATGCCGAAACAGGGCATTTGGTAGTCCATTGGGACCTGGAGCTCCTTCAGGTTTTAAATTTTGTATTATTTTTAGTACTTTTTCAGCAGAAAACGACTCTGAAACTGCAGACGATTCATGGGTCAAAGTATTGTTGGCTTGTCCCCCGCCGCCAGCCCCATTTGCTGTTATAGTTCCGTTATTTGGGGCAATTGAAGATTGAGTTTCGTTATATAGGTGTTCGATGTGGGCTCTCCAAGTTGCTTCCATTACATCCGAGTTATGATGTTGATTCCTGCCTTTAGTTAACTGATTGATTTGATCCCAGAAACACTTGGAGTCCCTTAGTTTACATGCATAGAGAAGTTTTGCCCAGATATGTTCATTGTATTCTTTTTTGGCCAATCTTATGTCCTTTTTGTGCTCCTTTCTTGCTTTTTCAATTAAAAGCAGGTTTTCCTGGTGGTGTTCTGGTCCCCGTGATCGTAATTGTCTAAGGTACTTATTTAGTTGTCGTTTTTGTTTCCTCAGGCATTTGGTGTACCAGGCTGCCCCCTTTGGATTTCCTACTTTATGGCCATGGACATGCTTCCAAAATGTGTTGTTTATGACGTGGATGAAGTACTCCCAGGCCTTTATACTCAGTGTTTCTAGATTAGATCTTTCCAAGAGGCTGGAATATGTACATGTGATGTCCTCGATGTTTTCCTTTTTCCAGCAAAGGCGTTTTAAGTTATAACATTGGGTTAGAGAAGACATCGCCTTTGGTTTCTCTGGAAGTGCAAAACTTCCTAATAAAGTGAAGGATGATCGCTTTTCGCCCTACCTTTTATTTGAAAGCTCTCAATGTACGGGAAAAGGTCGTAGTCCGTAAATGTGTAGTCGATGGTTGAACATGATTTTTGGGTGACCCTTATGTATGCTGGGGGCCGATCTGTCGGGCTTTGACCATTGAGTACACACATTGAGAGATCATTTAGGCGGGACCTGTCGATTTGAGGCTAATATAGCCTCTGTTGTGTCCTTATTCCTGTTGTGTTGTAAATTCATGTTGAAGTCTTTCTCCTTTAAGACTTTGAAGGATCACCCTTTGGAAACTGGCGAATCGTGTCTCGCAAGGACAATAAGGTTAAGGGGCAAGACTTCCAGGTTGAGACAAGCAGCAGCACCGTTTAAACACCAGTTAGGCAAATGGATGATGCATGGTAAGTTTCATTTTGCATTGCCTCTCTGCTTGCCATAGAGTTTGTTGTTTGCCATCTCATCCTCCACCTTTATGATTTTCTTCCTGCTCAGTTCCTTTTGAATTCATGACTTTTCCTGCTTGCCTGACCTTGGCTCGTTAACTTGATTTGACTTTATTACATTGATGTATTTTATTGCCCTTTTCCCTTCTGTTTGCAGTGTTTCCTTGCCTTGCTTGCCCTTTTCTGACAGGTTTCCTTTGGTTTGGTGTAGCTACAGTTTGGCCAGCCACCTTCAAGCTGGTAAGTGATTGTGGCATTCTAAAATCTTAGCAAGTTCCACATAAGTTATTAATGTCTTATAGGCCCTTTTGTTACATGTAGAAAAAATCCCTTTCCAAAGCATTTTGGTTGAAAATGTTGCGATACAAGACATGAGATGAGAAAGAGTGGTGCGATAGAAGACCAGGTCATGCTACTCTGTCTATCTATGTATCTATCTATCTATGTATCTCTCTCTCTCTCTCTCTCTCTCTCTCTCTCTCTCTCTCTACATGTTATTTATTTGCTTCTGCCTCCCATACCTGGCATGGCAGTTTGGGCTGGGCTGTTCCCATTGGGTGCAGGGTCAAGACTGATTTGCATGTGGCTGGGTCCAAACTGGAATGGCATGGTGAGCAAAACAAATGATGGATTTAGGCCCGGATCTCAGGGGTGAATGTATGATATTGTATGATATTGTTCTGCATTCTGTCCATCAATTGTTCTTTTTGCATTTGTCACCCCGAGTGGGACGGGTATGACCAGACGTGGGTCCCGTGCGCTCCATGCCACTGGAGTCCAGCTATCCTGGCTGATGAGGGCTGAAAGCCCGAAACCGGTCCTAGTATGCTTGGTTCCAGTCCAGGGAGGGCCTGGCTTGGCAGTTTAGGCTGGACTGTTCCCATGAGTCAAAGGGTCAAGACTGATTTGCATATGGCTGGGTTCAAACTGGAAAATGCATTGTGAGCAAAAAAAACATGGATTTAGGACCAGATCTCTGTACTGGAGTGAATGTATGACTTTGTTCTGCATTCTGTCCATGAACTGTTGTTTTTGCATTTGTCACCCGAGTGGGACGGGTATGCCCAGACGTGGGTCACATGCTCTCCATGCCACTGGAATCAAGCTATCCTGGCTGATGAGGGCTGAAAGCCCGAAACTGGTCCTAGTATGCATGTTTCCAGTCTAGGGCGGACCTGGCCTGGCAGTTCCGGCTGGACTGTTCCCATTGGACGCAGGGTCAAGACTGATTTGCTTATGGCTGGGTCCAAACTGGAATGGCATGGTGAGCAAAAAACAATGCGTTTAGGCCCAGATCTCTGTACTGGGTGAATGTATGACATTGTTCTGCATTATGTCCATCAATAGTTCTTTTCCCATATTTAGTTCTTCCTGGAGCACTTTCTCCTTGTTTTTTGGCATGCCTATAGGTGCAGAGACAGAATATCGAGTAATAAATATCGAGTTGCACAAATATCGAGGCATAAATATCATGGGTTAGAAATATCGACAACAAGAACATGGTGGTCAAGAATATCAAATTTAAGGTAAGTAATATTGATTCTAAAAATAGAGAAGTGTTTAATATCATTTTTATTATTGTTATGTATTTTAGTATATATTTTATATGTATGTGATGTGTGTTTTTTGTATAAGAATTACTTGTATTTTTAATATATGTGTTACGTTTTTAGTAGGTATTTTTTTTTTTGTTGTGGGTTATAGTGGAATGGGGTGAGAAGTAATTTATTTATATTAAAGTTATTCATTTATTTTTGTTTGAATTTTGCATTGTATTTCCGTAGCAGGTTGTGGGTTTATAGGCAAATAGGGTGGGAAGTAATTTAATTATATTACATTTATTGATTCATTTTTACTAATTAATTTAAAGTAACCTATTAATTAATTAATAATTGGTTGTTAATTAAATTCAATGAATTAATTGGTAATTAATTATGGTAATTGTGTACTTATTTTAAGTGTGTGTTGTGGTGATCATAGCAGTAAAGGGTAGTAAGTAATTTGTGTTTAATTCATTAATATCTAGTTGATAAATAATGTTAATCATTTGATATTTATTTTGGGTATTACATTTAATTTAATTATGTAATTATTAGTTGTTAATAGTAGTAGTTTTAAATATTAAAATATATTTTAATTGTGCTTTATTATTTTATAGTTTAATTTAGGTGTGTGTTGTGGATATTATCATGTTAAAATGTGTTTAGTTAATTAATGTCTATTCATTTCTTTATTAATAATATTTTTCAATTGATTATTAGTTATATTAATTATGTAAATAAAAGTAATTAAAAATATTGAAGTGTATTGTTATTGGTGTGGTGTTAAAAGGTAGGAAATAAAAGAAATACATTTATGTTTGAATGAATGTTTTAGTTTTTTAAATATTTTTTAGTTTAAAAGATTTATTTTTTTGAAATGTTTTTAATTTTTTTATATAATATTTCTAGGTCTTTGTTATATGTAATTAATATTTGATATGTGTTCTTTTTATATGTTTAATAATTGTTATATATATATATATATAAATATATATATATATATATATATATCTTTATATTTTTATTTTATTTAAGTGTTTGAGTGTAAATAGTAAAAAAAATGTCTCCGCTCTCCAACACTTTCCCTACTGTTGCATTTACTGGAGTGGGAATAGTAATTTTTACACCTCCGCTATCCAACACTTTCCCTATTATTGCACTCACTGGAGTAGGAATAGTAATTTGTACCTCTCTGCTATCAAATACTTATTCTTCTGTTGCACTCAGTGGAGTGGGAATATTCATTTGTACCCCTCCGCTATCCAACAGTTTCCCTACTGTTGCTCTTACTGGAGTGGGAATAGTAATTTTTACCCCTCCGCTACCCATCACTTTCCCTACTGTTGCACTTACTGAAGTGGGAATAGTAATTATTCTCCCCCGCTATCCAACACTTTCCCTACGGTTGCTCTCACTGGATAGCAGTGGGGTAATTTTTACCCCTCCGCTATCCAACACTTCCCTACTGTTGCATTTACTGGTTTGGGAATAGTAATTTTGATATCTCCACTATCCAACACTTTCCCTGCTGTCTCTCTAGCTGAAGTGGGAATAGAAACTTTTACCTCTCCGCTATCCAACACTTTTCCTACTGTTGCACTTACTGGAGTGGGAATAGTAATTTTTTCCCCTTCGCTATCCAACACTTCCCCCACTGTTGCGCTCTTTGGAGAGGGAACAGTAATTTTTACCCCTTTGTTATCCAACACTTTCCCTACTGTTGCACTCTTTGGAGGCCGAATAGTAGTTTTTACATCTTCGCTATCCAACACCTACCCTACTGTTGCTCTTACTGGGGCGTGAATAGTAATTTTTACCGCCCGCTATTTAACACTTTCCCTACTGTTGCACTTACTGGAGTGGGAATAGTAATTTTTACCCCTCTGCTATCCAACACTTTCCCTACTGTAGCAGTCACTGGAGTGGCAATAGGGATTTTTACATCTTTGCTATCCAACACTTTGCCTACTGTTGCACTCACTGAAGTTGGAATAGTATATTTAATTATTGTGCTATCCAAAACTTTCTCTACTGTTGCACTTATTGTATTATCAATGTAAGTTTAAATATTTGTTTATAGTTGAATGTTTTAATTTATTCTAGAATTTTAGAATTTTTGTTATATTTTAAAATATTTATATATAGATATATATTTTATTTTCATATAATTTTACATTTTTTAAATAAATTAAAGATAATAGTTGAATATTTATTTTAAAGTAAATATATGTATGTGTATTAATTATTATGTTTGGGCATTTATTTTATTAATAAAGTGTGGTTGTTATATTTGTAAAAATGTATGTTAAATTAAATTAATTTTGTTAAAATTAATAATAATATTTAATATATTTAATATATATATATTTTTTATATATATATTTAAATCAATAATTTTTTACATCGATATTTTTGAATCCATATTTTTGTACTTACATGTTTAAGTATAGGGAGTCGATATTTTTGCATTCTATATTTTTACATCGATATGTTTTACTTCTATATTTTTAATTTCGATATTTTGTCAGTGAACCACGCCTATATTCTGGGGAATGGGTGGATTGTTATCAGGACCTGTCAGATATCACTCGTAAATTCTAAAAGGAGAACCCCTTCTTTAGGTTTTCAAAAGCCTCCAGCAAGAGGCCACTATTCTTATCCAGTTGAGGGCGGCATTGCTCGCAGGTAGAAGGGCGGATGCGGAGGGGGGATTGCGGGAGGTGGTCGCATGGGGGGTCATGCGGGAGGGAGCATAATAAGAAAAATAACAAAAAAAAACGTACCTTGAGGCCTAGTCCAGCGTCTTCCCTGCTCCTGCTCCCCTGCCTCTGAATCGGACAGGAACAGGAAGCAGGCAGCAAGGCTTCCTCCCCTAAGCCAATCACAGCATTGAGATTAGTCTTAGTGCTGTGACACGGTGCTCAGCAAAGGGCTGGAGGGGTGGACATGTTCTCTTAACAGTCATTGTGCACTTAGGAGTGGACAAACTACTCCTACCCGGCCCTGCCCACCAGCCCGCCCGCTCGCAAAGGAAACATAAAATGGTAATATCTAAAAGTTATTACCATTTTATGTTTTTGCTTCTCACACTGCGAGAAAGCAGTGGGGCGACGCTCCTCCGCTCCTGTTCCTATCTCAAAAAGAATTCAGCTGGGACATCTACATGCCTTGACTCATGTAATATGAGAGATTCCCTTCCTTGGGATCGTGAAACGCATGTGGGTGATCATTATCATTTTGGAGAGACAGGTGAGAAATACTGGTCCATTTGTTCAAGTGCTAGAGTCAGATTTCAGGTAAAAAAAAATGCTGGGTGGATGCATTGTGATCCTACAACAAGAAGCACCAGAAATGGCCCGTAGGTAGCAGATAAGGCAGAATTGTTAGCGAAAGAGCATCATTAAAATAATCTTATACTAGTTATTTGCACTCCTTGAAAACCAAATCAATACTGAGTCACGATATTACACTTTTTTTCAGAGATGAAGATGAGTCTACCTCCGTTTGACCCGTAATGCAGGCGGAAGGTTTCACCTTCTAGAGAGTGAACACCTCCAATTATAATTCAGCCATCTTGGTATGGAACATTTCTGAGAAGTCTTGTCTGTGCTTCTGGGAACAAAGACAGTACAGTGAGCATCTGAAAGATAGTTTAATTTACATAAAAGAAAATTACATCCCGGTTTATTTAAATCAAAGATGAAAAGGTTGCAGGCTTAATTTTTATCTTCTCAAACCCAGGCATTATCTGTCGTCGCTTGAGCTAAGGTGGATCTGTTCTAGGTTCAAGAGAGAATCTGTGAACTATGAATTTGAAGACAGAAATGTCTTTAGAGAGAGCACTGTGAAAATAGTGCCCTTAAATGGACTATTTTTCTACAGCATCAGTTGAAAGTAATGACAGCGTGTTAAAGTGTTAGGCAGAGAGAGCTGACCCCTGGGAGCTAGCAGAGAATTAGTTCACAGAGGAGAATGCAGGGAGCGAAGCCAGCAGTGGACAGCATCAGGATGACATCTGCTCTCCAGCCCCTTCAGAAACAATATGGTTCAAATGTTAATTTATTTTCCCTTTTCGTTTTGCCAGTTTCAGATGTTAACAAGGAGACTCTTGAAGGCTGGAGTTACTAATATATTTGTAAATGATTTATGAGCTTCTAACAAGAGATAAGCTTCCCTCAAGTACATGAATAGGTTTTTAAATGCGTATTCAAATTTATACTTGAACTACAAGGAGAACAATTCTGAGAAAATATTTGTGAAATAGCATAGTATTTAACCTTGAAACATGTCTTCGCCCTAAAACATAACAAAGTCATTATATATGTACTCTGAAACTGACCGCATGATTATTACGATGCTTTCTATTAACTTCTTAGCTAACAAAGGGACCGGGTACGATTGCAGTAAGGACCGCAATCGCCAGCCATGTGGTGGTGGTCCTTCCGCAATCGGACTGCAATTTTCCTCCCGCCTCATTAGAATGGCAGGGGGAATCGTGTTCGGATAGAGGCGGACACAAAGACCGTCTGCCACAGAACCGCCACAGGCAATCGTTGCGATTGTCTGCCGCAGCGGTCTGCATCCATGAAATGGTGGTGTGTCTCCAGCCAGCCTTTCTGTGGGGGGTAAACCGCCATTGAAAGGCTGGTGGAGATTGTTTTCGGTCGTGGAGATCATTGCTTCTCCTTCACAGGGAGAAAAGGATGAGGCTCCCGAAGCAGATCATGTACTGGAATCTGGGTCGTTTCCAGAGTTGCAAGGGTTGTTGGCTGCCGGAGAGCATACCCAAGAAGATTTCCACAAGGCACAAGAGGAGAGGCCTAGAGGGACTTCGGAAAGAAACACAAGAATGGGTCAGCAAAGGGGTGGTCGTGAAACACTATGTTGCCTGGGAGGATGGTCTACTTTATAGTGAACTGGTAAATCCTAAGCCAGGTACTAGCAGGCGGCTAGTGGGTCAATTAGAGCACAGGTCACTGGTCCTTGAAGTGGCCTTGGTGGGACACTTAGGGGGCTATTACGATGGCCGGTGGAGAAAGTCCGCCCGCCACCGTAACAGTGAACGGGACCGACCGCCAGAGGTGCAGCAGTCCCACTGTGGACATTAAGATGCGACCGCCACCCTGGTGGTTGCATGCCACATATCTAACATTGTGGCGAGCAGTGCTCTGTGCAGCACCCACCACAATGCCAAATATGCCTGTTGTGCATGCCAATGTAGGGGGTACCATACGTACCTCCCAAGTGCACCCCTCAGCCCCGCAACACCATGAGGGCCCGCAGCGGGGCCCCAAAGAAAGACACCGCATGCCTTTCCATGGCAGCATCGCCTCCATGGAAAGGCCAAACTCTGCTGACACCCAAATATGGCGGGCGGTGCCTGCACGGCACCGCCACCATATAATTGCCCAGGACCGCACGGCAGCCAATCATAATGATTGCCTGCCTGCAGTAAAGGGCTGGACAGTCTTTCCATCTGCCGCTGGCCCCCCTGCCATTATAATAGGGCGGTGGTAATTGACGTGTGGCCAGGGAAAAATGTCGGGCAGATTGCCACCGCCGGTCGGGCGGTGGCGATCCACCTGACATCATAATTGACCCCTTAGGGATAAGAAAAAGCTACGATAAGTTAGACCCTCTGTTCTTTCGGCCAGAGATGTGCAGAGACACTGAGTGGTTCTGTAGAACCTGTCCAGCTTGCCAACTGAGAGGTAAGACGGGTAGAAGACAAAGGTAAATTAGTGCCTCTACTGATGCTAGGTGTTCCATTTGAGAGGGTGGGAATAGACATAGTCGGTCCATTCAACATCCCCTCACAGTCAGGCAACAAGTATATCTTGGTTGTGGTAGATCATGCCACCAGATATCCCATAGGCGTACCTCTGAGGAGCATGACTTCAAAAGTGGTAGCAAGAGCTCTCCTAGAAATTTTTTCAGGGGGCGGATTTCCAAAGATGGCAATTTCGACCATGGAACCACCTTTATCTCTTCTTACATGAGAGAGATGTGGAAGCTAGCTGGTGTGGCATACCACTTCACCACGGCATACCCCCCACAAACCAATGGTTTGGTGGAGCGGTTTGACAAAATACTGAAAAGCATGATGTGAACTCTTTCCACAGAACCTCAGGAGGAAGTGGGATCTTCTCCTGCCAGGTCTCTTATTTGCCTACTGAGAGATTCTGCAGAAGAGAGTAAGGTTCAGTCCCTTTAAACTTCTCTATGAATACCAGATATGGGGTCCACTTGCCTAGTTAGCGAAGGATGGGAAGGAACCTCACAAACTCCAAAGAAGGATGTGGTGGACCATTTGATTGGCCTCAAGCTGATGATGCAATACATGAGTCAGGCAAAATGAAACCTTCAGGCTAGCCAAGCGCTAATGACGGAATGGAAGCTATGCTGACTGGGTATGGAGAAGGACACAAGGTGTTGGTGCTGAAGCCTATTTGTCCCAGGGCTTTGGAGTACAAATGTTGTGGGCTGTACAAGGTTTTTCCAGACAGTGTCTGTGAAAAAGTACTTGGTGGACACAGGTGCAACAAGGGAATACAAGAGGGTGTTCTATGTAAACAGGCTGTACCCATATCTCTGCAGAGATTGCACAGTAAATGTCATTGCTAGAAATTGGATTTTGGTCGACTAGGGCATGTGCCAAAGTCGGGCAGAAAGCACCACTCTAGTCAGGATAAGGGGGTAACATTCCTAAAATAACCCCTGCTAACCCCCTTGGTAGCTTGGCACGAGCAGTCAAGTTTATCTTAGAGGCAGTGTGTAAAGCATTTGCAAATAACCAACAGTAATACAGTGTAAGCACTACAAAAGGACACCACACCAGTTTGAATAATATCCAATGTTTTATATACTTAAGACAAGACCAAAAACAATAAAAAATCCACAATACAGTACTTTACAATCTTCACTTATCAAAATATGCTTTAAAAATAGTTCCTTGATGTCGATAGCACCGTCCGGGTCGATCATGGCGCTGTGAGCAAACAAATCCAAACAGTTCAGGCTGGTCGCGGACCATCTACGGTGTCGGGGAAAACCCGCAAACAGTACCTGTTAGAGATGCAGGGTGCCGAGGCCCGTGAAGTCACTGGCATTGCAGGTAGAGCTCCTTTCTGTTGGGATCAGGAGTGCTGGCGTCGGCAGGCATTGGGTGCTGTGGTGCACAGTCCAGCGGTGCGGCATGCGGTTCCGCCAGGTCGCGGTGCGAGCATCGGCTCGGTGGTGGCGTCAGATGGTGTCGTTCTTTGAGACCAGGGTTGTGGTGAGCGGTGAAGGCGGTGCTCGTCACGTTGCTGGCAGGTCACGGGGCAGGCAGCATCGTCGTCGTTGCTGAAGCACTGTCGTCGGCTGACGAACGGGAGTTGATGGTGCTGGCGTCGGTAGGCCAAGGCTGCGGTGCGGGATGAGGGCGGTGCGTCATGTAACTTTACGAGCGGTGTCCTCAAACCACGGTGCAAGCATCAGCATCTATTTTGGCATGGATTGGCGGCATTGGGGATGGCAAATCGTCATTGTGAAGCGAGGTGGTGTGGAGTGAAGTGCCCACAGGTCGCGGTGCGAGCAGCGACTTGGTGACGGAGTCAGCAGGCGGCGTCAGTGAGACCAGGGTCGCGGTTCCCTCTGTGGTGCCTTCAGGACACGGAGTCGGCAGCGGCATCGTGGACGTAATTGAGTTGCTTTTCTTCCTTCGCAGCACAAAACACACAGTCCCCAGTGCTGAGGGCAGAAGAGCTTGAAGTCTTTTCAGTTCCAGAGACTTCTTGAACAGGGGGCAAGCTCTACCTCAAGCCCTTGGAGAAACTCACAAAAGTAGATGGCAGAAGTTCAGTCCAGTCCTTTCACTGCCCAAGACAGAAGCAGACACTGTAAGACAACACAGCAAAGCACACAGCAAAGTGGTATTCCCTCCTCACAGCTTTTCCAGCTCTTCTTCTTGGCAGTCTTCTTGATCCAAAAGAGTTCTAAAGTTTAGGGGTCTGGGCCCCAGTATTTGTATCCAAAAATCCTTTGATCCTCTAGGCAAAGAGTATCTGTGCCCAGCAAGAACCAGTATGCCTTCTCTGGTGTGATTTTCCAGCAGGGGGTGGAGATGGCATTGTCAGAGGCAGACCAGGCCCTTTGAGGTGCAGGAAATCTCCTCCCTTTCCCCCATCGCAGCCCTGGTCTCTTCAGCGGTTTCCTAACCTACCGAGACTATCGGGAGAAGCCATTGCTTCCAAGCCATGTGTCGTCCAAAACCCAGACAGGCAATTCACATTCCAGCAGAGGCACATGCGATGACTGAGCAAGAAAATACCTACTTCCTAAAAGTGGTATTTTCAAACACAGAATGAAAAAATCACCTTTACTAAAAGATGCATCGTTAGATTCTGAGTTCAGGCATAGTACATTTTATTTTCCCACCTAGTTCCCGGGGCCAGTTATGTTTGTAAGATGTTATAAACACACTTCCCATTCTTTCCTCTGGGGAACAGGTAGCTTTGCAATAGAGAAAAACGAAATGGGCTGTAATTCAATATGAGGACACGCCACACGCACCAGGGCATGTCCCCCCTTTCACATCCACTGCACCTTGCCCACAGGGGTACTTTGGGCCTACCTTAGGGGTGCCTGACATGTAAGAAAAGGGAAGGTTAGGGACTGGCCAGTGTGTGCACGGGCCAAGTCGACATGACAGTTACAAACTGCACGCAGTCTCTGCAATGGCAGGTCTGAAGTACCTTTTCGGGCTAGTCATGTGGGTGGCACAATCCGTGCTGCAGGCCCACATGTAGCATTTGGTTCCCAGGCCCTGGCACACTCAGTGCACTTTACTAGGGGCTGACAAGAAAACCAAACAGCCAATAATGAAAACACCAATCCATAACATATTTTACCACAGGAGCATTTGCACTTTACCACTGATCAGCAGTGCAAAAAGTGAGCAGAAACACTATGCCAGCAAAAACCGGGAGGGCAGAAAGCAAAAACTCAGGGGAAACACGCCAAAAGATGCCAAGTCTAACAGTCATGGTCATGGCAGAGGTGGTGGAGGAACACAGTGCGCCTCTTCCTGACTTGATGTATAGTGACATGAAGGATGACACTGTGGAACACCTGAGCAGCAGAGAGAGTGTAGAGAGGTGTTGGAAAGGTTTGCCAACCTCTTCTTGCTACCTCCAGGGTTTACACGTCTGTTGTGTGCATGACATAGAAACAGGTGACTGTCTGCCAGTCAATTGCAGGATGTACAGAATTTCTGATTGGGTTCAGGGAAGCATTAAGGCGGAAGTTGCTAAAATGTTGGACCTGGGTGTTCATTGAGAGATTTCCCAGTCCTTATTCTAGTACTGTGGTTCTATTACTAAAACCAGGGTCTACTGACCTGCAGTTCTGTTGGACTATCAAGCCCTCAGTGATGTAACCAAAACCGATGCCTATCCAATCCCAGAGTAGATAAACTTGTGTATCAGTTAGTTGCTGCCAGAGACTTCAGCATCTTTGATCTGACCAGTGGTTATTAGAGGATCAAATTAGCACCAAGTGCAGAGGAAAATACTGACCTTTCTGTGCCAGAGGGGCTGTTTCAGTTCAAGGCGTTGCCCTTTGAAATGAAAAATGCTCCTGACAATTTTCAGTGCCTGGTAAACGATGTTCTCGCACGTTTAGAACAGTTCAAAGTGGCCTATTTAAATGACATTGTGGTGTTAAGCAATTCATGGGAAGACCACCTAGAACAGGAAAACTGACAATCAAGTGTCAGGTGGGGCAGTCCTCTGTAGTCTCCCATGAGCATGAGGTGGGGAACAGGAATCTTAGTCCATTGGATGCCAAAATTCAGTCAGTGATGAAGTGGGAGGTACGTACTACCCAGACTGAAGTGAGGTACTTTTGTAGAGCTTGCCGAGATTTACAGGAACCTTGAGCCCCCACGCTGGCCCTCTGAAAGCGGTTCTGACACATCACTTGTCATCCTGTTTTCTGCGGATTTTTATATACTCTTGCAGAACCAAAGATTGCCATGGAGCTGCTTGAAAGCATTTTCTTATACTGTCCACCTGGATCATCACTCTTTCAACATTTTCCAATATCATCATTACAGTATCTCAGGCTCGTCAACAACATACAGGCCCGTCCTACCAAAAAAGTGTAAAAGTACAGTTAGAGTTCTACGACTTAACCTGAACCTATTTCTAAAAAAAATTGCTACTTTCAAAGCAAGTGTAATGCCACATCACCCTCGGTTTTCCATGTACTATCATGCACATTTCTTAAGGCTGCCTATTTCCCCTGTGCAGAACTGCACAGAGGTACAGTTCTGCATACTGAGAGTGGACACTGTGTTTATGAATACTTTCTTTTTAACTATTCTCGGTAAATACAAAGTTTTTTTCATGTAGAGAAAACCCTACCCATGCACAGCTGGCATATATAGAAGTGATTATTTCCTCTTCTTATCCTGGAAGGGGGTTACTCGGGGTCTTCAGGCAGAGAAATGTGCCTTAGTATGTCCATTTATACAGGCAAGGAATAATTTTTGGAATTCCTTGTAGGCGTAAATGAAGGACTTCTTAGAAATAAACTTACCTTTTAGTCAAAAATTAATTTGGCTCTTTGTATCTGCAATTCAAAGCATTCCATCTCTGGCTTAAAGATGGACTTCAATTATACATGGTGAACTATTGCACTATAACATTTCAGCCAAGTAACAGTATCAGGGGTGTGGCACAAAACCCTGCAGCCCCCTGTGGAGCAGGAGGGCCGAGGTCAATCATGGGCCTATCAACCCCTGAGGCGGGCCTCCATTCAGCCCAAATCCCATGAAAAGTTGTGAGAAATGGGAGACTCAGGACGCCTCTTCACGTTCTGCAAAGGGGGCTCTTATTTCACATTATGCCCCTGAACAGTATTTCATATCATGTCACTGTTCAGGCAGAAGACAGGCAAATGCTGGATGCCTCTGATATAAGGGAACTAGAAGTTTAGAGGGTGCTCTCTCATTGCTCCAATGGATTGGATATTTCACCTAAACTATCGGTGTAAGTGCACCTACAAGATGCGGAAGGAGAGGATTCTTAAACTAATGTTATTGATGTAATAGTATTATGTGTCTTTGTGTTTCAGGGATGTGTTACATATCATTGTTAAATGCAGAGGGGGGCGGGTTTCATGCGGTCCTTGAAATGAGTGGTTTTAGCTTTACAAGGAAAATCTGCTCAAACGAACAGATGCTGCTTAATGATATTCTCTTTTTCAACATGCCAAGTATAATTTCCACCACATTTTACCATTCAGAAAGTATGCACATTAAAAGGCAATGTTTCATTATTTTCCCATTCAGTCAATCACTTATCCATTTTGGGAAGTCTTTTACAAATGAACGTAAAGCCTGTTTCACTGTGCGAGAAAACAAACACTCTAGATAATAATAATTGCAATTTATTACAATATGTTACTAGCTACCATGACCCACCAGAAGTGGGATTCAAGTCTACATCCAGATTGCAAATGAACAGCTGTGTATTTACAGCAAAGTACACAATTTAAGCTCGATCGAATATGCTCACTACAGTTAAATCAAGAATATCAACAAATGGAGCCTGATTTACTATATTTTTTCCTCAAGTTAGGTGTTAGACCTGGCATTATTGGTGTGGTTTTCTCCCTACCTTTTTACCTTCATACCATCCTGTTTTTGCTGACTTTGTTTTTGCTGGCATTTGGACTCTGAGCATGTTACCAATGCTAACCAGTGCTACAGTGCTTGTGCTCTCTCCTTAAAACATGTTAGATTGACCTATACCCAATTTGCATATTTAATTTACTTGTAGGTCCCTAGTAAATTGGTAGTACATGTGCCAAGGGCCTGCAAATTAAATGCTACTAGTGGCCCTGCAGCACTGACTGTGCCACCCACTTAAGTAGCATGTTATACATGTATCAGGCCTGTCATTGCAAGCTGTGGGTGGAACTTTGAACTGCTATTTCAACCGGGCAAAAAAAGACCTTTTGCCAGGCCCAAACCTTAATTTTTAATTCCTATAAGTCATCCCTAGAGTGTGCCGTGGACAGCACAGTGTGCAATCTATTAAAAAAGTAGGTCATGTACATACTTTTAAGTTTTACATGTCCTGATAGTAAAATACTCTTTAATTCTTTTTTCACTACTGCAAGGCCTAACTCTCTTACAGTTCATGTTTGGTGTATTTGGAATTGTAATAAAAAATCCTAACTTATGGTAAAGTTGGACTTTAAATTACATTTTTAAAATGCCACATTTAGAAAGTTGGTATTTTGCTCCCTTAATCATTTGGTGTGCCACCTTCCTCTGGGCCACATGACTAGGTATAGTTGACAGTTGGGCTTTGTGTATTCCTCTTAGACAGCCACACACAATACAGTACTTAGGTGTGTTTGGATGGGCGATCATTGACATGATGGGAGGGAGGAGCTGGGCCCATCACCCCTTACACTTGAATAGTCCATGCCTGCTTCCACACAATAGGCTGCATACCCCCTATAGTTAGTTTAGAGCTGGGGCCAAGTAGGCAGGGCACCTGTGCACATCAAAGGCATGCCCCTAGAAGTTTCTCCCCATTTCAAAGGCCTTACTGGGTATAAATACTGGACCTCGTACACCGACTCTTTAGTACACCTCTGGATCTGTGTATACTCTGTCAGAAGGAAGGACCTCTGTGCTGCTGAAAGGATTACCCTTTTGCTGAACTGCTGCTCTGAAAGATTGCTGCCCTGCTGTGCTGACCTGTTGCCCTCTTACCTGTGTGAGAGCGTCTGCACCTGCATCTTTTGAACCCAGAACCTAGAGTGATTCCAGGAGCTAATTGGCTGTCCTCCTGATTTGTAGCCTCAGGGACACAACAGGCTTCCAACAACCTTTAACCTGCACCTGGACTCTGCCATCTGTGTGTCTACCCTGCCAAGTGGTGCCACCCCAGTCCTGGGTGCTTGGAAGTGAGATTTAGGTGCTCTGTCAGCCCCTGTGGGTTCAGCAGAACCAATGCTTCTCCTCTGCTGCACAATGCAAATCCAAGCAGAACGGATGCAGTGCCACTGCTGCATGGATTGGACCCATCGCAAAGACCTGCATCGCCTTTGCAGCTCCATGGGAACCACCACAGCATGATGCATCCTTGGCGCAGGCCCTCATATCTCTCATCAACTGCAGCCTTGGCTATGATGCCAATGGACACCGCATTGCAGCTCTTCAGAACCAGCAGATCACCCCAAATGTACACCGCATCCTCGATGCTGGACTTCACATCACAAGCCCCATTGACAGAATTCTTGATGAAGATGCAGGCTTTCGCATTGCAGCCTCACCATACATTGAAACCGACACATCAATATCTCTTGTGCTACTGACTGGATTTTTGACATTTTGGTCTTATTTTATTTATTAATGAAAGTTCTATTTGTTCTAATTTGGTGTGGGATCCTTTTTGTGTGGTGTTTTTTTACTTTATTACTTTTTTATTGTTTGAAGTGTTGTAGAAATACTTTACACATTGCCTCAAAATAAAGCCTGACTACTCTATGCTAAGCTACTAGAGGGTTGAGCAGAGGTTAATTTAGGGTTGGTTTGTGCCTCACCCTGCCAAAGATTGTGGTTGTTGCTTGACCAGGGTTCACACCCCAGTCACCCAACAACTTAATTTCTTAAACCGACCTTAAGCATGAAATGATAGGCCTGATTTAAGAAGGTTTGAGCCTGCCAGAAAATAGACCTAAGGGTTTTGACTTCAGACAATCTTCAGACTGTCTTAACCGGTAAAATTCTGTAGCAAATCAGATCTTCACTATTTATAACAGTAAAGCTTCTTTCTCAGCATCGAGAACATGCCAATTTCGACTTTTTGGAAGCTTTCTTTCTTGTGATGGTCCTTAATCTTGAGAGTTTTCTACCAAGCTTCTCTCAGTAGAATAAAATACACCATAGCACATAAAAGTACAAAATTCAGTAGAGTGAGCTATACAGATTTAGGGGCAGATTTACAAGGAACTGAGGCATCTGCATAGATGCATCAGGTTCCTTGCGCCAATGCCAAATCTCCTTGCGCCACCATGGATGCTCTGTATCTACAATACAGTGCTCCATGGCGCAAGGATCAACAGATGCGTCATAAATACTGACGCATCTGTTGGCACAAAAGTGACACATTGCTGGAGTTGCTCATTAAAGTAACACAACTCCCACAATGTGCCACAACAGATCTTTACGCCTGGTCTGTGCAGGCGTAGAGATTTTGACGCAGTAAAGGCATAGAATGACGCAGCGAAATCTTGTAAATTTCACTGCATCAATTCTACATGGCTTTGTGCGTGGGAACGCCCACCCTGCATACATTATACCTGGTGCAGGTATAATGTGACGTAGGGCTTTACAATGTGGCGCATCTCCTAGATGCGTCACATTGTAGATTGCCCACAATGTTTCCGCTGCCGTTGCGTAAATAAAAGTGACGCAAGGAGGCGCAAGGGGCTTGTAAATCTGCCCCATAATGTGGCTCTATGAGTGTCCCAATAATCCTGCTGCGGCTTTTAACTGGAGTTAAGGAGCCCCATCGGGCTTATGAAATCCGCGCAACTCTGCAAACAAAATGAATTCCACCCAGAGATATCAGCAGCTATCATTATTTGAAATCACCGGGTGATAATGGAAAAAATATTTGATAATTGGCGCAGATAGTCCCCTTTCTGCATGTTATTCCTCAAAATCATAAGTATCTCCCTCCCCTTGAAGTTACTGATCTGCTTGGCACAGGTAGCCACATAAAGGTGGGTGTGGGTATAATGGCAGGAGCCATAGTGACTATTGCCCTCATTTAGGGCTTAACAGGTGGCGCGTCCATCACCTGGGTGGTGGAGGTAATAACCAGCACAGTTCTGAAGACCTTTTGTCTGCCATATTTAGAGATCTCCGCCAGTCTGGCCCAGATCTCTGTGCTTTCAAAGGAGACATTAGCAGAGCATCGCCTCTGAAGCCCTTGAAAGTTTGATGAGGAGCTGCTATGTTTCATGCTGCAGCTCAGGCTCAGCAGACCTTTGGGTATTACTACTAATCTCCCAAAGCAGAGCTGTGTTTCTGTAAAAAAAAAAAAACAAAGACCCTGACTTTTTGGATGCTTTGTCCTAGGGTGAGAGGGCCATTATTCTTTTTACCTGTTCGGGTCTGCTGTGAATATGGAGAACAGTCTGATGTACTTACACGGCGGTCCTAAATCCATCAGTCCGTGAGTATACAGCTTCCTCCAGCAGAGCCAGTGGATGCAGCAAAGGGAGAAACAATACAGTCCATCCAGCTCTTAATCGAGGGGGCGGACCATCAGTTTGATGGACAGGGTACACTGCCATATATGTGGCTAAGTACTCTTAAAGCTAAGCTGAAACTCAGCCCCTAAATTCATCGCATCAGTCAACTTGCTTGCTTTCTATCGCCGAACATATATTGTGATTTTTCCTTTTTTATATGTGGAAGACACAGAAGGGCCTCCTATCACCAGTTGCAGATAATCAAGCTTTTAATGTAATTTTAACAAAGGTACTCGCTCAGTCATTCAGCTGAATGCTCATTTCCTTGCACTATCTGAGATAGAAGGCATTGAGAATTTACAACTAAAATGCTGATTGCCCGCAAGAGGAGCATACCATCTATGGGTAGGCAGGGTTTTAAATCCTTTAATTCTTATTTTTGGCAGTCATTTATTACTTAAACTCTGACACGTTCAAATTAGACACTAATAGCTACCTTGCACGCCCAACAAGCAAACAGCATACTTTCAACACAGGTACACACAGCTGTCCCAAATCCCATAATCCTTCGCCCCAGCAGCAGGCAGTAACTCTCACTTGGAGCTGGTAGGCAGAGACGCATGCAGTCGCCGAATCCAACAACGCGTTTATATCAGAGGCTCTTCCAATTTCAAATGTTTAAACATGAATATGCATTTATGTTCTATCTGTATACAAGCATAATAGGGGACCTTTGGCATTAGAGGCAATCACACTCTTGGAAATGAACTTTCTGCAGTATTTGTATGTCATATTTACATATATACTTTTTGCAGAAATATAGAGCAGTTCATCAGTGGCATACAAAGCATATTTTGTGTTTAATAAATTTGTGATTGTACTAACGACGGTACATAGTTCTCTTTACACTTCTGTGCGAACCAGTGAAGCAACGAATTGCAAAATATTTTACATTTTTTGTCCTAGTGTATTTTCGTGCTCCTCACCCAGTTTTTTTGTTTGAAATCCGGATGCAACATGGAATTTTTGACCCCCCACTTACTTTGAGCAGATCCACGAACAATATTCAATTGCTGTCAGGAAGCCGGCCACTGGGAGCATGAGGCTGCAGCGCCTGAGCATTCAATGTGGGTGGCGCGAAGACTTGGCGCTGCAGCACCTGTGGACAGACAGCACATTGTGAAGTCTCCTATGCAAGGGACACTCTTCTGGGGCAACACTCAGCAGTAAGCCTTGGTTCCTGTGCAGGGGTGGCCTCTAAGGAGCAAACAGCTGGGTGAGCTGGCAGGTCAACAGCAGTTTCCAGTTAGTGACTGTAATGCAGAGGAGTCTTTGGGGAGCTGTGCTACACCCCCGATAGAGAGAGCAGCCAAAAATCTCTGTCAATTTTCAGTCATCCCGATTTGCAGCAGTGGAATGGGCTCAGTAGAGTCGTGGATGGGTCAGTTTGATTTTTAGCCTTCATCATATGCCTCAAGCTGCTCTCTGATCCTGAGGGCTCTACAGGATTAAGCTGCATCTTTCGAAATCATTGTCATGCCTGCCCTTTTCAATTTTATGGACTGTGACAAGACTGTCAGTCCTGTAGAATTAGGGGCCAGATGTAGGTAACTTCAATTTACCGACTCATAAATACCGAATTTTACCGATTTGGTATTTATGAATCGGTAAATATGAAGGAGGGAGATGTAGGTAATTTTTAAATTTGAATTACCGAATCGGTAACATTCGGTATTTACCGATTCGGTAAATACCGAATCGGTATTTCCCATTGATTCCTATGGGCTGTGAAGCCCTAGGAATCAATGGGAAATACCGAATCGGTATTTACCGAATCGGTAAATACGGAATGTTGCAAGGGTGCAGGGGGTGTCACTTTGACACCCTCTAGCACCCCAAGTAAAGGCATGTGTGACATGTGGCACACATACATGCCCTAAGGGCATGTCTGTGTGTCACATTGCACAGTGTGCATGCACAGATGTGCATGCACACCTGGATTCGGTATTTTACCACACAATAGGATTGTGTGGTAAAATACCGAGAATTGTGTGGTAAAATACCGAGAATTGTGTGGTAAAATACCGACTCTTAAGGGCCTGTGGCACTCTCAGGAGTGTCACCTACATTTGGATTTACCGATTCGGTAAAATTACCGATTCGGTATTTTACAGAATCTGTAAATTTACCGAATCTGTAAATTTACAGATTCTGTAAAATAATGGCCCCTACATCTGAAAACCCAAATACCGGTCGGTAACGGTATTAGGGCTCCTACATCTGGCCCATAGTGTCTTTTTTAATGTACTACAATCTAATACTTTTAAAGTATTTGATTATGGTCAATAGTGATGTGAACCACACTGCATCCTTGGAAATGCCATAATGTAGTTACCTCTATATTTAATGAGCATGGGGTTCCACTACTAAAATGTGGATTATCCATTGCAAGTGCACTGAAACCCCTTCGCCTGTGGATATATGAATATTTCTTATGATCTTCCACTGTGTGCGAGCCATTGAGTGGAGGACGGGGTTATTCATAATAGTCTTTTGTTCAGTTCGTTCTTTAAGGGATTGTGTTTTTCAGAAAGTTGCAATGTTTTCTTTTTATTTCTGGAATAATCTTAGACAGATTAAACAATTGTCGATATTGGTGGCCAAGAGCGCAAACTATTTAAAAAACAAAGAGTTAAAATGATAAATGGAGCAATCTTTAGGACAGAATCTTTAAGGATGCTGAATTTAAGATACAAGGTGAAACTTAAGTTCTAGACAGAAAATGGGTAGTGTAAATAAGAATGTGCAGGATACATTTGTACATTAAAAGAGCAATAGATAAAAACTTCTCACAAATTTGGTACCTGGTCAAAATATTTGAAAGGTCTTACAGACTAGTGTGTATGCATACTGTGCTGGGTAATGTTAAGAAAGAAAAAAAAGAAAAAAGGAGGGGTTAGGTCCTGAGACCTGGAGAAATTTGGAAGTTCTCCTGGTGGATAAAGGGGAGACATGTGTAATCTGGAGTCATGTAGACCAATAAGTCCTTTATACATTGACCAAAAATATATTTTCAAAATACGTTCTACAGACACAGCTGATATGACTAGAGGACAGCATGACAACAAAACGGGTTGAAGTGAGAGAAGGTATCCCAACTATAGTTAAGGTTTTCTACTCTGAAGGTGAATGTTGAAAAAGCTGCACCAAGTAACTACATGTAAATACGGATGGCTTTCCTAGACTTTAGCAAGACTTTTAATGCCATTCCTAGATCAACCTCCTGGAGGAAAAGAGTAAAGCTCAAGATAGGCACATTTATGGAAAACATCATGAAGTGCTTATATGCAAGTATCACTATGTAGGTGAGAATGACTTTGATGGCTTCAGAAGCACAAAGATAACTCTAGTTAGAGGGGGGATATAGGGTTGCCTTTGGTCCCCTGCCCAGTTGAATCAGTATATGAAGGATCTCTATGAGAAACTAAGAGCACCTGCCAAGGACACTTTAAAGGGTCTCTAGAACCAGATGATGCTGTATTGATTCACAGAAAGCCTGCTACCTTAGAACACCTTCTAGACACAACCCTAGTGTACTGATACAAACGTAGCTTTAATAGCAATGAGAATAAATGAAAGATTGCTGTAATAGTGATAGTAATCTTATAATACATATACCCAACAGGAGGCGTAGGCCTCATTATGAGTTACCCAGATTAACCCCCATTGCTCCCTTTCTGGAATTACAGTTACCATGGTGCCAATAATCCTAGAATGGGAGATAAGAGCAGTTCATGTATTCAGTGATAAGCATGAGAAAATCGGTGTTTCCTTGCAGCTTCCCACATATTTTGCCATGGTGTGCTACATGTTAATTTCATCTGCTTCTGGCAGCTATAATAACCATGTGAAAAACAAGTACTTAGAATCCATTTGAGGCTCGAACAAAGGTTACCAGCTCCATCTATAGTATTGTAGACATTCGTAATGAGGCCCATAGTGACATAGGGAGTCAGAAAGTTTGTCAAAAATTGACCATTATACTTCACTCCATCTGGACAGAACCACGCAGGCCAAAGTTCTAGGGATCACCTGTTGTGTTGCAGTGATTAGATACTTGCTCACGAATTCAAAAAGCTTGAAAGAAGACACCAATAAGAACGTTTGATAGATTAAAAAATGCACCTCTAATGCAATAGTGGAAGATGACCAGAATATTACTTTCTTAATAAAAAGGACTTGAAAAAGCCCTGTAAGGTATGCAATTGTGGTCCAAATAAAAAAATCTATTTGACCAATGCTGGGGTTTTGCACAGTCTGGAACTCGTATACAATTTTCCCAGTTTTCAGCTTTATGAGCCTGAAAGAGAATATCATTTAAATGTTTGATATTTTAAAAAAAATGTATTTTCCTGCTCAGTCCGTTCCTCCAAGCATTGCTAATTTCATGTGGAGGTTTCTTCATATGCTGTGGATGTCTCATCACTAGCAGCCACGGCCTGTGGAGGGAGTTACGGTGGGGCAGGAAGGCGGGGCGGGGGAGGGGCAGGGTGGGGGGGTGTTAAAAACCGGAATATGGATAATTGGAGGTAAGTAAACAATTCGAAATTCGTTTTATTAATTAAATTGTTTACTTACCTCCAATTATCCATATTCCGATTTTTAGTTAACCTACTACCTTAACTTTTGTTTTTGCTGGCTTTTGAGCTTTTAGTTTTTTGGCACTATTCACATCCTGGCAACCTAAAATAAAGCTAATTCCTCTTCTCTGGCTTGTGGGCGAGGTGGGGTCAGCGAGGCCACACAACATTCCTGACACACCAGCAAGACTAGCAGAAGTGCACAACATATGTTTATGGGTTGTGAAATCCCCCAGAAGACATTTTACAAATACATTTAAAAGAAATAGAAATGCTTTCTGAGGTTTCCCTTCATCAGAGAGCAATCAAATCATGAAATGGCTATCCAAGAGACATGTTTCTGTTTTAATCTCTCTCTTTGTTCACAATGCATTGCACTCTTTTCTAATAGTGATGTTATAAATCACGTCTCATATTAGTGTTTTATTTTTGTTTTTAATGAACTGGAAGCTATATTCATCGTGTGCTGTACTTGGTAGCTGAAATCATCAGTGACGCAAGGCAGCGGCTGCCGGCACAGGTAAGCGCACTGGGGCGGAGCCGAAAGATGACGGAATAGGTGTTTTTTTAAATTTATTTGTACCTATTCCATCGTCTGTCAACTCCCCCCATGCAGCCACACCCATCCCTGCCCCACCTCATTTACCTGTGCCAGCCGCGGCTGATGCATGGTCTATTGGAAATTATCTAAACAGTTGGCAGATGGAAGCATGACAATTGTAAGTGGCTTAAAGCAGCGTCACAGACACTTTCCAATGTTTTGACGTGGTGGAAAATGTGGAGAAACAGGCGTGTTTCATAGGGCAAGGGCAAACCAACAGCAGAAAAAGAGTGGTAAGCTTGAAATGTAATACTGTGTTAATTTCTTGAGGCCACATCACCAGAAGGATGAGGAGAGTCTTGCAATAGTCCAAAGAAGGTTTTAGCAAAATGGTGCAAGTTTTGAACCACTGAAGTGATTGGAAGAGGTGTAAGAATAAAAGGGTTCACGTTAGAGGAAAGGAAGGAGAGGGGTATAATACAGTGCCTAAAATCAATAGAGCAAATGTACTACTAAAGCATTCAGTAGGCATTCAAATATGTTCGCACAATAAGGACAGTGTAATATGGACTAAGCATCCATCCAGCAAAGCTCTGAAAGCTCTGGATGCACAAACAAATCCAAAGAAGACTGAAGCAGTCATTCAGAAGAAAAAACGAGCACAGAAAAGGCTATGGCAAAGCTAGCCATGTGTTTTCTTTTCTGTCATATTTCGGACCTGATTTACAAAGTAAATTATATATCTTCGCACATTTGTTGATGACTTTGCAGTAGGTGAAGATTTTACATTTTTAGGATACCACAAATTTCTCAGTAATATACGTGGAGACATGTGAGAGTTGCAGGCTTCCAGGTGTGCTTCTAGCAGTTATTGTTTGCAGCCGCGGCTCCTCCACTTTAGCGGAGGAACATCGCCCCCTGCTGAGAGCCAGCTGAGGGAAATTTGAAAAATAAAATGATAATGAATTGGTTTCGCATCATTTTGTTTTTCTCGTTTCCATCTAGAGCTCGCCAAGTTTGGGCGGGGCGGGGCTTAGCTGTCGTCATAGGCAGAAGTGGAGGAGTAGTGCACACTGTAAGTGCGCATGACGATTTGGCCAGCCATCTTAGTTGCACAGCGGGGTTGGAGAAATAGCACAGACTCCCAGGCACTGTCTGAGCGGCAAACCAAGCTGCTAAGACCATTTCTGGTGCTGGTCTCCTGCTATTGAGAGGAGGGTCTGGATTGAGTGGGGCTGTCCCAGGGACTTCTGGGACACCATCAGGGAAGAAGAGGAGCACTGAGGTGGTCGCCAGCATTGGAACAGGTACTATTTTGATATTAAATTATTTCTCTACTCCCCCATCCCATCCTCCCCTCCACTGCCCCTCCACTTGAGTTTTGCAGTGGTCGCCACCACCTGTTTGAGACAGTGAGAAGCTATTTGTGCATGTCTTAATCCATAGATTTTGCCCAACTATACATGGTGAAATGGACAGGCACATTTTCGTTCCCACAGATTGGTCCCTTTGCTCAGTTGACTAATGCATCCACTCCATGGCTCTCTATTTGATTCTGTGGCCACTCGTTTGAATCCTGACAGGTGTACACAGTCTTTTATCCTTCTGAGTGGACCAAATCACTACTATTGAGTTAGGTAAAGATCACGAAAAGACCTCCGCAGTGGTGAATGTGTGTTCTAAAAAGTGTATGTTAGAATGTGTTATGTTTTAAAACTTTGGCGTGGATGTACTACCATACTGGCTGCAAAAAGTGGTCGCAAATTGAGCACTGACTTTTTGTCACCAGCATTTTAGTTTGCAAAGCAACCTATGAAACAATAGGTAACTTCTTAAAATATATAATCGGAGCCAGAATGACCTGCCTAATTATTACTCATTAGTCAGGTACAATTTCCGGCCCGTTGTGATTGGCTGCAATGGCAGGGATTATGACCTGCAAAGGACAGCAGACATCCGTGCCTTTCACTACATTTCAAAATGGATTTTTTTTAAGCAGCCTTATTTTCTTTAAAGTAACTGGAGCTGCTTTAAAAAAATGTTTCCATTTTGAAAGACTTCAGTGAGAGTTGACTGGGACCCCAAGACCTCTGCTTACTCCCCCTTAAGGTGCCAAAATGATTCCTTAAGGAGAAGGGGTTGAAAAGGACCATAGTCACCTTTGCAAATCAGTTATTACCTCAACTTAGGAGTTGGCAGCTTATCAATGCTTTGCGACCAGAATCACGTTCACAAACCATTCATACATATGTTACCGATTTGCAATTTAAAGGCAACTCTCAAAACAACCAATTCCAAATAATGAATCAGTAATAATTTATAAACCGATACGGAAATACTTTTCCAAAGTGTAAAATGAGTTTGGGGGCCTTAAAAAGTGATTAAGTGACCATAAAACCAACAGCACCCAAATCTCCAGGGGACTACTTTTATGTCTCCTGAGGGGGTAAAAAAGAGGTGGATCAAGGCTCTAAAGATCCTCCAATATACACAAACTAAAAACGTAATCTGCATAAAGGTTTCCAGCTCACTTTCGATTGTTATTGTTTGATGGAGTCTCTTCATAGTAGACCATGTGATGTGCTGACATAGTGTGTCATAGGTGGCACATGTTAAATGGCAAATATTCTACATTGCCTCTAATTTTAAGGATGTTCCGTTCCCCATCCCTCTTTGAAAGGAAATGAGTACAGGCCTTTTTCTTTTTCAAGAGCAGGGTGGACAGGATCACATTCGAATTTTACACTCCCTGCATTTACCAGGCAAATGCTACCATGGAATACCCACTCCCCACCTTTGCAGAGAAATCTACCTTGCTCAGAAAAAACTCCATCCGGAGGTATTATGGTGCATAAGTAAAATGGACACGTGCAAGGTCACCATCTGTAAATACTGTGCACCCGTAAATCGAGCCATTTGCGAGACTAAATATGCTTTACATGTTCAAATGGCTCTGCGAGTCTGGCATAGAGTATAGGGAAATGGGCAGAGTAGCAGATTCCGCTGTCAGATTTTATGTTGTTGTGCGACTCTGAAATGCTCCTAGAGAATGCAGAATTTATTTTCTAAATCCCCCTCGTGGCAGAAGGGCACTGCTAATGTTGTTACGAGATTCCGAATGAAGCAGGCAGGCAGGCGCTGGGTCAGAGTGTCGGCTTTCCTGCAGGTTTGAGTCACACCTGCGCTCTCTGATTGGCTGGGCGAGCTGTCGGAGCCATTGAGTGCTCGGCAGGAGGATTGGCGAATGATTAATTGCCCTGTCTGGCGAGCAGAGAATTCTTAGCAGCAGGGTGCCCTGCATATGTAAATACACGCGGTCTCTGCGCTGTAACACTAGCACACGGAGCGAACACAACGGCTTAACAAAGAGACTTGACTTGGAATGTTTAGATTTTGACGATTAGTTTCTATTATATCCCAGAGGGAGAAAAAACAACACAGCAGCTGAAACTCGAAATAATTCTTGGCCTGCTAGAGACGTCCTTTCTGCTTTAGAACTGTTTGACTTGAATATATATTATAGCAAATCATTCATAATAAATAAGTTAATTCATTATGAGTGTTAAAATATCACCCAGTGGCTTTATGATATTTACTTAAAAAAAAAACGAGCCAGGATATCAGAGTGAGGAATAACTCTGTAGTGTACTTGTTTCAGTTTCAAAATTCAGGGTATGTGTGTGTGAACTAGTTTTTACACGTGCAGTTACATCCGGATAAGAATATAGAGAACTAAAGGCAAATAACTGCATAGGAACAACCTACAAAATTCCTACTGTGATGCAGTTATTGTGGCAAATTATGCACTTAAATGAATGCACTTTATGCCTGATTAGGTCTAACACCAGCACAGGTGCATGCATAAATCTAACATAACATAAGTATTTGTATAGTGCACGTTCGCCCAGGGGTATTTTTGCGCTGTACTCATTTTATCGAACTCAGAAGGATGAAAGGCTGAGGGGACTCTCTGGTATTTGACCTGCAACCATAAGGTCGAACACAGCTCCTACAGTGGACACATTAGTCTACTAAGTCACCAGACCCAGCCCAGCCGTCCGATATTTTTATTTTAACAGATGGCCAATAAATCTCTTTTACTTTAGATTCCTCCATCCACTTCATTTAAGCCACCTTCCTTCTGAAGCTGGTCCAGTAATCAATATTCTTACCCATTTTTTCGATTTGGACTGACAGCTAGGGTAGATCAGATACCAGATACCAATGGTAACGTTGGAGATTAAGCAGGATCGAATGTTTTGCCTCACGCACATCTAACGTCGACCTGAGGGGCACGGATGGTCTCCTCTGTTGACAAATTATATAGATTGATTTTTCTGTGTGCCTGCATTGGATCTGTTGTATATGGCAGCGTTTAAAGGCATTTATAATTAAAACTTTTGTAAGTGGAAGTGATCAAAGAAACCTCCTGCATTCATGGGAAATTACAAATCATAGGGCAAAGAAGGCTGATAAAACGTGCCATGTAAAGAAACTTGACTGTGTCTCTAAAAAGTGCTATATGTCATGGGTGGGTTCTCACACACACATTTCAATGTAATGTGCCATTGCAGCGATACAGGAAGATTTGTTAAAAAACATAGACCAAGTTATTGTGGCAACCAAAGTTGCTGACTGTGCTGCACTAGAAGAAGCGCTATGATCATTCCCCATCACTGGGGCACAAACAGGCTGCTTAGTTTTGCATCAGAAGGATGCCCATTCGGTACCAAATACTTAGCTTATGCTTCAACTTTTCACACATTGCATGTGTGCTGGACTGTACAGTACATGACACATTCAAATTGTGAAAAGTTAAAAGAAACGAAAATATTTGTCCTTGTTAAGAAACGCCTGCCTCAACAAGCCGTCATTTTTGGGTGCAAAAAGCCCCGTCTACCAATTTTAGTAGACAGATCTTTGTGTCAAAAGTCATAGGTGGAAGTGTGGGAAGCCCCATGTACTACTAACCGGAGGTCCCCTTGCCACAAAATAACGCGACGACAGGCAAAGCAATATTTGAGTGGTTTTAGAGAAACTTGCCAGGGAAAAATAGTTTTGCATTTGAAAGTAAATACTTTATCCAGACTTACCAGTTTGGATGATTTTCATCAGAGAGCAACGGCTTGATCAACCTGCTACTTCAGTGGGGTACATGTTTATGTGCAAGAATCAACGCAGTGGGTAAAAATAAAAGATAAGAGAATGATCGTCAACAGCAGATAGACATAGCATCCCCATGAAATAGTTTTTTAATACTTCAATAATTCCAGATATGTGTGTGCTTCTCCAGGCAAGGAATGTGAGACTTTATCTCTACTGCCTTTAAAGACTTCTGTTGCGTGTGATAGGGAGCCAGCATGGAATTCATCGTATGATGTTTAATGCACAACTGCAATTAGCCAGGGACGCTGGAATTATACCACTGTGCAGCTGTGGTGTTTTCTGCATGATTATGGATTTCCTGTATTTGCCACATAATCCATTATGTGCTAAATAATCTGCAGATATTAACAAAAAAAAAGTTTCTATCTCAAGCAAATCAAAAGTTACTAAAAATGTAGTGACACTTTTTGCAGCACTGTGGATGGTGCTTGGCAAAGGTAGAATGGTCACCTTTCAGTAGCTTATTCATGTATTTGTGTGCTAACCATATACTAATGAGGTGAAACCTTGGCCCTAGAGTATTGTGTAAAAATTGCAAAATAATGAAATTATACTATCACAAAATACGTCACATTACGCCACATAATTTCAGTAGTGGCCAGTGCAGGTAAGCTAGTTGGGGCAGGGCGTGGGCGGGGGCGGGGGCGGGGTGGGTTCTAGTGACAGACAATGGAATAGGGAAAATAAAATAAATAAATAAAATCCCTCAACGATGCGGCAAACGTAAGTGATTTTATTTATTTATTTTTCCTATTCCGTCATCTGTCACTTCCCCACCTGGCCCACCCTCTGCCCTTTACTGGCCACAACTGTATAATTTGCTTTTTAAGGTGCTGCATAATTTAGTTAATCCTGTCACATAATGTAGTTCTCCCCTCCCGCATATGTCTAGTGGTGCTGCATGGAGGGCAGAGCATCAACTTTCCTGACGCTAAAATATAAACCACAGCATTACATCAGTCCAATCCTGCTGTCAGTGCTTCAAGAAAACACAAATGGCAGAAATGGAACGTACAAATACGGATTACATAACAGAAACTAAAGTGTACATTATGCGTCTTGGCATCCAGAAGAGAACACGGGTTCCTGGTCGCCAGCTGTCTATCTTGGGATGCCCTGTCCATCTCATTAAGAAATAACCACAATTCAAAAGTTTTAGATACAGTTAAAATGCAACTCTTGTAACCCAACAAAAGCTGCACACAACCCCTGATTTACAGTATGTGTCAAGTCACATACAAGCAATTAGATTTACAATGTGCACCTTACCCCCCTCTGCCGGTCACCAAATTATTAACCAACTGAATGCAGTTTGGCTGGGAATGCAATGAATATGATCGGAGAGCAATGTCTCGCACCATCCAATTGGAACAGAGTGCAGTTCTGGAGAAGCCCTGCTAACTTCCAAAACCTCACGTGCTCATCTGCCCTCTGGTAGTGCCTTAAAGCAGAGAAGCACAACGAGTGAACTTTCTAAGTCACTTATTTCTCTGTATCACAAATGTTTTTCTTAATTTATTTGGCGATTGCTTAAGCATCTCGACAAGAATGCCGGGCATGTGATCACTCAGTGATGTGTTGGGCCACAATGATGAATGGATGATTTAACAAGATTGCAAAAGGAATAGAATCAAAGGAGAAGGTATGACTAGGACAATACTAGACTGTGCAATCATTAACCTCTGAGAAAATTGGACCAATACGGTATTTACCCGGTCCTAGTGGCTCAATAAACCACAGCACTAGCTGTTTTCGTATGGGGGTGAGATTTTGCAGGAATAGATTCTGTAGGAAGGTAGGTATGTATCTTGGTATTTCAAAAATGAATTCTCACAACTCATAATTGCAACTCTCGGGAAGGTATAGACTAATTAAGTGGCAAAATATCAATTTATATTGAAGGAAACCTTCTGTCCCAGAGTTTCCATTATCACCAATCTCTTGATGACAACATAACTTGCATTTTTCTGTTCGTAAATTTGCGATAGCACTTTAAGAATCTACAAACACGCCCATTGTTATTCAGATTTGAGAATCTCGGTGTCCCTTGTGACCTAGAGACAATTAAGAGTGAGAATGTGTGTGCCAAGGCAGCTTGTATCCTTTTCACAATTGTATTACTGCTATCTGAGGAAGGAGTCCTTTGACTCCATAAATCTTTACATTGCGCCTGTTATATTTTATATTCGGTTGACCCACTCAAATCTATGAAAACGTAGAGTGTTTGCCAAATTATTTTAATTGAAAAATCAACGCGTCTATCTTATTTGTTGGGATCATTACTATTTTATAATCTGGATCCTGGGCCAGGTGGCCAAATTGAAAAACACCTTCCTGGCCTTCATACATGCCCAACTGCCTCGAGACTCAGGAAAAAGCAAGTACCATCATAGGGTATGTTTAGATATGCTATTCCTCTTTGTTACGTGCAAGGCATTGAGACACAATTAGTAAATATTTTCATTTAGTGATTTTTGCCAAGTTTAGGGATGTGTTTTTGAGAGTGGAATGACAAAGGTATAAAATCTTAGCACTTGCCATAGAAGGAAACATCCCACATTTTGGCTGTTCCACAAGACATTTTATTTCCGGATTAGAAAAAAAAAGTTAATTAGTCTGTCTCAGAAACTGGCAGACAGTTTGCAACATAAATCATTTTGTAACAGCAAATCCTTTGCATGGCTCCTTCCACTGCATGATAAATGGAAAGAGGAAGAGAGGGGGCTCAGCTTGATGGTTTCGTACAAGGTCAGCAGACATTTTCTTAAAAGCTGCCAATGCTTGCCAGCTCTAGTTATTACTGATCTAGGCCACACCTTTTGCACAGTTTCCTATTAAATATTGACCAGAAAACAACTAATCTGAATGCAGCATTCTGATTCATATTTCTAAGTAAAAATTTATTTTGAAATATTGAAATATAGCATATATGAGAACATGTGAAAGTAAAAAAATTCATATAGAATGATAGATAGCTAGATGGATAGAGAGATAGATAGATAATATGAAATAGTACAGATGTAAAAAACAAGGGTTTCTTCATTTGACTTCAGTGCCTTCAATTTTAAAACTCATCAAATTCACCACATATGTTACTAGCTGGAACTCCCTCCCTTCAGTCAGACACAGGTAGGGGAGTATTAAGAAACTAGAAGTTTGCGTTCTTTGAAGACACATTTTTTCCTAACCAGTTTCTATTTCTTTTTTTCCACAGCTTCTATCGCTACTCCTTTTGGATTGTTTCTCACTCGAACATGTTTTTGCTCTTTATCTTTCCTTCTGATTCCTCCTGTTCAAGTCATCTCAAATGACTCCACCACCTTTTATTGTGCAAAATCATCCTCACTATAATATTACTGCCACATCTTTATTTAATTACTCTCTTTCTGTTGCTTCCTTCAACTTTCTGCCCACGTCACCCTATTCCCTTGTAATGTCAAACCTTTCCAACATGTCTAACTTTTCCTTTCAGTGTCAATCGTCCTAGGAACAAGCCCTCTTCCTTGCATTGGTGCTCTCTACTTTTCCCACTTTTTTTCCCCTGAATTTTCATCTAAAACGTTCTGTCTCAGTTTAGATTAAAATATTAAAGGGCCTATTATAATGTCGGTCGGAAAGTCGGATGCTTTTAAACCGCCATCATGGGTTTCAATTCCAAGCTGCTGATAAAGATGCAGCCGGTCGGAGTTGTAACCATCCGGTCATTCCGGCTGGCTTGCAACGGGGTCAAGGAGCCCGTCAGCCAGTTGCAACTGACTCATAATCCCAAAGGGTGGGCCTTCCCACTCTTGGGATTACGATGCACGGTTTCCGGCATGCTTTCCATGCCGGCCTGTTCAACATGGATACCATTACGGAAATCATGTCTGGGGGCCCCCAGCAGGTCCCCCTTTGGTGCGTGGCCTACTGTTGGGGGCCGTGCCCCTCTGTTAATACCTGCACCACGTGGTAGGCACCTCAGGGTACCTGCCACTGGGTGTAGGGATGAACAGCACCTCCCATTTACCTACGGGAGCATGTATTATGCCCAGTTTACAGCCATAATGCATGCTCCCATTGGGAAATGTAGGAATGTTACAGAACAGTGTTCAGTCGCATCCTAATTAGGCGGTCGGGACCGCCGACTGGGTGTTGGCCGGTCCCAGGACCGAGTCCGTGTCGGGCAGAAGCAATTCTGCCTGATATCGAAATTGGTCCCTTAATATGTTGCCAAGTTGCTGTATATTTCTTTTTCTCTTCTACTATTTTCACTATGATATTTATTTTGCATCATTATATTTTTGATTCTGTGCATTTTTTTTGCAGACCCCATTATTTATTATGTTGCACTTACCCTACCCAACAGCTGTAGTCGAAGCAAAGCTGACATTGAACATTTCCGAACATAAGAAAACAAATGCACGAGGAGCACCCATACCACCCATGCAAAGTAAGAATGCAGCAGAGGAAAACACAGACTGATAAACGGATTCCTGAGAAATGTGCCAAGATATCCTCAGAGGAGCTCATCCACTGGACTTCAGAAAAGAATCAAGAAAGAGAGACCAGGAGGGAAGAACTGAAAAGCAATAGATGAAACATGTAAAATATATCTTTTACAAACAACTACCAGGGGTGCAGGGTGCACTCTATGTGCCTGCAGTGTGCTAGGGACCCTTTCTATATGAAAAACAGAAGTGGCATCCTGCAAGTGGTAAACCCAAGGTTGATATGATAGAAGGTGAACTCTCCATGCCACCTCTGCAGTAGTGTAATCAAAGATCAATCCTATTTCCATCTCCATTGCCACGTGCTTCTAAGAGCAGGAATGTAGGTATTTTTTATCCTACTTCAGATTGTAAGGACCCTTGGATAATGAACCAGAATTTCTTAGATTTTTCCTTTTAATGTAGTGTTTCTGCAGATATGGAGAAGGGAACATGCAGCACTTGCCATCAGGATGTCCTCTGCTCAGTCCCACCTTGCATACTACGTAGCAAGAGAAAAACTCTGACAAAGTGAACATTCTCAGCCTGGCAGGGTTCATAACCTCTACTTCTCCCACACAACTCACCCTGTGTGCACTTCCACTAATGTCACAGAGGAAGATACCAAACAGTAAAGGGCGAAGCCCTATTCACGGCCCCTATACAGATATGAGGATAAGGTTTGATGGAAAACTCTTGTCCTGAGAATACTCTTGCTTGCTGGTGTACATTTTATACACAAAAGAAACTGAACTGTCTTGTTTGGTGTTATATTTGTAGAATCCAACAGTTACTTCACAAGGTAGAAAAGTTCAGACAGCCTTGTGTTCTGAAATGAAGATCCCTGCTGCTCTCACTCAGACCAATGACTTTTTTGGTGGCTATCAGTGAACTTTTAGGCTACACTCCGATTTTCTTAATAAAACTTCACCTCCAAAATGCACATACTCTCAAACGCCACCATAGCTCTGGGGAGTAAGTGGGGCAGCAAATCCGGTTGTATTCCCTTCCGCAAATGGCAGACCATCTCTCCAGAGGGAACTGTATTTCAAAGAAGAAAGCAAGAGCCACATTCTTTCAGAAAATAGCATTTCCAGACACAATGCTTTTTGTATCTCATAGCATTGATTTTCCCAATACATACTAACTAGAAAAAAAATTCCCACGAAATTACCCGAATGTTGTATTATGAAGAGTTTCCATGGTGAGAAGAAGGAATTTGACAGGATGGATACAACTACCTAGCATGCTCTTCACTACAGTGACATATCCACCGGCCAATCAGAATTTGTTATTGATATCTGACATAGATTTCCCCTTTCACATGAAGGTTATTTTACATATTATGTCATTGCATACTTTTGTATACTTTTACTGATTTATTTGTGAACATGTACATGACTAGGCATTAGCACAGTGGCACTGATGGGTATTCAAAACTCGTTAAACAACACAGATAATAAACCATTTCTTTCCGGAGAGGAATCCAGTGTTGCATTCCTAATCTGTGTGAAATTAACGTACACAATCCTTCCGTGTTCCTAGCAGTTTGTTTTTTCAAGCCCACCGGAGCTCAGTAAATAAGGTAGCAGCCCATGTCCCTTTTCGGAAAAGCTATATGTCTATTCAGCCTTGCAATTTGCTGCGTTTATATCCTTTGCCCTTGACCCCTGGTTATTAACGCAATGTTTCTCCAAATGGTGCCATGTAACTGTGCTGCAAGCAGATTCATAATGACAGCCCACAAACAACCAAAGGGGCCGCAGGGGGGAAGGGGGACTGGCGGCTAAGATGGGGGCGGGGTGGTGGGGGTCAGAGCTGCATTAGGTGTTCGCCCCTGCTCGAAAATGGCACTGGGGAGCCGTGAAAACATAAATAATAATCTGGAAAATGCTTTAAAAGACCTGCCATAATGAACTGCTGCTGAAAGGCTGGGATTATGCTTGATAGCAGATCTGTGGAAATAGTCAACTATCATTACGGAAAATGTGTTGAAATATCACAATATTTTTCAAACTAGGGTAAGGCAAGCGTGTGCATTGGACTGTAAAGGATGGAGGGAAATGTGCCCCTAGATTGCAGGGGGAACATATTTAATGTGATATGGGCCAAGTCATGAAATGGGCTTTTGCCCTGTTTAAATAGATTTTTATAGTGTGTGTGCAATTTCACCCAAAAAAATCGGATCCATTGGAATTATGTGCAACGGTCTTCTGATCTGCTTGGCAAGGTTAACTAAACCACGGGAAAAGAACAGGAAAATGATATGCAATATTATGTGTTTAAAACCCATTATTAGGCACATTCAGTAGGACTATTATCTAGTTTTTTTTTACTCTGGTTTAATACACATTGGAGCATACTCACAAGGATTTATTTCCGAAGTATCCCCACTTTAACGCATCAGAAGTGGTGATAGTATTAACACCCCATTCACAAGTTGGTGCAAACTGCAGACATCTCCAGAATTCCCGCGATAACATCCCCAAGACCTAACACCAAGGTGGACACCACCAACTATTGCTAATGAGATGCAGAGGAGGCGTTCCCGTGCAGAAACGAGCGAAAAAACAGCAATACCACTTTCACAACGAACTGACAGATCCGCGAAGCGAACCGAAAACACACAAAAATCCACGCTAGCCACAGGTATTTAACACCTGCCTCAAGCAGGTGTAAAGCTGGGCGACTACCTGCAGTAGGCAATGGAGCCCCACAAACAGCCACACCCGAAGAACGAACAACGCCATGGAGCTACTCATCTTGCAGCTTGGAGCCCCAACAGGGCCAAAGCACCCACCACCACCACCCCCAGGACCGCCACCACCCCCTGGACCCAAATCCGTTTCCCAGACCACCACAGAGGCAGCAAAGAGTAAGGCAGTGGACCTACCAAAAACACACCACTCTCACCGACCTAACGCCCAAGGAAGTCATTGCCCACTACAGGCTCAAAAGGACAGCCATTCACCGCATCCTGACCCACATCGCCCACAGGCTGACGGTCCCAACAGGCTGGTGGAGAACCAACAGCTGCTGGCTGTGCTGCACCTGTTGACTTCTGGTACCTTCCAGCCATCAATTGCTAGAGTCGGAGGGTTCTCACAGCCAGCCCTATCAAAGTTCATCACACCTGACCTGGATGCTATCCTCAGTTTCATACCCCAGTACCTTCACTTCCCCAACACTGCGCCAGAACAGCTGGAGACCAAGCAAGGCTTTTATGCCATAGCCGGATTCCTGGCCATGTTGGGGGCAATCGACCAGACACATGTCCCATTTGTGCCCCCTGTGGATACTGCACACCACTACCGCAACTGAAATCACACGCATTCCATCAATGTGCAGGCAACAGTGGTCCACCTAGGACACTTCACCAAAGTCGTCGCAAACTACCCAGGCAGTGTGCATGATTCCTTCATCTTCCAACAGTCCATCATCAACCAGCACTTCCAGGATGGCACATATGGAATGGGACTGCTCATTGGTAAGTACCAAGTCAACACACCACACATCCCAATGCCTCCACAGCACAATGCATAATGGTGGGGATGCACACATGACCAAACCATATTCAACATGTCAAACTACACGTACACCTACCAGACATGACCACAACACTCCATGGTCATCCTGGCCTAGCCCTGCACCCTATACAGACTGGTGATGTAGTTGCTAGCATCAGCTCATCCCTGCGGGCTGTCGAACACTCACCCCACACACAGCCAGCACAGGCGTCACTGGATTGGTGGACCTGCCATCATATTCTGCCAAACCAAGTATTGACTCTTTTCTCCTTGCACTGTCACAGGTGATCAAGGATATGCACTCTGCCCTTGGATGATAACACCCCTCCGAGATCCAGACACACCCGCCCAGAGGCAGTATAATGCGGCCCACATACGTATCAGGGGCATAGTTGAACGCACATTTGCCGTGTTGAAGTCACATTTCAGGTGCCTGAACTGCACAGATGGGAAGTACCTGTACAGCCCGGATATCATGTGCAAGCTGATCGTTGCATGTTGTGTGTTGCACAACATCTGTGTTCGCACCAGGGCCCAAAGAATCCCAGTTCCAGAGGTACCGGCCGATGATGGTGGTGATGGGGCAGGTGGCCCAGATCCCACTGCAGCAGCGGCAGGAATGGCCCATAGGAATACCATAATTGACACTTACTTCTCATGAGCACATCACATTGTGACCGTCCAGGACAATCATGCGACAGTAGAAAATGTCCAAATGCACTGCATGTGTGATTAAACATTTTTGCAGGTCTCAGCTTGTACTTGAACATTTTGATGTTATGTTTCCCTGTGTTCCAGATGTTATTTGGCAGGTTGTGAACATTTGCTGAACCAGTTGTGTCCTGTGTTCAAATGTGGTGGGGTTCTCTTTGACCCGGGATGTTGTCACTGCCGGGGTGCACTCCTGATTGTGTGTGTATGCTGCATGGTGGGTGTGACGCTCCTGCAGCTCTACTCTGTCTGCCAATGGTCTCTTTCGTGCAGTGTGCCTGTCGGTTCTGTACTTCCACGGTGCTTGGATGTTGTGGTGTACATGTTGTCCTCTGCAGTTGGCCAGGGTGCATTCGTCATACTCTTGTTGATGATTTTTGTTCAGTGGCATTTTCGGTGTGCTGGTCTTGTACAATTTTCCTGCACTGTGCGTGAGTATTGCTGCCCTCTCGCTGGTTGTCACTGTTTTCTTATCGCGCTTGTGACCATCTCAGGTTTTGTCGCGTTGGAGAATGTGTTTTTATCTCCGTCGCAGTGGTTGTTTCACAGACATTGTCCGCCGTGTCGGCAAACTATCGCATGGTACTGCCGTGTTGTGAATTCCACATTGTCACAGGGTTATTTTCCCACGATGGGCTGCAATGCTGTATTTATCACACGTTCTTGTGAATGTACCCCATTGATGCAACACTGACCTCGGTGCAATAAGAAAATTCATAGGCTTCTTAAGAAAAACTGTACATATGCAATGTCATTTGAATAGCACTTTCATTTTAACTCCCACAGCAAAACAATTGATGTAAATCCTTAATGGAACCTACGTACATACATATGTAAAACTATGTAATAAAAGTCATCATTTCAATCTGTGCATTGAAGTTAACCTGTTACACTAGCCTTCAGTTCTGGATGCATTCTGTATTCTCAATAAAGGGACTCTGGAAGCATCGATTTTCTACAATAAAGATCCTTTCAGGATAGTGTTATACATTACATTATTGTCTAACTTTCTGACTAACATGTACTTAAATGTTCAAGCATCAGGCTTTCAAAAGATTTTCAACATATTCAGGATTCTATGAAGCTCTGAAAGTAATCTCAGGATTACTGGATCACTGACACAATATCGAAACCATAAATATGGTGATACAGAAAAATCATGACAAAAATATCAATCATAAAAATATAGTTTTTCTGTGCATATAATGGTAAGTACAAAAAGATTGAAAAAATATTGTTCTATATTGTTTTATACGAATATCGAAAAATATATACAATAATATCGTTTTTTTATATATATAAAAGGTAAAAATATTAAATATTAAATACTTAATCATATACCATTAGGAAAATGTAAATTAAATATGCTATAGTGATATTTAAATATATAAATACATGCAAATTATTTAAACACACACACATATATGAATATGTGTATATTTTTATACACACATATAATATAAAACGATTACAACAATATTAATTATAATCTATATTTTAATTTTCTAATGTTTTTAAATTTACCAATATAACAACTCCATATATGTAATATATATTTATGTAACATCAAAAGGACACTTACTATAATTGTGAACAATAAGGGGTTAACAGGGTAGGCCAAGAATATGCAGCGCCACCCCCTTTTGGGCTCGTTAAGTACCCTCATCGCTGTCAAGCAATGTATCATGTGATCAAGCCTCTGGCTAGAGGCGAAACGCGTCATGCGGGCTTGCTGGGTGTTATTCTATAAACTGGAATAAAACACTGATCGCACCAGATTTTGGGTCTGACTTGTTCGTTTTTGAAAAGCAGTCTGAGCAGAAGTGACTGTGATGCAGCGGTAGCAGCGTCGAACGAAGAGTGAGGATTTCTAAGCACCGTGACCAGCTTCTACGGTGAAAGTCAGACCCCTCCTCTGTGGATTGGCTCGGCGGTAGGAAGCAGTTGATTCCCTAACCTGGAACCACATCTCTACACAGCTTCGGCGAGAAGCACACCGTGAGGAGCCCCTGGATACCGAGGGAATTGCCTGCCTGGAAGACGGGAGTCGAGTTCGTCAGCAATTGAGAAAATCTGACGGCATTTGAGACGGCAAGGGGGAAAGGTAGGACAGAATCGGAGGTTCCAGTGGGGAGTAATGCAGACTGTTTTGAGCGCGAGTTAACTCGGGGGTCCGAGGAAAAGGCGATACAGCGGTCTGAGTGTCTTAATCCTAACTTAAATCACCCGTATAATACAACTTGACAGTTGCAAGCAAACTATGTCCGCTGATACGTTGCGTGGCAGGGAGGAGGCGGCGGAGAATATGTTTGATAAGTCCCCGGCTGGGGAGTCGAACCCGCAAGGACATCTAGCCTCAAATATCACTGCGAATGCTAATCTCACATTGAGAGACTTATTTAAAAAGATGGAAAAACTTATGAAGAAGGAGCAATCCAAGTGGTGGGAAAATAAATCCCTTTCCCGGTATTTAAAAGTCGGTAGAGTACCGAGAGGTTTGAGGATAACTCTTGCTCCAAGCTATGAAACGCCAGATCCCGCAATGCTCACTGAATGGGCAGAGACCAATTTGGAGTGCTCAGGCAGATTAATGGGAATCCAGGTCCGCTATGCAGAAAGTGACCGTTTAAAAATACAAGCTGAGATTGAACAACTTGAAACGGAAATAGCGGGACTGGGACCGAGTGAGCAGGCGGACAAATTTAGGAGTGAAATGATGCAGAGGGTTAACAAATATGAGGCAATAATAAAGAAACGTAAAACATTCAAGTTTGAATGAGACCGCCTAGATTACCAAAACGGCCAAATATTCACATATGCGAAGAAATATGAGAATGTGAAAGCCCGTGCAAGGACAATTAGACAGATTAATGTAGAAAACAGAACTGCGTCAGTTTCCTCTACAGATGCAAGCTTAACATCAGGCAGTGAGGCGGAAAACGAGGCTGCAGGACCCTTCACGGTGGGGTCAGGGAAGCTTTCATTGGCGCAAGAAGTGAGCTGCCTGTGTCAAGACCGGCGCGATACGTTAAGACCAAGAATCAAAGGGGGAACACAGGCAAACAACGCCGGGCCAACCAAAAGCGGCTTGCCAGAAGGAAATGCCGCAGGTACAAAGCAACCCAACACAAAACCAGCAACCAGGGGCCGTTGGAACAAATTGAACCGGAAGACGACCCCAAGCTAAACAAGCAATCTATTATTAACCTCACAAACATTACCCTCTCTTCCAATGATGAAATGATCCTAGGCCTAGGGTTATCCTATTGTCCGCCATCAGACTTCAATTATGTGGATGCAAGGATGGACTCATACCGATTTGTACGGAAGTTGAAACTTAACAAATTCTTTCTCCTTCAACCAAAAAAGAAAAAACCAACAGGGGCACAGAATAGTCCCTCTTTGTTGGAAGTTGGGGTTCGTCCAGTTTTTGATGAAATCTGGGGTTTACAACAAGAAGGTGAAATGACCAGTGACTTGCCCTTAATAACATCAAGGGAGGACCAAGCTATGAGCTATACCCCGTTCAAACCTAAGTCAATTTTCCAACCTATTTTAACACATGATAATCTGGAGGTCTATCATGAATTAATTTTCAAGGAGCTCAAGCAACTATACATAACTACCAACAAGAAACATAAGGCAGACAATAAAAAGAACCAATGCTATCACAACCTAATCAGAAAATTGGAGCAAGATAAAAATGTGATCGACCGCCAAGCAGACAAAGACGGGAACATTGTTTTATGGCCAAGAAAGATGTAAGTTGCAGAAGCAGAGAGTCAACTGCTGGACTCTTCTTGTTATAAGAAAAGCAACTTGACAGCATTAAAAACAGCTTGGCAAGAACAAAATCTAAAATTAATGGCATGGAGAAGTGCCAAACTGTTGTCAAATGATGAGTACAATTTTATGAAAAAAGACCATCCGGTAATACCGACGTTCTACTTAATACCGAAGGTACATAAAAACATTAATGCACCACCTGGACGTCCGATTATTTCGGCTATAAATAGCTTGACTGAAAATATCTCACGATATATAGACTTCTTCCTCCAGGAATGGGTGAAATGCTTAAAATCATATGTACAGGACACTTCTGATTTTATCAGAAAATTAAAGAATGTTGTTTGGAGTACGGACTGCTTATTAATAACACTCAATGTAACTTCATTGTATACATCAATCAAACACTCTGGTGGTATAAAAGCGGTAGAATTTTATTTAAACAAGAGGCCTATGAATTTCTCTGCACACAACAGGATGTTGTTATCAATGTTCCAAATTTGCCTTGAACAAAACTATTTCCTGTTCAATAACCAAATGTACCAGCAGGTTAGGGGTGTCGCGATGGGGGCCTGCTTCTCCCCAAGTCTGGCGTGTCTCCACTTGGGACTGTGGGAGGAGCGGGTCCTCGGGGGCACCCTTAGGGAAACAATACAGGAACATGTACCCATATATCTAAGGTACATTGATGACCTATTTATGGTCTGGCAAGGGTCATTGGAAGAAGCACAAGATTGTGTGGAAGAAATTAATAACAATGTCCTTAACTTAAAATTCACCTCACACATAGACGCAAAGTCAGTGGTATTTCTTGACACTGAAGTCTATATAACAGATACTGGTATAGCCACTAGGTTGCACAGAAAACCAACTGCTGTAAACACCGTATTGCCTGCTTCTAGTCAGCATCCTTACCACCTGATCAGCAGCATCCCCTTTGGGGAAATGCTGCGGATCAGGCGAATAAGTAGTACAGATGCAGATTGCCAGAAAGCACAGGAGGAAAGCAAAGCATGTTTTCTGTCCCGGGGCTATTCTGCTAAAACCATCCAGAGAGCGATAAATCGACCAGCATCTATCACGAGACAGGAGGCATTAGCAATTAAAGACAAACCCAGTGTTCAGATAACAGGAGATACTACGATAAGGCCCCAGGTCATTGTCACGTACAGCAGACAACACAAGGAAATCCGGCGGATTTTCTATAAATATTGGAACCTAATAACAGGGGATCCTGTTATTGGTAAATACATCGTGGGCAAACCCAATATAACATTTAGAAAATCCATATCCATGGCAGATAAGTTAGTAAGTAACTTCCTTGAAAAGCTGGTTTCGGATACATGGGGGGCCCTCGGAGGAGGGCTTAAGAAATGCACTGTCTGCAAGGCATGCAAGAATGGGTGTAACAAAACCCAGTATACGGTACCATTTAAAAGCGAGCCTGTACCGATTAAAAAAAGCATGTCTTGTACAACTGAATTTGCAGTTTATGTGCTGCAGTGCCCATGTGATCTCCGGTATGTGGGTAGCACCCGCCTGCCGGTGCACAAGCGGGTACTGCAGCACATGAGGGCCATCGTGGGGAAAGACCAATCATACCCGGTGGCCCGTCATTTTGAAAGTCTGCACAACAGTGACCCCTCAGTCCTAATGTTCTACGCTATTGATTGTGTCATGCCACTCAAGAGAGGAGGGGACAGAGATGCAAAGCTCCGATTATTGGTACAGGTATATAATTGAACTGGACAGGAAGGCCCCGCGGGGTCTGAACGCCTGTGAACATCTTTACACATGTCTTTAGTTTTGAGTAACAATATACCTGAGTTAGAATCTGCTATTATGATTTATAAACTTTGCACTCTGCACCACGTATCTCCTTGGAACTTTGAAAATATAAGTATGAAATTGTAATGAACAATGTCTAGCAAGTGGTTTTAGCCTGGTAACATCTAAGGTGGTGTGAGGATAAGTAAAAATATGAGAAACTCCCACCATACCCCTTCATGATTTTATAGATATACACAAATGTTTGAGTTATTATATATACAATTGCACTGTTTTGCACATAGGGTTAGGGTTAACGATGAGGAATATTCAGCATACAATTGGAGTGCATATGAATTGTTTTTTAATACCCTGGATTGTCTGTTCTTTTACAAAATAATGGTGTCTTTTAATTGAATATGCACATGATTTCCAAAATGGTATTTTTTAATACAATATTTATTAAGGTTTTTACAGAACTTGATATTTATTGCTAAAATTTGCACATAACATCTGCAGCTAAATTGCAATTTTAAATGGGATGACTTTTATATTAATGGACACTTGTCTTTAATTGTAAATAGTCTATAAATAACAATGATTATTAGTTGTTTTTAAGCATTTTTCCCATGTCTTTCTATATGATACAACATTGTATGTAGAGGGGTTATTTATAATTGCGTATTTTTGCACAGCAGATATTTTTGCACAGATCATGATTTTGTGGCATTTTAAACTGTGGCACTATGCCATTTATGTAACATCAAAAGGACACTTACTATAATTTTGAACAGTAAGGGGTTAACAGGGTAGACCAAGAATATGCAGCGCCACCCCCTTTTGGGCTCCTTAAGTACACTCATCTCTGTCAAGCAATGTATCATGTGATCAAGCCTCTGGCTAGAGGCCAAACGCGTCATGCGGGCTTGCTGGGTGTTATTCGATAAACTGGAATAAAACACTGATTGCACCAGATTTTGGGTCTGACTTGTTCGTTTTTGAAAAGCAGTCTGAGCAGAAGTGACTGTGATGCAGCGGTAGCAGCGTCGAACGAAGAGTGAGGATATATAATAACAATGTATTTGTATTTAACAATCTAATGTACAGGCAGTTGCAAGGTGTTGCTATGGGGGCCAGTTTCTCCTTCAGCTACGCATGTCTTCACATGGGCTGGTGGGAGGAGCTGGTCCTCATGGTTGAACACGCAGAATCTATGGAAACACATGTGGTAACTTGGTTACGATACATAGATGACCTGTTTGTGATTTGGAGGGGGAGTATAACTTCAGCTGAGGAGTTTGCGGCAGAGATTAACAGTAACAACTTAAATTTACAATTTACAGCCACTATCAGTAATACCTCTATCACCTTCCTGGACACAGAAGTCTTCATTGACCATGATAAAATTGAAACTAAACTTCACCGCAAATTAACTGCGGGTAACTCCACCCTACATGCTAGTAGTGCACATGTGAAACACCTCATTGACAGTATTCCCTATGGGGAGATGTTAAGACTCAAGCGCATACACAGTAGGGAGGAGGACTTGAAAACATGCCAACAGGAAAATAAACTGAGATTTATGGAGAGAGGTTACTCAGAGAAGGTTGTCAATTGCGCTATAGAAAAATCACAACAAAAAGACAGAATGGCTCTTTTAAGTGGGACACCAGATATAATACCACCCACAAGTAACAGCCCAGATGTGAAAGAAGAATTCAGGATTATTATGCAGTACAATACTCAGCATAGAAAGATCGAGTCAATAATCAAGAAAAACTGGCCTCTAGTTTTAAGTGACCCTGTAATAGGGAAAAGTCTTCCCAAAAGGCCCTCGTTTACATTCTGTAGAGGGCAATCCATGAAGGATGAGTTGGTTAAAACCAGTCCTGAAGTGTTAGAATCTACTAACTGGTTCCAGTCCCATGCAGGCTTTTTTAATTGCAAAGTATGTAAGGCTTGCCAGCAGGCAGTAAACAGGACCAGTTATACCTCACCATTCGACCTAAAAGAACATAAAATAGACAAAGTTCTCACGTGCAAAACAGAGTTTGCCATTTATGTTTTGTCTTGTCCGTGTAATTTGCTCTACGTGGGAAGTACAAAACTCCCCGTACACAAAAGGATTTTACAACACCTTCGAGCAATCTGTAACCAAGATAATACCTACCCTGTGGCAAGACACTTCAAAATAAAACATAATTCCAAAAGTCAAGATTTGAAATACTTTGTGATAGATTGTGTTCCGGCAAGTCGACGTGGGGGTAACAGGGAGGAAAAATTGCGTCGCTTAGAGACCCGTTATATACTTGATCTCAATACTAAGCATCCCTCTGGATTAAATATAACGGAGGACTTATATACATGCTTATAATGGGTCAGCTCCCTTAACTAACTTCAGTGTACTGTAATTGACTACTAAATGGGAAAAGGTATAAAAACCATACCAACAGGGAACTACACTTTGAATTTAATACTCTTTTTAGCGGTACATTTTAAATAGATATTTATTGATTAATATTCGGTGTATATTTATTTAAACTTTGTATTTATACTATGCATATTTATTCTAACAATGGATTTCATTATTTTTAGCCTTTATATAATCAATTTAAAGATTTTAATTTATTGGCATTTTTATGAGGTCCGTTTGGCTCAATTTTAGCCTGTTATGCATTATAGTTGATATTGTACTGGTTTGTTTCATGATTATGACAGTCAAAACTCTAATATAGACTGTCATGTTTTGGAGGAAATGTTGAAACGCTAAAATGATAAATGAAAAGACAAAAAGTGTTACCATAATGTATCAGATGTGAGCTATCACTACCCCTGATCACGTTCCTATTTGTTGGGCACCTATATCAAAAACATACTCCCTTTTTCACAAATAATGGGGAGTCCACAACAAACAGAATAGGTCATCTTTTGGTATTTACACCGCTATTTTGATCCCTAGTAATTGTTTCCACCTTATATTACTTTGTCTTTGCACATAAGCTCAAAGCATACCTAATACCCCTGTATTTATACCGTTATCTGTGAAATAAATGTCTCCAGTGCAATGGGGCCCCATTGCACAAATAAGAGGTATTTGCTGCCCATAACACGGAAAAAATTGTAGCGCTGCTATCTTCACAATTTAATAATACTGTACTTTATTTTGGTATATGGTTACATACTATTTGCACTATTCACCGTTTTTATCAGGACTTGGGTTTTACTAATATTTATCAAAACTGCCAACTTTGCACATGTTTTTAGCCATGAAATAAATGTAATATATTTATATTTATGCATTGTGGAAACGTTTAGCAAATGTAATTTGTAATGCTTTTTCTTTAAACTTACAAAAATTCTTCTGTTTCCATGTAAAGTGCAAACATGTGACCTCTTGATCATAGATACTTAAACCAATGTCCTGTTAGAACCCTGTCATGTGATCAAGCGCTCGTGGAAGCGCGAAACGCGTCATGATGATTTTGAACACCGTGGAATAAATACCCTTGCACCTATTTTTGGGTCCGTGTCCGTGTTTTGCTGTTCGATTTATGTGCAGCGGTCTCATCGGATTTTCCTGGAATATATATATATATATATATGTATATGTATATATATATTTATATATAAATATACATACACACACACATATATACTATACACATATCAAATTAATTAATTAATGTAACAAACTGCAAAAATCAAAAATATTTCTAATTTAACTATCCATAAAATAGTAAACAATATATAAAAATAACTTACTAAAAATATGTTACAGGTTACACAAATTATATATATAAAATACATAATTAAATACATAAACGCATAATAATAATAAATATGTAAACAATAAACTCCAGTATGTGCTAAAGTAGGGAAAGCATTGGACAACAAAGTGGTAAAATGTACTATTCCCAATCCAGTGTACACAACAGTAGGGAAAGCGTAGGACTCAGGAGGTATAACATTTACTATTCCCACTCCACTGTGTGCAACAGTAGAGAAAACATTGTACTTCGGGGGGTAACATTTATTATTCTCACTCCAGTGTGTGCAACAGTAGGGAAAGCGTTGGACTCAGGAGGGGTTAAATCTACTATTCGCACTCCAGTCGGTGCAACATTAGGGAAAGCATTGGACTCAGGAGGGGTTCAATTTTCTTTTCTCACTCCATTGAATGGCACAGTACATAGAGAGTACCTCACTTCAAACAAATAACATTTTAAATCCCCCAAAATATAAAACTCTAAAAAGAAATAATAAATGACTTCAATGTATCCACAAAAACAAAAAAAACATAAATATTATTTTTTTAAATAATGATCAATTAACACAAATATTATTAATATGAATAAAATACCACACTAAATTTGCACAAACATAACAGGCAATAATTAAAATGTAACCGAAATAAATAAAGTATAACACAATTATCATATTAAGTAATACTTTTTTTTAAATAAATGAAGAAATTGTTTTTTACTTATGATTGCTCAAATAACTTCCTCCCGATTCCTCTACAAACTAAACAACACACACCTAAAATATAGCTTAAAAATGTAAGTTAACAATCAACCTAATTATCAAGTAATAATTAATTATTAATACATTATTTCTTAATTACCTTCCCACCCTGTAACTATAAAAACACAACCTGCACCTGACATATACTTAAAAAAATATCTTAATTACAAAATCCACATCATTAATAATCACTTCAATAATAACCAAATACATCATTTTTAATTAATTATAATTAATTTATTTTGAACCCTGCACTCATATGAACCCTGCAACCCGCCACTAAAACTTAACATAAAGAATAAAATGATTGCTCAATTTACATGATTAATTATCAATTAAATAATTATTAATAAATAATTGATTATAATTAAATTACTTAATAATACAGTCATTTATTGAGCGCGAACCTCCAAGGCAGTGTCCCGGCGCTAGAGCGAAAAGTGACACATGGGAGACAGGCAACAATCAAGACACATCAAATTAAGCCATGTTAAAAGGCCAGGTTTCAAATGCCTTCCTAAATTGTGTTTCAGAAGATACCTGGCGCAAGGAGTCAGGAAGGGAATTCTACAGTTTGGATGCCCCAAATATAAAAGATCTGCTCCCAGCCGGGTTTTCTTCACTCGAGGAGTGCAAAGTAGTTTCTGGGAGCTGGATTTCAGAACACGCGACTGCGCGAGGGTACCCAGCCTCTGTTTCAGATATGAAGGGCACGATCCGTGAAATGCACAATATGAGAAGGTCAAGGCCTTAAATTTGATTCTCTTGGCTACTGGAAACCAATGCAGTTCTCTAATATGCAGAGAGATGTGTTGCCGAAAAGAAACTTGTTTGATTAATCTCGCAGCCGCATTTTGGACCATTTGGAATTTCTTTACTGGGTATGCTGATAAGCTGATATAGAGGCCGTTTGCGTATTCCAGGCGAGCAGTTACTGTGGCATGGACTACGGTCCTGCAACAGCTCTCAGGCAGCAGATGTATACATTTTCGCAGGTTTCTCAAGCAACTGAAGCAGGCATCTGTGACCTGCTGATTTTGGACAGAGATGGATAAATCATCCTACCATTTTACACCCAGATTTTTAGCATAGTCTGTTGGTACAGGTGGTAAGCCCATTTCCTCAGGCCACCACAGGTCTGTGGCAGGAGGCGGGATTTTGTCAAAGAACATCACTTCCGTTTTATCGGCATTCAATTTAAGTTTGTTGTTGTTCATCCAGCCTGCAATGTATTTTAGGCATTCTTTAACCCCTTTGCTGCTAGGCCTTTCCCCCTTGTGCTAAGCCTTCTAATGGCTATTTGGGGTAGTTAGCGCTTAGGCCCCTGTAACTTTTTGACCACATCGAGGGGCCTATTACGATGGAGGATTTTCCGCATCCTCCGGGCCGGCGGAAGCCACCGCCGGCCCGGAGGATGCGGAAAATCCTCCATCGTAATAGGCCTGGTTTCCGTCCGCAGCTTTTCCGCCGCGGTTGGCTTACAACCGCGGCGGAAAAGCACTAATATGGTGACTGTGTCTCTCAGACACCGTCAGCCAGATTAGGATGGGCTCTGAAACATGCTTTTCTGCAGCGGCTTTTCCGCCGTGTAAAAGCATGTGTAACTTCACTGCGGGGGCCCGTTGCGGGCCCCCTAGGTGAAGGGTGGGGTGGGGGGTGCACATTGGGGGTACCTATGCAATGCGTGCATGCAATGCGTGCATTTTTAACATTGCTGCGGGTGCAGCTTGAAGCCGCACCCGCCGCAATGTTAAAAATAGAGGATGTGACCGCCAGGGTGGCGGTCACATCCTAATTGCACAGGAGGGAACTCCGCAGCCCATGCGGAGGTTCCCTCCTACTCTATGGTGGCGGACGGACACAGGTCCGTCCGCCATCATAATGTGCCCCAAAGTATCCACGCCAAATTTGTGTCCTTTTCTTCCAACACCATGAAAATTCTAAAGGTACCCTGGATTTGTGGACTCCACTGGAGGGGACCCAGAAATTAGCCAAAATACAGTTAAATTTTGTTTTTTGGGGGGAGCAATTGCTGTAAAATAAAGCGTCTGGGTTTTTCCCTGCAAAGGTTATCAAAAAAGGAATTGCGGGGTTGAAATCACTATTTTCCCAACTTTTAGGTAATGACAGACTTTTGTCAGAAAACTAAAAATGTTTACACAATTGTGGCATTTTTCTGGGACATAGCCTATTTCTGCTATTTTTGTGCTTTCAACTTCCTTCCAGTTAATGGTAGAAATGTGTATGAAAGCAATAATGGATCCTGGAAAGCTATACATTTTATTAAAGTAGTCAAAAATGTAAATTCAGCAAGGGGTCATTGTGTAGATCCTTGAAGGTTTCTTAATAGAAACTAACAGTTAACGTTTTCACCTGTAACTTCTTCTAATTATGTCACCTCTCTAAAAGCAATATACCGTTACATCCGCAAGACCTTACTGGTTGTGGGGATATATAGGACTTGTAGGTTCAACAAGGACCTGACGAACCCAGAGCCAAAAGTAGAGCAGCAACTTGCAATGGTTTTTTATTATGTACCTGGTATACAGCAAATATTCTGGGAACATGAATACATGGAAACATTGGTATGAAAGACACCTCTGTATTTCTGAAATGGGAACAAAACATAGAGTTTTGAAACAGTAGATTTCCGAAATTGGGAATACTCACACTAGCATGAGAATTATCGGTCATTTTTCAAAATGACTTCGTTTTTTACATATTGTCTTTCATTTGGAAGGCAGAAATGACTTTAAAGTCAATAGGTAATAACAGTTGCTTTACAAATCTGAATTACCCTAAGTCTCCCGATACAAATGGTACCTCACTTGTGAGGGTAGGCATAGTGCCCACAACAGGCAACGGCTCAAAACGCAACGTGAACACAACACATTTTCACGCTGAACAATTACCCTTTTTTTGCAAAGTGCCTAGCTGTAGTTTTTTAACCCTAGTTCTGCCGGCATCTAGGGAAACCTAGCAAACCTATAAAACTAGATACTCAGATAAATCCAGGATCGTGCAACTTGACTGCTTCTCTCCAGGTTCTGTTACCCAGAATCCCTTGCAAACCTAAGAAATTGTCCAAAAACACATTTTCCTAACATTTCTGTGGTGGAATCTGCGTGGATCACAAAATTCTACCGACCCCGCGTTCCCCAAAGTCTTCCCAGAAAAATGGTACCTCAATTGCTTGGGTAGGCTTAGTGCCCGCAACAGGAAACGGAGCAAAATGCAACGTGGACACACCACAATTTCCCACTGAAAAATTACCCTTTTTGGCAAACTGCCTAGCTGTAGTGTTTGAACCCTACCTCTGCAGGCACCTAGGGAAACCTAACAAACCTATACATTCTTTAAAACTAGACACCCAGAGGAATCTAGGATGGGGGGGATTTGACTGCCTCTCACCAGGTTCTGTTACCCAGAATCCCTTGCAAACCTAAAACAATTATTTGAAAAACACATTTTCCTCACATTTCTGTAGTGGACAGTTCTGGAATCTGCGTGGATCCACAAATTTCCACCTACCCCATGTCCCCCAAAGTCTTCTGAGAAAATAGTACCTCACTTGTGTGGGTAGGCCTAGTGACTGTGACATGCAATGGCACAAAACGCAACGTGGACACAACACAATTTCACACTGAAAAATGACCTTTTTTGTGGCAAAGTTCCTAGCTATAGATTTTGAACCCTAGCTCTGCGGGCACCTAGGGAAACCTAGCAAACCTATACATTTTTGAAAAAACAACACACCCAGGAGAATCCAGGATGGGGTGACTTGACTGCCTCTCACTAGGTTCTGTTACCCAGAATCCCTTGCAAACCAAACAATTGTCCAAAAACCTCATTTTTCTCACATTTCTGTGGTGATAAGTTCTGGAATCTGTGTGAATCCACAAATTTCCACCCACCCCGAATTCCCCAAAGTCATACGAGAAAAATGGTACCTCAATTGTTTTGGTAGGCCTAGTGCCCGCGACAGGAAACGGTGCAAAACGCAACGTGGACACACCACAATTTCACAGTGAAAAATGACCCTTTTTTGGAAAACTGCCCAGCTGTAGTTTTTGAACCGTGGCTCTGCCGACACCTAGAGAAACCTAGCAAACCTATACATTTTTGAAAACTAGCCACCCAGCAAAATCCAATTTGGGGTGACTTGATTGCCTCTTACCAGGTTCTGTTACCCAGAATCCCCAGCCAACCTAACAAATTATCAAAAAACCCACATTTTCCTCACATTTCTGTGGTGGAATGCTATGGAATGTGCGTGGATCCACAAATTTCCACCCACCCCGTGTTCCCCAAAGTCTTCCGAGACTGTGTGGGTAGCCCTAGTGCCTGCAACAGGAAACGGCGCAAAACGCAACATGGACACATCACAGTACTTTGGTACTTGGGCCTCCCACACAAGTGAGGCACCATTTTTATTAGGAGACCATGGGGAATGCTGGGTGGTAGGAAATTTGTGTCAGTCCAGTGATGTCAGAACTTTCCAACACAAAATTGTGCAAAAAAAGTCATTTCTTCTGCTAAATTTTAGGTTTGCAGGGGATTCTGGGTAAGGAAATGTTGGGGGATCCACGCAAGCCATACCTTCCTGGAATCCCCCGGGTGTCTAGGTTTCAGAAATGTGTGGGTTTGGTAGATTTCCCTTGATGGCCTCCGAGCACGGGGTCAAAAACCCAGGTAACTCTTCTTGCAAAACCAGGTTGTTTTTGGGATAGGCAATTTTGATGTCACCTCACCACATTTTGGGTCCTTGCCTGTTGCAGGTACTTGGTCGTCCCACGCTAGTGAGGTACCATTTCTATTCGATTCCTTGGAGAAAGGCAGGGGAAAGGAAAGTTGTTGTTTCTTTCTGCAGCATGAACAATTTGGCACAATAATGCAAGGAAAATGTGACAGCCATTTTGAGGTTTGCAGGACATTGTGGGTAAGATAACGTGTTGGTATCCACAAGAGAGACATCACCATGTACTCCCAAGGGTGTTTAGTATACGACAGTATCTACAGTTGGTAGGTTATTCTTAGATGGAATGTACACCTTGGCAGAGAGAGACTAAAAAGACAAAGATTACTGCACAGCCATCTATTCCTCAAGCACACACACATACTGGTTGAATTTGGCACGAGGGCGAGTGATGGTTCAGTATATAAAATTTTATTAACAAGAGATTTCACAAAAATGAATTGCACTGTCAATAATTGACAGGACAAAAAACTGAACCAGTGTGTCGCAGCTCGTGAGCTGTAATGCCACGGCAAGGCACCAACCGCTATATAGGCCATTCACACACCTTTCATATGTGATACACGCAAGACCATTCACACCACCAGGCACGTAACCAACACATTACAACACTCACAAAAAGGGAAAAGGTACACCCTGCTTGAGAAAGACAGAAAAGACAAATATTTCTGCACAACCACCTATTCTTCAAGCACACAGACATACTGGTTGGATTTGGCATGAGGGTGAGTGATGGTTCAGTATATACAGTTGTATTAACCAGAGATTTCACAAAAATGAAATGCACAGTTAATAATTGAAAGGACGAGAAACTGAACCATTGACTCACAGCTCGTGAGCTGTAAAGCCACGACAAGGCACCAACAGCTTTACAGGCCATTCATACCCCTTTCATAAGTCTGACACACACAAAACCTTTCACACCGCCAGCCGCGCGCCCAGCACATTACAACACTAACACCAACAGACAGCGGCATTCAGGGGCCCATCAGTTCCACACACACATTCCAGACACAGCAACCACACCAGCTCACGGATTGCGTGGAGTGGCGTTTAGCTAGCCGTGTGTGTAGTGACCAGCAGCAAGTCACTACTCACACACCACCAGCCAAGTACCCATCCACGCACACCACCAGCCAAGCAACCATCCATGCACACCACCAGTCAAGCGCCTGTCCACGCACACCACCAGCCAAGCGCCAGTCCACGCACGCCGCCAACCAAGCGCCAATCCACGCACACTGCCAGCCAAGTACCAATCCATGCACACTGCCAGCCAAGCACCAGTCCACTCACCGCCAGCAAAGCACCAGTCCACGCACACCACCAGGCCAGCATCAACCCATGCACACCCCCAGCCAAGCACCAATCCACACACACCACCAGCCAAGCACCAATCCACACACACCGCCAGCCAAGCACCATTCCACGCACACAGCCAGCCATGTGCCAGTCCACTCACTGCCAGCCAAGCTCCAGTCCACTCACCGCCAGCCAAGTGCCAGTCCACACACATCGTCATACATTTTTTTAAACAAGAAAGAAAACACAAACAAATTGCAACTAGATACAAAACTATAACTACAAAAACAGCAGCAGTAACTGAAGACATAATTCTATTGCCAAATGTTAAACTGAACTATATAAAACCATACAGACCCAGCAGTACGCTATTAGACTCAAGGTTGCTCCCAAAAACTCTTTTGAGTGTCATACAATCTGAAACATGTGGGCACACACTGCCCAGGAGTAGAAGGACAATTGGCACAGTGAATACGACTCTCCTTCCGCACACCGCTTCGCAAGCAGGGATTGTTTTTTGTTGGGCGTGGGAGGAATTAAATAAGGAAAGTGCCATCTTTCAATCTAGCCACATCCTCCACCACTCCAACTCTAGGAACACTTGCCTGTTCCACAACAACAATGCAGCCTATTATAGACACCTGAAACTGCACAAAAGACAATCTTGATGCAGGAGAACATTCCTTGAACATAACAAAAGCATTGAAAGTTGCTAAATTGAAGAGATGGATGGCCAACTTCTTATACAAAATGTAAGCCTTACGAATATCAGTGTGAGGTTCCAACCTCTGATCTACTCTATCAACACCACCTATGTGCTTATTGTAGTCTAAAATGCACAAAGGTTTGCACACTTCAGCAATCTGACCACAAACAGCCACAGCTGAAGTACTCTCTTCATGGATGGTAGTCAGCATGTATGTTATGTTATGTTATGTTATAATGATTTATTGTGCGCACAGCTACTCCAGCCAAGGAGCGTCCCGGCGCATAGACAAGGAGAAACATAACACAACAGAAAGAGGTAAGACAGAAAAGGGACAGCTAAAACAAAAAAGTTTTTATTGCTCTCCGGAAGGTCATGAGGTCCTCTAGTAGGCGGATTTCAACTGGGAGAGAGTTCCAAGACAGCGCGGCTTTTACTCTGAAGGAGCGACCCCCCATAAGACTGAGTCTGAATCTAGGGACTACAGCAAGGGCTTGGCCCTGAGAGCGGAGGGTGCGAGTGGGGACATAAAAAGAAAGACAGCTGGACGAGATGTCGGGGCCTATCCCTCTCAAAATCTTAAAGGTCAAACAAAGGACCTTAAAGAGAATACGCTTCCTCACTGGGAGCCAGTGTAGGGAGCGAAGGACACTCGCCACCGGGCAAAATCTGGGCAGACCGACAATCGCTCTCGCCGCAGCATTTTGAACCCTTTGCAGGCGAGTTAACTCAGCCTGATTGGCCCCAACCAGGAGAGAGCTAGCGTAATCCAGGCGAGAGATGATAGTTGCCTGGACCACTAGCTGTCTGGTTGGGGCATCGAAGAATTTTAATACTGGCCTTAGGCATCTCAACAGACCAAAGCAGCATGCTGCTGTCTTTTTGGTGTGTCCTACAAAGGTAAGGCCCGTATCCAGCCAGACCCCCAGGTTTTTCACCTCCGACACCGGGGTCGGAGTGGGTCCCAGCTCGGGAGGCCACCATTGGTCGCCCCACAGCTCCACTCCCCTTCCGACGACCATTACCTCCGTTTTAGTGGCATTAAGCTGGAGACAGTTACCTGTCAACCAGCTAGCCACCTCCTTCAGTCCAGCCTGAAACCTGGGGGCATCTTGTTCCGCGTCCCCGCTGAGCGTAACCGCCAGCTGAGTGTCGTCGGCATATGAGACCAAGGTAAGGCCCCACTGCCTGGCGACATCAGCCAGCGGTCTCACATAAAGATTAAACAGCGTGGGACTCAGCGAGGACCCCTGCGGAACCCCCGTGGCCAAAGGCTGGAAGTTGGACTTGAAGGGAGGGATGGAAACACAGAAGGACCGATCGTCGAGGAAGGAGCGGAACCATTGCAACACCCGGCCACCGATACCAATCTCCTCGAGCCGACGCAGGAGGATGCTATGGGATACCGTGTCGAAGGCAGCGCTGAGATCTAACAATATCAGCGCCGCCGTTTGACCCTCATCCAACCTCGCCCGAAGATGTTCCACCATCACAAGAAGAGCGGTCTCCGTGCTGTGTCCAGCACGGAAGCCATTTTGTGTGGGGTCGAGGGCGTTGGTCCGGGCCAGATGTTCTGACAGGGCCAGATTGACATAGGCCTCTGTAATCTTTGCCGGCCAGGGTAGCAACGAGATGGGACGGTAGCTTTCAGGCTTCGATGGGTCCAGGGAAGGTTTTTTAATAATTGGGGACACCACTGCCTGCTTCCACTTAGTTGGAACTACACCCGACTCAAGGGAGAGGTTGACAAGGGCACGCACAGCAGAGCGCCCCATAAAGGTCTGATCTCGAAAGAGAGCAGATCTTACTGGATCAGATGGAGATCCAGATTTAACTTGCCACTCAAGTTTGTCAAACCCCTCCACAGTGAGAGGGGGAAATGAGAGCAGGGTGATTTGATGAGGTGTCCCATCGGAACTTCCCAGACCAGTCCCTGTGCTAGGGAATGTCCGATAGATTGCTTGGACTTTCCCCAGAAAATAAGAGGCCAGGGATTCGCATTGAGAGATGGAGCTCACGGTCATAGAGGTGGTCCGCTTCACCGTCAGATCTTTCACGGCCTTGAAGATGGCCTTCGACGGGTTAGTGCTGTTTCGAAATTCAGTGGCATAAAATGCCGCTCGAGCCCGACAAATAGCCCGATGATAGAGCTTGACGGACATGGCGTATGCAGCTTTTAAATCAGCCGCATACGTCTTCCGCCATGCCCTCTCCGCCCGTCTACAGGCTCCCTTCAAGGCACGTAAGGCACCATCATACCAGGGACTCGACTCTCTAGTATTGATTTTAGTCGATACGATGGGTATCAGAGCGTCCAGCGCCCTGGTAAGCCAGGAGCAGAAGAGGTCATATCCCTCTTCTACGCCATTCAATGGACCCAGCGGCTCTTCTAGCAGAAGACGGTGGAAGTCTTCTAGCCTGAGTTTGTTCCATAACCTCCTAGGTACCCGTCTCGCTGATGAGATGGAAGGAGCAACCAATATAGGACAGAAAATGGACACCAAAAAGTGGTCAGTCCACTCCACCGGAGAAATAGATGTAATTTTAGTCTCCGGTAGATTGGTGAAGAAGGGGTCAAGAGTATGTCCCCCAGTGTGGGTAGACTGAGAAACCAGCTGGGAGAGCTGAAAGGCCTCTAAGTCTGCGGAAATGCTGCGTACCGTCGGATTGGAGGGGGCGTCGAAATGCAGATTCAAATCACCCAGGATGGAAAAGTTGGCACAGTCAATGACCAAGGTGCCAACAATATCGGGAAAAGCATTTCTAAACGCCACATCACTGCCCGGCGGACGGTACACAACCATCCCGGAAAGTGTAAACTCGGGACTCACAGAGATCTTAAAGGAGGCGCTTTCACATCCAGGAATATTAAGGGCACTCCACACACAGGAAAAACTGGACCTGACTATAAGAGCTATGCCCCCACCTCTAGAGGATCTATTCAAGGTGAACATAGAATAGCCAGGGGGGCATGCAAGATTGATAATAGCGGCGTCCGCTTCCTGGAGCCAGGTTTCAGTGATGGCAAAGATGTCGGGCCTTCATCCTCAATTAGATCGTAGATGTTCTGGTAATGTTTTGACGCAGATCTAACATTCAGATTAAGAATCCGCAGAGAGGAAAAAGAACCCCTACTACGGCGGACATCTGAGCTGTTTTCCCGGAGGATGGACCCCGGAGAATCAAGAGCCCAACCGTTGCAAGGGCAGCGGTGTGGACCGCAGAGCGGGTGGACAGGTGGTAGATCACATTTATAGCTCACCTGACCAATGGAATGTAGGCTTTCGCTGGAGTATGTCAGCATTGCGACACAAAGAGAAGAATAAGTGTCGTTGCCCCGCAACCGCAGCGACCCGCACGGCCGTAGCGCGGACGGGCGCAGACGGGCAGGACTCTGGCACGACTCCGGCTAAGCGTAGGCGATCCCGCTGCGCGATACCGCTGCGCTAGGCAGGGAGCTTTAAATAGGCGTCCCACCTGTGCTAAAGAGCACTAGAATGCTCGCTAAAACATGGCGCCCAAACTCCTACCCCACTCCAAGATGTCTGCCACTGATTGGATCCACCCTGAGACCCGGACCCGCTCAAGCAGCGGTGGAGAACGATTATGGTGCAAGGTAAGGGGCAATTTTAAAAACCCTCTGCATTCGGCATTAAATCAATACTAAAACGAAAACGGAAAGTAAGTATGTACACATCCCTCCTGTCCACAAATTTCACAGCTAGTAGTTCAAACAAATGAAGCAAGACTCTATTCGGCTTGTCTCCGTGGGCACAAGTATGCGCTGGAACTCCAGCAGTTAATTCACTACAATTTTGCTTGTTTTCTCAAAGAGTTTAATTTTCGATTTGAATATCAATCCTTGATGTTAATTCACATCATTTCGAAATTTTCATGATTTTACATCAGTATAACTTTCTTATTCATTTCAACTGAAGTAGCCTCCCAATGCATTTCGGCGCGGTAGCGCCTTTATCAAGGGACCTATGGATCAGAAATGGGGGTCATTAGTACTACCTTCTTTTCACCACCCAAAACATACTGTAAAAAAGATACTCAAAATTTAACTAATAACAATGTATATTAATCCATTTGCCCTGTTCATACAATTTAAATGAGTTTGCATATTAAACGTGACATCTACATCTCAAACCGTGCGAGTGAAAAGAAACTATTTTAAATCACCGATAAATGGGTCTAGTGCGCGTTATACTAAGCTCTCAATCCTAAGAGGGTTGCTACGTATGTAACGTGATTCGGGAGGTGGGCTAAGTGAAGTGGTTTAACTCAAATTCACAGGATATTATCAAAGTGCGGTTTACTCGGCTGTAATGATTCGGCAAGCCGTGATTTACATGCGTAAGTTCACACTCCCAACTTGGGTAAATTCTGATAACGCTTAGATATATGCTAACGCTTACCGCTGATCACAGCTGTGAGACGTGCTTAGGCTGCCGCTCCGATGAACTCCGTTTCGTTACCGCGGAGTTCAGGGCGGGAAACTATATTCAAAAACGTCAGAGGGACGGATACGCCTACGCGCAAAGGATGTTGGGATATGTATTCCTTAAAAAATTAAAGGGCAAGTAACACAAAACGAAAAACCAGGTATAACATGACAAGCAGTTCATAAATTTCACACAATATGTATCAATAGCTGGTTATAAATAGCATAGAAATTCCACTCTTTCATTAAGCCCCCCTGGCTTTAGAGAGTGTAAACGATAAATCCATTGATTTTCTCACTTGAGAAGTTGCGTTTTGTTGTTTACTCCTTCATGTCTCTCCACAATTTCCAAAATGCACGCTTTTAGTTCGGTGATATCATGCTTGGCTTCCATAAAATGTGTAGCTACTGTGGATTTGAGCATCTTGGTTCTAATATTACTTTTGTGCTCGTTGAGTCTCACTTTTAGCTTGCGTTCTGTGTGACCTACATAATGCAGATGGCAAGGGCAACTTAACAGGTAGATGACATTCATGGTATCACATGTTCCATTAACCTTTAGGTCTATTTTTTCTTTAAACTCAGGAGGTAGTAACGTATTACCTTTGGTGATATTGGCGCAATTGTGGCAGTTTAAACACGGTAGTGTTCCCTTGTATATCCGAGTGCTTATGCTTTTGTTAGTGGGCTTCAACAATTGTCCTATGTTCTTTGATCTCGTATGTGCGAACAGAGGGTATTGTGCAAATGCTCCTTTGAAATCGGGCTCCACGCGTAGGATTGACCAATGCTTCCTAATGATGTTTTTGAATGATTGGCTGGATGTGGAAAATTTACTAACACACGTAATGCGTGACTCTCTAGTGGAAGATGTGGTGGACAGTAGCTCTTCTCTCGTTACGGTCTCAATTCTTTGTCTGGCTTCATCAAGTACGGGCTTGGGGTAGCCCCTTCTTTGGAATCGTGATATCATTTCATCCATTTGCTCTTCAGCTTTATTCGGTTCCGAGACGACTCTCTTGACCCTCATGAGTTGTGAGTAAGGTAGGTGCCTTTTTAGTGATGGACAGCTAGTAGTTCATCACTATGCAGGGTACTGCGCTGTTCCCTCTGAAGTTTTTTTGCAAACAAGCTCTTTTGGATAACCTTTACGGGTAGAGCAGATTGTGCCACAAGCAAAAGTGTCCACTTTGAACAATTCCTTAAACAATTGCACAGTAGTGTAGAAGTTATCAAGGTACAAATGGTGGCCTCTGTTAAACAGTCTTATAGCAAGATCCCACACAATTTTCTCTGAAACTCCAAAAGTGGACAGACAACCAGGGGATTCAATAATGGAATCCCTACCAGTATACACACGGAAATTAAAATCATATCCTGTCCTACTCTCAGACAACATATACAGCTTAATTCAATAACGTGCCCTCTTGCTAGGAATGTACTGCCTAAAAACCAAACGGCCCTTGAACAGGACCAAAAACTCATCAATAGATATTTCCTTTCCTAAAGTATAGATCTCTGAAGTGATCAAGAACAGGCCGAATCTTAAAAAGACGGTCACAGTCAGGGTGAGCCGTTATCAACAAAATGCAGCATCCAAAGCAAAAGTAAATACCGATCACGAGTCATAATTGCAGGAAATATGGCCGTTGCCATCAAGGGACTGGTAGACCAATATGAAGCCATTGACGGCTTCCTTATCAAACCCATCAATGAAGTCAAACCCCAAAACTTCTTCATCTCTTCCAGATTTGTGGGAGTCCACCGGGTAGGTCTAGAGTGAGGCCTAAGTCTGGCACTGTTGTCCCTCAAAAACTGTTCAGCATACAAATTAGTCTGCTCAACAATCTCACCCAAAAATACATCATCCATAAACAACTGAAAAAACTATATAGGCAAAACATTTTCACAATCCACTCTACACCCTGCATCACCACTAAAGGCAGGCAACACCGGCTGCACCATGTTTGGATCAACCCAGAGTCCAGCACTTCCAGTAGGAAGCCTAGCAGCCTCAGGCTGTAATCCAGATGCCTCTTGCACCATTGGAACCGCAGTGTCCTCCTCAAAAAAAGGCACTTCATCCGCACTAAGAGTAGCTTCATCCGCACCGAGAGTAGCTTAATCATCTGATGATTCCATGTGGAGAGAAAACTCACTGCCTGAATCTTCCCCTCCCTCCTCTCACTCAGATGCACTGTCAGTCTCATAATCCTGCTCAGAGGAAGATTCAAGAAGCATACCAACCACCTGCTGAACAGTCATTCTAAGGCTAGCTTACTAATAAGGGTAACTTGTCAAGCAAATCAACAACAACAAACCCTTTGTAAAAAAAGAAATAAACAAAATGTAGCTTTATCACAAAGACCTTTATACTCCAACACTATACCACTCCCTTGACAGAAGCAGGTAGACTCACCACCACCTACTCTGCACAGACACAGTAAGGATCAACAATATCCCACTAAAAAGAAAAAGAAAAGAAAATCACACATGAGACAATGCAAAACACATCACAAAGAATTTCATGCTCAGAACACTAACAAATATACTGCCATTATGACACCACTTACAAAAAAATTAATTAATGCATGACCATAATACTCATTTGGAGTAAACAGAACAAAAATGTGTTTCTTACCAAATAAATGCAATTACGCAAAACTGCAGAACAACCACTGCCAAAACCGCAAACAGGAATCAAAAGCGTTACACTAGAATAAAAAGGAGAAAAAAACATTACAATCACATATTGAAATAATGCACCAGTCCACACACAATCCACCAGCTAAGCTAAGGGGTAGGTGGGCCTAAGAGTATAAATAAAATATTCACCCCTGTAAAAGGGGAGCAACCCTTGCCCTTGAGTCCACTCACCAACACAAACATTTAAAAACCCCTGTTGTCTAGTGGCTTCTGCCCCCCTTAGGGGCAGATGGGCCTTAAAAAAATACTGCTGATCTGCCACCCAAAGAGGACAGAAATGGCCACAATCATCCTCCCAAAATGGGGAGCGACCCTTGCCCAGGGGGCCACCACCCACAAACCAATCCCTGGTGGTCTAGTGGGCCCAAACATGACAAACCCCAACCCCTAAAGAAGAGCAACCCTTGCCCAAGGGGTCACTCTCCCTCCAAAAAATTCCTGGGGGCCTAGTGGGCCCTAGATAAAAAAAAGTCAAGATCTGCCCCCTCTCCCCCATTGGGGGAAGACAGCCATAACCATAGCCCCCAAAGGGAAGTGACCCTTGCCCAAGGGACCACTCCCCACAAAGTATTCCCTGGTGGTCCAGTGGGACACTGTAAACAGAAATGGTGAAATCTGCCATAAGGGGATCGACCCTTGCCCAAGGGACCACTCCCCACAAACAAATCCCTGGTGGTCTAGTGGGCCAAACATGGGGAGACACAGCCCCCAAAGGAGAGTGACCCTTGCCCAAGGGGTCACTCTCCCAAAAACAATTCCCTGGTGGCCTACTGGGCCCTAGATTTAAAAAGATCGGTGCCCCTCATGGGGCAGACGGCCAAAAACATAGCCCCGAAGGGGAGTCACCCTTGCCCAATGGGCCACTCCCCACAAAGTATTCCCTGGTGGTCCAGTGGGCCACTTTTTAAAAAAATGGCAAAATCTGCCCCCCAGAGAGGCAGACAAAGCCAAAAAACATTGCCCCCATAAGGGGAGCGACCCTTGCCCAAGGGGCCACTCCCCACAAACAAATCCCTGGTGGTTTAGTGTGCCAAATATGGGGAGAGACAGCCCCCAAAGGAGAGTGACTCTTTCCCAAGGGGTCACTCTCCCCCCAAAAAATCCCTGGTGGCCTAGCCGACCCTAGATAAAAAAAAAGGCTTGATCTGCCCTTCCCATCAGGGCAGACATTCAAAAACATACACCCGAAGGGGAGTGACCCTTGCCCAAGGGGCAACTACCCACACATTGCTCGCTGGTGGTCCAGTGGGCCAATTTTTTTAAAACATTAGCCAATTACTTATGACCCCATAAGGGGAGCGACTCTTGCCTAAGGGGCCGCTCCCCCAAACAGTAAATTGATTCAAGATAAAAAAAATAAAAAAAATCCCTGTGTCTAGTGGGCATTCCTGCTGCACGATCACATGATCGTGCAGCAGGAATGCACAAAAGAAGCACAAAAGAAGCATCAGGGGAAAGGAAAACCCTTTCCTTTCCCCTGATGCCTCTTTTGCTGAAATTCCCCCCTCCCCAGAAGAAAAACGTCCCTCTTTGTTCCCCAACGCGCTGGAAGCAAATGGCTTCCAGTGCGTCCGGAAACAAAGGGAAACCTCCAACGACCTCAGCACGCCTCACGCGCTGGCGTCATTGATGACGTGGAGGTGGGGCGAGAGGAGGAAGGGGAAGGGCTTCCCCTGCCTTCCCTGGTGGAATCACGAAGATCGGAGTCCCACGGGGGAGCGCCAGCGCTTCCCCCGTGGGTGGGTGCCATGACGGCCGGGAGCCGTCATGAGCACACGCCCACTGTGTGTCATGACTGATCCTGGGATCCTGGACGTCATGAGCACATAAGGGGTTGAAGCACTTAAAAGAGTTTTCGGTCTGATCCTTGAACGGGAAGAACAGCTGGGTGTCGTTGGCGTAGGAAATCACCTTCACACCCCAGTTGGCTAGCAGAGTGAATAGAGGGGCCAGATATATGTTGAACAGCAGCGGACTTAGGACCGACCCCTGTGGCACCCCGTACCATAGATGCTTGAGGGTAGACTTATGATGTTGTAGGGCCCCCCTTTGAGTGTGCAAGTGGAGAAAAGACTTCAGCCAGGCCAGGGCTGTGCCATTAACCCTGCTGTCCAGAAGACTTTTCGTCAATATAGAGTGGTCCACAGTATCGAATGCTGCAGAGAGATCCAGTAGCACCAGCATGGCTGATGCCCCTGAATCCAATGCCATTCCGTTTGAACCAGCTGCCTCTAATAGCACAGTCTCTGTGCTGAACCCCGCTTGGAAACCGAATTGGGTATCGTGCAGGATATTGTGGCATTCGATGAAATTGGCTAAGTGCCCCTGCACTACCTAGTTGGCAGGGTATGCTCAGACGTGAATCCCTTGCTCACTTTGCCACTGGATTCAAGCAAGCCTGGCTGAAGACGGCTGAAATGCCAGAAACCGGTCCTAGGAAGCTTGTTTCCGGTCCAGGGAAGGCATGGCTTGGAAGTTCTGGCTGGACTGTTCCCATGAGGCACAGGGTCAGACTGATTTGCATATGGCCATGTCTGAACTGGGGTGGCAGAGTGGGCTAAAGAACGGTGATGGATTAAACCCAGACCTGTTGACTGGGTGTGAGTGTTTGATTGGTTCAGATGCTCCGTCCATCACCACCCCCTTTTGTAGCACTACCTTTTCCAGTATTTGAGCTGGGGCTGGCAACAGAGAAATTGGTCTATAATTGTTCAGTTTACCTGAATCCATATTGGGTTTCTTTTTAAGGGCAGTAAAGTAGCATGCTTCCATAGGTCAGGGAAAGTGCCAGAGGAAAGGGAGGTGTTCTAGATTTTGGACAGGACATCGCTTGTGGAATTTGCCAACTCTTTCCACAGTTTAGGGGGGCACAAATCTTACGGCGAGCCAGACTTGCAGCCCTGGATCACAGTCAATGCTTCCTTCTGAGAGATAGGGGTGAATTCAGAGAGGAGATGCAAGGGTGTTTTCTTAACTGCCACATCGGATTCAACCGTAGTCATCGTAGGAGAAAAGGGATTGTAGACCTTGCTGATTTTATCATTGAAAAAAAGTGAGAATCTCTCACACAGTGCCAGAGCCGGCTGGGTGTCGATGACCAGCTCGCAGTATTTGAGGAAGGATTTGACCACCTTGAAGATAGCCTTACCTGGTTTATCAGAAGTGTCAACACACTTGGCAATGTGATCTCTACTTGCTTCCGTCATAAGTTTATGCATAAGCTTCAAGGATTTCTTGTGTGTCATTTTGGCAAGGGTATCATAGTCCACCCTACATTGTCGTTCCAAGTGCTTGCACTTGCTTTTCATAGTCCTAAGCGACTCAGAAAACCATGGGGTGGAGGGGGATTTCCTCATAGATTTTGTAACTCTGGCTGGTGCCGTAGATTCTACTGTGGTGGCAATCCAATTATGTACGGCCAGAGTATCTACATTAGGGTCTAGAGATAGAGGCAGATGGCTGGCTAACAGTATTGGGCTTAAGAATTTGGCTGTCAGCTTTTTCCAGTTTCTCTTTAGAAAGTATCTGGCACTCTCAGGCAAGTCAGGTTTTGCCAAGTTGAAAGAGAAAGGAATTAGAAAATGATCTGACCAAACCAACCGGTTTGGCACTTCGGTTCTCATGGACGAGATATTAGAAAATATCAGGTCAAAGGTGTGCCCAGCTTTATGGGTAGGGAGTTTCACATGTTGAGGCAAATTCACGCCTTCCAGCAAGGAGACCATCTGCATTGCTTGAACACCTGTGGGATCATTTACATGCAAATTAAAGTCCCCTAATGCAGTGAAACTAGAGGATAAGAGTGATTTCTGTGCAATAAAATTACATAATTCTAGGTGTATATTAGGTGGACATTCATGAGGCCTGCATACAAACAGGCCGGTGAAAGAGGTTGTGGGACCAGTCTTGATGCAAAAATGTAGGCCCTCGACCATGCCCATATTAACTAATGCTGAGGAGGCTATGTCCCAGGAGTCCTTGAAGATGATCGCTACCCCATCCCCTTTTCTCTCCCTCCCTGTTTGCGCAACATATTTTAAACCCAGAAGGATAGCTAATGCCACTGCTGCAAGGGAATCATCCTTCAGCCAAGTTGCACTTAAAAACATGACCTTCAACTTATTTCCAGCCAATAACAGCCACAGGTCCTCTGAAATGTTTAGATAAGGATCTACAATTTATTAGGCATGCCCTAATCTGATCAATTGGCGCACTCTGCTCCCTGTTACCATCCCTTAAGCCTGGGACTCCTAACGCCCAGTTGCAATCGGTACACGGGCTGAGAGGTGTACCTGTCATCAAGTCACAGCCGTGAGGCTTGGGACAGGTAGTAACATTAACATTACTTCCCACCCTATACCCCTACGAAACCCATGACCTGCTAAGACACTTAAAATTCCATTAAACAATTAAATATAATTAAAAACAAGAACAAAATGTCAAAGTGTGTAAAAAAAATATTAACAATATTTATTCAAGCAATCTAAAACATATACCATTGAAACATATACTGAAATACATAAATAATAATTAAAAAACAATATTATTAACAACATTTTGTAAATATTATATTGTTGACATCGATATTACTTACCTAAGAACATCGATATTCTTGTCATAGATATTGCTACGTCATGATATTTGTGGAGCACAATATTAAAAACTCTGTATTTCTGCATCTTGATATTTTTTACTAAATATTTTGTCCAAATACCAGATAAGTTTTTCTTTCATAATGCAAACATGTATTTGCATGAAAAGTGAAAAAAAATATAACAGGGTCGGACTAAATCTCTCTATCACATTTGAATCACATATAAATCGAGACTACAAACACCACATGGCTAAAATCTTCATGTCTTAAATGAAAGACTATTGCAAGCAACAGATGACAGATGATGAGTTAACAATTGAAAAGTCAGTCTGTGTATTTGTAAGGCACAATGGTCACCCAAATTTGTTTTTTACACTGAAACCAAAGGATATAGACAATGTGCATTACTGGTCGAAAATATAGGTTTTTACACCTTTCTGAAGCAAATGAGGGACGGTTGCTTTCAAAGTGTGACAGGAAGAGTGTTCCAAGCTTTTGCTGTTGTTACAGAGGAGACTTTTTTCCATAATTGATAGAACGCTTTTTAGGAATCTGGAGGAGGAGAACAAGATGTTCAGAACCCCAGATATTGACAGTTTTGTGCCAGCGAAATGTCTAGCCCATAATTTCAGGCAAATAAGAATATACTGCTTTGTGCATTACAGACATATGGTCTTATTATGAGGTTGGTGGTTCGAGCGCTGTAGGACCGCATCCGTGACTGCAAAGAGACCGCTGCACCGTTGTCCTTCCAACCACTGTATTTTGAGTTTACTGAGGGGCCGTGGTATGGCTGTGGCTTTCTTGAGGTGGTGTGCAATGTATTACAATATGTATTGATGCCTGTGTGTACATTCTGACTGCATATGTGTCGGATGCACAAATATGCATGATACATGTTGAAAAATACCACCTACCCATTACTATAGTCCAACCCATGTGTGGGTAATCCTGGCAATGGGTAGTATGGTACCAATGCAATTACCTGTATTTCGTCGCAGACTGGGTCATATTTCTCAGGGTGAAGAAGATCCTGTGTAGGGGGGACCTAGAGAAAGGGGTCCACGTTGAAATCTGCTGTGGAGAAAAGGAATGGGGTGAGTATGCACCTCAAATCCTTCATCTCTATCGACCTTTAGCTGGCGTTTAAAGCACTACGGTCAGCTCGACGGAAAGCCAACTCATAATCTTGCTCCTTTGTACCACTTAATGGAGGCTGCTTTTTCCTTACCATGAACTCAGCGGGCGGCAGTCTGCTGGTGGTGCCAGCAGTGCAGGTGGTCCACTGGTGGTTCCGGCACAGGCAACACTCCCAACTTGTAATATGGTGGACTGCTCACTGCTGTAGGACCACCACCGCCGTGGAGGTGGTCCGCGGACCGCCAAACTCATAATAAGGTCCATAGACTTGAAAAAATGTGGCTGCATACTGGTAGCTAATGAAGAGCTTTTTTTCTTTCAGTCACTTATTAAAAAATATTTAGGTCACATAAAAGACATGCAGTCGCATTGTGAGTCATTAGAAGACTGTATGATTCTTTAAGGCAGAATTATCATAGTCAATCCTTGAATGGATGAGGACATTGACTATTGGCATTCTAATATTTTTATGCAGGAATAGTAAAAAAGGAAGTTTTGGAGACATTAGAAACTTGTGTGGCTAAATCCAGATTAGAATCAATATGAATCCCAAGGGTACACATGGGATTTGCTGACACAGGGGAGAGAGACCCATGCTGGCAGGACAGTAAAATTCTTCAACCCTTACATTTGGTGATGTTAACAGTAGTGCACGCTTGCTCTCCTACGATTAAAGTTTATAGAGTCCCCGAGCTGCACAATGCACATAATCAAATTATTATCCATTTGAATTGGAAATATTTTTGTTGAAATCTTCAAACTGTAGATCACATGACTGACTATGTGGCAATTCTGACAAATGAATATTTATACTAAACCTGATCGGTAAAACTGCTCCACTCGTGAAGTTTGTGGGTCTTTCTGATCTCCGCGTCTCGCAGAGCTTGCGCAGTTCTGAAAAACTCCTCTCCTTTTCCTTGCTCGCGCTCGCCAACGTCATGTTGTTGAGCCACCTCACGGCGAGGCTTTTCCTCATTCGCGAGCGTCAATGTCAAGTTGCAAGCATGGAAAATCAACTTCCTGGTGAGATTTCTCAAAGCGAGCGGTCAGATTTCTCATTATGAGTGCTCACATATGCTCACATTGAGAAAACATCCGTTCACAATGAGAAAGATGCTGCTCAAGTAAAAAATCTACTCGATCAGCAGAAAGGAATCAGCACCCACTTGCACTGTACTTGGTGCAGTTCACAATGATTGCACAGTGTGGACAGTGATGGCTCGCACAGGTATCGCTGTGGGGCGGGGAGGCAGGGCGGGGGCAGGCCTGGGGCAGGGCTGGGAAGGGGGGTAGTGGAGTCCTGCACACGTCATCAGCTATTTATATACCTTTGCTGTCATATGCCGGACTCCACTACCCCCACCCAACCCCGCCTTCCCGCCCCACAGCGCTACTTCTGCGAGCCACTACTTAGTGCAGAGAAACTCCCAGCGCTGAAAATCACAACAAACAGCATTTATCTAAGGCACTCTGCCACTTGCAGAGCTCGGCAGAGATTTCTTTGCACTTCGCCGAGTCCTGCTTAGCGGAACCCAACAAACTCCACCCATGCATATTTTATACAAAAAATCCTGAAACAATGAATCACAAAATTCTAGCAATATATATGTCAGACACTGTCATTTCACAGGATTAATACTAATGCAAGAATGTTCCTACATCTCTCAGTCAAAATATCTTTATTCGGCTGGCTATCAGCCATAACAGAATGCATCAAAAGACATTTGAAACAAGTTAGGTTAAAAGAAAAAAAGAAAAAAAGTGATATAGACAATAGTGACCTGTCCTCAGGTCGCTCCACACGCCGCACGGCTCCTCCTGGGTGCCCGTGACTCTGCCCTACTGCTGCCGCTGCCCGGAGCTCGCCCCTGGTGACTGTGTGCATTTTGCGTTCTGCACTGTACCGCTAATTTTGTGTTTTCTTTTATTTTGTATCTTTTTTTTGCGTTCTCAGGCATTCCTTTGCGCTCCTTTGTGCCGTCTGTGCCCCCCCCCGGTTCCCGCCACTGCTCCCCTGCATCCCCACCCCCTTTTGCCTTCTGTGTCCGTGTCCTCGCCCATTGGCCACCCAGCTCCCGCCTCCCAGCTGTTCCTCCCTCCCACTTGGCCTCTTATGGAGGTCGACGCACTGAAGCGCAGCAGACGCGCGCAGTGGGCGTGCGGCAGGCGCGCCAAAGGCAAGCCCGTCTGCGTCCGTCCGCGCCTGGACCGCGCCCAGCACCAGAACCCCTGTCCCCTGCGCCCCCCGCAACGCCAAACTGCACTATGACTCCAGCACCCAACCCCGGACGATACCACCCCTGCTACCAGGCCATCCCGAAGCACACCCAAGGGCCGTTCACCTGCCGGGACTGCAGATTCACCAGCATCCAGCTCACCAAACCACCAAACAGAGAACCCAACCACCTCTGCTCCGCTCGCAAGCACGCCATCGAACTCTGGGACCTCCTAGATTCCATCGCCCCCGATGTTGCCTTCCTGGCGGAGACCTGGCTGAACACCACCTCAGCGCCGGACATCGCCATTGCCATCCCACAGGGCTACAAGATCTCCCGCAGAGACTGTGCCAACGGAGCTGGAGGAGAAATCGCCATCATCCACAAAGACACCCTCAGAGTCTCGACCAACACCGACAAAACCCTCACCACGGCCGAGCACATGCACTTCCAGATGCACACCGACCCCAACATGACCCTCAGAGGAATACTCGTCTACAGACCACCCGGACCAAGACCACAGTTCAGCGATGCCATCACCAACCTCGTCAGCACCCACGCCCTCGCCTCCATGGACTACATCCTCCTCGGGGACCTGAACTTCCACCTCGAGAACAACAACGACGCCAACTCCACCACCCTGATCGACAACCTCGCCAACCTCGGACTCAAACAACTCGTGACTACACCCACCCACGCCGCTGGACACACGCTGGACCCCATCTTCTCCACGAGCCCCCACGTCTCCTTCAACCACACCACCGTACCACACTGGACCGACCACAGATGCGTCCACTTCACCTTCAGGAAACCCACCACACACCACCACACCCAACAGCTGCCACGCTGCTGCTGGGGCAAGGTCACCAAAGATCAACTGGCCACCACCCTCGCCCTGAGACCAGCCGCCGATCCCAGCGACCCCGACTCCGCCGCTACAAACCTCAAACAGTGGATCAACGACTGCGCCAACACCCTCGCCCCTCTCAAGATCTCCACAACCAACCACACCAACAAGAAAGCCGCATGGTTCACCGAGGACCTCCGGACCGCCAAGCACACCTGTCGGAAGCTTGAGAAGAAATGGCTCAGCGACTGAACCCCAGGCAGCCTCACAGCCCACAAGAACGCCACCCGCAGACACCACCAACTCATCCGGACCGCCAAGAGGACCGCCTTCAAGGACTGCCTAGACAACATTGCACACAACACCAAAGAGCTCTTCAGCATCGTGAAAGAACTCTCCAACCCCAGCTCCAACACCAACGACATCTCTTCATCACAAGAACTGTGCGACTCCCTGGCCACCATCTTTCACCGCAAGATCAGCGACATCCACGACAGCTTCAACTGCGACACCCCCGCACCCACCACCGAGACCACCATCCCCACGACCTCCACCCACACCAGTCGCCTGACCACCTGGTCCAGAGTCAGCGACGAAGACACCATCATAACCATGAACTCCATCCACTCCAGATCCCCTTCCGACCCGTGCCCTCACCACGTTTTCAACATTGCCAGCACAACCATCGCACCCCACCTCCGGAAAACAATCAACATCTCCTTCGAGACATCATCCTTCACGGAAAGCTGGAAGCACGCCGAGATCAACGCCCTGCTGAAAAAACCCAAGGAGGACCTCAAGGACCTCAAGAACTTCCGGCCCATCTCCCTGCTTCCGTTCCCGGCAAAAGTGACAGAGAAGATTGTCAACAAACAGCTAACCCGCTACCTAGAAGACAACAACATCTTGAACCCCTCCCAATCCGGCTTCCACAACAACCACAGCACCTAGACCGCCCTCATCGCCGCCACCAACGACATCAGGATCCTTATGGACAAAGGAGAAATCATCCTCCTGGACCTGTCAGCTGCCTTCGACACGGTCTGTCAGCACACCTCCATGATGCCGGAATCCAAGAGAAGGCCCTGGCTTGGCCTGGACCACATCCTTCCTCTCTGGCAGAACCCAGAGCGTCCGCCTCCCACCCTTCCGCTCCAAAACCACCGAGATCATCTGCGACGTCCCACAAGGATCCTCCCTTAGCCCGACGCTGTTCAACATCTACATGGCACCTCTCGCCCACGTCGCTCGACAGCACAACCTCAACATCATCTCCTATGCTGACGATACCCAGCTGATCCTATCCCTCACCGAAGACCCCCACACCATCAAAGCCAACCGTCACAGAGGAATGAAGGCTGTCGCCGACTGGATGAAGGACAGCAGACTAAAGCTGAACTCAGACAAGACAGAGGTCCTCATCCTCGGACCCACCCCATTAGCCAGGGACGACACCTGGTGACACACATCGCTAGGCACAGCCCCGGAACCCACCGACCACGCACGCAACCTGGGTGTCATCCTAGACTTCACCCTCTTCATGACCAAACAAGTCAACGCCATCTCCGCATCCTGTTTCAACACCCTCCGGATGCTCCGCAGGATCTTCAAATGAATCCCTCCCGACACAAGAAAAACCATCACCCAGGCCCTCATCACCGGCAGACTCGACTACGGGAACATCCTCTACTCAGGAACAACAACCAAGCACCTGAGAAGACTACAACGAATCCAGAACGCCTCGGCACGACTGATCCTCGACGTCCCCCGATGCAGCCACATCACACCCCACCTGAGAAGCCTACACTTGCTCCCTGTCAACAAGAGAAGTACATTCAAACTCCTCACCCACCTACACAAAGCACTACACAACACCGGACCAACATACCTCAACAACCGGCTCATCTTCCACACCCCCTCCCGCAACCTCCGCTCTGCCACCCTCGCCCTCGCCACAGTCCCTCGCATCCGGAAAACCACCGCCGGCAGCAGATCCTTCTCCTACCTCGCCGCCAAGACCTGGAACGCTCTCCCTACCAGCCTACGACAGATCCAGGACTTGCCGGCCTTCAGAAGACTTCTCAAGACCTGGCTCTTCGATCAGTAGCAGCCCCCACAACCCCCCCTACCCCAGCGCCTTGGGACACTCACGGGTATGTAGCGCACTTTACAATGCAATGATTGATTGATTGATTGATGTAGAATGTGTTTCAACACAATAACAATTTCGCTATCAGGATATCAAAGTTATAGTTAATAGTTTAACACAAGGTAGCAGCATGAGTTTTGGACAGGGTAAAAAGGAATTCATAACAATCCCCTGTCCCTGTAAACAATAAGACCCAGAGATGATTCATTTAAACAGGTAAAATCATTTTCCAACAATGTCACATAGTCGAACAGTCGAAGAAATATATCTATAAATCATCAAGCAAGTAAATTTATCTTTTAAAAGCTGGAGATTATCTAATGCTGCCCGACACTTCCTGATGTTTAAAAACTTCAAAAGAGGGATAATAAAATCACGCCTTGGCTTGATATATAGTTGACAAACCAAATAAAGTGAAGTGTGCACTGAATGGACTTTCAATCACAAGGGCCCGTATCTAGTTTGGCATCGCAGTAAACTTTGCGGGGATAAGAAACCAAGAAATGCGAAGGTCAAACCAGAATCTAATGAGGTAAAACACTTGGTGTGACTGAAATAAAAAGGAAAGATAAGGCTCAACGCCTAAAGAGCAAACTAGAAGCCAGTGTTCTGAAACACTCTTTTTTGCCATCTCTACATTTCCTCTAGTTAAATATAGACAAGTTAGAAGGTCCCTTTTCAGTTTTGCTTTTGGAATTTTAGCAAGGTTAGCTGGATTGAGAAAACAGTCCGCCAGCCCCAGGGACTCAAACAGTTTTTTTATATAACTGAGCCAGGGTATCTTTATCCTGTAATCCAATTTAAAACGACCTAAGATCATTGCATGATGTAGGGATGGCTCTTCCTTTGCCCAGTTGAAGTGCCACAATAAAATTGGTGCTAATTGTATACAGAAGGACAAGGGAATCAAGCCAAGTAAACTGTGACAGAGAGTAGCCGGGACACTATTGGAGACTTTCAACAAGCATCTCATAAAAATATTCCCGGGTCTTTGAAGACCTACTGGGTTGCATAAACCCCATATGCAGCCCCGTACAAAATAACAGAACAGGAGCAAGCCTTACAGATGTTAATAATTGCATTAATCAAATCTAAAAACCACCTCCAGGTTTTGATCAAAACTACTAATCCTTGTATCAACTAAATGGTGCCAGGTACTTTTCTGATCAAAAGGGATTCCCAGATAAGAAGTTGGGACATAAGATAGCTTTTAATTTTTTATAAAACAAGATTTAAAAATGGTGGGGGATTTACCCACCACCATGGTATAAGATTTCCCTATGTTAGTCTTTAGACCAAGTTCATTCATAAAATCACTAAACCTGGTCAAAAGCTTCTGCAAACCCACACTGGTTCAAGACATTAAAACACAGCCATCTGCGTAAAGTAATGCCAGGAGATTTCTGGTGCCTATCTTGGGGGCATCCACGTTCCCATGATTAATGTGACCTTCTAAGTCATTGATATACAAGCAGAAAAAAAGGTGCAAGGATGCAACCTTGGCGAACCCCACGTTTCATTTTTATTTAGGCCGAGAGTTCACCAACTTCTCCATATCTGGCCCTCCTTGCCACGTCTTGATGCATTGTGGCTAGAAAATGGACAATGGATGGTTCAATGCCCATCTTCAACATCTTTTCCCACAATCTCCCTCTCTGCACCCAGTCAAAAGCAGACATAAGGCCCATGATCCCAAGATAAAGGGATCTAGACTTAGCTACTGTGTACTTGCTTATGACCAGGTGCAGATTAAGACATTGTTTGATGGTTCCCAGGCCCCTTCTAAAACCATATTATATGTCTGAAAATTTCCCGCTGCGGTTACCCAGGCCTCCAACCGCTCTAATATAACCCTGCCCATCAATTTGCCGGTGCAATCAATTAATGAAATGGGCTGTTAACATTTTGGATCAGAGCTAACCCCTTTCTTAAAAATGGGGACTATTATCACGGATCTCCATGATTCAGAACGACCCTGGGATGCTATGCAGCTTGAGATGTCAGCCAACAAAGGGAGCCTTAAAGGAGGGTTAGCTAAAAACAAATCTGCCGGGATGCCATCAGGGCCAGGGGCCATATTCTTCACTGTTTGATTTAGAGCCCTTTCGACTCCATCAAGCGTTGGATGAGTCAGCTCTGATACCCCTTAAATTAAATTAGTGTGCTGCTCGCCATTGGTACTATATAAGCAGGAAAAATGTTCCACCCACACTTCAGGCATGATTGTAACATCAATACTACTGTTATGGGAGCTTTTGAAAAAATTAAAGTTAACGGTTTTCCAGAAGAGTCTGGGGTCTTAGCTTTGACAAGCTACATGGAGTTGTTCCCATGCTTCTTTTCTTATAACTAATTTGCATCTCCTTAACACCTGTTTATATTCAAGTCAAAGTTCTTTTACCACCAGATTATTTAGTTTTTTTTTTTAATGCCTTAGTTTATTGTGGGACTGTGAACAATCGCTATTAAACCACTTGCTTTGCTTCCGGGATCTTATTTTGTAGTCACTTATTAGAGCAGCATTAATGGTCTCAGTTATTGCAGCAAAGGCTGTTAGCATAGATGGTGGATTTACACTCTCTTCTAGACAATCTAAAACTTGTTTCATGTTAGTGGCCATAATCCGTTGTAGGGCGGAATCTGGATTGATGGTAGACCACTTCCACAATAGCCCCTTATTTTTATCATGGGTTATGGAGCAATGTTCCAGTTTGAATCTCTAAATAAAGGGATAGTGGATAATGATCACTAAAATAGACCTTAAGATTTTAAAAGGTCACAGATAGAGGTTTAAAATAGTCAACGAGGGCAATGAAATCAATTAAAGTCCCTTGGCCTCTGCCCGTAAATGAGATTAGGTCCATGCCTTCTGATTGAGTAAGATCAACTGTGAGAAAGAGACACCATTTTGAGAGTAGTTTATTAAAAATATTCCCACAGGGATTGTGATAAAAGTGACAACCACCATCCCTAGCCCCATTTAATAAACAACATGCAGACTGTTTTAATGAGGGGCATAATTTAGAATTAAAATCGCCCCCCTAGAGAACAATAAAATCTGTTTTGTCTCCTCTATGTGTCTGCATAATGAGTTCTCTAGATCTTCAGCAATAATGGTATTCTTAGTGTTAAAATTATTGTGATAAAAATTAACAATGATCAATGTCACAGTTTTTCTGAAAAGGATATTAATGATTTAAAAATGTGGTGAGTGAAACTGGGTGTTAACTACTCTACCTGACAGTGTTGTCGCTACCAAAGTTAATTTACCACCTTTAGAATGACGGCCTGCAGCTACATTGGCTGGGGTATGTATGGATACGTAACCATTAATATGAACAGACTCTTTCAACCAGGTTTCTTGTAAACATACAATACTGTAACCTTTTATAAAAATCAAGCCATTGTTTAGATTTCAACTTATTAGACAGGCCCGCGATGTTCCAAAACAGGCTGCCATAGACAGTTGTACTGTTTAACTGCAAGGCGCTTCCTCAATAATTGGACGGGCAGCGAACTCACAATCATTCTGGGATTTCATAGCCATATTAGAAGGTGTCAGAGATTGAGCCTGCTGACTTGGTACAATGTTATTAAGTACAATCAAAACTATCTTTGGTGCCTCAAGAGGAATAGGGCTGCCTGTTTGTGGCAAAACAATCTGTGTTGATTCTTGCTGACCACCTGTACTATCCTTACCATCTCTAATTTTTGCACATTCGGCTCAAACCTTTAATCCTTCCACGTTGAGAAAAAAAGTAATTGGGCAATAGTGACACTTTTTTTTGTAGCATTGAGAAATGACAATCATCTGACATGGAAGCTACAAGTTTAAACACAATATTCTAATTCTTCTCATTCTTGTTTTCAGTCTCGTGCTTATTCTTATTCCTGTCCCTTTTCTTTTACTTGTATTGTTGAAGAAAGCTTTGGGATAGCAGGCTCTTTTTTCAGAGTTTCAATTCATGCAAAAACAAAAAATTCTGGGACTTGTCAGTTAGACCAGTGGTTTACAATGTGGGCGGGCACCTCCAGACCACCGCCAATTCCTAGTTCTGAGCTCTCATGGCGGCAGTTGTGGAGACAGCAGCGGTCAATGTTGGCAGTGCCATGACATGCCTTTCAGCCAACCTTTTAATGGTGGGGACAACGCCATGAAAAGGTCACCGGAAAGGTAGGCAAAGGGTCACAAAAAGGGCCCTAGGGTGAATAAGCCCATGTGGACTGTGGCTGGGGTCCATGTTATGCCCCCTATGCCTGCACTGTCAGTGCACGCACTATTTGCCATATATGTCATGGTGCATGGAGACAGTGCACATGACTTGCAGGAGGTGCAGCAGAGCTGCCGGCTTTGGCTTTAAGCTCTCTCCTAAAGCTGAAGCATTCTACCGCTGTGGCTGTGTCACCTACACACCACCAGCCCCACAGTGATGTCATAATGCGGCCGCTGGGATGCCGCCGGCTTAGCTGCGTGTTCCCAACTGCCGCCATGGCGGGCCAGCGGTACACTAAATTTGTAATCAGGCCCTCCGGCTATATTTTTTGTTATAAAAATAAGTACACTGAGACAGTGAAAATATAAAGGATGACTAAGCTTGTATTATGTTTCTTAACTGGCAATACCTGGTAGACCTTCATGCTCACTGATAGAAACTTATTTTAAAAAGACCTTAGTAAGTCAAGGTTATCGAGATCAATCCCTCCTCCTCTCCCAAGAGGTCTGTTTACCTCTTCTACTGAACTTCAGTATTGTGAAGGCATCCTGTGTGCAAGGACCAAAGGGGATGGAAGGGAGAGTGAGAAACTCATTACAGTGGATTACTGTTTAGAAGACCAGAGCTGAAATAAAAGGACCATCAATAGTGGAAGCACCACATCTTGAGTAGTTGAGTTGTTACACCGATTCCATAATGTAAGGAACACAGAAAAACAGGGAAAGTATGCTAAACATGCACCTTGAATTTATCAAGATCAATCAGTATTTGGCTTACCTGGTGGGGGGTCAGTTGAATAATGACTTTGCGCCAGGCATACCAGGAATCCTGCCCAAATTCAATAAGAAAATACTGCAGGACAACTACAGAAATGTCTACAAGAAGGTAAACAGAACTGAGAGTACAAATACAATAGGAAGGAGGGAATGAAAGAAGGAAAAAACAATAATAGTGACAAGACACAATGGTGGCCGCAAAATGAAGCGTAATTGAAGGAACAGCAACAACTGCTGTTTCTAGATACCTGCTTATGCATGTGGTGCATCTTTAAACAACTCTACCTCTGTTGACCTGAAATGATTAGTCGCTATGAGCGTCATTAGAGTGCCAGGTGTAGCATAACTAATCTGTGCACTGGAAGCATTTTCTCTACATGTTTGTGGTTTCCATTGCCCTGTTCTGAGGCACTTTCTGTGTTTGATGTCATTAGGATCTTTTCTGAGCTGCTGAATCTGGTTATCTGACACAATTGCTTGACTGGCTGCCTTCCTGACATGCTACTCACAGGACCCTCGCCGCAGCTCACATTGACCTGCCTTGTCAGGACAACACTAGCGTTTCCGAGCCACAAGACATGACAGTTGCGCTGGAAATCTTCTTGTAGATGGACCAGACAGCTGATTCCAGTACTGCACTGCACATGTCTAAGCCTGAGGTGAGCCACCTCAGGGTTAGATTTTCGAGCACTCTGGACCAGCTGGCTAACCAGGCTCAGGCTGCACCTTCCACTTCAAGGGAAGGGGGATTATCAAGCCACTAGGGTACAGTGGTCGACACTCTTAATAATGTAATGTTATTGTTTGTTCTGCTGGGAGGAAGAGACATGCCGCTGGAGCCAGGCTATGACAAGGAGTATATTCTAAATAGATAGAGTACATTGCAATTATATATGTAGGCAAACAATCACTCTGGCAACTGCTAAGCACTAAACTCTGATGTCCGTCACTATTCGCTCAAGCAGTGGCAGGTTGCCATTTCTACTTAACATGGAGGAGCGTTATCAGTGGTCAGATCTAGATGGGCCACTTCCAGGGCTTGTCAGGTGAGACATACAGGCCAAACCATTCCAAAGGCATTGGAATTCGACTTGTCCAAGATAGGTTTCCCAAAGCTGTTATGTAAAGTGTCACACACAATCAAGGTTGGACTGGGACTTCAAATAGAGAGTCTTACAGCTAATTAAAGTTGCCCATATTTGCAAATTAGGGTAGTTTTAAACTTGTGAAGGCAAGCTGTATAGATGTTTTGAAAGGTATGGAAGACTGCATGCAGTTGTACATGCTGCAAGCAATGTTTGTTTTTAAACATGCTCACCTTCTGACACATGAGATAATATCCCCGAGGGATGTTGATGAAGATATAGTGGTCCTTGTCTTTCTTCGTACTCTGTCCATGGTTTATTTTTATCAGGCTTATAGTAGTACCCGATGGCTTGAATACATTGAGCATGGGGTGCCCCCAACATGGGTGTTAGGGTAAGCCAGGGAAACAACACAGTAATTCTGGTACTAGTCAGGCAAGAGAGAGTTAACCATATGTTAAAATATATAAAAGTATTTCTAATAATAATATCATAGGTGACTTCCTGTCCCAATGAATACCATGCCTGACAGCAATACAGGGTGCTATATGTACAGTACTTCTTTATTTAGATAGCTTTTAATGGCTAATGTCTGATTCCAAAAGATTTTTTTTAAATCTGGAACATACATCTCTTGGAGAAGGAGAATTTCACATACTGAAGCTTTTGGAGTAATTTGGAAGTAGGAATGGGTTACAAGTAACTATTGCTGATAGAGTTACCTTTGCATATTCTAGGTTATTAAGAAATCATGAGCACTGACACTTGCAGATTATGTATGCAACACTTATTCGTGCGATAACAACCAGTTCCTCTATCCAAATGTACAGTTCAGGCCCAAAACACTTTATTAAATGAATTGACATCACTAACACCCTCTATATTTCATTTAATGATTTCAGCAAGAGTCAAAAACTCTGTCTCCTGATTTCAGAAAATCACATTCATAACTATTGTACTTTATAAAGAAACAGCTTTTACTTATATGTTAAAGCCTAGGGAACAGCATTGATGAATTATGCACATGATCACACTTCAACAGGCACTATGCTTGTGACAGATGCTCAGCTTCTCAGCCTTGCAGTTCCTGTTCATAAGTACCACCCAAAACAATGTGGCTACTATGCTACTAAGTGGCTAATGAAAGAAGCCCGTTTTTGCAAGTTACTTACTGCAAGCTCCCATCGACATGAAGCTTGGCCCTTAAGGCCTTATTTCTAGTTTGAAGGTCCTCCTGCAGCACCATCACCGTTGTGCTTGCAGGAGAACCGCTAAAGCCTGTGGCACATCCACTCACCGGATTATGAGTTTAATCCAGGTCGGGCAGGTGGTGCAGCCGTGGTCTCTGGGTGGTGGCTGTGTTAGGCTCATAGGAGAACCTTAACAGCAGACCACCTCCATGACAGCACCTGCATCACGTTCTTGCACAGTGTGGCATGCACCATGTTGTGCATGCCACACCGTGCTGGAACAGGGGTTCAATTCAAGGGGGGCACAACATCCCACAGGCACCTTCAGACCCAAAAGTGTCAAGGGGCCTTCTTAGGGGTGTATACTTGCATATCCAGCACACTTTTCATGCAGGCTCACCCCATGAAATGGGGTGTGGAAAAGCAACTCAGAATATGCCACAGCAGCACCACCAGCAATATATCCCTGCCCCTTACTTCTGCACCATCATGGAAGATTCTGGATTCCAATAAGTATGTAAGCAAGTAACAGTTTATCTAGAGCACACAAATACTGAGGTATCTTGGCACTAAAGAACCTAAAACAGGTCAAGAGTTTAAAAAAACACAGCCATGTCCTTACAGATTTCCTGAAACTAGGGAGGCAAGGTTCAGATCTTAAACGTGGAGGCAACGAATTCCACAGTTGGCTGGCTAAGAAAGTGAATCTTATGCTTCCCCAAATTACCTTCCTTATTTTTGGGCTGTTCACCAGTTTAGAACAGGATGACCTCAATTCTCGTCCTAAACGTTTTTGAAAGTAGAGGATCTCAAGCCATACAAGGCTTTATGAATTATACAGTGTAATTCCAGTAACTTCTTTCTGACCAAGCAGAACTTTGGTACCTTGAGGAGGAGCCAAGCCGCAGCATTTTATAGTGATTGCAGGTTGGATGCAATGGCTTCTTTATCCATGAATAGAGGGCATTAAAATAATCCATCCTTAAAAGGTTCAGAGCTACCTCCACCATCTTTTGCAGGTCAGGTGGAATAAAACGAAATATATTTTTTAACATTCTCAAAAAACAAAGAAGTTGCACAGTTGATCTGCTCTGAGAAATGTAACTGTTCATTGCATAAATACCCCACCTTCTAAACAGGCGATGGTAGGGGACCAGAATTGTCAGGCCACCAAGAATGTTTCTAGAATGATTTGTTCCTCCTGAATAAAATCCCCTCCATGGTGGTCGCGGCAGTACTGTGAATGGAAATACTGATAATAAGGCCCTACATTTGTCAGTGGCATGCTTTATGGATTAAGCACTTCTGTCGAATATATCCAGAACTTCCTGGGGTTCCTACTCATAATAGAGTGAATTCTAAGTTATGATCATGAATAGTATTTCTGTGCGTATTCTTCCTTTTGACTGTAGAATGTTCGTGGCACTACTTATGAAAGTATTGGAGTATATATTTTAAGTACATGTACTATTAGAGTTATAAGGTATAGTACTAAAGTCATGTTGACAACTATCTACATTCACTGATTTAAGTATATGCTAGATGAAGCTGTCCTATCATTAGACAGCCTGAAGTTAGAGTGACTGTGAGAAAGAGACACTTGTGGGTAAGGTACTGTGAAGTTTGACTCTGACGGGCTGATAAGGGGTGATGCCCCGAAACTGGTCCTAGAATGCTCGTTTCCGGTCTGGTGAGGAGCTGGCTTGGCAGTTCGTGCTGGACTGTTCCCACGAACTGCCAAGCCAGGGTAAACACTGATTTGCATATGGCTGGCTCTAAATTGGGGTGGCATGGTGACCAAAAGAACAATAGATTTAACCCAGATCTCTTAACTGGGGATGAATGTTTGATTTGCTCTGCATTCCGTCCATCATCTGTGTGTCTTTCACTTTCTAAAAATGGTATTTTCAAACACACAATTTAAAAACCAACTTCATCAAAAGATGTACTTATAAATTGTAAGTTCAGAGACCCCAATCTCCAAATCATATCCGCTTCCAATGGGAGATTACACTTAAAAGTTATTTCAAGGCAATCCCCATGTTACCATATGTGAGAGATAGTCCTTACAATAGTAAAAAATCAGAATTAGCAGTATTTCCTTATTTGGTCTTGTAAAACACACCAGTACATGTCCTAACATTTAAATACACAGAACCCTGCCGATGGGGCTGCCTAAAACCTACCTTAGGGGTGATTTACATGCAATAAAAGTGAAGAATTTGAAACAGCAGTTTAAAACTGAACACACACAGGCACTGCAGTGGCTGGTCTGAGATATGTTTGCAGGGCTACTCATGTGGGCGAGACAATCAGTACTGCAGGCCCACTAGTAGCGTTTGATTTACAGGCCCTGGCACACCTGATGCACTTTACTAGGTACTATTTAGTAAATCAAATATGCCAAATAAGGATAAGCCAATCACTACTACAATTTACACAGGGAGCACTTGCATTATCATACTGGTCAGCAGTGGTAAAGTGCCAAGAGTTCTAAAACCAACAAAAGCAGGTTATAAAGAAAATATGAGGAAGAAGCAAGCAAAATGGTTGGAATAACCAGGCAAAAAAGGGTCAGATCCAAAAAGCATCACAACCCATTTTGCTGGCATCTCTGTTAGGGGTTATCTGGGCTTTAGCAGCAAGAAATATGCCATTCTGAAAGTTGTTCAAAATTAATCACCATGTCAGATCAAGTTGTAGCTCTTGAGTAGTTGGAATTACCTTCACATAATCCTGATATGCAGGAGCCTAGTGATGTATTAGGTGAGCTACTAAAGGTTTGAAGTGGAAACTGGCTGCAAGAATTCAACTGTGATGGCAACCATCAAACCCTGTAGCATGCCCTTATGAGAGATGATATGGATAGCACACAATTCCCAGGACTACATTATGGGCAGGATTCTTTTTTGTTGTTGTTCCTAAGGTTAACCACTTTTCTTTACACTGCATAGAAAAAATACTCATTGAGACTTTTTTTATAATTGAACAGACATATGACCCTGGAAACAAAAGGACTTGCATTAGAGTGAGAGTCTTTTTTGCAATTCCTTGTTTCCAGTTTGGTGATGTCCTATTCTTATTGTGTGGCAACCTCTACCAATTGTGGTTAGTTTTAGACTAGGTACGCAAAGCAATGTATTTCATTGTCTTGGACATGATGCAGTAGGTCTTGATGATAATACAGGCTTGAAGGTGCAACCAATGTAGTTCCTTCAGTGTTGGGCAATTTGATCTAACTTTTATATGTCTTTGATAAGATATGCTGACATGTAAGTTACTCCCAGAGTGGTCAACATGCCGTTTAATCAACTGTTAGAAATCCTTGCATTGCACTAGATGGAGTATCACTTACTGCTGTTGAAACAGAAGGAGAATTAGTATGGTAGCACCTGCTCAGTTTTTTTTATTGAGGATGCGGCTTCTTCAGTTCCAAGAAGTAGCCATTTGCGTAATAAAAAGTCTCAGATGCTGGATCGAGGACTGCACCAACACCCTCGCCCGGCTGAAGAGACCTCAGCAAGAGGGCCAGCTGGTTCACCCCTGAACTCCTAGCCTCCAAGCAAGCCTGCCGGAAATTAGAGAAGAAATGGCACAGTGAACAAACTCCAACAGCCACGCAGCACACAAGGACCACAAGGACCACAACCTCAACCACTGCCACCTCATCAGGGCGGCTAAGAGGACCTCCTTTAAAGACCGCCTCAACAACAACGCACACAATAGCAAGAAGCTCTTCAACATCGTGAAGGAACTCTCCCACCCCAGCTCCAACACCAACGACATTCCGCCGTCGCAAGCCCTGTGCGACTCCCTCGCCACCTTCTTCCACCGCAAGATAGCAGACATCCAGGACAGCTTCACCACCGAGACAGCCCCAATAGACTGCAACACAACAGACCCTCTGCACACCATCGACCACGACCCCCTGCTAGCCTGGGCCAGCATGAGTATCGATGACACCATCAAGACCATGAGCACAATCCACTCAGGCTCTCCATCAGACCCATTCCCACACCACGTCTTCAACAGAGCAAGCAGCTCCATCGCACCCCACCTGCTCAACGTCATCAATCTCTCCCTCGAGACCACAACCTTCACAGAGATATGGAAACACGCCGAGATCAACGCCCTACTCAAAAAACCTAAGGCAGACCCAAGAGACCTCAAGAACTACCGGCCCATCTCTCTGCTCCCCTTCCCGGCCAATGTCATCGAGAAAACCGTCAACAGACAGCTAACCCGATACCTCGAAGAAAACAGAATCCTGGACCCTTCCCAGCCAGGGTTCCACAGCAATCACAGCACCGAGACTGCCCTCATCGCCGCCACAGATGACATCAGGACCCTGCTGGACAACGGCGAGACCGCAGCACTCATCCTCCTAGACCTCTCTGCCGCCTTCTGCCACCGCATATTACGCGCACGCCTCCACGCCGCAGGGATCCGAGACAAGGCTCTGGACTTGACCACCTCCTTCCTCTCCGGCAGAACCCAGAGCGTCTGCCTCCTCCCATTCCGTTCCAAAGCCTCCAAGATCATCTGCAGCATACCCCAGGAATCCTCCCTCAGCCCGACCCTGTTCAACATTTACATGGCCCGCTCGCATACGTAGCCCAACAGCACGACCTCAACCTAATCTCTTATGCCGACAACACTCAGCTGATCCTCTGCCTCACCAAGGATCCCATCACCGCCAAAGCTAACCTCCGCATAGGACTGAAGGCCGTCGCCGACTGGATGAAGACCAGCGTCTGTAGCTGAACTCGGATAAGACGGAGGTCCTCATCCTAGGCTACAACCATTCAGCCTGGGACAACTCCTGGTGGCAGAAGGCACTGGGGGCAGACCCGACTCCCACCGACCACGTACGCAACCTGAGAATTATCCTCGACTCAACTCTCTCAATGACCAAGCAAGTCAACGCCGTCTCCTCCTCCTGCTTCAACACCCTTGCATGCTCCACAAGATCTACAGATGGATCCCGACGGATACAAGAAAGACAGTCACCCAGGCCCTCGTCAGCAGCTGACTCGACTACGGAAACGCCCTCTACGCGGGAGCCCCGTCCAAGCTCATCAAACGACTACAACGCATCCAAAACGCCTCGACATGACTGATCCTCGACGTACCATGCCATGGCCACATCACCCCCCACCTGAGAAACCTGCACTGGCTCCCCATCAACAAGAGGATATCCTTCAAGCTCCTCACCCACGCACACAAGGCACTCCACAAGACCGGCCCAGCCTACCTCAACAGACGGCTCTCCTTCTACATCCCCAACTGCCAGCTACGCTCCGCCGACCTCTCACTCACCACCACCCCGTGCATTTGAAGAACAACCACCAATGGGAGATCCTTCTCCCACCTCGCCACCAAGACATGGAACACCCTCCCACTGAGCCTACGACAGACCCAAGACCTGCTGACCTTCAGGAGGATACTCAAGACCTGGCTGTTCGAGGAGTAGCGCCCCCCTCCCAGAGCTCCTGTAGACCCTAGCGGGTATGTAATTCGCTTTACAAATGATTGATTAATTGGTAGATTGATTGGTGTGGGTCCTATTAAAGAGGGAATATATTGGGGTGCAATGTGTTAACTCCATGAAATATGTTGTTAAATTTGTTGGGAGTTAAATAAACTTTGTATTTGATGTTGAATTCAATGTATTTGAATTTGACGTTATGCAAGATGGTGTGAGGGTACACAGTTACTCTTGTCCATTCTTTGTTGTGGACCACCCTTCCTTTTTTCATTTACCAAGTCTTCCCCAGATTTTCCACTGGTTTTTATGTATGTAATAGAAATGCCCTGCATAACCAATCTGTCTTCAATTGTGCTTTTGAGTCTTTTCAGTCATGATTTGCCATTTTACACAGAGGTAGTTGATCAGCATTCTATATGCAAATAATTGGCCCTTATGTATGTTGAATATCTCCATTAGTGCATTGATGTTGAAGAACTGACCATTTTGAAGCATGTCTCATAGTGTTGTGAGATATGCTAATTTCAACTATCTTAGGTCACCAGCTTATGTAGGTTTAGCAAAGGTATAGCCAGGGCGTATTGCACAATATACTTGGGAAATTACAGACTTCATGGGAATCAACTAAGGACTATATGCAGCAGCTGAGGTAGTCCAGTACAAGGTTTAAAAGACTGGAGGACGAGATAATGCCAACAGTGAGTGGATTGTGGTCTTTACAATATATACCCTAACACAAAAGATTGATAAACCTATTACTAAGTTTTCCACTATCAAATGGGAATTCCTCATTCAGCTTGAAGTGGTGCCTGTCATCACTGGACAGCGACAACATGTTCAATATCCCATTTGTACATGGTGGAGCCAGAGTGGCGACTCAAACATATTTAGGGATCAGGTGAAAAATGTAAAAGTGTCCTGAAAATGATACCTTATCTGCAGGGAGCGCCGAAGCGCTCGGGGGACACTTACTCAGCCTTACTCAGCCTACTTACTCAGCCTTACTCAGCCTACACGCCAGCCGTGAGGGAAATGGCTCAGCGGCAGGGCTCTGACCTCCCGACATCCGCCGTGAGGGGAACGGCTCCAGCACCCGCCGCAAGTCACCCGGTGCCACACGCAGCTGGGGAACCACATCACCCAGCTGCCCCGGGGCTCGACGCGGGTGTGACGAGACACATGCGCCAGGAGGCGCCTTATCTGCAGGGAGCGTCTCTCACCACACGAGTCGCGCACGGGAGAAGCCCGGGACAAGGGCGGGGCAGTCTGTGGCAGCCCGGGGCTGATCGAGGCTGGGCTGGGCCACGGACCTTGGCAGCTGTGGATAAGTCTTACCCCCTATTTACGCGAGACTATTACGTTGTTATATTTGCATCCCATTTTTAAGCTGAGTGATTCATGATAGCTACGGTGTTTTAAATACAGTGTTTTAAATACTGGTTTTGCCGGTTCTACCCTACAGCTTAAATAATGTCCAAACTCCGATCTGCTAAAACTCCCTTAGCGTCAGCCACGATGGATAACTACTTAGTTAAACTAGTGAACAAAATTAACAATGACCGGCGAGCCTCATTAAGTCGGGGTAGTCCTCCCGCTTCCCCCTCTAATTTGTCTACCTATTCAGACATACCAATTACAAAAAGGGGGTGGTGATGGACAGAGTATCTGAGTTAATCAGAACACTCCTACCCAGTCAACAGATCAGGGCTTGATCCATCACCGTTTTTTAGCTCACTGCACCATCCCAGTTCAGAACCTGGCTATATGCAAATTAGTCTGTCCCTGGCCCAGTGCATCATGGGAACAGGGCAGACCAAACTACCAAGCCAATTCTTCACTGGAAAGGAAACAAGCTTCCGGGGACCGGTTTCTGGCATTACAGCCATCTTCGGCCCGGCTTGCTTGAATCCTGATGGTGCAATGAGCAAGGGACTCATGTCTGAGCATTCCCTTCCACACTCATGGTGGCCAAAATAATTACAAAAAGGGGGTGGTGATGGACAGAGTATCTGAGTTAATCAGAACACTCCTACCCAGTCAACAGATCAGGGCTTGATCCATCACCGTTTTTTAGCTCACTGCACCATCCCAGTTCAGAACCTGGCTATATGCAAATTAGTCTGTCCCTGGCCCAGTGCATCATGGGAACAGGGCAGACCAAACTACCAAGCCAATTCTTCACTGGAAAGGAAACAAGCTTCCGGGGACCGGTTTCTGGCATTACAGCCGTCTTCGGCCCGGCTTGCTTGAATCCTGATGGTGCAATGAGCAAGGGACTCATGTCTGAGCATACCCTTCCACACTCATGGTGGCCAAAATAATTACAAAAAGGGGGTGGTGATGGACAGAGTATCTGAGTTAATCAGAACACTCCTACCCAGTCAACAGATCAGGGCTTGATCCATCACCGTTTTTTAGCTCACTGCACCATCCCAGTTCAGAACCTGGCTATATGCAAATTAGTCTGTCCCTGGCCCAGTGCATCATGGGAACAGGGCAGACCAAACTACCAAGCCAATTCTTCACTGGAAAGGAAACAAGCTTCCGGGGACCGGTTTCTGGCATTACAGCCGTCTTCGGCCCGGCTTGCTTGAATCCTGATGGTGCAATGAGCAAGGGACTCATGTCTGAGCATACCCTTCCACACTCATGGTGGCCAAAATAATTACAAAAAGGGGGTGGTGATGGACAGAGTATCTGAGTTAATCAGAACACTCCTACCCAGTCAACAGATCAGGGCTTGATCCATCACCGTTTTTTAGCTCACTGCACCATCCCAGTTCAGAACCTGGCTATATGCAAATTAGTCTGTCCCTGGCCCAGTGCATCATGGGAACAGGGCAGACCAAACTACCAAGCCAATTCTTCACTGGAAAGGAAACAAGCTTCCGGGGACCGGTTTCTGGCATTACAGCCGTCTTCGGCCCGGCTTGCTTGAATCCTGATGGTGCAATGAGCAAGGGACTCATGTCTGAGCATACCCTTCCACACTCATGGTGGCCAAAATAATTACAAAAAGGGGGTGGTGATGGACAGAATATCTGAGTTAATCAGAACACTCCTACCCAGTCAACAGATCAGGGCTTGATCCATCACCACATTCAGTCCATCACTTGTTGTTTTTTGCAATTGCCGCCCTAAGTGCGCTGGGGATGCCCAGACGTGGGTCCCAGGCACTCCACACCACTTGGAGTCAAGCTAGCCGGGCTGAAGAGAGGTGTTACCTCGAAACCGGTCCGGTCCTCGGATGCTTGATTCCGGTCTGGGAAAGATATGGCTGTTGTAGTTCGGACTGGACTGTTCCCATGGGGCAACAGGGTCAGAGCTGATTTGCATAAAGCCATTATCTGACCCAGGGTGGTGTGGAGTGCAAAAAAACGATGGATTTGGGCCCAGATCTTTTGACTGGGGGAGTGTGTGACATTGATCCACATTCAGTCCATCACTTGTTGTTTTTTGCAATTGCCGCCCTAAGTGCGCTGGGGATGCCCAGACGTGGGTCCCAGGCACTCCACACCACTTGGAGTCAAGCTAGCCGGGCTGAAGAGAGGTGTTACCTCGAAACCGGTCCGGTCCTCGGATGCTTGATTCTGGTCTGGGAAAGATATGGCTGTTGTAGTTCGGACTGGACTGTTCCCATGGGGCAACAGGGTCAGAGCTGATTTGCATAAAGCCATTATCTGACCCAGGGTGGTGTGGAGTGCAAAAAAACGATGGATTTGGGCCCAGATCTTTTGACTGGGGGAGTGTGTGACATTGATCCACATTCAGTCCATCACTTGTTGTTTTTTGCAATTGCCGCCCTAAGTGCGCTGGGGATGCCCAGACGTGGGTCCCAGGCACTCCACACCACTTGGAGTCAAGCTAGCCGGGCTGAAGAGAGGTGTTACCTCGAAACCGCTCCGGTCCTCGGATGCTTGATTCCGGTCTGGGAAAGATATGGCTGTTGTAGTTCGGACTGGACTGTTCCCATGGGGCAACAGGGTCAGAGCTGATTTGCATAAAGCCATTATCTGACCCAGGGTGGTGTGGAGTGCAAAAAAACGATGGATTTGGGCCCAGATCTTTTGACTGGGGGAGTGTGTGACATTGATCCACATTCAGTCCATCACTTGTTGTTTTTTATTCAGACATACCAGCGCTAGATAATAGCTGTAATCAAGGTAACCAGGCTATAATAAACAATAAATTTAATAATGAAATACCGGTTTCCCAAGTTCTATGCCAGGTTGTGTTAGACGATCCCTCTGACACTTCGCAACATCTTTCCCCGGTCGGTAGAGTAGTAAGGGCTTGCAGGAAGTTACCTAATAAACGGGGGGGGGGGGCAATAGGAAAACTAAAAGAGAGGATATACCCCCAAAAAATCTAGTGGGAACCGAGGCCTTAGAAAAGGATGAAATGACTACTTTGAACCCTGAACAATTCGATTTGTTGGTCAGTATCATTGAAGCTAAATTTGATACGATTATTAAACCCCTAGTAGCCAGGTTTCAAATGAAGTAACTAGATTGGGTGGCCTTTTGAAGACTCATATAGCCCTGGCCGAAACCAACAAGGTCACAAAAGTGGGGAATAACGTAAGTAAGGAAGTAGCAATACCACCCGAGGGGGGGACTAGGGTTAACCAAACAGTTATACCAGATCAATCACCCATAGTGAGCCAGGGAAACCAAGTGAGCCAGGGAAACCAAGTATCTGCAGGAGGTGAGAATACAATGGGGTGGACGGGAGTGAGGAGAAGACGCTTTATTAATCTCCCCCAGACTGCGCTCCCTATGTGGTTGTTTTACCTAATGTTCCCCCGGTTGACACCCACTTAAGCCAGTCTCAACAGGAATCTCACGACTCTCTGAAAAATAAATCTGTTTCATGGCTGCACAAACATTGTGGGTTCCCAATCGCTTACTCAAATGATATATTAACTACCAGAAGGGTTAACTGGATTGGTGACTCTAGAAAGACCAGTACGGGGGACTGTGTTATAATTAATTTTAAGCACCCCCAACACGTTGCTACAGTCATGCTTAGAGCAGCTTCCCTACCGTTTGCTGAGAATAATGTGTGTGCACGTCCGCTCGGCTTTTTTTATAGCCACCTCAGTAATGTAGCACCTATAGATATTAACCAGTCGAAGCCGTTCCCACTTTTTCCTAGACCAGGTCTAGCCATCCCACTACAAATTCGTTTTCATGCCTTAAATAGCTTGAACTCTAATGACTGACTTATTCTGGATAATTCATCCCCCAGGTGCAAGGATATTAATACCCCGGTAATTGGAATAACTGAAAGGCCTACAGTTTCTATGCTAACTAGGCCGAGGAATTCCAACTTGATAAATGACTGTGAGGGCCTGCCTCTTGGAAATCTTAGGGAAATAGATAGATCCATTGTAACTATGTCATCGGATAGGGTTAGTACAGGAGGTAATGGGATAATTATTACTAGCTGGAATGTTGCAGGACTGAAATCAAAGGGGAATGTCTTGGGCTGGTCAAATTTTATCAATAGTTATGATATCCACTGTTTCCAGGAAACATGGAACAGGGAAGAAGTAAACTATGAGGGGTTTGTTTCTTATAATCTACCGGCGCAGGGCAATGGGCCAGGAAGAGCCAAAGGTGGTCTATTGATCCTAGTATCTATCAACCACCCGATCAAAGTAAAAAAGTATATAACTGTTGGAGCACACGCCCAGATCCTTTGGTTATTGGAGGGGCAAGACCATAACATTCTTCTGGTAAATTATTACAATAATATTTTTGATAGCTCCAGAGTAGTAGTCGTTGATGACCTGGCTACCCTAAGCGACCATAATTGTATAGTCTTGGAAACTACTTTTTGGGGTGAACGTTTTGTTAATGTGGGTACTACAGTTTCTAACTTGGAACCCCATAGACCAAATGGAGTTCGTTTAAGATGGGTAGGCGAAAAAGCTACTGAATTAATTGGCTCTATTGTCAGGAATTGCATGGGAGATATTTTGCTTATACTTGACAATTGTGCCGACCATAAACAGGTTTTATCTGCTTTTAAAGATATTAATAAATCCATTGATGCCAGGTTCACCAAACCTAAAAGGGGTCCGCGTAAAAATGAACCAGCCTGGTTTGATCACTCATGTACCAGGCTATTACCTTTATTAAAACATGCTCTTGCTAAAAACCCCAGGCACATTGACTCTGTAATAAAATTAAGATGAGACTATAAGTGTGCCTTAAAGCAGAGGAAGAGTGAGTTACAGCAGTCGGCGTGGGATTCTCTCAACCAGGCTGCTGAGTGCTCCAATAGTACTCTGTTTTGGGCCACTGTGAATTCTCCTTTCCTTAAGGATGAAAATTTGCCACAGCTAACTTCTAATGTCCCGAGTGATGAATGGATAGCCCATTTTTCAAATATCTTTGATTCTAACAGCTGTTTGGATACCGACCTGAAAAGGTGGGAATCTCTACCCCTGGATATTACAGTTAGTGAGGTAGAACTTGGCATACGGGCAAGTAAGGGGGGAAAGCTCAGGTTCCCGATGGAGTGCCCATCGATGTCTATAAAGTAGCGCCAAAGTTGTGGAGCCCTCTTTTGGCTAATGTTTTCAATGCTGTAGTATGTACCGAGGCCCCCGAAACATGGGGGGAATCAATTATTATCCCGATACATAAAAAGGTAAGTAGGTCTGAGGTGAAAAATTACCGCCCAATCTCTCTTCTTGACTCCTCAGTCAAGATTATGAGCCGAGTTATGCTAGTGAGGCTAGAGGAATGGGCCGAGGAAGAGGGTATCCTTGCTGATAATCAGTATGGTTTTAGAAAGGGCCGGGGCACACTTGAGCAGTGTTTAAACCTTGATTTATTGATCGGGTTATACACTGAAGCTAAACCCGGCTCAATTTACCTCTGCTTCGCAGACCTCAGCAGTGCTTTTGACATGGTTGACCACTCTATTTTATGGCCAACCCTGTTACAGTTAGGAGCACCAGAGGGCATAATCTACTTTCTGGCTAGGCTGTATAGGAAACTAACAACTTGTGTGCGTTTTGGCACCAATGGTGAATGCACCCCAAAATTTCGAGTTAAAAGAGGGATTAGACAGGGCTGTGTACTGGCCCCCCTCCTTTTTATCTTATTTATTAACGGAATCGACGAAATTCTAAAAAGTGTTAAAGCGAATGCCCCCCAGATAAATGGAACCCCTGTACCGGTGTTATTATACGCCGATGACGCTGTCCTGCTCTCCAGAACCCTGTTAGGATTACAGCGCTTGATTAATAGATTTTCTGCCTTTATTAGCGATAGGAAATTAATCATTAACAAGGGGAAAACGTTTACCATGACCTGTGGGGCTAAAAGTAAAGCTTCAAATTGTTTTTTTATTGATAAAGACAAGGTGCAACAGGTGGATACCTTTTGTTATCTCGGTATAACCTTCTCCAAAGATAGATCATGGTCCAACGAATTTAAAAACATTTGTATCAAAATGGCAAAAAATGCCCACAGTGTTTTTAGATTTGCTAACAAGGTCGGGGACCGTCGTACCAAAGATATGCTTAAGATCTATCAAGCCAGGTGTGTTACTATCGCTCTCTATGGGGCTGGTGTCTGGGGGCATAGACGTGACCATAAGTTGCAGCAGGAGGAAAATTCCTTTATAAAAAAGCTCCTGTCGTTGCCAACTTCTGCCTCTACCGAGCTAATTCATCAGGAAACGGACACCAACTTCCTAAGCGATCAATTATCCCTGAGGCCACTTATGACTTGGCGGTCAATCTGGCTCCAGGAGGAAAAATCTTTTACCAGATTGATCATTGAGGGTTGTCTCCTGCTGGATAAATATTCTAATATACCCTGGCTAAAATATGTGATCAGCTGTTTTTCTGAGATTTTTAATTTAAATGTCTTGGTTGACCCTGGCGCAGCGGCTTCTATTCCAAAGTCTGAGCTGAAATCCAAATTTTGGGCCTTTTGTGTGAGAAAGAGAGCTGTTGCTAACGGATCTTTATCAACTGTCACATTTTACAATAGTTAAACCATTGTTGAAGGTTTTCCTCTCTATTTAATATGGGTGACAAGGCCATCACACAAGTTTGTGCTAACCAGGCTGAGGTTTGGTTTAGCACATCACTTAGTAGCTCTGCCAACTCTTAAAAAATATCCGCAGGGGTCATGCATGTGTGATGGTGTATCAAAACAAAGCACTCTGCACTTTCTTTTGATATGTAAACTGTATATCAATTTTCGCACAACCTATTTAAAACCTATATTTCTTAAATATGGTGTACGTACAGTTATCCAGGCTATGAGTCTTATTTTTAACCTGCAACATGTCGATGTCTGTTTTTTAACTGCTACGTTTTTAATTCAATCTGTTAAGGCCAGGAAAAGTATGTGTTTTTAAATTATCGTGTCTGTTTTATTCCGGTAGCTTTTTTCATTCTGTAAACCACTGTAATTATTATGCAATGTATGTGTTTTGTGCTTTTATGGTCATTTTTTATGCACCGAATAAAGCTTCATGACTTGACTTGATACCCAATCAAGTTGATTTGTTCTATGGTTCTTTCTAGCAGGAATAAAAGCAAGTTAAGATGTTTAATGGTTCATTATTTCTCTACAATCTCGATGTCAATAACATGTTTAGCCTGTAATCTTGCTCTTCGTGTTGGCAGCCTTCATCAGGACCAGCAATCCCTATATCATAAGCGTAATTCATGTCAAAATGATGTCCAATCAGTAGGATTGAACAACATTGAAACAAAAACAAAAAAAGCTACTTAACTTTTCAAAATAATTTTAATAGTTGTGTTGCTCCAGGGTCCCTGTAGTTTTTTTCTCTATACATAAATGATAGAAAAGAGAGCGGGACCAGCGAAAACCATGCTTCATAAGCAAAGTAAAGTAAAAATTTCTCATATTCATAACAATAGTCCACACATCTGTTCAGTTCATTTCACCCATGACACACTCCACGTTAAAGTTAAAATGCTAAACAACGACATACAGGAAGTGCATGTCTAGAGAAGGTGACCATTATTTTTGTTAAACTTACCTAGTAATTCAGTCTAAGTCGCCCAACACAGGGAAAAATAAGAGTGTCAGCCCGTAGTCACATACTGATATCAGAAAATAAATGAGCACGTTGGGGTCATCACTGTCATGAAGCCATAAAGGCCTATTACATATATCAGACATGATTCCGGGAACATTTTGGGATCATTGTTGTATAGGACATTTTTACTGAAAAGTGATTTTGAAAGGGTGTGGTATACATTTGTACCTACCTACTTAAGAGTGCTGATATTCAATTTCTCAATCATTCTAGAAATAAAATGGGTTCTGCCATTGTTGCCCCTACCAGGAATGCCCATTCTCATTACTGGAGGAGCACTTTGCTATCTATTTATCCCCTCCTCTTTCAGAAAGGGTCTCTAATTGACCTAACCTGTGAGTGCCGGATGTGCAGTCGTTCACCCGGGGGCACTTGATCTCAATCATCGAGCCTCCCACTTGTTAGTTAATATATTTTTTGTTAATTAAACTCCAACTTGGGCCCCTGCTTATGTCTTAAAGTCCCCATCAAGAAACACAGGACTGACCACGAGTTTTACCTATACTCATCATAAAAATTATTCCATTTACAGTTGAATTGAATTATATTCTAATATATCATAGTCTGCTTATGTAGTGCCACATATATCATTGTTTAATCCAATGTGGTTAGTTACCAATCTATAAATCCAGAGTTGTTCTCTTTCAAATAAATTTAGGAAGCCTTGCATTCTTAGGTATGTTGGGTTTATCCTGGACTACCCAGTTCAAATGATCCACCATCTGACTGCATTTGAAAAAATTGGTTGTCAGTTTTGTCCTGGTTTTCTTACAGTTGGCATTACTCCTATGTTCTCTTATAAGCACATTCACTTTTCAGGTGGGCATGCTGACATACCGCAATCCACACGGGCATTTCATCAGAAATATGTCTTTCTCTGAATTACATGTGCTATGTTTTTGAGAGTCCATGGGTATTGAAGACCCAAATCCATTGTTTTTGTAGCTTTTGTTAGGCGACAGAAACTACACCTTCCACATAGATAATGTCCTTGCATGAGTTGTAGACCCCTGAACATTGCTTCCATTGAGTTCTTTATCCCCCATGGTCTTGTATGAACCAACATGTCATTGATGCTAGTGATTTCTTTGAATAAAAACATAGGTTTTTCCAAATACAATTTTTGGGATTTCAGAATCCACTAATGATTGTCGAAAAATGTCTGTATAGCATTAGATACTATTTAATAAGTTGTAATGCATATTCATTTGTCTAATACGGACCTTGACCAAGTTACCAAAAGTACATCCCTGTGATTGTTCCTAACAAGTTTGTATGCCTATTTCACTCCCTCATTCAGGTAGTCCCATGCACTCAATAGTCATATTTTTTGCATAGTTCCCTATCAATGTACAATTCCTCCGGAGATACAGAAACTATCCAAAGAGAAGGTTCTGTCTCTGAGTGCCTGGATAGAAGCTGTCATACAGGAGACGCTTTTTTTATCAGTTGGCTTTTGATAAATCATTGTCTCAAATTTGCCATCCCGCTTCTATATAAGTAGGTCAAGAAATGGTAGTGAGTCATCAGATACATTGAAAGTGAATCATAGAAAGGGATTTGGGGAATTAAATCACTCCATTAAACCCTTTAGTAGAATTGCAACAGAAAGCAGTCATAGCTGGCCTTCTTGCCAGCTGCCAGTTTACACATGGCTCCCTTAAACTCTTGGATGGTAATAGTAGTGCCAATCTCCTCCCTCAGCTCCGAAAGGGTGTGACGTAGTTAAACCTCATCTCGGAACCCCTATATTTGAGCATCAGTGTCTTTGCGTCTTTATCTTTGCTATTATAGAGCTCTCTATACTGTTCACAAAAAGCTGCATGAATTTCTCCCTGTCTATTGTGGTGTCTAAAGCTATTTTAGAGCTGATATCTGTGCATGTGAGTGGTCTAGGTTGATGAGCCGATTTGTGTTGTCACAATGCTTGTGGGCTAAGGCTGTGTAAGCAGTGTAGTCTACTCAAGGGTGTGGACAAGATATTGGATAAAAAATGGTGTGATACAAAAATAATGGGGCCGATTATGATGGAGGATTTTCCGCATCCTCCGGGCCGGCGGTGGATGTGGAAAATCCTCTGCGGACCCACCAAAGACCCACCGCCACATTAGGATGGCTGGTGGGTCCTGGTTTCCGTCCGCAGCTTTTCCGCCGCGGTTGGCTTACAACCGCGGCGGAAAAGCTCTAATATGGTGACGGTGTCTCTCAGACACCGTCAACCATATTAGGATGGGCTGTGCAAAATGCTTTTCCGCGGCGGGGTTTCCGCCGTGGAAAAGCATGTGTAACTTCACTGTGGGGGCCCGTTGTGGGCCCCCTGGGTGAAGGGTGGGTGGGGGGTGCACATGGGGGGTACCTATGGTGCCCCCCTGCATTTGTATGCAGAAATCGGCAGGCACCGCACGGTGCCTGCCGCTTTCTGCATACAAATGCAATGTATGCATTTTTACCATTGCGGCGGATGCAGCTTGAAGCTGCACCCGCCGCAATGGTAAAAATAGAGGATGTGACCGCCAGGGTGGCGGTCACATCCTAATTGCACAGGAGGGAACTCCGCAGGGCATGCGGAGGTTCCCTCTTACTCTATGGTGGAGGAAGGACCCAGGTCCGTCCACCATCATAATCGGCCCCATTGTGTGGAGAATATTGAATGTTGTTGACAGGATTATCGTAGGTAAGAATATCATTCTAGTTACTTTGTACTATGGTTGTATTAAAATATTTCTTTAGAAAATAACAAATGTAATATCCTTTGCAAGTGATATTTTGTATGTAACTTATTGTAGTGTTTGATACTATGTATTTATTATTTTTTTAATTTGTGTTTTTAGAAAGATGATGCATTAATATGACTGTTGAAATTAGTAATTTTAGTTGTTTTCATGTCTAAAAATAATTAGAGTTATATTTTTGTAGTAGTGGGATAAGAGACCGTAAATTAATAAAAAGTGTAGAATTTAATTTAAATGTAATATTATTATTTTGATATATAGGCAAATTAGTATAGTAAAATGTGAACATTTCTTTTGTTGCTTTTTTATATATTTTTTTATTATTTTCAAGTCATAGTCTCAAATATACAGTCACAACATAGAAATTAGGGCAAAAAAGGGAAAAAGCAAGAAGGTAAAAAAACCAACATCTAGAACTGGAGAGATAGGCTAATGAGAAGAAAAATAAGGAATGCATAATTAATCATAGTTACTGTTAGAAAAATCCCAGCAGATGTTTTTCCACATCTTCTTAAACATTTTCAGATAGGAGGGACCTCTAACTTTAGCCAAAGCTAACCGGGACTAAAAGATCTGATAAATGAGGGTACACCATTCAACAGCCTTTGGGGCAATCACAGCGACGCATGACCTTGCAATGCAGAGTCGAGCACAAACTAGTATGATTACTGCTAAATGATGGATACTTCCCTTGTATTCATATTTGAACCCCAGCATTTTCTCTTTAGTAGGTAATAGGACTTGATGTCCACGCTTGAGGATATAAAGGTAATCACCCGTTCCATAATTGCTGTAGAAGGTGACAAAGTACAAACATATGTACAATAGCAGCAGCTGGGCGCTTACACTTGGGCATCTACTCTTATCAGGGATAGTATTCATTCTCCACCTAGATATTTTAACCAGATTGTAGTACAGAAAGCAGATTTTCCACAGCTGTTGTAGCTTTAAGTTAACAGAGTGTATGGAATGATCCAATAGCTCTAAGGCCCTCTGTGAAAGCAGCCAGCTCCACTTAGCTGCCAGTAAGAGCGTATCATCCATGACAGAATGAGAAAGGCCTATAAAGCCCATGTTGATCGAAGGTTTCATGTCTGATTTATAATAGTATGAGGCAAGTTCAGCCACCCATGTTAAGCCTGTATTCACAAGCCGACAGGAAAAAGTCCCCTACTTATAATTACTTAAAGAAAAAGTGGTGAGGAAGCTTGTGCGAATCTTGCAAACCCAAGAAAGAATGAAAGCTGTTCAGATCATTTAGCTGTCCTATCGTCACGACCCCACACCATGCTCAGGCCCTGCATGTTGAAACCTTAAAAACCGAAAATCAAGGTTGTCTTAGAGAGGTGTATTTTCTGTTTAGAAAAGCAATTGAATATGTGGAACAGATCCCTTCCAAATATGAATAATATCCCTTAATACTATAAAGCACACCCGTTTATAGTAATTAAAATTCCCCAACCTATATAAAAAAAATCCTGAACTCGCCCCCCAGAGAAAGCGGAAAGCTGAGGGATGGTGGATCTGGATCATCCGTTATTAATAGGCTGCGCAGGTGACCGGTAAAGGAAGCCCAGAAGTATAGCTTAAAGTCTGGGAGTAGAAGCCCCCCTTTCTTGAATGGGAGTTTCATGAAACAAATGTCTTGTCTTGCACACATGTAACCCCATTTAAAACCTCAAGGTGCCTAAAAAAAGAATCAGGGACCCTGAATTGAATCGACCTGAACAGAAAAAATAAATTGGGAAGAATACTCATCTTGATGATTTTGACTCGCACAGATAAACTGCCATTTTGGTTACCCCTGGAGTAGGAGAATCAAGCTTAAAATTCAAGAGGAACTGAGTTTTAGATGGATTCACTTTGTACCCAGAGAACTTGCCAATCCTGGCTGCTTCAGTGACAACCTGTCCAATCGCTACTAATGGCTTAGAAGAAAAAAAATGCCACATCATCCATGTAGGCAGTCAAATTGAGTTGCTGACCACCAAACACCATGGGTTGGATACCAACATTCCTGAGGAATGACTGCAGATAGGGCTCTTTATACAAGACAAACAAGAGGGGAGAAAGTGGGCACCCCTGTCGTGTGCCTCAACATATCTGAAATTGATTCAAGTAGATCCTGGCATGGGCATACACCGAAGGCCTGCAGCATAGCCCACATACAGTCCCATGATACACGGTCAAAGGCCTTCTCGGCATTTAGTACATTCATACCAATATTGATGTCAAGTTTCCCAGCAACATCAAAAGCCACAATTGCCATATTAGTATGGCTGGTGGTGTCCCTACCTGGGATAAATCCATGTTGTTGTTGAGAGGACTAGGGTCGCAATTACAGTTTCTTGCATGGCCAGGATTTTTGCTAACCATTTTGCATCTGTATTTATCAT